>NW_027507903.1:24678798-25278798 GCF_037356315.1 Lithobates pipiens
AGTGCTCTTGTTCGGTGGCCAGATTAGTTCACATTGGACCACCATCTGAGGTTTGTGGTTAACTTCTCTAACTTAGAACAAGGTATTTGCTTTCACAGTCAATCTAGATGTCGGCTTCACATATCATTGCCACCTTAGGCCCCACATTTGGTTTGGCATACGTTGCGCTCTTTTAATATCCTACAAACCCTTTATAAGCCTTCTTCTACTTATCAGCCACCGACGTTGTTATTTTTGGCACGGACATTTTTTTTTTCTTTTTCTTTCATTTCCAACTGAAATAGCTTTAAAACTTTTGGTTCGTCATATTCCATAAAATACTTCTTCTATATGAATACAAAGGTTGCGGCTCTACATTACTTTTATTAATGTTGGAATAAGCGCCATATATTACACTGGAGGTATTCCGAGCGTTAACCTTGTCTCCTAAATTTTGTCTGTGAGAGCGGAGAAAGATTTTTTGGCCCACTGCACAAATTATCGCAAAAAGCATCGCTTTATCACCCAGCCCCCCCCCCCCCCCCCCGGCTTCGAGAAGAGCCTCCAGATCTTTTAACGTAAGGTGAAGGTTTCTGAGCCAGACTCTTGCGGAAGATAACCCTTGGTTAAGGTTTGGATTGATGCCACATAGCATCCTCTGAAATGATTTTGGAAATGTGGCCCTTCCTGCACGGAAGTCTCTCTATTTCCTGGATTTACCTTAAACTCTAAAGTTCCAACTAGTTTTGTGTTTCGTATAATGCTGCGTCTTCCGCTTGGACGCGCGTGTGTCAGATTATCTGCTAAAAGGTTATGACCCACTTCCTGCCTCTGCGGACACAGGAAGAGGAACTGAACAAGCACACAAGGAGTGATTGGATTTCAAAGGTCAACAATCCCAGGAGGTCGCTTAGAGATTAGTCAAAGAAACTTGCAACTGTAGCCTTCGCAAACACAAAGGAAAAGCCTCACGATTTTTCTTTGGCTGTGTCGGAAATCACTTTTCATAACAGCTGACAAAGTAGCCCGCCTAACAATGGGCAGACGGCGATGTTTATTTTATATATTATCGGCGGAAACAATGTGAAGCTATCAGGGGCCGTAACTTTGGACACACCTTGGCTGATGAAAGGCCATTCACAATACCATGGAAGTTAAATCATTCTGTCCAGAGGTTGAATGCATTAATGTTGTCGATTCTGGCCCTCTGGCTTCCAAATGTAGTCTTTTAAATCAAAAGGTTAAGTGTATAAATTATGCTGAAAGAATGCATGTTGGAAGAGCGGGGCGAGGGAGGATTCCTCCGGGGTGGGTGGGATAGTCAGTGTCCCGGAAACTCTCCATTCTTCACTTTCAGTGTATTAGACAGATAAGGATCGTTCCGCATTCCCTAGACAGTGATAAAATGTGCGGCTGTGATTGGCACCGTACGCTTTTATTAAAATATCTCTCCTTTTATTGCAAGTGGTAACAGTTTAAAGGAAAATATAGCCTTTTATATTGCTGAAGGTATCTTGAAAAATGACAACCAAATCATGCAGGCAGCTGATGCTTAATCCTTTAACAACTTCAATACTGGGAACTTTCACCCCCTTCCTTCCCAGACCAATTCTCAGCTTTCTGTGCTCTCGCACTTTAAATGACAATTGTACGGTCATGCTACACTGTACCCAAATTCAATTTTTATCATTTTGTTCACACAAATAGAGCTTTCTTTTGGTGCTATTTATTCACCACTTGTTTTTTTTATTTTTTGCACTATAAGCAAAAAAGAGCGAAAATGTAGGGGGGAAACAGACGGGTAGATTTTCCACCTTAATGACCAGGCCATTTTTTTTTGCGATACGGCACTGCATCGCTTTAACTGACAATTGCGCGGTCGTGCGACGACGTACTCAAACAATATTGATGTCCTTTTTTTTTTTCAAAAATAGAGCTTTCTTTTGGTTGTATTTGATCAGCTCTGTGTTTTTTATTTTTTGCGCTATAAACATGTAGCGGCCATAACCCGTTGCAAGGCGGCCTTGAATTAATGGGCTTACCGGTTACCTTCTCTTGGCCTGCTCCTCCACGTCTAGGGGTTCCCAGGGTTGATAGCCAACGACTTGTACATTGACACAGATGAAGTCCTTTTAAGAAGGTTAAAGCCCCATACACACTATCAGATTGTCTGCTGATTTTTTCCTTCAGGTTTACCAAAACCATGTAGTACAAGGGCCTGCCTGATTGCATACACATTGAAACCCCTAAGGTTTGACCTCATATTATATGGTTTTGGTAAATCTGATGGAAAAAATCAGCAGACAATCTGATAGTGTGTATGGGGCTTTATTTTGCAGTAGAACTTTCACAAACACAGTCTCTTAGGGAACGGAGGGCACGGGTGAAGAACTCAGGCACCTTGAACTGCAGGTTTAGCAAAGTCTCTATTTCCACCCAGAGAGTAGCCACTCGCAGCTGGGCACTTCAAGGCTGAACAGATCTCTAGCCAGAGATCATGGCAGTCAGCACATTGACTCAAACTTGGACAATCAACTAAGGGTGAACAGGAACCTTTTTCCACCGTACCTGGAAGGTATCCCGCTTCCTCAATGGCACTGGAAAAGTGTGCATTCGTCAATGTCCTTTTCAACTCAGTAACCAGGCACTTCTCAGGATGCCACTTGCCGGCCCTCCTCCAAAGAGTCCTTCCCTGATCACTACCATGAGCTGTGGTGTCCCTCCAAGCCGAGAGCACACCCGGACACTTTGAATCCTCTCTCAGTTACTGCGCCTTCGGACCAGCCGGTTCCGAGACTCGGGAATGGACGGATCCCTACCCCAGACAAAGCAGGTCTATCAGGGGCTTCTAACAGGAACATGTTGCGGGGTATCGAACACCCCATGACAGGGACCCCTCACGGGTATACCCCGATTCTGGAACCAGAACAGACCACACGGGTCTCACGAACAACTCTGGAAAACCGAACACGTGACCCACACCCGCTTAAGTACCCCCTCCCAGACTCCTCAGTGGGCCCCGGCACTCCCACTGATTGGCTCCAAGAGGCCGATACCCAAACATCCAACCAGACTTGGTTCTGGTCTGTTATGTGCACCTCACCGTTCACATGACCAGGCAGAACCTTCAAACATAGCCTGGTCCGACTGGTGTTAAGGCTTACCTACAATAATTAACCCTCAGATCCTTTATTGCCCTGAGACCAAAAACTAAATTTACAATGCGTGTGACATTTGATCCCAAATGTCATCCGCTACAAACAAACATAGAGTGACAATTTTGAAAAAAACAAACAATATTTTTTACTTTTTGCTATGATAAATATTCCTCCAAAAAAGTTAAATTCTCAATCAGTTTTTTCCTTCTCTTTACTTTGCCACTTCATTTCACACATGGAGGACATACTTACTGTGGGGGAAACACATTGAGTTATAGATGCCAGCAGGCCCAGACTGGCCGCTGGGCCACATGTGCTGGTATGGCCAAAGGAGCTGGGCTGTTCCTTGAGCTTGCGCCGCTCACCTGGCCTCTCTGTGGCCGGCCAGCCAGTTCCGTTCGGCCCGGGGGGGGGGGGGGGGGGACTACAGGTCAGGTGATCTGTGACCATGGGAGGGGATCTGGAGGAGGCACCGGCCCACAAACAAGGTAAGCTCCCTGTGCGCCTGGATAGGAGGAGCAGCAGGGCAGCTGCATAGAAGAATCAATCTCTGCATTCTACTCCTGTAGCCTCTTAACTCACTTCTCCTCCTCTCTCTCTCTCTCTCGCATGCATTCAGAGGCTGCAGGAGGAAGATGGAGTGATTGATTTTTCTATATCGTCCCATGCTGCCCCTCCTGTGCTCTCTGACCCCCCTCCCCAGGCTCTCAGATCCCCCCATGTGCTCTCCACCTCCCCAGTGCTCTCTGATCCCCCTGAGCTCTCAGATTCCCCCCATGTTCCCTCTGATCCCCCCTGGGCTCTCAGGTCCCCCCATGTGCTCTCCACGCCCCAGTGCTCTCTGACCCCCCCCGGGCTCTCAGGTCCCCCCACGTGCTCTCAACCCACCCAGTACTCTCTGACCCACCTGGGCTCTCAGGTCTCCCCATTCTTTCTCCACCCCCTGGGCTCTCAGGTCCCCCCATGTGCTCTCCACCCCCCCCCCCCCCAGTGCTCTCTGACCCCACTGGGCTCTCAGGTCTCCCCATGCTTTCTCCACCCCCCTGGGCTCTCAGGTCCCCCCATGTGCTCTCCACCCAACCCAGTAACCCAGTGCTCTCTGACCCCCTTAGGCTCTCAGATCCCCCTCATGTGCTCTCCACCCCCCAGTGCTCTCTGACCCCCTGGGCTCTAAGGTCCCCCCAGTGCCCTCCACCCCCCCCCAGAGCTCTCCACCCCCAGTGCCCTCTGACCCCCCAGGCTCTCAGGTCCCCCCATATGCTCTACACCCCCCAGTGCCCTCTGACCCCCCTGGGCTCTCAGGTCTCCCCATGCTTTTTCCACCCCCCTGGGCTCTCAGGTCCCCCCATGTGCTCTCCACTCCCCCCCCCCCAGTGCTCTCTGACCCCCTTAGGCTCTCAGATCCCCCTCATGTGCTTTCCACCCCCCCAGTGCTCTCTGACCCCCTGGGCTCTAAGGTCCCCCCAATGCCCTCCAACCCCCAGAGCTCTCCACCCCCAGTGCCCTCTGACCCCCCTGGGCTCTCAGGTCCCCCCATGTGCTCTACACCCCCCAGTGCTCTCTGACCCCCCTGGGCTCTCAGGTCTCCTCATGCTTTCTCCACCCCCTGGGCTCTCAGGTCCCCCATGTGCTCTCTACCCAACCCAGTGTTCTCTGACCCCCCTGGGCTCTCAGGTCCCCCGTGTGCTCTCCACACCCCATTGCTCTCTGACCCCCAGGCTCTCAGGTCTCCCCATGTGCTCTGCATCCAACCCAGTGCTCTCTGACCCCCCCTGGGCTCTCAGGTCCCCCATGTGCTCTCCACCCCCCAGTGCTCTCTGTCACCCATGGCTCTCAGGTTATCCCATGTGTTCTTCTCCCAACCCAGTGCTCTCTGACCCCCCTGGACTCTCAGGTCTCCTCATACTTTCTCCACCCCCCTGGGATCTCAAGTCCTCCCATGTGCTCTCCACCCAACCCAGTGCTCTCTTACCTCCCCAGGGCTCTCAGGTCCCCCCCGAGTGCTCCCCCTTGCTCCCCACCTCCTCAGTGCTCTCTGACGTCCCCTCATTACTTCCCCCTGTGTTCTCCAGCCCCCCTGTGCTCTCAAGCCCCCCGTGTCCTTTGCTCCCCCCGTGCTCTCCAGCCCCACATGCTCTCCGCTCCCCTCCATGCTCTTCAGCCCCTTAATCCTGTGCTCTCAGACTCCCCCCCCAGTGCTCTACAGCCCCCCTAGTGTTCTACAGCCCCCCCTGTGCTTTCTGCCCCCAGAGCTCTGCGGCCCCCTATGCTCTCCAGCCCCCCTTCCGTGTGCACCAGCCCCCCACAGTGCCCTTCACCCCCACATTCTCCAGACCCCGTATGCTCTCTGCCATCCCCTTGTGCTCTCCACCCCCTATGCTCTACACCCCCCCTGTGCTCTTTCCCGGTCCCTCTCTCCTCCATTAGGATGGAGATTGGGGAAGGGGGCGGTAAATATGCCATGGGCTGCTCAATCTAGAATGCCTGGGCCTATTTTTTCTCCCAGTCCGGGCCTGGATGCCAGTACTTGTCAAACATTATATATAATTACATGTGTATGTTTTCAAGCAATTTATCATCATGCTAACAGCTTGGCTTTTATGTTTGTGCATTTAATCAGGTTTTAATAAACCATGTTACTATGTTTTACTCTACTTTGATGGCCCCCATGCTTGCCTCATTCAAAGTCCCATGGGCTATTTTCCTTTTGCTGCGTTCTTCAACAGTTTAGGTCAATATGTATTTTTCTACATATTTTTGGTAAAAAAAAATTGCAATAAACGTATATTGATTGGGTTGTGCAAAGGTTATAGCGTCTACAAAATAGGAGATAGATTTATGGCATTTTAATTATTTATTTACTTTTTACTAGTAATGGCAGAAATTTGCGATTTTTAGAGGGACTGCAACTTTGCGGCAGACAGATCGGACACTTTTGACACTTTTTTGGGACCATTGAAATTTTTTACAGCGATTGGTGCTATAAAAATGCATTGATTACTGTATAAATGTCACTGGCAGGGAGGGGGTTAACATTAGGGGGCGATCAAGGGGTTAAATGTGTTCCATGAGAGGTGTTTCCTAGGGAGGAGACTGACTGGAGGAGGAGAGAGATCACTGTTCTTAATTACTAGGAACAGACGATCACTCAGTACTCCCATGACAGAATGGGGATCTGTCTATTTACATTGACAGATCCCCATTCTGGCTCTCTTTCCCGTGACCGCGGGTGGCCAGCAGACATCACGGCCTTTGGGACATCGGATCCCTCGCCATGCAGCGAGCGTGTGTGCCTGCTATGCCTCTTATATGAGCCAACATACACCTATGGCGGTTTGAGCATAAAAGCCAACCTGCCGCAGTATAATGATGGCGACTGGTCGGCAAGTGGTTTAAAAAAAATCCAATAAAATCGAATTTCCTCATACATGTAGACCAGAATGCATGCTGCGACATGTCTCTTTGGTAAAAGAAATCCAGATAAGTGTATGATAATAGGTTTGTGTGATCACAGACAGATGTGTGCAGATACACTGCACTGTATTAACCACTTGACCACTGGGCACTTAAACACCCTTAATAACCAGACCAATTTTCAGCTTTTGGTGCTCTCACATTTTGAATGACAATTACTCAGTCATGCAACACTGGACCTATATGAAATTTTTGTCCTTTTTTTCACACAAATAGAGATTTCTTTTGGTGGTATTTAATCACCGCTTGGTTTTTTATTTTTTGTGCTATAAAAGAAAAAAGACTGAAAATTCTGCGAAAAAATGAATTTTTCTTCGTTTCTGTTATAAAATTTAGCAGATTAGTAATTTTTTCTTCATAAATTTTGGCCAAAATTTATACTGCTACAGATCTTTGGTAAAAATAAGTACAAATTGGTGGATATTATTTGGTCTTTGTGAAAGTTATAGAGTCCACAAGCTATGGTGCCAATATCTGAAAATTGATCACACCTGAAGGACTGACGGCCTATTTCAATTCTTGAGACCCTAACATGCCAGAAAAGTACAAATACCCCCCAAATTACCCCTTTTTGGAAAGAAGACATTCCAAGGTATTTAGTAAGAGGCATGATGAGTTTTTTGAAGTTGTAATTTTTTCCCACAATTCTTTGCAAAATCAAGATTTTTTTTCCTTTTTTTTTGTTTTCCACAAAATTGTCATATTATCAGGTTATTTCTCACACACAGCATATGCATGCCACAAATTACACCCCAAAACACATTCTGCTATTACTCCCGAGTACGGCGATACCACATGTGTGAGACTTTTACACAGTGTGGCCACATACAGAGGCCCAAAATGCAGGGAGCGCCATCAGGCGTTCTGGAGCACCCAGGACAATTCTGACATTTCTCTCCTACATGTAAAAATCATCATTTATTTGCTAGAAAATTACAGAGAACCCCAAAACATTATATATATTTTTTTAGCAAAGACCCTGGAGAATACAATGGCGGTCGTTGCAAATTTTTATCTCACACGGTATTTGCGCAGCAATTCTTTGAACGTGTTTTTTTGGGGGAAAAACAGTTTTGTGCTTAAAAAAAAAAAAAAACAGTAAAGTTAGCCCAATTTTTGCATAAAGTGAAAGATGAAGTTATGCTGAGTAAATAGATATCAAACATGTCACTCTTCAAAATTGCACATGCCCGTGGAATGGCGCCAAACGTCGCTACTTAAAAAATCCCCATAGGCGACGCTTGAATTTTTTTTTACTGGTTACATGTTTTGAGTTGCAGAGGAGGTCTAGGGCTAGAATTATTGTTCTCGCTCTAAGGCCGCGTACACACGCGGGGACTGTTCGCTCAACTTTGTTCGTCAAACAGTTTCAGCGGACAGTCCGCTCAAAATTAGCATGGACGGACATGGCCACACACGACGTACGAACAGTTTGCTGAAAGCGTGCGCGATGACGTGAACGGCACGTACGACGGGACTAGAAAACGACGTCCTATACACTGCAATGCAACCTTCGGCGTATAAATTCTTTCTGAGCATGCGCGGAACTTTGTTTGACGAACAAGCCTACACACGAGGGGACTGTTCGCTGAAACAAGGTTTCAGCGGACAGTTTTTCGGAATTTCCGAAAAACCTTGTTCAGCAGACTGTTCGCTGAAACTGTCCGCTGAAAGCCTACACACGAGCATACTGTCCGCTGAAACACTGTTCAGCGGACAAAGTTGAGCGAACAGTCCCCGCGTGTGTACGCGGCCTAACGTTCGCGGCGATACCTCACATGTGTGGTTTGAACACCGTTTTCATATGTGGGCGCGGCTTATGTATGCGTCCGCTTCTGCGTGCGAGCACATGGGGACAGGGGCGCTTTAAATTTTTTTTTTTATTATTGTTCATTTTACTTTATTTTAGTTTGAAATTTTTTTCCCCAAAAATAAATTTTTGATCACTTTTATTCCTATTACAAGGAATGTAAACATCCCTTGTAATAGGAATATGGGATGACAGGTCCTATTTACAGTGAAATCTGGGGGTCAATATGACCCCACATCTCACCTCTAGGCTGGGAAGCCTGAAATAAAAAAAAAAAAAAAAAAAAAAGATTCTGGCTTTGATCGTACTGGCGAGTTGGTAGAAGCACCGGAGGGTGGTGAGGGGTGGGGGGGCATCTATGGCTGGGTATTGCAGGGTATCACCGAGTATGGCTGGGTATCTCCGAGTATGGCTGGGTATCTCCGGGTATGGCTGGGTATGGCAATTTATGGCAGGGTATTGCGGGGTATTGGCGGGGTATTGGCGGGGTATTGCAGAGTATTGGGGGGTATTGCAGAGTATTGGGGGTATTGCAGAGTATTGGGGGGTACTGCAGAGTAATGGCAGGGTACTGCAGAGTAATGGGGGGTACTGCAGAGTAATGGCAGGGTACTGCAGAGTATTGGGGGGTACTGCAGAGTAATGGCAGGGTACTGCAGAGTATTTGGGGGTACTGCAGAGTAATGACGGGGTACTGCAGAGTAATGGCGGGGTACTGCAGAGTATTGGGGGGTACTGCAGAGTAATGGCAGGGTACTGCAGAGTAATGGGGGGTACTGCAGAGTATTGGGGGGTACTGCAGAGTAATGGCAGGGTACTGCAGAGTAATGGGGGGTACTGCAGAGTATTGGGGGGTATTGCAGAGTAATGGGGGGTACTGCAGAGTAATGGCAGGGTACTGCAGAGTAATGGGGGGTACTGCAGAGTATTGGGGGGTACTGCAGAGTAATGGCAGGGTACTGCAGAGTAATGGGGGGTACTGCAGAGTATTGCAGGGTATTGCAGAGTATTGGCAGGGAATTGAGGGTTTAAATTCGGTGAGCAGCGATGTGGGCACTGCAGATGCAGCCCACAGCGCTGCTGACACTGATCTCTTCCCCCTCCGCTGTACCGATCGGTACAGAGAGGGGGAGGGAGGAACCGGCGTCATAACATGACGCCGGTTTGTTTACAAGTGGTCACTCCGTCATTTGACGGAGCGATCACGTGGTAAACGGCCGCGACGAGAGGCCGTTTACCGTGATCCGTGATGCACCGGGTCCACTGGACCCGGCGGTCACGGATGATCTCGTGTGCGCGCCCCAGGGGGCGCGCAAGAGCAGAATTCTGGGAGGCCGTTAATTAACGGCCTCTCAGAGTCAAACAACCGCCCTGAAGCCGTTAATGGGCAGTGGACGGTTGTTAAGTGGTTAATGACACTGGCTGGCAAGGGGTTAAACATCTAGGGCAATCAAAGGGTTAACGTGGTTGTAAAGGCGCAATGTTTTTTACCTTCTATGCATGATGGTAAAAAACCTTCTTTGTGTAGCAGCCTACCCCGACCCCCCACTACTTCCCCCAGCCCCATCTCGATCCAACAAAGTCCTTGAGAGCCTTGCCTTTGCAGGGAGTCACACTCCTAAGCCATTGGCTCCCGCTGCTGTCAATCACATCCAGTGAGCCAATCAGGAGGGGCGGGCCCGAATCGCTGCTCTGCTCTGGGTGTAAATGGACACACGGAACAGTGGCTCGGCTCAGGTGCCCCCATAGCGAGCTGCCTGCTGTGGGGGCACCCTACAGAAGGGAAGAGCCAGGAGCGCCCACTTGGGCCCTGAGAAGAGGAGGACCCAGGTTGCTCTGTGCAAAACCACTGCACAGAGCAGGTAAGTATAACATGTTTAATATTTTAATGAAAACAAATGAAAGCTTTGCAATCACTTCAAATGTGTGCCTAGCCAGCGTTTTTGTGTTTACTATGTGGTGCTTTTACTAAGGGATGTGCTGGGTTTTATTCCCTGCTTTGTAGGGAAACAAAAACTGCCACATCCCCACTGAGAGGACAGAGGGAGGCCTGCATTGCTTACATAGGCAGAGCTGTATTCTGACTGTCTCCTCGCTGATCAGTGGGTGTTGGCAGTCATCCGTTGGCCAGTACCCACTGATCTGCTTCTACTGTGATGCGGTGCGCCCACAACGTGCGTGTGTGCCCCCTACCCTGAAGTGCTGGATCACACATCTAGTATGTGATCGAATGCAGGAGAGCCGCCTAATTTGCATGTTATACAGTCGGCAATGGACTCATGCTATGAGTCCATGGTGGAGATTTACTAAAACTTTTGCACATAGAATCTGGTGCAGCTGTGCATGGTAGCCAATCAGCTTCTAACTTCAGCTTGTTCGGTTAAGCTTTGACAATAAAACCTGGAAGCTGATTGGTTTCTATACAAAGCTATATCATATTCTGTGTGCTCCAGTTTTAGTAAATTTCCCCCATGTGTATGTCCTTCTGGATGCTGGAATAACAGAGTACGGAGTTGGAAGGTCCCCTTATATCTTTGACATTCTCTCTTCCAATGGCTTTTATTTTAACACTATTCCAATTGCCCTTCAGTATCAAAATTAATTGTGTTTGCTGCTAAAAGGCCAAGGCGTTTTAAGGTTACTCCTGGGTCTGAGCAGCCTATGTATCTTCAATAAAAGGCTTGATTGCATTCAGTGGAGAGGAGTGCTGGGAGAGATTTGCTTGACCGAGGCTATACATTACAGTCCAATTAGTGTGGAGATCACCGCAGAGTCTTTAACTTTATCTAGTAACTGTCCAGACCCGTTAATAGAGACTCCAGAGAATCTGCTAGAAGGGAATTTCTGATCTCCTGGAGTGGCATTGAAGGATACCCCATTATAAACTTGCCTTTCTCCTAAAAGAAAAGAAAATTGCTAATGGAATTAAGTTATTTTAATGTACTTTGACTGCCGGGGCTAAGTGCGTCCTTCAGGATCAGTGTGGATGTCTTCCTCTGTTATCTCATTTATCATCTGTTCCAACATATTCGTTATCTGTGGGCCCAGTTGTGATATATTTTTGTGATAAAGAGAATTTGTCCTTCAAAATAGAGCACTTTTCTATGCAGCAGTCCACAAGTTATATAACAAAAAATAAATAAAAAATGATTATGGTTGAGTCTTTCAGGGCCCAGTTTATTTTACAATATATTGCCATCCTTCATAATGATCTCCAGGGTCCAGGTACAAAGTAACAGAAAATGTCCCAAGGCCATGCTGCTTTATGTACAGCCTATTACATCAGAGTGTGCACCCCAAAGCTCAAACACACACTATATTGACAAAAGTATTGGGACACCTGCCTTTACACGCACATGAACTTTAATGGCATCCCAGTCTTAGTCCATAGGGTTCAATATTGAGTTGGCCCAACCTTGGCAGATATAACAGCTTCAACTCTTCTGGTAAGGCTGACCACAAGGTTTAGGAGTGTGTCTATAAGAATGTTTGACCATTCTTCCAGAGGTCAGGCACTGATGTTGGATTAGAAGGTTTGGCTCACAGTCGTCGCTCTAATTTATCCCAAAGGTGTTCTATTGGGTTGAGGTTCAGGCCAGTGAAGTTCTTCCACCCCAAACTCACTCATCCATGTCTTTATGGACCTTGCTTTGTGCACTGGTGCGCAGTCATGTTGGAACAGAAAGGGACTATCCCCAAACTGTTCCCACAAAGTTAGGAGCATGAAATTGCCCAAAATGTCTTGCTACAGTATGCTGATGCCTTAAGAATTCTCTTTACTGGAACTAAGGTTCCAAGCCCAACCCCTGAAAAACAACCCCACACCATAATCCCCCCTCCACCAAATGATTTGGACCAGTGCACAGATCAAGGTCCATAAAGACTAATGAATCATAAAAATAGAAACAACAAGGCGCATAACATATGGACAATTGCACTGCAGTGGCAGGAAAAGTGTATGTATATAGTCCTTGTAATAGCTGGTTAAGTTCCAAAATCCAGGAGAAAAGTAATGAATGAAAGATTAAAAATGATTTTTAGGTGTCAGCCATCCCCAGAGTGTCCAAGACTCTGTAGAAAACAACAGAAAAGGAGGGGAGCCTTCCTTTCCGGCTGCCGAGCTATCAGCATAATCCAGCATGGGTGCCTACAAGTACATGCAAGAGCTATGGAGGAAGAAGCAGTCGGATGTGATGCGATTTCTCCTGCGTGTCCGCTGCTGGCAATATTGCCAACTGTCTTCTCTCCATCGGGCACCACGTCCTACTCGCCCAGACAAAGCTCGAAGATTGGGCTACAAGGCCAAGCAAGGGTATGTCATCTACCATATCAGAGTTTGCCGTGGTGGACGTAAGTGCCCCGTGCCCAAGGGTGCAACCTATGGTAAACCTGTGCACCATGGTATCAACAAGATCAAGTTTGCTCGTAGCCTGCAGTCTGTTGCTGAGGAGCGTGCTGGCCGTCACTGTGGAGGACTGAGAGTCCTTAACTCCTATGAAGACTCCACTTACAAGTTCTTTGAGATCATCCTCATTGACACTTAACACAAGGACATTAGATGCAATCCAGATACCCAATGGATAACAAAAGCTGTGCACAAACACAGAGAGATGCATGGGCTGACATCCGCTGGCAAAAAGAGTCGTGGTCTTAGCAAAGGTCACAAGTTCCATCTTACCATTGGTGGCTCACGTCGTGCTGCCTGGAGAAGACGCAACACTGTTCAGCTCCATCGTTACCGCTAGTTGGGATCTTACTTGTAAACTTGACATTAAAATAAAGTAGTTTTTTGGACAATAAAAAAAAAAAAAAAAGAAAAGGAGGGGAGAGGAGGCACACCAAAATGTAGTATTAGTAACTTAGTGCACTTACAAGATATAGGCAGAACACAGGCGTTGTGTTAAGAAATCATCCCCCTCAAAGGCTGCCAAAGTCCAGTGTGTCTCCGGAGGTCCAGATGGCTGTGGAGGAGAACGCAGGGACACAGGAAGCAAACGGAAGGCCAGGCTGCTCAACATGGACCACACAGGAGGAAGTGATGTCAACCAGATCATGGAGAGGACAGGAGGATTTCCTGTCCTCTCCATGATGTGGATGACATCACTTCCTCCTGTGGGGTCGATGGAGAGCAGCCCACCCTCCTGTCCTCTCCATGATGTGGATGACATCACTTCCTCCTATGTGGTTGA
The DNA here is from genome assembly GCF_037356315.1 of Lithobates pipiens. NCBI lineage: Eukaryota > Metazoa > Chordata > Amphibia > Anura > Ranidae > Lithobates > Lithobates pipiens. The sequence goes on from NW_027507903.1 coordinate 24,692,409, forward strand.
TGTGGAGCAGCCCATCTTCCTGTCTTCTCCATGATCTGGATGACATCACTTCCTCCTGGGTGGTTCATGCAGAGCAGCCTGGTATTCCTGTCGCTTCCTGTGTCCCTGCTCTCTCCTATCCAGCCATCTGTACTCTGGGAGACACACTGGTCTGTAGCAGCCTTTGAGCAGGATGATTTCCTAACACAATGCGTGTGTTCTGAGCGAGTTTGGGGGGCGGGGGGATTGACTGGCCTGCACAGAGTCCTGACCTCAACTCCATAGAACACCTTTGGGATGAAATAGAGAGGAGACTGCGAGCCAGGCCTTCTCATCCAACATTAGTGTCTGACCTCACAAATGCGCTTCTGGAAGAATGATCAAACACTCCCATAGACACACTCCTAATCCTTGTGTACAGCCTTCCCAGAAAAGTTGAAGCTGTTATAGCTGCAAAGGGTGGGCCAACTCAATATTGAACCCTACGGACTAAGACTGGGATGCCATTAAAGTTCATATGCATGTAAAGGCAGACGTCCCAATACTTTTGGCAAAATAATGTATGTGTATATATACTGATAGTGCCCATAGAGCAGTGGACATTGTCAGTAGAGCAGATATTGGTGTCAGTAGTTTATTTCTTATTGTTTTTTTTTACAATATCTTTAGAACCCCCATTAGGGGGCTTTGGTAAAATATCAGGGCTCTAAACAGGGGGAATCTTCACCACATAGGGTGATTAGCGTGTGCTCAGGCACACCAGGCACACCCTGTGGTCATGCCTTTGGCTTTGTGATATAGTACAAAGCACAACAACAAAACTCGTGTGGATGATTTTGTGCTTCAGGCCCAAACCTTATCCTCCAAATTTCAAGAAAAAGGATATGATAGATCTGCTCTTGAACATGAAATATCTTTGGTCCAACAGATGGATAGATCTCTCTTGGTTGGAGACAAAGTAAAAGAATCAGAAATGGAAGGGGTTAATTTCAGAATGGTTCTGGATTATAATGTACAGTATAAAAAATTTGAAAAAGTTGTTGCCAAAAACTGGTTTATATTGAAACAGGATCGTGTGTTGGGTCCTCTTTTACCTACACGGCCCTCTTTCATATACAAGAAAGCTCCTTCATTACGTGACCAGATAGCACCTAGTGTTATCGATCCTCCTGTGCATACCGAAAGTAGACTTTTCTCCTTTTTATCCGGCTTCTACACGTGTGGTAGGTGTACGGCATGCAGACATTCCAAATGCAATGTGAAAAGGAAAAAATCTTTTATTGCCACGTGTAATAACAAGGAATATAAGATTGATAAACTTATTACCTGTTCTACTGCAGGGGTGGTATACATGTTACAATGTGGATGCGGTCTCCAATATATTGGTAGAACTTCCAGACCCCTACATGTGAGGTTGGGCGAACATGTGAATAATATTAAAAAAGGTCTCAAGACTCATAATGTGTCTCGCCATTTTAAATTGGTGCATTCTCAGAACCCCAGGAGTTTGAGTTTTTGGGGGATTGAGAAGGTAACCAAACATTGGCGTGGAGGTAACTTCATACGCCAATTAAGTAAACGTGAGTCTTATTGGATCCATGAAACAAGGGTTCTCGCCCCGAGAGGCTTAAACGTGGATTTTGATTTAAATTGTTTCATTTCGGACAGATAATTGTTTTTCCCTTTTATATATAGTTTTACTTTTTTAATTTGTTTTTTATTTATATACATTTACTTTTATTTTTATTTCCTTGATTAGTATACATATATTTGGTACATATATATATTTTTTTATATGTATATTTATTTTTCATCAACCCATGCGTGGATCAGTGTAGCTTTCTGATGACATCAGCGGCATTGCGGGTTTACATTTTAGGTTCTTATTGCCAGTAATGTTGGACTGATTAGGAGATACACATATATGTGGTCTTATTTCAGTGCTATAATATTGCATTGCTTCTTTAGGCAATATCACTTTTTTTCACATAGTTTATGTGGAAATAACTAGAGGATTGCTATGTGTCGCTAATTAGTAGACAATATTTGCGCTTTCCTCTGGCTTTGTTTTTGCTCTTTATTAGTATTGTTTTTAAATACATCTTCTCTCTCTTTCTTGTATTGTGATTGAGCGCAGATCTGTGTTCCGGTGTCACGTTTGATACATGCTTCCCCTGGCACTTGTCTGGCGCACAACTCTGCTTCCTATTGGCTCAATATTAGTGTGTTGGTTTAAAAGCGGCCGTCCGACGTCATTCCGTCACCGCTGATGAAGTCCCGCCTACTTTTTGGGACGCAACGCGTACGGACCACGTGACTCGCGCCGTGACGTCATCCGCAAGCTGACACACTGATCCACGCATGGTATTCTTTGCCTAGCACTCAGCACTGGAGATCAGTGCACACAAATGTGAGTGTAATTTTCTCTTTTACTTGCTTTTAATAAATTGGTATCAACGGAGAGCACTAGATTTGCTTGTTCTTTTTTTATATATGATATCACATTGATCTGATGATACGGAGGAGAACCTTACCTGGGAGTACTTCCGTTTGGTCTGCTGCAATCTTATGATCTACCCTTGATGGGAACATGTGTTTTTGACCTGTCTGATATATCAGGGGTCCATTAGTTGAGGTGAGAGTCTAACTTGTTCAATGGTGAAGGGATCACATCGTCACTTGATATATTGATTGAAGACACACTGCACAAGCGGATTCTTCTTGATTACTGCATATATCATTTTTCACTATATGGACTTTGTATTGATTATTTATTATTTATTTGCGCTGTACTGTCACTTTTTGATTTTGTAATGTGGAATTTGGTAATTTGACCTATAGTATTCTAGCTGCATTTTTTCACTTTTTTCACTTTAATTATTGTGTTTAGCGCTGGTTGATTTCTCATTTTACAACAACAAAACTGGCTTTCCACCGCTCATTACTCTACAACAGCAGTTTGACTAAGCAAAAACAATTTCTATATGGTTATCAAGTTTTTAACTGTAAATCATGCCAAAGAGACCTGTCACCAAACCAGGTGCGGATGTAATTCCGGGCACCTGATTGGCTGAAGGTAGAGGATATCCCATTGGCCGCCGTGCAGAACAGGAAGAAGACACGCATGGAGGAGTCCTGCATCCATTGCAGCACTACACGTCCCACAGCTCAACCACCTGTCCTGCTGCCTGACCCACCACTCCAATGGGGTAAGTGTCAGACAGACAGTGGGCTGGCAGGGGGGGGGGGGCACAGTGGCTGCATATTATGGGTACAAAGGCTGCAATTGATAGAGCACAGTTGGCTGCATTTGCGGGTGCAGTGGCTGCATATTATGGGCACAGAGGCTGCAATTGATGGGGCACAGTTGGCTGCGTTTGATGAGCACAGAGGCTGCAAATGATGGGCACAGTTAGCTGCATATGATGGGCACAGTGGCTGCATTTGCTGGGCACAGTGGCTGCATATGATGGGCACTGTTGGCTGCATATAATGGGCACAGTTGGCTGCATATGATGGGCAGAGTGGTGCATATGGTGGGCACAGTGGCTGCATATGATGGGCAGAGTGGCTGCATATGGTGGGCACAGTGGCTGCATATGGTGGGCAGAGTGACTGCATATGATGGGCAGAGTGGCTGCATATGGTGGGCACAGTGGCTGCATATGGTGGGCACAGTGGCTGCATATGATGGGCACAGTGGCTACAATTGATGTTATTGTTTCAGTATTTTTCAGTTCGTTTGCACCCAAAACATTTTGAGCACCAGCCGCCACTGGTATCCATCTATTATATTATATACCTTTAAAAGTCTCCCTTGTGTAGACATACAAAAGCCCTGAGATTGCTTCTAGGTTCTGCCATCTTGGATGTGATGCCAGTAGCCTTAGCAGAGTCAGAGCTGTCACTCAAGTGGCATTATATAGTATTCTCCTTTGCTTCTCTTTTGGCAGCTACATAAATGTTTAGGAGAGGGGAGGGGCAGTTAAGCTGGGCCAGCATGGACAGTATTTAGACACTCCCAGAAGATACGCAGGCTGTGGTGTGCAAGTAGGGAGGGTAAATGCTAGGGTATTGACTAGTTCATTTTTTTTTAGCAAGTTTAAAGGCATATTGTAAGTGAATAAAAAGTAGTTAATGGAAAGTAAAAAGCACTAAAATTAAGCATTTAAAAGACTTAATTTTTCTGTCCTTTTACCGGCAATTTTTTAAGCTGGTGACAGGGTCTCCTTATAATCAGAATGGCAAATACATTTATTATTATTATTATTATGTATTTATTTTATATATAAGTATTATTATTATTATTATTTATTATGTTCCCACTGCTATCAATCTGACCTGACAGGTGGGAGAGATCGGAGGGAGCCGCTGTTCTCGTGCACAGCGCTGGATGGAGATGGGGCTCAGGTAAGCATAAGGGGGGCTGGTGGGGGAGCTGCACACAGAAGGTTTTCTATCTTAAAATGGATGTAAACCTCAGACATGAAATATGAACAACGCATTTCCTTCTATAGCAGTGATGGCGCACCTTGGCACCCCAGATGTTCTGGAACTACATTTCCCATGATGCTCATGCACTCTGCAGTGTAGTTGAGCATCATGGGAAATGTAGTTCCAAAACATCTGGGGTGCCAAGGTTCGCCATCACTGCTCTATAGTGTGTACCTGTCTCAATTGGGAGCACTAAGCCTCCGTTCACACCGGTGCAACTTCTTATGCGATTTGACAGTTCCAAGGACTAGTCATAAGATGACACTAGTGTGTTCAGATCAGCATAAATAGTAGCAAGGTCACCTAAAGTGTAGCAATGGGCAGTAATAAAGCTTGATTTGCCAAACACAGGAACTAAACGGCCAAAGTGCATTAATGGTGACTATACTAGGCCTAGACAGACTGGGTGTGCACTGTCCATAGAAACTAAGGAAAGGGGAGAAGGGAACAAAGGGGACTTGCAAAATGGTTTTACGAGAAGGGGTGTCCTTAATGCTGTTCTTCTGCCGGCTATCATTGAGGCCTTGTTAAGAAGCATTAGTGCACCTGATGACGCATACACACGACCGGACTTTCTGGCAGAAAAGGTCAGATGGTCTAACCGACGGACTTTCAACGGAGTTACGACAGACTTCCGAACGAACGGATTTGCCCACACACGAACAGACTAAAGTCCGTTCGAAAGTCTGTTCGTTTTGAATGTGATGACGTACGATGGGACTAGAAAAGGAAGTTCAAATGCAAGTAGCTAATAGCTGCCCTTGCGTCGTATTTGGTCCGTTGGACCAGCATACAGATGAGCTGTTTTCCCGATAGGAATTGAGGCACAAATTCCCCTTACTGATATTTTACCAAAGTCCCCAATGGGCTCCTAAAAAAATAGTAAAAAAAATAATAATAAAACACAATTGTAAAAAATAATACAAAAATAAAGTAACATTTAAAAAAACAACTGACACCATCCAATGACCTACTGACACCAAATTCTGCCCTACTGACAAGCCCAATGCTCTACTGACGCTGTTCACTGCCCTAGTAACACCGTCCATATTTACATTTTTTTAATTTTTTTTTATTTTATTTTTATAAGAGTGTGTGTCTGTATATATAAGTTCTTAGAGCTCAAGAACGGGGAGATGCCGATGTAAACAGCATCTCCCTGTTCTGCCTAATGACAGGACACTGATCATCTGCTCCCTGTCATCGGGAGCAGGGATCAGTGTCCACGTCACACAAGCCCATCCCCCCAGACAGTTAGAAACACTCCCCTAGGACACACTTAACCCCTGCCCGCCCCCTAGTGGCTAACCCCTTTACTGCCAGTGACATTTTTAAGTAATCAATGCAATGTTAAAGCATTGATCGCTGTATTAATGCCAATTGTCCCAAAAATATGTCAAAATTGTCCAATGTGTCTGCCATAATGTCGCAGTCATGATAAAAATCGCTGATCGCCGCCATACTAGTAAAAAAAAAAATATTAATAAAAATGCCATAAAACTATCCCCTATTTTGTAGATGCTATAACTTTTGCGCAACCCAATCATTAAACGCTTATTGCAATTTTTTTACCAGAAATATGTAAAAGAATATGTATCAGTCTAAAATGAGGGGAAAAATGTTTTTTTTAAATATATTTTTGGGGATATTTATTATAGCAAAAAGTAAAAAAAAAGGTGTTTTTTTTTTTAAATTGTCGCTATTTTTTTGTTTATAGTGCAAAAAATAAAAACCGCAGAGGTGATCAAATACTACCAAAAGAAAGCTCTATTTGTGGGAAAAAAAAGGACTCCAATTTTGTTTGGGAGCCACGTTGCACGACTGCGCAATTGTCAGTTAGAGCGACGCAGTGCAGAATCGCAAAAAGTCAGGAAGGGGATAAATCCTTCCGGGGCTGAAGTGGTTAAAAGATAGAGAAACTGCATGCTCAGTAATTAAACCAGCTGCCAAAAGTACTTTACAAGGCCCAGTTCACACTGAAGCACACTTCATTCTGTGCAATGGAACCAGTGTGGAATCGGTGTGACTTGAGTCACTCCAACTTACAAAAAGTTTCCTGCACTTATTTTGGTCCGACTTTGGTACGACTTCTGTTAACCAGTTCCCGACCAGCGCGCGCCGATGTACGTTGGCAGAATGGCACGGGCAGGCATATTGGCGTACAGGTACATCCAACCTTTAATGCCGCCCTGCCATCGTGAGCGCACTGCCGGCGGCGCACTCGCGTGCTGGTCGGGACCCCCGTGAGTCTGGTCGATCGCCGCGGGCATACCCGCGATCGTCTCACGGGGCGGCTGAACGGAGAGATGCCGTTGTAAGCAGCATCTCCCCGTTCTGCCTAGCAACTAGTGACGCTGATCTCTGCTCCATGTGATTGGAGTAGAGATTAGTGTTCATTAAATGAAAGCCCAGCCCCCCACAGTTAGTAACACACCCCTAGGAACACTTACCCCCTACACGGCCACCCACTGGTTAACCCCTTCACTGCCAGTGTAATTTACACATGAATCACTGCATTTATATAGCAGTGATTGCTGTATAAATGACAATGGTCCCAAAAATGTGTCAAAAATGGCCGATGTGTCTGCCACAATGTCACAGTCACAATAAAAATCGCTCATCGCCACCATTACTAGTAAAAAAAAATTATTAATAAAAATGCCATAAAACTATCCCCTATTTTGTAAACGCTATAACTTTTGCGCAAACCAATCAATAATCGCTTATTGCGATTTTTTTTTTTACCAAAAATATGTAGAAGAATATGTATCGGCCTAAACTGAGGGAAAAAAATGTTTTTTTATATATTTTTGGGGGATATTTATTATAACAAAAAGTAAAAAATAATGCGTTTTTTTTAAAATTGACGCTCTATTTTTGTTTTTAGCGCAAAAAATAAAAACCGCAGGGGTGATCAATTACCATCAAAAGAAAGCTCTCTTTGTGAGAAAAAAAGGACATCAATTTTGTTTGGGAGCCACGTCGCATAACCGCGCAATTGTCAGTTAAAGCGATGCAGTGCCAAATCGCAAAAAGTGGTCTGGTCTTTGGCCAGCAAAATGGTCCTTAGCTGAAGTGGTTAAAGAAGTTACATGCAAGTTGTGCCGAAGTCACGCGGGGATGGTGTGAACCCCAGCTAAGGCTCCATTCACATTATCAAGTAGCGGGAAGGAGTCATTTTGAAAGCGCAAATTTCACACAATTCTGCGTGTCGCATATGGCAGGCCATTGTGGGTAGGTGCACCGTGATGTGGCGGCCAGAAAACACACAGAGTCTAGGTGCAGTAACAAAAATATATTGTAACTGAAGTCCAGCAATACATAACAGGCCAACAGAAAGGCAACACTCACAAGTTGTTACAGCGATAGAACAGTAGATTGAAGACTCAGAGGTGCCAACAGCGTCTTCCACTAGGAGTGGAATGCAGCCTGCCTGGGCAAAGAATGAAGCTTCCCGTGCATTTGGAACGGTCCCTGCACGTTCCCTACTCCTCCAGAACCTTTCCCTGACTCTGCATACTGTCTCCTGTCAGAGGGGTGACCTGGCCCTACTCTAGCCACTTGCAAAATGCACACCAAACCCGAGAGCCGGGCTCTTAAGTTGACTCTGTCTGGCTTTTTCTTTCCTTCACCCCTGACCGTGGCAAGATGAACAACGGCGTCACTATTAGAACTAGGAAGTTTATGACCAACAGACTGCTTCAGAGGAAGCAGATGGTCATAGATGTCCTTCATCCTAGAAAAGCCACTGTCCCAGAGACTGAAATCCGGGAGAAGCTGGCCAAAATGTACAATACTACCCATGGCCGATCCTAGGCAGGGTGCGTGGGGTGCTCCGCACCCAGGCACCACAGAGGTGGGGGAGCCAAAGCTGTGGTGGGGCCCTGATGGGGGACACCTGCTGTGGGGGGACACCTGCTGTGGGGGTCTCTGATGGGGGACAGACTCTAATGGGGGACACCTGCTGTGGGGGGGCTCTAATGGGGGGACACCTGCTGCCGGGGGCTATGATGGGGGACACCTACTGTGGGGGGGTCTGATGGGGGACACCTGCTGTGGAGGGGGCTCTGTTGGAGGCACCTGCTGTGGGGGGGCTCTGATAGGGGACACCTGCTGTGGGGGGGCTCTGATGAGGGACACCTGCTGTGAGGGGAGGCTCTGATGGGGAACACCTGCTGTGGGGGGCTCTGATGGGGGACACCTGCTGTGGGGGGGCTCTGATGGGGGACACCTGCTGGGGGGAGGCTCTGATGGGGGACACCTGCTGTGGGGGGGGTCTGATGGGGGGCACCTGCTGTGGGGGAGGCTCTGATGGGGGACACCTGCTGTGGGGGGCTCTAATGGGGGACACCTGCTGTGAGGGAGGCTCTGATGGGGGACACCTGCTGTGGGGGGCTCTGATGGGAGTCACCTGCTGTGGGGAGGCTCTGATGGGGGACACCTGCTGTGGGGGGAGGCTCTGATGGGGGACACCTGCTGTGGGGGGGCTCTGATGGGGGACACCTGCTGTGAGGGAGGCTCTGATGGGGGACACCTGCTGTGGGGGGCTCTGATGGGGGACACCTGCTGTGAGGGAGGCTCTGATGGGGGACACCTGCTGTGGGGGGCTCTGATGGGGGTCACTTGCTGCTGTGGGGGGAGGCTCTGATGGGGGACACCTGCTGTGGGGGGAGGCTCTGATGGGGGACACCTGCTGTGGGGGGAGGCTCTGATCAGGGACACCGGCTGTGGGGGGGCTCTGATCAGGGACACCTGCTGTGGGGGGGCTCTGATGGGGGACACCTGCTGTGGGGGAGGCTCTGATGGGGGACACCTGCTGTGGGGGGAGGCTCTGATGGGGGTCACCTGCTGTGGGGGGGCTTTGATGGGGGACACCTGCTGTGGGGGTAGGCTCTGATGGGGGACACCTGCTGTGGGGGGGCTCAGATCGGGGACACCTGCTGTGGGGGGGCTCTGATGGGGGACACCTGCTGTGGGGGGAGGCTCTAATGGTGGACACCTGCTGTGGGGGGGCTCTGATGGCCACTTTGATATAAGCTGCGCGTGCCGCAGGTCACTCTCTCCCCAGAATTCCCTCATTCTCAACTTTAAAAGTTGGGAGGTATGCAGGAGCAGATTAGGGGAGGAGAGACTGTGCCACCACTGTCCCTGTTATCAATGGGAAGAGGGCTCTCTGTGTTTACTGCCCATCCCCCTCCCTCCTCCTCTCAGAGGAGAAGAGCGAAGCAGCCGGATATTGGAGAGCCCATGTCTAAGTGGAAAGAGAGCAGATGCGGGCTCTAAAAGCCCCCCTCCCTCTCCTCCTCGCACTGCTGTACTAGTGAGCGGCACTTGCCAGGTCAGCTGCCCGCTATGTTTCTTCTACCTCCTTCATATTGGCCAGGGAGGAAATACAATAAATAAGGGAGAAGAGAAGAGGATTGTGGGACATGTAGTCCCAAGGACTGGTGGCCCCATTGTGACCCGGAAACTGCAACCCACACAGCATGCTCAGCTGAATAAGAGAGGCTGGGGGAGAGGGAGAGAGAGAGAGAGTGCCAGGAGCCTGGGAAAGCTTTCGGGGAAGTGCACCCATGACTCCAAAGAGAGGACAGTGCTGAGGGGACGCCATTAGAAAGAGAACCCTGCTGCCCTGTGCCACCAGAAGGAAATCCGCACAGCCTGGCGCCATCCCCAGTGAAGAAAGGAATGGAGTCATTGCCAGAATACAGATCTGAGCACCACCCAGCGGAGTCGCCATGGGCAACCCAGAGTGAGCTGACTCCGAATCAGAAGAACTGATGTTGCTGTATCGCCGGGTCTGGTGAGAGGGCTGGTTGGCCATTATCTACTTCTATCCTTAGGAACTGCAGTCTCTGACCATCACCTGTAGTGTGTCTGCAGTCTCTGATCATCTCCTGTACTATGTCTGCAGTCTCTGACCGTCTCCTGTACCATGTCTGCAGTCTCTGACCATCTCCTGTACCATGTCTGCAGTCTCTGACCACCTCCTGTACTATGTCTGCAGACTCTGACCATCTCCTGTACCATGTCTGCAGTCTCTGACCACCTCCTGTACTATGTCTGCAGTCTCTGACCATCTCCTGTACCATGTCTGCAGTCTCTGACCACCTCCTGTAGCGTGTCTGCAGTCTCTGACCATCTCCTGTACTATGTCTGCAGTCTCTGACCATCTCCTGTAGTATGTCTGCAGTCTCTAACCATCTCTTGTAGTATGTCTGCAGTCGCTGACCATCTCCTGTAGTATGTCTGCAGTCTCTAACCATCTCTTGTAGTATGTCTGCAGTCGCTGACCATCTCCTGTAGTATGTCTGCAGTCGCTGACCATCTCCTGTAGCGTGTCTGCAGTCTCTGACCACCTCCTGTAGCGTGTCTGCAGTCTCTGACCATCTCCTGTACTATGTCTGCAGTCGCTGACCATCTCCTGTACCATATCTGCAGTCTCTGACCATCTCCTGTACTATGTCTGCAGTCGCTGACCATCTCCTGTAGTATGTCTGCAGTCTCTGACCATCTCTTGTAGTATGTCTGCAGTCTCTGACCATCTCCTGTATCATGTCTGCAGTTTGTCTGGGGTTTCTTTCTAACAGACTCTCTAGTGGAAGCCCTCTCTGTGTGCATTAGAGAGACCCCCCTCCAGGTCCCATTAATGTACTCATTCTCTTTATTGTTAAAAGATCATGGGAGGATCCCAGGGTAATAAAGACTTCTTAGGGGAGCATCTCTATGTTTGAGTTGAAGCCATAGAAACATTTGTAAAGGGGAGGAGTTAGTAAGATGACCACGCCCATGTGGGGGCGCCAGAAACATTTCTGCACCCAGGCGTCTGTGACCCTAGGATCGGCTCTGAGACTACCCCAGATGTGATCTTTGTATTTGGCTTTAGGACTCACTTTGGAGGCGGCAAAACTACTGGTTTTGTCATGAGATACTTTTCCCTGGACTATGTAAAGGAAAACTAGCCCAAACTCAGACTTGCCAGGCATGGCTTATATGAGAAGATAAAGACTTCTAGAAAACAGCGTGAAGAGAAGAAGAACAGAATGAAGAAAGTCATGGGCACAGCCAAAGCAAGCTTGGGTGCTGGTAATAAGAATGACTAAAGGATCCCAAGATGAACTATATGAAGATTGTACTTTATTCCAGGATCTTGTAATAAAAATGAACAACAATTAAAAAATAAATAAATAAATAAATAAAAAATTTGACTCTGTCTGACTCACGATGGCTGCAAAGTCACCTGGGGTGCCATCATCCAATCAGATAGGAAGTAGGTTCCTCTTGACTGCAGCACCACCTGCAGTGGGGAAAATAACCTGCACCTGCCGACACCATTCACTTGAATGGGTTGTCCTATGTGCGTTTGTTGTTCGAAAAAAAGCTCCTGCTTCAAGCTTAATGCGTTTTTTTTAAAAGCGCAGTTCGCCACGATTGCCATACGACACTGCTGCGCAATAATCAAGGCAGAATCCCATGGCGTTTGGGGTACCACCCAAAAGGTGCATTGTGCATTCTGCAGCGATTTAGCATCATGAGATCGATTCTGCCCACAATCCCAAATCACGAGATGTGAACAGGACCTTAAACTGAGGGCTTAATATTATTTTAAGCATTTCTCCCCCATTCCTTTAAGAAGAAAAAAGCCCATTTCAACACGATGCACAAAATGTAACCCATGTCAAGGTTTACCGCCTGCGATGCGGACATAAACTTCAAGGCAAGCTGGGGAAAGTGAAGTTTCTGTGTGCTAAAAAGTGATGAATAGTTTTGACAACTGGCGAATCCTGGGACTAGAGTAGACAGTAATGTGCTGAGAAGCAAAAGGTCAAAATTTACAATCTCCTGCTTTTCCAAATTTCAGACAAAATGTTTTTTTTTTTTTATCTTCTCCCAGCCCTGCATATTACTGAACCAGTTTAGGTGTGGGACTTAAATCTCTGCCTCATCATTTGATGATGAATGATCTTTCCTCTGAGCCACTGATCTTGTAAGCCAGCTCGCTGGTAGAGAATCAGCCCTTTCCCGGTGTCATGCCGTCCACATACATCACCAGATGTGATTCATCCGACTCTGCTTAGGGTTAACACACACCCACTCAGCTATGGCCCCCGTGAAATCACAGCCAATTGTTACTGTAATGATCATGTTAACCTTTCTCTGCGCTTTATGAATCATTGTCTTACCAGCTATCGCTTTTTGTTAAAAGGACTACCGCAGAGAGAATTTTTTTCTTTGTTCTGCTAAAACCTAAGAAGTTAAAATACTATGCCCAGCAAAAACGTTTGTCAACTTTTGGATAGAGAGAGAATTGAATAGAACCTCTGCCAGGTTTTTACTGTTATCCAGGATTCCGTTGGGCTTGGCTAAGAAATAAGAGTAAAAAAAACACTGTGCTGCAGCTGCTCTTTATGCTCTCACTAAACCTTACAGACTGTATGTAGCACCGACTCCTGAAGAGCACGCGCTATGTTTTTGAAATTTAATGTTACACCTGATCTGCAGTTTGGTTTGGGTATAATTATTCTAAATTTTGACCTCAGCATAAGTCTGACTGGACTATGGGGTGTGCAGCCTAGCCATAGGGGGCACTGTCTCTTCTGATAGGCATGGAAGCACAGTCTGTCCGGGTGCTTTAAGGATACTTTCTCAGGGAGCCAGGCCAGTGGCAGTGTCACTCTTGCTGTGCTTTCTGGGAGAGGGTACTTAAGATGCGGATGTCACGTGGTTCCGGGGGTTCCGGTCCAGAAGTATGTTCTGACTCCATGGTCCTGGTCCTCCTGACTAGCCCCCAGGAAGGCTATGGCCTTGGGTGCGTATCCACCCGACTTTATGTCTCGGGGCTGGCCAGCCCGAGGCAGGGAAACTAAGGAAAGGATTCGGAGGTGGTCCAGTGCCGTCTACGGTTGTGGAGAGGCCCAGCAAGTTCGTAGCCATCCAGGGGAGGACTCTTCAAAAGAAGGCCACGTATGGGTTGGCTTCTTAGCAAGAGCCTGGTAGGGCTGAAGGGAATCCAATTTCGTGGGTATCGCCGAACAGGCTGAAAGATACTGGTACCACACGAGCGTTCTACAAGTATTCAAGTTTCCTTGTTCATGTTCTACAACAAAGTCTGTGGCAGAGACTTATTCCTACATGTTGTAAAACAAAGTCTGTGGCAGAGACTTGTTCCTGATTTAAGCACCCTGTTGGCTGCTAGGCCTTGTGAGAGAGGGACTATCCATCTAGAGTGAACATCCAGCTGTGAATGGCTATTCTCTGGATTCAGTCAAAGTTAGTAAGTCCTTTATTATTGACTTTGACACTAAGCCCTTGTACACACCGTCGGAGATTCCGACAACCAAATCCGTCGGATTTTGTCCGGCGGATTTTGTCCGACGGATCTTGTCCGAAACTGTTGCATACACACGGTCGGACAAAGTTGTTGGAAAATCCAATCTTTCAGAACGTGATGACGTAATTTGTTACGATGGGACTACGTTCAGGCTAGTAGCCAATAGCTTTGATGTAGGAATTTGATCTGAGCATGCGTGGCACTTTGTCCGATCGAAATTCTCTACACATGATCGGAGTATGTCCGATCGGAGCATTTTGTCGGAAAATATTTCCGGCATGTTGGAAAATTTGGTCCGACGGATATTCCGACTGAACAGTCTGATGCAGACCACACACAGTCGGAATGTCCGACAAAACGCTCCGATCGGACACATTCCGTCAGAATCTCCGATCGTGTGTACAAGGGCTAAGAGTACCTGAACTTTCCTCCTAACCCTCTGATCCTATAGTGAGAGACTGTTCATTAACTACGTTTTTGCAAATAAAAATCCCTTTAAGTGGTTCTGTCGTCAGTCTCTAAAGTTTCTGGGCTATCTACCACGGGAACCCCTGGACGTGCAAATCGAGGTGAAGACGGCAGAGGTAAGCCCAATCAAACCAGCAGCTCCTTCGGGGGTTAGTGCTACATGTACATTGCCTGCCTACAATCAGTAGGGAGAGCAGCACACAAACCTAAAAAAGAGACATATATGATGGTCACAATGGAATGTGGGAATTGAAGTTTAAGAAGTGAGTCATGCTATAGAAAAGTGATGGTGAACCTTGGCACCCCAGGTGTTTTGGAATTAAATTTCCCATGATGGTCCACTAAACTGCAGACTGCATGAGCATCATGGGAAATGTAGTTACAAAACACCTGGGGTGCCAAGCTTTGCCATCACTGCTATAGACTATAATTGGCCACTGGACTACAGTTCCCAGAGGGAGACAGTGATAGGTGGAGAAAAGAGCTGTATTTCTCAGGATGCAATTTGAACAGTGGCGGTCGGTCCATAGGGGGCGCATGGGCGGCGTCCCTTATCCATGCATGCCCCCTGATATAAATGCAGGATGCCGGATGCATGGATTCCAATTAGTGTTTTTCGTTATTTTTTTGAAGCATGTGATTAGACTGAAGCTCTAATAGGCTTCAAAAAAGGGTGAACTTGGGGCGCAGAGACCATCCCATTGTGTGACAGTAGCAAATGAATATTTGCTATTGAAACACTGATTCTCCTCCTGGCCAATCAGGAAGCAGGTCCTGAAATGCATCACTGAATTGGCCGAAAGAAGATCTGATCAGATTGGCCACCAGGAGGGAGAGGGAGGAGATACAGGGGAAGCAA
Source organism: Lithobates pipiens (assembly GCF_037356315.1). Taxonomy (NCBI): domain Eukaryota; kingdom Metazoa; phylum Chordata; class Amphibia; order Anura; family Ranidae; genus Lithobates; species Lithobates pipiens. The sequence continues at coordinate 24,707,540 of NW_027507903.1, forward strand.
GGGTGCAGTCGCCTGCAGCCCACAAGATGGGGTAAATGCAGGGCCTGACTACTGACTGACCAACCTGGGGGGGGGGAGGGTGACCCAGCCGGCTGACCGACCCTGGGGGGAGTGGGGTGTGGTTGCCATCTTTCACCTAAATGACCGGACGAGCGGTATCCTTGGGTGGATTGTTTGCTGCCCCCCCCCCCGCCCAAAAAAAAGACACACCAGCCACCACTGAGTTTGAATAGCTTCCTTTTGCCATGAGGGAGACTGTAGAGCAGGGGTCTCCAAACTTTCTAAAGAAATGTCCAGTTAACTGTTGTTCAGATTTTAGGGGGGCCGGGCCGTGCCTAATGGGACTAAACAATGCCCAATATTTGTTATTAAGGAGATAAATAGTTGGCGTCAGTGGAAGGAATTATGCCACATCGTTGGTGTCAGTGGAAGAAATGATGCCCCATTGTTGGTGTAAGGGGAAGGAATAGTGCCCCATTGTTGGTGTCAGAGGAGGTTGGACTGTGGCCAGTGGGGATAGAAAATGTCCCGGTGTCAGTGGGAGTAAACAATGTCCCATCTTTGGAATTAGGGTAATTATTAGTTCCCCATTTCCCCTCGTTTGTGTGAGGGGGAAGAATAGTACCCCATTACTGGAGTCAGTGAGAGGAATAGAACTCTGTTGTCGGTGTCAGTGGCAAGAATTATGCCTCCAATGCTGGTGTCAGTGGGAGGAAAAGTGCCCCTAGGGCCAAATCCGGGCCCAAGGGCCACAGTTTGGAGACCACTGCCATAGAGTGTACATTGCTGTTCAGTGTGCACTATAACTGCTGCATGCCGGTGGCCAGAGCAAAATCCAGAGCACTGATTTGGGGGTGCCAAGCCACCTGTTTGCGGAGCAGAGAATGGAATAATCGCTGTGAGTGACCAGATAGTGAGTTGCAATATCACTGGGACTGGTGAGCTGCTGCTGTGAACATTTACTATCTGCTGCTAGAGAGACTGAGCTTTAGGAACTGACCATACAGCCATCTAGTAGCCTTATTGGCCTGGGTCTGCCCATTCTTCTCTGACCTCTGACATTTGCATCCACATAACTGGATATTCCGTTCATACATTATGTGAGCACCAGTCTCGCTGCCCAGCTGTGGAAATTGCGGCCTACTGCGGTGCCAGGAGCCAGTGCTGTTCCTGCCCAAGAGGACCTGCCATGGATCTTTTCTCTGAAGACCCCCCTGTGCCCCTTGCTGGTGAAAGGGAAACAGCGCAGCGGGTGACAGCTGAGGCCGCTGAATTCACATCTGACTGTTGTGTGGTGTACAGAAATTGCATCGATTCCTGTAAGAGTGCCAGCCGTCTCCAGGATCTGGTGAGCGGGGTCATGCCCAAAGCCTCCTCTGCCTGTCAGTAACATACGACACATGGACACTGCATGCAGACAACATACAGTAACCTGGATTGTCAAGGGATCTACAACTTTAGCATACCTAGCATTCCCCTGCTGATTAGCTATATCTTTATCTCTCTCTCTCTCTCTCTCTCTCTCTCTCTCTCCTCTCTCTATTATATATATATATATATATATATATATATATATATATATATATTGTGGCAGCAGGCAGGTAAAGTCACCTGGTTGTATCCAGGATGGTAAATATGTGTGTCCTAGATTCAGGCTTTATGCAGACTTTTACAATTAGAGGGGAAGAGTTAATGAGCCCAGCTGAATTAAGTGGGCTCATTAAGGCCTCTACAAAAAACCCCAGCATGCATAGGGAGATGCTCCATCCTGGAACCAGTTTTGTGTGTATAGACTGGGGAGTCTGAGATCTGTTCTGTGCGGTGAGTTAACGCCTGTGTGGCAAACCCCTACAATAGAGACAGGGACTGGGGCAGCACAAGGCTGCACCCAGTTGTTAGACAGGGAGTCTACGTGTGTAGTTAGAGGTCAAGCTGACCAGGATTTATTTTCTTGTTTTATTTTGTTTGGCTGTTATATGTATCACTGCATGTAGCATAAATAAACCGGATCTTTTGTTTTTTGCACCTACACCGCTGTCTGCTGTGCCTGACTTTGTGTTGTGAACCCATCCAGGGGGTCACACACACCCGCTACCGAGCGAACCCCCTCACAGTTGGTGGAGAATTTTGGCAGTTTTTTTTTTTTTTTTTTGTTAAGGCCAGCATGGAGGAGATACTGAGACAGCTGGCTCTAGCAAATGCAAACCAGCAGCAAATAAATGCAGGTTTACAAAAGAGCCTTGCAGCTCAACAACAAGCCCAGCAGCAGGCAAATGCAAATCAGCAGCAGACAAATGCAACTTTGCAGCAGAGTTTGGAAGCCCAGCAGCAGGCAAATGCAAATCAGCAGCAGACAAATGCAACTTTGCAGCAGAGTTTGGAAGCTCAGCAACAAGCCCAGCAGCGATCTGAAGCCCGCTTCATAGACCTGTTGCAGAAGCAAGAGCAGAATTTTCAACAGAAAATAGAGACATTAATACAGCAACGTCCGCAGACCAATGAAGCAAGTGGTTACAATAATACCGCATCCTTTGGTGTGAGCCGTTTACTGACAAAAATGACTGGAGAGGATGATCCGGAGGTGTTTTTGACCACATTTGAAAGGACTGCTGAAAGGGAAAAGTGGCCTAAGGAGCAATGGGCTGGACTGGTGGCCCCTCTGTTAACTGGGGAATCGCAGAAAGCTTATTATGACCTAGAGCCTGACCAAGCAAAAGACTATGTGGTGCTAAAAGCAGAAATATTGGCACGGCTGGGTGTCACCCTGGCCGTCCGGGCTCAGCGTGTGCATAACTGGACTTTTCAGGTTGGAAAACCCCCCAGGTCTCAAATGTATGACCTCATTCACCTGAGCAGGAAGTGGCTGCAGCCAGAGACTTTGACCGCACCAAACATTGTGGAACGTGTTGTTATGGATCGTTTCCTGAGAGCTCTTCCTACTGCCATCCAAAAATGGGTAAGCCATGGAGACCCAGAAAATGCAGATAAACTTGTGGATCTGGTTGAGAGGTACTTGGCTACAGAGAACTTGACCACCTCTTCCAGGGACTCACGGACTTTCCCCCCTAAGACCAGATCATCCCCAGTGGCGGGTAAGATGACTCCAAGGGGTGAGGGTGGAGAGAGTGAAAGGTTGGGAGTTCTACCTAAGGTCTGGCGGGAGCAGCCCAGGAAGCCCATGCTGCAAGAGGCAGCGAAAAAAATTATTTGCTACCGCTGCCGGCAAGAGGGACATATTGCAGCCAATTGCCCAGTTGTGGATGAGCCTATGCAATGTGATTTTATAAGGGAGAGACGTCAGTCGCTGTTTGCGACAGTTGCATGCACTGCCATTCGGGGACCTGAGAAACATTTATGTAAAATGTGTATTAATGGTAGACATGTTGATGTGTTGCTAGATTCAGGTAGCCTGGTAACATTGATAAAAGCTGAATTAGTTACTACAGAGGTCTCTGGGAAGAACAGGGTGGCTGTTATTTGTGTGCATGGGGACACCCGAGAGTATCCTGTAACTTCAGTGTTTTTTGAGACCCCCAAAGGTAACCTCTCTCATCAGGTGGGGTTAGTGTCTCAGTTACCACATGATGCTATTGTGGGAAGGGATTTTCCAAAATTCTGGGAACTCTGGGATTGTCCTGAGGCCCCCATTGGTGCCCCTATAAACCAGGAAGATGACCAGAATTCCTCTGGGAGTGGTGAGGACTCTCCTGAATTTCCCTTGTCGGTATTGGCGGGGGAAACTCGAGAAACTGGGGAGGAGCCAACATCCTCAGATGAAAACATGCCGTCTGTGGAGTTTTCGGATCTTGAGGTTCACAGGGAAAATTTTGCCACAGAACAGTTAAAAGACCCCACCCTAATAAAGGCACGGGAAAATGTGGTGAAAATAGATGGCGAGTTAGTGAACCCAGATAAGACTTGCCCTTATCCTTACTTCACTATGAAAAGGGACCTGCTATATCGAGTGGCTCAAAGGGCAGAAGAAACCATTGAGCAACTTGTAGTGCCCAAACCTTACAGGAAGTTGGTGTTAGAATTGGCTCATGGACACATTCTGGGAGGTCATCTGGGGACAGAGAAAACCAGAGAGAGGGTATTGCAGAGATTCTATTGGCCTGGGGTCATGAAGGAAATAGAAAAATATTGTTCCTCCTGCCCTGTGTGTCAGAAGTCGGCACCTATGCCACATTTCCGTAACCCACTGGTACCTCTTCCTATCATTGAGGTCCCCTTTGAGAGGATCGCAATGGATTTGGTAGGTCCGATAATGAAGTCTGCTAGGGGGCATCAGTACATTTTGGTTATATTGGACTATGCCACCCGTTATCCGGAAGCAATTCCTCTCCGAAATACCTCGGCCAAAACCATAGCCAAAGAGCTATCACTTGTTTTTAGCCGCGTGGGTATTTGTAAGGAACTGCTTACGGACCAAGGTACACCCTTTATGTCCCGGGTTATGAAAGAATTATGCAAGTTGTACAAAGTGAAGCAATTGCGTACATCTGTGTATCACCCCCAAACAGATGGGTTGGTTGAAAGATTCAACAAAACCCTAAAACAAATGTTAAAGAAGGTGGTGGATAGAGATGGAAAGAATTGGGATTGTCTAATACCCTATCTGATGTTTGCCATTAGGGAGGTACCCCAATCCTCTACGGGTTTCTCACCCTTCGAGTTGCTCTATGGGAGACACCCAAGAGGGCTGCTGGATATCGCCAAGGAAACTTGGGAAAATGAGAGTTCTCCTCACAGGAGTGTGATTGAGCACGTCGCCCTGATGCAAGATAGAATTGCACAGGTAATGCCAATTGTAAAGGAACATTTAACCCAAGCGCAGTTAGCACAGCAGAGAGTGTACAACCGTGGGGCCAAGACCCGTACTTTTTCCCCGGGGGATAGGGTCTTGGTGCTAGTCCCTACGGTTGAAAGCAAATTTCTGGCCAAATGGCAAGGTCCATGTGAAGTAATTGAAAAAATTAGTGAGGTGAACTACAGGGTTAGACAGCCAGGAAGGCGAAAGCCGGAGCAGATCTATCACGTCAATCTGCTGAAAGCCTGGAGGGATAGGGAATCCCTAGTCGCAGAGACTTTGTCACAAGTACAGCCTGATTGCTTAGTTCCTGAGGTTGGAATAGCAGACACCTTATCGAAACCCCAACAACAGGAGGTTAAAGAGTTTGTACTTCGTAACAAAGAGATTTTCTCTGAGCTTCCGGGACAAACATCTGGCGTAGAGCATGACATTATCACCCCGCCAGGAGAAAGGGTAAAACTAAAACCTTATAGAATACCAGAGGCCCGACGGGAGGCAATACGTGGGGAGGTTCAAAGGATGCTGGAATTGGGTGTGATAGAGGAGTCCCAGAGTGACTGGTCCAGTCCTATTGTACTAGTGCCCAAACCTGATGGGAGCTGGCGGGTTTTGTAACGATTTTAGACAATTAAATAAAGTTACAAAATTTGACACCTACCCCATGCCACGTATAGATGAGTTGATTGACCGGCTGGGAACAGCCCGATATATGACAACTCTTGATCTCACCAAAGGGTATTGGCAAATTCCCCTGGCCGAGTCGGCCAAGGAGAAAACTGCGTTTGTAACCCCAGATGGGGCATTCCAATATAAGAGAATGCCGTTTGGGTTACAGAATGCACCGGCAACATTCCAGCGGAAAATGGATAAGATTCTGAGGCCCCATCAGAAATATGCTGCAGCTTACCTGGATGATGTGATTATCCATAGCACAGACTGGGTCTCACATTTGCCAAAAGTACAAGCAGTCCTAGACTCTATCCGGGAAGCTGGGTTTACGGCCAATCCAAAGAAGTGTACCATTGGACAGGAGGAGGCCAAATATCTTGGGTACACTATTGGGAGGGGGGTGATAAAACCCCAAGTCAATAAAGTCGAGGCCATACAGAGTTGGCCACGTCCCAACAGCAAGAAACAGGTACGAGCCTTTCTGGGAATCGCTGGCTATTATCGACGATTCATTCCCCATTTTGCTTCTCAGGCTGTGCCCCTCACCAACCTGACAAAAGGGAAAGAGTCGGTTATGGTTAAATGGTCCCCAGAGGCTGAGGAAGCATTTCAGTCCTTAAAAACAGCCTTATGTAGCCAGCCAGTGTTGTACTCACCAGACTTCTCTAAGGACTTTGTTGTACAAACTGATGCATCAGACTTTGGGTTAGGAGCAGTGTTATCCCAGGTCTGGAACGGGGAAGAGCACCCAGTCATTTACCTCAGCAGGAAGTTAAAGTCCCATGAGGTAAATTACTCCACGATTGAGAAGGAATGTTTAGCAGTGAAGTGGGCTCTAGATTCCCTTCGGTACTATCTGCTAGGTAGGCACTTTGACCTGGTGACTGATCACACTCCTTTAAAGTGGATGGCTCAGAACAAGGAGACCAATAGAAGGGTAAATAGGTGGTTCCTAGCCCTACAGGAATTTAACTTTACAGTTAAGCATCGCCCTGGTGTTAAAATGGGGAATGTGGATGCTTTGTCTCGGATACATGCGTGTCTGACTGCTGGTGTTACAACCCCAAGGTTGAAACAAGAGGGGGGGGTATGTGGCAGCAGGCAGGTAAAGTCACCTGGTTGTATCCAGGATGGTAAATATGTGTGTCCTAGATTCAGGCTTTATGCAGACTTTTACAATTAGAGGGGAAGAGTTAATGAGCCCAGCTGAATTAAGTGGGCTCATTAAGGCCTCTACAAAAAACCCCAGCATGCATAGGGAGAGGCTCCATCCTGGAACCAGTTTTGTGTGTATAGACTGGGGAGTCTGAGATCTGTTCTGTGCGGTGAGTTAACGCCTGTGTGGCAAACCCCTACAATAGAGACAGGGACTGGGGCAGCACAAGGCTGCACCCAGTTGTTAGACAGGGAGTCTACGTGTGTTGTTAGAGGTCAAGCTGACCAGGATTTATTTTCTTGTTTTATTTTGTTTGGCTGTTATATGTATCACTGCATGTAGCCTAAATAAACTGGATCTTTTGTTTTTTGCACCTACACCGCTGTCTGCTGTGCCTGACTTTGTGTTGTGAACCCATCCAGGGGGTCACACACACCCGCTACCGAGCGAACCCCCTCACAATATATATATATATATATATATATATATATATATATATCTATATATATATAATATACATATTGATTACATATTTGATATAGTAACACCTTTGTGCCTAAGGGTTAGGGATGAGCCGAACACCCCCCGGTTCGGTTCGTACCAGAACCTTCGAACAGACCTATTCGTACGAACTTTAGAACCCTATTAAAGTCTATGGGACTCAAATGATCGAAATCAAAAGTGCTAATTTTAAAGGCTTATATGCAAGCTATGCAACAGACAACACCAGCAATAAGGGGTATCTTCAGGTGTATACTGTGCTGGAGGCACACAACACCCACTTTAACTCCTGCAGATGCCTGTATTAGAGAACACCAGCAATAAAGGGTAGATGCAGGTGTATACTGCACTGTGCTGGAGGCACACAACACCCACTAACTCCTGCAGATGGCTGTATTAGAGAGCAACAGCAATAAAGGGTAGATATAGGTGTATACTGCGCTGGAGTCACACAACACCCACTAACTCCTGCAGATGGCTGTATTAGAGAGCAACAGCAATAAAGGGTAGATACAGGTGTATACTGCGCTGGAGGCACACAACATCCACTAACTCTTGCAGATGGCTGTATTAGAGAGCAACAGCAATAAAGGGTAGATACAGGTGTATACTGCACTGGAGGCACACAACATCCACTAACTCCTGCAGATGGTTGTATTAGAGAGAAACAGCAATAAAGGATAGATACAGGTGTATCCTGCGCTGGAAGCACACAACACCCACTAACTCCTGCAGAGGGTTGAGAAAAGAACACACTGTCCCTGCCTATCTAGCCCTTTCCCTGCACGTCAACACACTACACAAGGCCGCCACGCTGGCGGCCTTATATAGTGTGGGGCGTGTACTAAACCCACTGAGCTATAATTGGCCACAGGCATCCTGCCTGTGGCCAATTATGCCTCTCCTCACTGCCGGCGCTGTGATTGGCCAAGCATGCGGGGTCACAGTGCATGCTTGGCCAATCATGAGCCAGCAATGCACTGCGATGGCGAAGTGCATTGTGGACCATTCGTGCCACACGAATTTGGTGCGAACGGTCCACAAAGTTCTGAATTCGCTGTACAGACGAACGCCCGATGTTCGAGTCGAACATGCGTTTGAATCGAACACCGAGCTCATCCCTACTAAGGGTAAAACAAACATTAAATGCCTAAGCCAAATTTTGCAATTTGGACATGTGTTAGTAAAACCGTTCATATCATCAACTAGTTTGTGCGTGCTGGTGGATTATACCGCAATTTTATACATATAAGCCTTTAAAATTAGCACTTTTGATTTCTCCCATAGACTTTTAAAGGGTGTTCAGCGGCTTTCGAATTTGCCGCGAACACCCCAAATTGTTTGCTATTCGGCGAACAGGCAAACACCCGATGTTCGAGTCGAACGTAAGTCAAACAACAGCCTCACCTCGGCCTCATCCCTATTCCTGGCATAGATTCAACAAGGTGTTGGAAACATTCCTCAGAGATTTGGGTCCATAGTGACATGATAGCATCACGCAGTTGCTGCAGATTTGTTGACTGCACATCCATGATGTGAATCTCTATTCCACCACATCGCAAAGGTGCTCTATTGGATGAGATCTGGTGACTGTGGAGGTCATTGGAGTACAGTGACCTCATTGTCATGTTCAAGAAACCAGCGGTGAGATGATTTGAGCTTTGTGACATGGTGCATTTTCCTGCTGGAGGGAGCCATCAGAAGATGGTCACTGTAGTCATAAAGGGATGGACATGGTCAGCAACAATACTCAGGTAGGCCGTGGCATATAAACGATGCTCAATTGGTACTAAGGGGCCCAAAGTGTGCCAAGAAAATATCCCCCACACCATTACACCACCAGACTGAACCGTTGAATAGAGGCAGGATAAATCCATGCTTTCATGTTGTTTACACCAAATTCTGACCCCACCATCTGAATGTCGCATCTGAAATCAAGACTCATCAGACCAGGCAAGGTTTTTCCAATCTTCTATTGTCCAATTTTGGTGAGGCTGTGTGAATTGTAGCCTCGGTTTCCTGTTGTTAGCTGACAGGAGTGGCACCCGGTGTGGTCTTCTGCTGTAGCCCATATGCTTTAAGATTGGATGTGTTGTGCTTTCGGAGATGATATTCTGCATACCTTGGTTATAACGAGTGGTTGTTTGAAAATCCCAGTAGATCAGAAGTTTTTGAAATACTCAGACCAGCCCGTCTGGCACCAAAAGCAATGCCACATTCAAAGTCACTTAAATCCTCTTTCTTCCCTATTCTGATGCTCAGTTTGAACTTCAGCAAGTCATCATCACTACATCTAGATGCCTAAATGCATTGTGTTACTGCCATGTGATTGGCTGATTAGCAATTTGTGCTACCAAGCAATTGAACAGGTGTACCTAAAAAGTGGCTGGTGAATGTATATCGATTTGGTAAAAATGCAGAGCAAAATTTGATATGAGATAAGTATGCGCACCATGGAAAATCATTCATATATACATACACAGGCCTACGTGTTTGTGGGTGTTTTTTTTTTTTATGAGAAGGTCTCATCCACAAATATCATCATCTAATGATAGGGCAAGGTCATCTCAGGGCAACAGCTACGTGTGATAATATATTTAACCTCTAGATAGTGCCATGAGTCACCATAATGACAACTATTGGGGACATGCTCCACATTTCTAAGTGCAATATTAAACGTGATTAAAAAAATGATGTATTTTGTATTTGGTGATATGGACGATTTAAGGTTTTATAGTGTAGTTGTTACTTTTTTATGCTTTCATAACCACTTTCCTTTGAGAAATCCATTTGGCGGCCCCATAAAAGGTATCGCACCCTACAAAGAATTAATTTGTCCAAGGGACCACTATGGCTCTCTGGAAGTCATTATTCACCTCCAGTAACAGGGATAGCAAACAAGCCGTAAAAATCAATGGAAGGTCATTTCTTAGTAACACCAAGATAGCAGCTTTACATTTTTTATGTCTTTGCCCTTCAGACAGCATGTTCGTCCACGCACCCTGCACCTTCCCCCCCCCCCCCCCCCCTACTTTTGGATTCCAAATTTGATCTAATTCTCGGTTTACGTAAACCAGTAAACTGGAAGTAAATTCCCGGTCATGATTTCCAGATGACTTTAAGAAAATGCTGTAAATAAACAGTGCCCTTCACTCTGTTTGGCGCTGATAAGGTTTGGCAAGACTTGGAGGCTATTGATTTATACAACTGTTACAGTTAATAGTTCTATAGTAAAAACATTTTAAATGTAATCATTTGATGTATGGTCCTGTAGAAGCACGAGTCCTGCAGAAACACTGCCCTGTTAAAAGAGCTGGGATACAAAAGGTCAACCCAATTTTTTTCATGAGTAATGGTGCCATTAACAAAACCTCCACATAATACAGTGCATTTAAGGCCTATTATAGGAAAAAATGTTGCAATTTGTTTTCACATGTCGTTAAAAGAAGACATTCGCAGAAAGCTAAGATCCGCAAGAAAATGACTATTTGCAAAACGCAATGATCTTGGCAAAACTCACTGTGATCAAATAGCTTTTTGAATATTTTTTTTTCTTTGCCTTTTTTTTTTCCCCCCTCTTAATGATGATTTTCAAAACACATTGGGGGTCAGTTACAGCTGGACGGTGCTGTAAAAAAAAATTATTTTACCAAATGTACGAAAATGCTGGGAGGAGGTGGGCTGAACAGGCTGACCCTTCTTCTGTTTTATCATTTCATCATATTTCTTTCTCATGTAAATTTGATAAAGAAAAATTCATTATCTACAGTACAACATTTAACATTTTGTATGAGTGATACACATTTTTATAGAAGCAGGGATCGGAGGATAGATTAAAGCTTGTTGGACCCCCAATGCAAAAGCCGACCAGGGATCCCCCCCCCGCCCCACTACCACCCACCGCTTTGATTGCACACCAGGACTCTCCAAGTTGCTAAAGAGTAAACCTGTGCACAATGGGCACATTTTTTTTGTTTAATTTCATATCTGTTCATTAAAGTGTTACTAAACCCAGGACCCTGCATTCACTATATCTGGTCCCACACAGTACGCAGAACATGGAAATGCAATTATTTTAGTAAATATAAATTGCAAAATACCTTTTCTCCTGAGCACTATACAGTAATCTTGTGATTTCGATCAGTTCCTGGTGAAGCTTGTAGGATAAGTTTTCATACTCTGTCTGGACAGTGCTGATTGGCCCTGTGCTGATCACATGCACCCTCCCAAGAAAAAAAAAAACTCTCTAGCAATACACACCAAACTGAACATGTGCAGCCTGACTACAAAGGCGCTATGTTATCTGGACTTGTCCAGGGGGACAGTGCAGGTAGAGGAGGATCTGTGCATACAAGATCAAGCAGCCTTTTTACACAATGCGGAGGATTAACCCTTTAGGTCCCACAGTGAGTATAACATGCATGCTTTACTACATATACTACATATACTACATATACAGACTGATTTTACTGTTGGCTGTTTAGTAACACTTTAAGTTTTGTATATTAAAGTGTTACTAAACCCAGGAGCCTGCATTCACTATATCTGGTCTCCAACAGTACACAGAACGTGGAAATGCAATTATTTTAGTAAATATAAACTGCTAAATACCTTTTCTCATCAGCAGTAGATAGCAGTCTTGTGACTTCTATCAGTGTCCAGCCAAAAACTGGTTAAAGCTTGTAGGAGGATTTTTCTGACTGCCTTATAAGACTACAAGACCCCTGACTCTCTGTCTGGACAGTGCAGATTGGCCCTGTGCTGATCACATGCACTCTCTCAAGAAAAAAAAAAAAACCTCTCTAGCATTGCACACCAAACTGAGCATGTGCAGGCTGACTCCATAGTCTCTGTATTATAAGGAAATTCTTGTGGGACAGTGGAAGAGGGGGAGGATCTGTGCTTACAGGATCAAACAGCCTTTTTACTCAATGCGGAAGAGTATTAACCCTTTAGATTCCACAGTGGGTATAACAAGCATGCTTTACTGCATATACACACTGATTTTACTGTTGTGGGTTTAGTAACACTTTAAGTATTCATTCCATATATTCGAATTTGGTTAGCATAATCATTATTTTTAGTAGACGGTTATATTTGTTCTATTCTATTCATTGTCTTATTTCACTTTCATGCCTTACTGTATTTATGGCAATATGGAATCAGTCTTGGTGTGGCACTGCCAATAATGATGTAAAGCTTCAATTAGGTCTCAAACAATATGATGATCTATAATGCGCCTCCCTCTCCCTGGGTTAAACGAAGGTCCATATTGTAAATTCTGATTTATTCTTACTTTGGAACTGTTCAATTTATATTTAGTTATTCGTGGTTGGGATTTGAACCATCAACCTTAGTGCTGCTGGGTGGAGGCACTAAATACTGAGCCACTGTGCTGCCTTAGAGAGGGTGGTGGATTATAGATCAACATATTCTCTGAGCCCTAATCAAAGCATTACATCATTATTGGCAGTGCCACACCAACACCAATTCCATTTGCTACTCTCGGTGCAGGCAGCTCTCACTTATTTATAGGGCAGAATTGGTTTCCACTTCATTTATTGGAATATGTTTCCATTTCAAATTCAAATTCATTTTTTAAATTTTCCTAATTTGAATTTATAATTTCTTTACGTGTTGTGATAATGTTTTCGGGTTCATTGAAATTCATTAATCTTGTGATTTGGAAATTCAGATCAATTTGAATCCCTGGAAAAAAAACAAAAATTTGCTTCCGAAAAACGAATCAAAACTAAATTAAATGCACATGTCTACTAAAGGGATATTTTTAGATCTTTATTTACATACTGAGAGGGGAATCTAAAAGATTTTGGAGAAAGTATCCATAATTTGACATACTGCTTCAAGAGGAAGTAAACCCTGATGGGTTTACTTCCTCTTTCCCTGTAAAGGTAAAGCATAATGGACTACTATACATCGCATAGTAGTCCATTATGTGTCACTTACTTGACACAGGAGCCAGCGATGTCACCGCTGTCCCCTGTAGTCCGGCGCATCCATCTTCTCGGTGGGTCTCGCTGCTCCGCCGCTGTCATTCGGCGAAGCCACGATGACGTCACTCCCACGCATGCGCACGGGAGCTGCCACGCGCGGCATATCGCCGTTGACAGGTGCTGTGCTCAGTGCGCCTGCGCGCCGCTGTCTACCGTGCATGTGCCGTAGACAGTGGTGCCTGTCTTTCGGCAAATATCTCCTAAACCCTGTAGATTTAGGAGATATTTCTTGGACCTACAGGTAAGCCTTAATCTAGGCTTACCTGTAGGTCAAAGTGTGTTGTAAGGGTTTACAACCACTTTCAATTCTTCTGAATACCCTGGAGCGTGGAGTGGTGTTCCCATCACAATCCCTGTGACCCCTCAAGCTCCGCCCATGGGCATGCTACAAGAGATAGTCAGAGACTAAAAGCATGGTGCAGGAGATGATCAATGACTACAAACATGCCACAGGAGTTGTTTAGAGACTAGCGATATGCTTTAGGAGACAGAGGCTGAAAAAAATAATATTTATCTTCAGGAGACAGTAACCCCTGGTTAAAATGACTATATCTACAATATGATTCATTAGTGTGATGGTCAGTGGGAAGAATGCTTCTTACACTTGTGGCCATTGGGAAGAATTACCGGCTTGCAGATAGCTAAAAAGATCAATGGTGTCAGTGGCAGAAATTGGTCATTGCTCAAGGAACCCCTAGCAACCTCTGGAGATACCCTAGGGCTCTATGGAACCCTGGTTGAGAAACCCTGTATTAAAGTATCCATTCTTCCAATATAGTGTGCATACAGTGAAAACGTACCCATCCTTCAGTATCTCTACAAATGTGCCACTCAACACTGTGCCCTCCACCTAATGGAATAACACTCACCAGAAGGATGAACCCTCAAATTATAGCTATGTTTCTGCACCATAGGAAAGAGCTTGCCCCATCAATCTGTGTAGGTAAAATCAGAACCTCAGAGAGCCCGGGGGGGGGGGGGTCTGGGCGGGCTCTTGCCTGTCCAGCCAAGGCCCTCTGAGTTTATTGAAATGCCTACGCAGGGTGATATGGTAAGCACTTTTCTCCAGCGACAGTGTAAAACCTAATGTGACAGGGAGGCCACACATGCATGGGCAGAGCCGCTATTGTGACCCCTACAACTCCTCAAGTTCCACCCATGGCAGGGACTATCGGACCAAGCATTAGCACAGTAAAGTTGGCCATAGATGGATCTGAGGTAGTAAGAAGACTTACAGCCAGACACTGCAGAGGTTCCAGGTTCAGATCCAGATCCTGACACACACTAGGGCCAATTTGTATATAAAGGCTTATTAATTTAGCCCCCTCTTTGGCAGTTCCTTGCTGACGCTGTTCACTCCTCCTTCCTACAGGTGCCTCCTTAGCAAGCCGTGTGCTAAGGTGGTACATGTGGGTTTTTTGTGGGGGGGGGGGCACAATTGCTTAAATGCATAGATTACTGTGTTTACCTGATGGTACTGTCCACCCTTTAAAATGTTGAGTCTTTTCCCATTGTGGTCATGGTCTTCATCTGCTCAAGCTCTGCTCCTGCTTTGGCTGTTTGCTCCATATTGGCACTATATGCCCATGTTCCTAAGGGTGTGCTATTGTTAAGTAAAAATTAGGCAATCTGTAAGTTAAAATAGGGATTGGCCAAGGAGGAATCACTCTGATATAGCTGACCAGCTTGAACATCTATCACAATACAATATATGCAAACTAAGAATCATTATTTGTATGTAAAAATTTGCTATGATATATATATATATATATATATATATATATATATATATATATATATATATATGTAAGGCTCAGCATGTGGATACCCCTCTTTAGTATCCTATGTGTTGTATATATGGAAGCCATTTAAGACTTGAACACGGATATATCTTCATTCCTACTGTGGATTACAGGTCAGTGATTAAAAGGTCAAGGATGTCTGGGATACTGGATTATTCTTTAATAGGAACAACAAATTATGATCTCTGTGCTGTAACCACCTTGTATTTTAGAGTACTATATATATATCTAGATATATATATACTCTAAAATACTCTAAAATACAAGGTGGTTACAGCACAGAGATCATAATTTATTTATATATATCGATAGATATATAGATATAGACGTAGTAATATAGTATATATATATATATATATATATGTGTGTGTGTATGTATACCATATATATAACCATTATGGGGGTGGGCAATTATCTTAAAATATAACATATCGTATATACTTATTTTTTATATATATATGTATATGTATATATATACAGTGGTGTGAAAAAGTGTTTGCCCCCTTCCTCATTTCCTGTTCCTTTGCATGTTTGTCACACTTAAGTGTTTCGGAACATCAAACCAATTTAAACAATAGTCAAGGACAACACAAGTAAACACAAAATGCAATTTGTAAATGAAGGTGTTTATTATTAAAGGTGAAAAAAATCCAAACCATCATGGCCCTGTGTGAAAAAGTGATTGCCCCCTAAACCTAATAACTGGTTGGGCCACCCTTAGCAGCAACAACTGCAACCAAGCGTTTGCGATAACGTGCAATGAGGCTTTTACAGCGTCCTGGAGGAATTTTGGCCCACTCATCTTTGCAGAATTGTCCTAATTCAGTTACATTAGAGGGTTTTCGAGCATGAGCAGCCTTTTTAAGGTCATACCACAACATCTCAATAGGATTCAGGTCAGGACTTTGGCTAGGCCACTCCAAAGTCTTCATTTTGTTTTTATTCAGCCATTCGGGGGTGGACTTGCTGGTGTGTTTAGGATCATTGTCCTGCTGCAGAACCCAAGTTCGTTTCAGCTTGAGTACACGAACAGATGGTCGGACATTCTCCTTCAGGATCTCTTGGTAGACAGCAGAATTCATAGTTCCTTTTATCACGGCAAGTCTTCCAGGTCCTGAAGCAGCAAAACAGCCCCAGACCATCACACTACCACCACCATATTTTACGGTTGGTATAATGTTCTTTTTATGAAATGCAGTGTTCCTTCTACGCCAGATATACTTGGACACACACCTTCCAAAGAGTTCCACTTTTGTCTCATCGGTCCACAGAATGTTGTCCCAAAAGTCTTGGGGATCATCAAGATGTGTTGTGGAGAAATTGAGACGAGCTTTGATGTTCTTTTTGCTCAGCAGTGGTTTTCTCCTTGGAACTCTGCCATGCAGGCCATTTTTGCCCAGTCTTTTCCTGATGGTGGAGGCATGAACGCTGACCTTAACTGAGGCAAGTGAGGCCTGCAGTTCCTTGGACGTTGTTGTGGGGTCTTTTGTGACCTCTTGGATGAGTCGTCGCTGCGCTCTTGGGGTAATTTTGGGCGGCCGGCCACTCCTGGGAAGGTTCACCACTGTTCCATGTCTTCGCCATTTGTGGATAATGGCTCTCACTGTGGTTCGCTGGATTCCCAAAGCTTTGGAAATGGCTTTATAACCCTTTCCAGACTGATAGATCTCAATTACTTTCTTTCTCAATTGTTCCTGAATTTCTTTGGGTCTCGGCATGATGTGTAGCTTTTAAGGATCTTCTGGTGGACCTTACTGTGTCAAGCAGCTCCTATTTAAGTGATGCCTTGATTGTGAACAGGTGTGGCAATAATCAGGCCTGGGTGTGGCTAGAGAAATTGAACTCAGGTGTGGACAACCACAGTTATAGTATGTTTTAACAAGGGGGGCAATCACTTTTTCACACAGGGCCATGATAGTTTGGATTTTTTTTCACCTTTAATAATAAACACCTTCATTTACAAATTGCATTTTGTGTTTACTTGTGTTGTCCTTGACTATTGTTTAATTGGTTTGATGTTCCGAAACACTTAAGTGTGACAAACATCCAAAGGAACAGGAAATGAGGAAGGGGGCAAACACTTTTTCACACCACTGTATATATATATATATATATATATATATATATATATATATATATATATATATTATGCACACAGTATCTCACAAAAGTGAGTACACCCCTCACATTTTTGTAAATATTTTATTATACTTTTTCATGTGGCAACACTGAAGAAATGACACTTTGCTACATTGTAAAGTAGTGAGTGTGCAGCTTGTATAACAGTGTAAATTTGCTGTCCCCTCAAAATAACTCAATAATAACACAGCCATTAAAGTAGAAACTGCTGGCAATAAAAGTGAATACATCCCTAAGTGAAAATGTCCAAATTGGGCCCAATTAGCCATTTTCCCTCCCCTGTGTCATGTGACTCATTAGAGTTACAAGGTCTCAGGTGTGAATGGGGAGCAGGTGTGTTAAATTTGGTGCTATTGCTCTCACTCTCTCATACTGGTCACTCGAAGTTCAACATGGCACCTCATGGTAAAGAAACTCTTTGAGGATCTGCAAAAACACATACATACATAAAGATGGCTTAGGCAATAAGAAGATTGCCAAGACCCTGAAACTGAGCTGCAGCACAGTGGCCAAGACCATACAGCGGTTTAACAGGACAGGTTCCACTCAGAACAGGCCTCATCATGGTCAACCAAAGTAGTTAAGTGCACATGCTCAGCATCATATCCAGAGGTTGTCTTTGGGAAATAGACATATGAGAGCTGCCAGCATTGCTGCAGAGGTTGAATGGGTGGGGAATCAGCCTGTCAGTGCTCAGACCATACGCCACACACTGCATCAAATTGGTCTGCATGGCTGTTGTTCTAGAAGGAAGCTTCTTCTGAAGATGATGCACAAGAAAGCCTGCAAACAGTTTGCTGAAGACAAGCAGACTAAGGATATGTATTACTGGAACCATGTTCTTTGGTCTGTTGAGACCAAGATAAACTTATTTGGTTCAGATGGTGCCAAGTGTGTGTGGCGGCAACCAGGTGAGGAGTACAAAGACAAGTGTGTCTTGCATACAGTCAAGCATGGTGGTGGGAGTGTCATGGTCTGGGGCTGCATGAGTGCTGCCGGCACTGGGGAGCTACAGCTCATTGATCCATGAATGCCAACATGTACTGTGACATTGTGAAGCAGAGCATGATCCCCTCCCTTTGGAGACTGGGCCGCAGGGCAGTATTCCAACATGATAACGACTTCAAACACACCTCCAAGACGACCACTGCCTTGCTAAAGTAGCTGAGGGTAAAGGTGATGGACTGGCCGAGCATGTCTCCAGACCTAAGCCCTATTTAGCATCTGTGGGGCATCCTCAAATTGAAGGTGGAGGAGCTCAAAGTCTCTAACATCCACCAGCTCCATGATGTCGTCATGGAGGCGTGAGAAAGGACTTCAGTGGAAACCTGTGAAGCTCTGGTAAAGCTCTAGTGAACTCCATGCCCAAGACGGTTAAGGCAGTGCTGGAAAATAATGGTGGCCACACAAAATATTGACACTTTGGGCCCAATTTGGACATTTTCACTTAGGGGTGTACTCACTTTTGTTGCCAGCGGTTTAGACATTAATGGTTGTGTGTTGAGTTATTTTGAAGGGATAGCAGATTTACACTGTTACACAAGCTGTACACTTGCTACTTAACCACTAGCCGACCTAAACAAAACGTCCACTGGGGGGGGGGGAGGGAGCGCTTACATGCCACAGCTCCCCAAGCCAATGCTTGTCCCCGGCGGTCTCGATTACTGCCGGGCTCCTGCGATCTCTTGGGGCACATGGAGAATCGGGAGCTGTGTGTGTAAACACACAGTTTCCGGTTCTCTGAGCAGTGAACTGAGAGATCGTCTGTTTCCCTGCACAATCCCCATCTCCCTTCAGTTAGAACACTCCCTAGGACACATATTAACCCCATTCTCTGCCCCCCAGTGTTAACCCCTTAACTGCCAATGACATTTTTACATTAATCAATGCAATTTTAATCGCACTGATCACTATATTAATGCCAATGGTCCCAAAAATGTGTCAAAATTGTCCAATGTGTCCATCATAATGTCGAAGTCATGATAAAAAAAATCGCTGTTCGCCACCATTACTAGTAAAAAAAAAAAAATATTAATAAAAATGCCATAAAACTATCCCCTATTTTGTAGACACTATGGTTTTTGCGCAATCAATATACCCTTATTGTGATTTTTTTTTTTTTACCAAAAATATGTAGAAGAATATTTATCGGGCTAAACTGAGGAAAAAAATGTTTTTTTATATATTTTTTGGGGATATTTATTATAGCAAAAAGTTAAAAATAATGTGTTTTTTTTTTTTTTCAAAATTGTCTCTCTTTCTTTTTTAATAGAGAAAAAAAATAAAAACAGCAGAGGTGATCAAATACCACCAAAAGAAAGCTCTATTTGTGGGGAAAAAAAAGGATGTCAATTTTGTTTGGGAGCCACGTCGCACGACCGCGCAATTGTCAGTTAAAGCGACGCAGTGCCGAATCGCAAAAAGTGGTCTGATCTTTGGCCAGCCAAATGGTCCGGGGCTTAAAGTGGTTGTAAACCCTTACAACACACTTTGACCTACAGGTAAGCCTAGATTAAGGCTTACCTATAGTTTCAAGAAATATCTCCTAAACCTACACGGTTTAGGAGATATTAGTCAAGAGATAGGCACCGGCGCACTGAGCACTGAGCGCGGCACCCGTCAACGGCGATATGCCGCGCGTGGCGGCTCCCGCACGCATGGGTGGGAGTGAAGTCATTGCGGCTTCACCAAATGACAGCGGCGGAGCAGCGAGACCCACCAAGAAGATGGATGCGCCGGACTACAGGGGACAGCGGTGACATCACTGGCTCCTGTGTCAGGTAAGTGACACATAATGGACTACTATGCGATGCATAGTAGTCCATTATGCTTTACCTTTGCAGGGAATGAAAGAGGAAGTAAACTCAACAGGGTTTACTTCCTCTTTAAGCTTGTAAAATTGTAGTAAAGTGTAATTTCTTCAGTGTTGTCGCATGAAAAGATATAATAAAATATTTACAAAAAATGTGAGGGGTGTACTCACTTTTGTTACATACTGTATATAAAAAAATTATTTAGCATAAATAATATTTTTAATATATTCATATAAATAATTATTATAATAAAATTCCTCATTAAACGGTTTGTGTGCACCACAAAATGAAATATTATTTTTAATCTGCTCAAATAAACTTTGCTATATCAGATTTCCCAAACACGGAATCATTTTTTTCTTTATTTTTAAAAATTTTTCAATTGCTATAAATTATTTTTCAGTTGTTTTTTTTTTTTCTTGAACCACACATAATACATTGATAAAAATAATATGACTTCTTAGATCTTTATAGCGAAGCATACTAATCCTATTTTTAGATGATTTTTTCTGCCATGGGAGTTACATTGTTTTGTTGTTTTTCTTCTGCAATTGAGAGAGAACCACACTGAGTGACAAACTGGCAGGTGTCATAATGTGCCAGTTAGCATGTCCAATACAAGACAATCATTTAAGTGTCTCTCGGGATTAAAAGACAGAAACGTAACAAAGAAAGTGGATCAATAATGCTTGGTGAAATAAGACGGAGAAGGTTATTTACTCTGCATTGATCCGTTGCTGCAGCGCCATAAACTTGGCCTGTTTTTCTTTTGTTAACCTTCAGCTTTAAGAATACTGGAGAGCGACCAGGGAGCTGACTAACAGGTGTAGATTAAGGATCGAAGGAGGTCATTGTACCTCTGTCACCACGAGGCACCCATGTAACAACATCCCTGAAGAAATTTAAACATCAATAGCCATAATAAGAGCAAATTTATCAAACCTGGCCTATTTTTTTTTTTTTTTTTAGCGGAGAGCCCTGACTCTGTCCGGCTAGTTTTCTCAAGTGGGAACTCAATGCATTAGGACATTATTTCAGTGGACTTGATTATCTTTCCTGACACAGCAGATTTGTAAGGCGGCGTGTTCTGTGTTTGCCGCAGCTTTACAAGCTCAGTTTTGCTGTTTATTTTCTTATAATAGATAAAGATGAAGAAATCATTGCTGTGTCAATTGAACTTTTTGCAGCTGCCGGCTGGGGCTAGCGGGACATCATCTGTACACCTCGGATCAGAATATTATCAGAGAGCGTTGCTTACGGAAATTAGGATTACACATACATGTATTACATTATATATGTAATTGTGCAAGTCTTATTGAAAATGTGAAAATATATATACAGTGTATATATATATATATATATATATGTAAATATATATACATTATATATATATATATATATATATATATATATATATATATATATATATATATATAAAACATGTATATATACACTTAATTTCAGTAAGTGACGCTCTCTGCTAATATCATGATCTGAGTCGTACATACAGGTGCATCTCATAAAATTTCATCAAAAAGTTAATTTATTCTTTTCAATAATTAAATTCAAAAAGTGAAACTCATATAATATATATATATATATAATATAATTATATATAATAATTATATACATAATATGTAGCACTCAACCCCGAAGGAGCTGCTGGTTTTTGTTAGGCTTACCGTTACGTCACCTGTTCACTGTGTCCGTCCTAGGGGTCCTATAAAAGGGGTTGGTCAAAGAATATTGGTCCGACACTTATGCCGTGTACACACGACCGGACTTTTTGACAGCAAAGGTCCGAAGGAACGAGTCCGTCGGACAATTCGATTGTGTGTGGGCTCCATCGGACCTTTGCTTGCCAAAAATTCGGCGAACTTTAGAAATAGAACATGTTTTAAATTTTCCAACCGGAACTCCGCCGGACCGAGAAATCAGTTTGTGTGTATGCTAGTTCGACGGACAAAAATCGACGCTAGGGCAGCTATTGGCTACTGGCTATGGACTTCCTAATTCTAGTCCGGTCGTACATCATCACGTTCGAATCCATCGGACTTTGGTGTGATTTTGTGTGGCCAAGTCCGTTCATTTGGAAAGTCCTTAGGAACTCCGCCGAAAATCCGTCGGAAAGATCGTCGGATCTAGTCCCTCGAAAAGTCTGGCCGTGTGTACGCGGCATTAGTCCTTTTTCTGAAGATTTATTTGGAAAAAAACACAATTTGCAATAGAGGGATAGAGGGTCAAGGGGGATCCAGGTACCTTGTCATTTGCGGGTTAGAGGTATCTCCTTGATCCAGAGTACAAACAGCTTCCACAGGCTGGATCTGGCAACTGCCGTATAGGCCTCTCTCACTGATTTAGCAGCCGATGAGATGCTTGGTCAAAGTCTCTGCCACAGACTTGTCAAGGTAGCAAAATCGTTATGCAATCCTCTGCCACAGGAATACACAACTAGCAACTTGTAAAATTAAAGAGCTGTCACACAGTACCAGTTTCTTTCAGCCAATCCAGCAATACTGTGTGGTAGGTGATCCGGGATGCTTCCGCCAACTGAGTCTCCAGGCTCTTTCAGAGATACCAGCCTTGTTGCTCGGTCCTCTCCTGAAAAAGTCCTCCCCTGGGTCCTCCAGTTGCGTGGCTTCTCCCCGCAGGCGAGACAGCACAGGACCACCCCTGGATCAGTAGGCCCCAGGACTTCTGGGCCTACCCTTCATTTGCAAAGCCTCAGACCAGCCGGCCCAGAGACATAGAACAAGGCACATAGATCAGTTCTTTGGAAGGATTGATCTGGCTCTCCACTTGTTTTATGTGGTCGAACGTTCAGCGGGTGCATTGAGTCTGCGGTACCCGCTGATCAGCTCCTGCTGTGTATAACAGCTCCTGCTTGTAGTGATCAGTGTCCGGAAAGCCCACTGAACGCTACACATTCACACATTCAAAATCAATAGGGAAGTGCCGCAACTGCGTACAATGCATACGGTTGCAGCATGCTTGTTGGCCAAAATGGGGTTAAAACAGTATTGGACTGCAGAGACAATGGAGATTTATGCCACGTACACATGCAGAAAAGGTCAGAGGGAATCGTTCCGTCGGATATTACGATCGTGTGTGCGCTTGATCTGACTTTTATCTACAAAAATTCAGACGGACCTAGAAATACAACATGTTTCATATCTGTCCAATGGAATCAATTTCTATCAGAAAAAACGTTTGTCTGTATGCTGGTTCGACAGCTATTGGCTACTGGCTATTGAACTTCCTTTTCTAGTCCCGTTGTACATCATCATGTTCAAAACGAACAGACTTTGGTATAATCGTGTCTGGGCAAGTCTGTTCGGTTGGAAGTCCATCGGAACTCCGTTGGAACTCCGCTGGGAAGACCGTCTGACCTTTATTGCCGGAAAGTCCGGTTGTGTGCACGCAGCATTAGATGCACGTCTATCTATCCTTAGATCTATAAGGAATTATGTAGTGCCAGATTGGATAGAAATTAATCGCAGAGTATAGGTAGACCCTAATATTACATAGTTGCGAGTTGATTGTACAGACTGTTTGGTTTGCTAGTTAATACTGACCACCAGTGACACAGTGGCTTAATGTTCATGTAATGATTCAAAAACTTTATAGAACATTACTTTTTCTTCCAGTGTAGAACTAAATGCAAAACGTTTTTCTTTTCATTTTGGATAGAGTAAGGGAGGGTTATAGTCCCTGTTAGTTTTTTTTGTTTGACAAAAGTATATTGTTGCAAATGTTTTTTTTTTTTTTTTTTCTGGGGGGGTCTTATGTTGCTGAAGGGTCTATCTATAGCTGGCTGCTGAGAGATCTATTGTTGCTGGTGGGGTATATTGTTGCTGGGGTGGATTAATTGTTGATGGAGGGTCTATTGTTGCTGGTTTCAGGGGGATCTATTTTTACTGCTTAATCCTTACAATCATTAGCACCAAAAATGTATGGTTCTGTATTCCCTATAAGCAGCAATATTGGGAGGTGGGTAGAGGGCACACCCAAAGGGCAGAGCTTGGAGGTGGGTAGAGGGCGGAGACAAGGGGTGACTTAGGGAGAAGGTAGTACCTGCACCTATTCTGAGAAAAAAAGCCCTGTATATATACAGTGGTGTGAAAAAGTGTTTGCCCCCTTCCTCATTTCCTGTTCCTTTGCATGTTTGTCACACTTAAGTGTTTCGGAACATCAAACCAATTTAAACAATAGTCAAGGACAACACAAGTAAACACAAAATGCAATTTGTAAATGAAGGTGTTTATTATTAAAGGTGAAAAAAAATCCAAACCATCATGGCCCTGTGTAAAAAAGTGATTGCCCCCTAAACCTAATAACTGGTTGGGCCACCCTTAGCAGCAACAACTGCAACCAAGCGTTTGCGATAACGTGCAATGAGGCTTTTACAGCGTCCTGGAGGAATTTTGGCCCACTCATCTTTGCAGAATTGTCCTAATTCAGTTACATTAGAGGGTTTTCGAGCATGAGCAGCCTTTTTAAGGTCATACCACAACATCTCAATTGGATTCAGGTCAGGACTTTGGCTAGGCCACTCCAAAGTCTTCATTTTGTTTTTATTCAGCCATTCGGTGGTGGACTTGCTGGTGTGTTTAGGATCATTGTCCTGCTGCAGAACCCAAGTTCGTTTCAGCTTGAGTACACGAACAGATGGTCGGACATTCTCCTTCAGGATCTCTTGGTAGACAGCATAATTCATAGTTCCTTTTATCACGGCAAGTCTTCCAGGTCCTGAAGCAGCAAAACAGCCCCAGACCATCACACTACCACCACCATATTTTACGGTTGGTATAATGTTCTTTTTATGAAATGCAGTGTTCCTTCTACGCCAGATATACTTGGACACACACCTTCCAAAGAGTTCCACTTTTGTCTCATCGGTCCACAGAATGTTGTCCCAAAAGTCTTGGGGATCATCAAGATGTGTTGTGGAGAAATTGAGACGAGCTTTGATGTTCTTTTTGCTCAGCAGTGGTTTTCTCCTTGGAACTCTGCCATGCAGGCCATTTTTGCCCAATCTTTTCCTGATGGTGGAGGCATGAACGCTGACCTTAACTGAGGCAAGTGAGGCCTGCAGTTCCTTGGACGTTGTTGTGGGGTCTTTTGTGACCTCTTGGATGAGTCGTCGCTGCGCTCTTGGGGTAATTTTGGGCGGCCGGCCACTCCTGGGAAGGTTCACCACTGTTCCATGTCTTCGCCATTTGTGGATAATGGCTCTCACTGTGGTTCCCTGGATTCCCAAAGCTTTGGAAATGGCTTTATAACCCTTTCCAGACTGATAGATCTCAATTACTTTCTTTCTCAATTGTTCCTGAATTTCTTTGGGTCTCGGCATGATGTGTAGCTTTTAAGGATCTTCTGGTGGACCTTACTGTGTCAAGCAGCTCCTATTTAAGTGATGCCTTAATTGTGAACAGGTGTGGCAATAATCAGGCCTGGGTGTGGCTAGAGAAATTGAACTCAGGTGTGGACAACCACAGTTATAGTATGTTTTAACAAGGGGGGCAATCACTTTTTCACACAGGGCCATGATGGTTTGGATTTTTTTTCACCTTTAATAATAAACACCTTCATTTACAAATTGCATTTTGTGTTTACTTGTGTTGTCCTTGACTATTGTTTAAATTGGTTTGATGTTCCGAAACACTTAAGTGTGACAAACATGCAAAGGAACAGAAAATGAGGAAGGGGGCAAACACTTTTTCACACCACTGTATATACCTTTTAGTTTAGTTTTTTCGTTTAGTATATATATATTTTTTTTTTACCCAATTTTTCTGCTTGTCTGGAGTTTTTTGAGTTTGCCTGAAATCCTTAGCAGATATAAGAGGATTATTCAAACTATAATAACAACACAAATACTATTTCCACAGTAAAAAAAAAGAAGGGAGAGAGAGTTGGAATAAAGCTTGAAATCTGCAATAATTTTAGGAAATGTAATTAACTATAACGAAGATCTTGACCCAGAAGTTAGGATGTTAATCAAGAGAACAGGGACATCGATAAACAGCTTTAATTGATTCCATTATTTTTTTATTGTTTGATTTTTATATGTCTAGCAGAGGGTCTGGCCACACTGACCTGTTTACTTGTGTTGGCTGCTTATGATGTTGGCCATTGTCCAAACAGTCACCGCCATGCAAACATGTCATCGATCACTGCTATAGTCAGAGAGATGGCTCCTACCTGATGGGGTAGGCCAACGCAGCCTCTCTAGCCATATGCTGGAGATTGTCAACGACCGTTCCATGCCAGGGCATTCTCTCATCTATGCCAAACAAACCTGCCTCCTGTGCAGACTGCCAGTTGGAATATGACATGCCGTTAAATACGTTTCCCCATGTCTAATATTAAATGGAGCCGGCTTCTCAGTCATATTTGTTTTTGCTGTCAGCGTGGGCAGTGTAATTTTTTCATTCTTTTTGCAATATAATAATACAGCTTTGACGCGGGACTGCTTTATTACAATTTTTACAGATGTAGGCTGTCAATGCATGTGTTTCTCTGTAGTGAAATGGTAGATGGAATGCTGCCGAAAGTTTGAAGGTGGACCAGAGTCCTATGGAAGGAACTGAATGTTGGGACTAGTAATTGTTCACAATGAATGAAAGAAGGCTCAGGTTGCTAAAGTGATACTAAAGCTAAAAACATTTTTTGCCTCAATGGATTCTTTGCATTAAGGTAAAAAAAGGCTTTAGACTTCTCTGTCCTCCCCTCTTCCCTGTGTGAAGGGAAAGAGAGAGGAAAAGAGATCCAGCACTGTCCATGGCTGCATCTCTTCTCCCCTCTCTTTCCCTTCACACAGGGTCCAAACAGCAGCAGGAGCCATTGGCCTGCATCTCCCTTACTAGGAAGAGCCTGTGGCTATGGGCAGGAGGCAACTGGTAATCCTGTGGTTAAGTGAACCATTGACCCCCTTATCAGTGGCAGCCTGTCCATACAGGGCACAGGGGTGCTACCCCCTAATCCATGCGCTCGGCCCCTAATCTACATGTGGGGCACCTGGTGCATGGATTCCAATTTTTTTTCATTGCACGTGATTAGAGCCGGAGGCTTCAAAAAGGGTGGGCTCGGGGTGCAGAGCACAGCGCCCCCAGCCCACCCACCTGTGTGAAAATAGCAAATAAATGTTCGCTATTGTCTTCCTGATTGGCCAAGAGTAGAAGCGACCATATTAGCCACCAAGAAGGAAACCAAGGAGGAGGAGGAGGAGAAGCCACGAGGACAAGGAGGATCCAAAGCTGCCCAAGACCTAGATGGGGTCAGCGCAGGGCTGGAGGTCAGATGGATGAGCGAGCAAGCGAGGGGGGGTGTCAGGACCAACCGACTGACCGACCGCAGGGGTGGGTGGTTTGTTTTCCACCCCCCCATAATGGAGCACCAGCCGCCACAGCCTCCTATGCTGAGAAGAAGTGTAAAGCAAAGCCAGAGATTTAGGAGTCCTCATGTTTTTCCAGTTACAGATCAGAGAGCGCTGGTATCAGGGGAAGAGGGTTACAGCCAGCAGTGCACTGTGGGTGTCCCAAGTTCAGTGGCATAGTTAAACATTACTAACAGAGCGGCATATACAAAATATAAGCCTAATTACTGTATAGATGGCACACATATGCCACAATCCTTGTACCCACAAAATATGTTCTACAAACAAAGCTAAAAAAAAAATAATTTGAAACCCTTCAATTACATATGCTTTTCTGCACACAGAACTCAGGTGAGACCTAACACCTTGGTTGAGCCTGCAACTTAATGAATATAGTACATGGACCAGGATTGTGTAATGCACAGAGTACAGACATCAGAAACATTGTACACATACTGTATTATGTGCATGTCCACTGCCAGCAAGTGGGCTATTTAAACCTGAAATCTGCACTCCTTAATAAATGGCCTTCAGTCTTGCTCCAGTGATCCTGAACCTTATTCTGATACGGTTATTGATCCAGCTTCCACCCAACCTGCTTTCGTATTACCCCTGTCTGCTTATGTTTGCGGTCTATCTTCACTAATGACCTCAGCCTAGACTTCTGCCCTGGGAATTTGTACCTCACTGTCTGCTCATTGCTGACCTCTGCCTTTTTCTGACTCTGATCTTATCTACGACTTGGTGTTTTCCCTCTCTCCTGTCATGAGACCAGGCTTGGGACCAGACTCAGCCTTTATCTGAAATTGAAACATCCACAGTGCACTGCCAGCTGTAACCCCCTCCCCCCCCCTGCTCACCTGATGCCAGCACTCTCAAGTACCAGCCCACAGTCTTGGCACCCTGGCACTTGTGCCTTTCCTTTGCCACTGCTGACCCTGTTTCAACTTCCAGGGGTGCTCGCAAGGGAAACGGTGCTAACCTCATCATCTTGGGCTCTGCATACAGGTACTTAACATGAGGGTATTCATGGTGCCAGGACTTGAAACCCCAAAAGAGATGCATGATTTTCCCCACTGCCATGCTATGTTTTTTCTTCTTAGCTTTCACTATCAAACTGTTTTGCTTTGTGTCTTTTAAAGAGGAAGTAAACGTCCTCTCCTGACATTTACCTATAGGTAACCCTATAATAAGGCTCAGCTATAGGTAGTGTAAATATCTTGCGAACCCAGAAGAAACTCCGGGGAAGATGTCAGCCATGTCAGCGGTGTGCTGGGGGCGCTGCAACAGCTTTGTTCTAAGGTAGGTATTTCATAATGAGCTGGTATGCGATGTATGTGATATTATACACTAAACAGTTACTTAACCACTTCCCGACCAGCGCACGCCGATGTACGTCGACAGAATGGCACGGGCAGGCATATTGGCGTACAGGTACGTCCAATATTCGATGCCGCCCTGCCATCGGGAGCGCGCCGCCGGCGGCGCGCTCCCGCGCTGGTCGGGACCCCCGTGAGTCCGGTCGCGGGACCCGCGGACTCGATCGAGGCGGGCATCCCCGCGATCGTCTCACGGAGCGGCCGAATAGAGCAAATGCTGTGTAAACAATATTTGTCTATTCTGCCTAGCAACTAGTGACGCTGATCTCTGCTCCATGTGATTAGAGCAGAGATCAGTGTACACTAAATGAAAGCCCAACCCCCCCACAGTTAGTAACACTCCCCTAGGAACACTTAACCCCTACACTGCCACCCACTGGTTAACCCTTTCACTGCCAGTGTCATTTACACAGGAATCACTGCATTTAAATAGCAGTGATTACTGTATAAATGACAATGGTCCCAAAAATGTGTCAAAAATGTCCGATGTGTCTGCCATAATGTTGCAGTCACAATAAAAAATCGCAGATCGCCGCCATTACTAGTAAAAAAATAAATAATAAAAAATTATTAATAAAAATGCTATAAAACTATCCCTATTTTGTAAACGCTATAACTTTTGCGCAAACCAATCAATAATCGCTTATTGCGATTTTTTTTACCAAAAATATGTAGAAGAATACGTATCGGCCTAAACTGAGGGAAAAAAATGTTTTTTTATATATTTTTGGGGGATATTTATTATAACAGAAAGTAAAAAATAATGCGTTTTTTTCAAAATTGTCGCTCTATTTTTGTTTATAGCGCAAAAAATAAAAACCGCAGGGGTGATCAAATACCACCAAAAGAAAGCTCTATTTGTGGGAAAAAAAGGACGTCAATTTTGTTTGGGAGCTACGTCGCACGACCGCGCAATTGTCAGTTAAAGCGACGCAGTGCCGAATCGCAAAAAGTGGTCTGGTCTTTGACCAGCAAATTGGTCCGGTCTGAAAGTGGTTAAAGAGGAACTCCAGTCTGTAAAAAAAACAAAAAAATTAAAGTCAACAGCTACAAATACTGTAGCTGCTGACTTTTAATATAAGGACACTTACCTGTCCAGAGATCCTCAGATGTCAGCACCCAGAGCCGATTTGTCAATCAGCTTTGGGTACAGGCGCTGGCCTTCTAAGTAAGGGAAACTGGCAGTGAAGCCTTGAGGTTTGCACAAGTCGCACTGCACTTTCTGAATGATCCCTGTGTGTGTCCAGGAAGGCAGCGGGGGGGAAGGAGGAGGGGCCAGGAATGTTGTAGATCGCCGATCGCTAATCTTATCCGGAAGTGGAAGCGGGTACCTTTCAAAACCAGGTACCCACTCCCCCCCAAAAAGGGCCAAATGTGTCACTGGATGGGGAGAGGGTGTGAACAAGTGGAGCTTCCCCTTTTGGGTGGAGCTCTGCTTTAACTTGAGTTGTAGATTTTGTGTCATTCCCAGGTATACTTCCTATTTTCAATCCTTTTTCATGATGGAGTCTTCCAGATTGCTTCTTTTGTCTCCAGATCATCCAGACCAGGGGCGGACTGACAACTCATGGGGCCCCCAGGCAATAGGAGATTATGGGGCCCCCTGGCAATCAGAGATTATGGGGCCACATAGTATACAAAAACACACACACAGTATATACATACATGTACACACACTATACACAGACATGTTTCTATTGGCTGAGAAGGTACTGGAGAGGTGGGGCAGCTATAATCTCAGGATTTGTAGCCCAAAAGGATGTCGGTAAGGGACATTTCAGAGACAGATGTAAAAAAAAAACACAAATTTTTACATACTGTCCCTGGTTTTACTGAGGCTGGCAACCCTGATGGGGCCCCCTAGTGGCCCGGGGCCCTCGGGCAGTGCCCCAAGTGGCTGAATGGTCAGTCCGCCCCTGCTCCAGGCTAGTTGTCCTTTTTTGTTGCCAGCAAATGGCTGTGTTCAAATCCTTTGTCCCTCTCCCCCTACATTCTGCCAACATCACTGTTAAGTATCAGATAAGACCAGAACTGTGTGGACTGCAACAGAGGAAACCCAAACGTGTATAAGTGAAATATGATTTATTAAAGAAAGTGAATAATATAAATACAACCACACAGTGCAATAACCAACCAACAAAGACCCCCAAACAACAACAGACAGATATGTACAATAAATGGGAAATGCAAGGACCGTAAACGATAGGCAGGCCAGGGTCATACACAGGGAGATCAGCAGATAAACAAGGGCAGTCCAGAATCAGAGTCACAAGCCAGGCCAAGGTCATACACGGGAGATCAGCAAATGGGGTAAGGAACACAGGACAGGGAGAGGATGGACGGATCAGACTGCAGGACAGGGATAATGGTAACAGGTGGGACA
The DNA here is from genome assembly GCF_037356315.1 of Lithobates pipiens. Taxonomy (NCBI): domain Eukaryota; kingdom Metazoa; phylum Chordata; class Amphibia; order Anura; family Ranidae; genus Lithobates; species Lithobates pipiens. Next base: position 24,738,587 of record NW_027507903.1, read on the forward strand.
GGGTAAGGACCAGGACAGGGAAACAGGATAAGAACCACGGGTCACAGGTTCAGAGCACAGGAATAGGTACAGAATCAGGATCGCAAGCAGCAGGTCAGGGCACAAGGAACAATACCAAGGCGAGGTGTGTGTGCACCTGCCGGGTATTTATAATGGCTGCTGTCAGTCATGTGACGCCTGACTGCAGAAGGCAATACCTGCTCCATACTGCCAGGATCCCTCCGCTGGTGGACACCAGTACTGCGGACCAAAGATGACATAATTCCAGCAGGAGACACCTGCTGGTGGATCGCAGTACTGCATGCCAAATGATTGATATTACCAGCGGAGGGAACCTTTCCTGACAGTACCCCCCCTCAAAGGAGCGACCTCCGGACGCTCCAACTAGCAGTTGCTGGGGAAAGTCCATTGCGTCAAGCTGGGCTATGAGCAAAGTCACATCAGGTTGGGTAACGGGCACTTCAAGCAGGGCAGCAGACAGAAGCACATCGGACCAGGAAGCTGGCACATCGGGCTGGAAGGCGGGCAGCGGCACGTCAGGCTGGAAGGCGGGCAGTGGCACGTCAGGCTGGAAGGCGGGCAGCGGCACGTCAGGCTGGAAGGCGGGCAGCGGCACGTCAGGCTGGAAGGCGGGCACTGGGACGTCAAGCTGGAAGGCAGGCACTGGGACGTCAAGCTGGAAGGCAGGCACTGGGACGTCAAGCTGGAAGGCAGGCACTGGGACGTCAAGCTGGAAGGCAGGCACTGGGATGTCAAGCTGGAAGGCAGGCACTGGGATGTCAGGCACATCAGACTGGAAGGCATCGGACTGCAAGGCCGGGACATCAGACTGGAAGGCATCGGACTGCAAGGCCGGGACATCAGACTGGAGGGAATCGGACTGCGAGGCCGGGACATCAGACTGCGAGGCCGGGACATCAGACTGCGAGGCCGGGACATCAGCCTGGAAGGCATCAGACTGGAAGGCCGGGACATCAGACTGGAAGGCATCAGCCTGGAAGGCCGGGACATCAGACTGGAAGGCATCAGACTGGAAGGCATCACACTGGAAGGCCGGGGCATCAGACTGGAAGGCATCAGACTGGAAGGCCGGGGCATCAGACTGGAAGGCATCAGACTGGAAGGCCGGGGCATCAGACTGGAAGGCATCAGACTGGAAGGCCGGGGCATCAGACTGGAAGGCCGGGACATCAGACTGGAAGGCATCGGACTGAAAGGCCGGGACATCAGACTGCAAGACATCAGACTGGAAGGCCGGGACATCAGACTGCAAGACATCAGACTGGAAGGCCGGGACATCAGACTGCAAGACATCAGACTGGAAGGCCGGGACATCAGACTGCAAGACATCAGACTGGAAGGCCGGGACATCAGACTGCAAGACATCAGACTGGAAGGCCGGGACATCAGACTGCAAGACATCAGACTGGAAGGCCGGGACATCAGACTGCAAGACATCAGACTGGAAGGCCGGGACATCAGACTGCAAGACATCAGACTGGAAGGCCGGGACATCAGACTGCAAGACATCAGACTGGAAGGCCGGGACATTAGACTGCAAGGCCGGGACATCAGACTGCAAGACATCAGACTGGAAGGCCGGGACATCAGACTGCAAGACATCAGACTGGAAGGCCGGGACATCAGACTGCAAGACATCAGACTGGAAGGCCGGGACATCAGACTGCAAGACATCAGACTGGAAGGCCGGGACATCAGACTGCAAGACATCAGGCTGGAAGGCCGGGACATCAGACTGCAAGACATCAGACTGGAAGGCCGGGACATCAGACTGCAAGACATCAGACTGGAAGGCCGGGACATCAGACTGCAAGACATCAGACTGGAAGGCCGGGACATCAGACTGCAAGACATCAGACTGGAAGGCCGGGACATCAGACTGCAAGACATCAGACTGGAAGGCCGGGACATCAGACTGCAAGACATCAGACTGGAAGGCCGGGACATCAGACTGCAAGGCCGGGACATCAGACTGCAAGACATCAGACTGGAAGGCCGGGACATCAGACTGCAAGACAGACTGGAAGGCCGGGACATCAGACTGCAAGACAGACTGGAAGGCCGGCTGGAAGGCCGGGACATCAGGCTGGAAGGCGTCTGGCTGGAAGGCCGGGACATCAGGCTGGAAGGCGTCTGGCTGGAAGGCCGGGACATCAGGCTGGAAGGCGTCTGGCTGGAAGGCCGGGACATCAGGCTGGAAGGCGTCTGGCTGGAAGGCCGGGACATCAGGCTGGAAGGCGTCTGGCTGGAAGGCCGGGACATCAGGCTGGAAGGCGTCTGGCTGGAAGGCCGGGACATCAGGCTGGAAGGCCGGGACATCAGGCTGGAGGGCGTCTGGCTGGAAGGCCGGGACATCAGGCTGCAAGGCGTCAGGCTGGAAGGCCGGGACATCAGGCTGCAAGGCGTCAGGCTGGAGCAGGTTGGTTGATGTGGAGGCAGGTTGCGTTACTGGCAGGATCAAATGGGTAGGAAAGAACTTCCGTCTCTTTTTAGATTTAGCTACTGAAGGCCTGTAGGTAGCTGCAGATCTATAGGTAGGGGATGAAGCAAACTGGAGAGAAGGGTTGGAATATGGCAGGGAAGAGGTAACAGTGGCTGGGGGAAGATCTTGAGGGATAGTGGGCCACGGGAAAGAGGCAGTTGGATTAAAGGCAGGATATGTGCAGCAGGAAGAAACAGGGTATTGATATTTGGTGGGGAGTAGAGTATATTGGGCTGAAACTGAGGTTGCCATAGGTGATGGAGGAAGAGACTCTTGGGCAGGCAGGTGTTTGGTAGCAGAGATGGTTTGTTGTGGGCTGGCTGTGGCTGATTGCAAAATACCAGACCATGCTAAAAGTAGTGGTTGCACAAACTGCGGGTTACATACTGCCTGTCTGACAAGGGATTGTACGGAATCAACACATTCTATTATCATCTGTTGGGAACAGGCTGTGTAATGCTCAAAAAAGTAGGGGGAATCATCTTCCAGAAGCCATACCAGTGATGTGACTTGATTAATACTGAAAGGGGGAGAAAAATCATCATGGCCCCCCGGGATGCAGGGCAGGGCCAGCTCTGTGCAGATTTGAATTAACGGCTGAACATCCCCAAACAACATACAGCCCTGATCAACCCAGGAGTGAGCTAAACGAATGGTTTCCAACAGCTGATCACTGGTCCACCCTTTCAGTGTCTGGCGGAGATAGTCACCACTCTCAGATGCCAACAAAGCATAATAACGAATCACTTCTAAATTCATTTCTGTAAGCAACCTGAACCAAGATGGTTCCTCTGTGTAGCCACTTCTGGTCAGGGATGGCCTTGGTATTCTGTTAAGTATCAGATAAGACCAGAACTGTGTGGACTGCAACAGAGGAAACCCAAATGTGTATAAGTGAAATATGATTTATTAAAGAAAGTGAATAATATAAATACAACCACACAGTGCAATAACCAACCAACAAAGACCCCCAAACAACAACAGACAGATATGTACAATAAATGGGAAATGCAAGGACCGTAAACGATAGGCAGGCCAGGGTCATACACAGGGAGATCAGCAGATAAACAAGGGCAGTCCAGAATCAGAGTCACAAGCCAGGCCAAGGTCATACACGGGAGATCAGCAAATGGGGTAAGGAACACAGGACAGGGAGAGGATGGACGGATCAGACTGCAGGACAGGGATAATGGGAACAGGTGGGACAGGGTAGGGACCAGGACAGGGAAACAGGATAAGAACCACGGGTCACAGGTTCAGGGCACAGGAATAGGTACAGAATCAGGATCGCAAGCAGCAGGTCAGGGCACAAGGAACAATACCAAGGCGAGGTGTGTGTGTGCACCTGCCGGGTATTTATAATGGCTGCTGTCAGTCATGTGACGCCTGACTGCAGAAGGCAATACCTGCTCCATACTGCCAGGATCCCTCCGCTGGTGGACACCAGTACTGCGGACCAAAGATGACATAATTCCAGCAGGAGACACCTGCTGGTGGATCGCAGTACTGCATGTCAAATGATTGATATTACCAGCGGAGGGAACCTTTCCTGACAATCACTTCCTGTTCCGTGAGCTCCATAAAACCAAATGGGTTAATTAACATATGAATAGGGGAAGCCCAGTTTCTGAAACCGGTACATGGTAACTAAAATGTTATTTCTTATGTATATGCTATAAAATCACTAAAATATCCATAGCAACACACAAACTAAACCATTTGAAAAAAAAATGTGCAAGATTATATCTTCATACATTTCACTACCTAGACATATTTGTGAGTAGGGTAGATCTAGCGCAACAAATTGGTGTTTCATGGGCCGCATGCAACCCTCTTACTCCTTATGGCCTTTGACCACTGTAACACTGAATTACATAGGGCATAGATTATCCTATAGCCCATTCTGGTTATGCATCCACACATAATTTTGCAGTTCAGTAATCTAGGAAAAAATTTCTTGCACCTTTTTCAGGGTTTAAAAGGGGTTACAATATCCATTATTCAAATGCACAATCAATTCCTATGTTTTATAATGAGTATTTAATAATATCGAATGTTTTTATAAATATGTTAATCCCATAAAAAGATGGCATACAGTATTTATTGCAATCAGGTAAGTACAATCCTCGGCAGAGCTAATGAAACCCCTTATGGAGTTCACATACACAATTTGGCACTTCGTTTCATTTGAGTTCATGCCTCAGTTAGACTGTCAAATGTACTTAAAATATAGATCACTCCAACATGGAGTAAGTAATTTTCTGATACAATTCAGCACATTTTTTTACAGGAAGTCTTTTGCTTCCATAAAGTGTTTATTAAGCCTGGTAAATAAAGCAAGAGCATTTTAAAACGGTGCAAAAGCATAAATTCTGCAAAACTGCCTATATTTTTTTTGCTAAAGTGATCTCAAGGTCAGTTTCAGGGTCCTTAGGTTTCTATATTCAATTCAACCACATCTCATCTCATTGCTGTGCTTGCTTAACTTACTAGAAAACTTGGGCTCAATTGTGCTTGCGTTGGCAGTTTTTAGGTATGGATTCATGCAGGCTATTTACAAGATGCCAAAGAATGTCAAATCCTGAACATGTGTTTTGGTCCTGCAGTTACTCGCTGACAGCAGAAACCTTCTGCATCGTATCAGGTCCATTTGCTGATACTTGAAGTCATTTTTTTTTTCTCCCAAGAATGGATTTTGTTGAGTTGAATTTTAATGGCTTTAGATGCTAAATGTTGCACACCAGAAAACCGAGAAAAGAAGGCCGCAGACAATTAAAGGTAAATCATGCTGTCTTAATAGGTCTTGTCAAGGTAGTGAGCCATTTTTAAAATGCTTACGATAAATCTATATACCAAAATAAGAAAATCAAAAACTGTCACACATATCACTTTGTTGCTGTTTAAATGAAAAGTACGGTAATTCTTATTGCTTAGACCGGGATCCTGCTGAAAAAACAATATTGAATTTCAGGTGGACAAAAAATAATAATTTGTATCTAATTTTTCTTTGGGTTCCATCTATTAATTCAAAATTTTCCCACAACTAAAGAAGATGTTGGTAGGTTAAGGCCCATCTCATGGCAAATTCCTCTTTGCCCTCCCCTTTACAAACCAGTGTTTGTTTTTTAAACCTTAGTAAGCTTTATAGAATCACCGCCATCCATGTCCCTCTTCACTACAGCTTTTGCAAGTCATGACCATTTGAATGACCCTTTGAATGACCCTTTGAATCCAACACTATTGTAGACCAGTCAAATCTTCATAACAACATACTGCTGCAGTCTTCAGAGGACTCTGCCATTAGACAGCCATTTGGAGCTGCCCAAGTAACCAAGCAGTGACTTAGACACCCAACGATGGACCCACTTCCACTGCTAGGAAGAAGAGAAAAGACCTGTGATCCAGCCTAAGGCCGATCTCTTGGCAAAGTTTATTCCTCTCTGCCCCCCCCCCCCCCCCCCCCAGCTTCCAAATTCAGGCTTTTCTCTTTTTTTCTACATTAACAAGCTTTTTTGGACTCACGACCATCCATGTCCTTCTCTACTACCACTTTTGGGAGTAACGACCATTGGATCCAGTTGTGATGTAGACCAGCCACCTCTTCTAGATGTCAGCATACTACTACAGTCTTCGGAAGACCCTGCCAGTAGCCAGCCAAAAGGAAGTGCCCAAGTACCCCAAGCAGTAACTTGGACACCCAAAGAAGGTCCACCTCCATTGCAAGGAAGAAGTGAGAAGACCCAGGTTAAGGCGTATCTCCTGGTAAAGTTTATTGCTCTCTGCAAGGGCCCCCCCTTAACAAATCAGGCTTTTCTTTTCTTTTTTTCACCTTAACAAGCTTTTTAGGCTCCATATCCCTCTCTGTTACCACTTCTGGGAGTCACAAATGGTGGATCCAGCACTATTGTAGACCAGTTGCCTCTGATGTCATCATACTGCTATAGTGTTCAGAGGACCCTGCCAGTATCCAACCAATAGGAAGTACCCAAGTAACCCAAGCAGCGGCTTGGACATCCAACAAAGAACGAGGAGAGAGAAGACCTAGGTTAAGGCCTATCTTGTGGCCAAGTCTATTCCTCTCTGCTTCCACCCTTCCCCTTTTCTCCCTTACCAATTCAGAGGCTTCACAGACACTAATAGGACTGCTTGCACAGGGATGCACAGAATGCCTGTGTATCCCCATACATGCAAACATGGTCCGCACATGGGCATACGTTTAAGTACATTCATGTGAACAAGGCCTTCATGGCCCTATAATCAATTTTTCATGAAATAAATTCTTATTGTGTTTTTTTTCTACTTCATGTGGTGTCCCCTGTGCGCTCCTGAACCTCTCCTTCTCCCCCGCTCTTCCTGCTGTTAGGAAACAAGCATTGCACATAAGTATACACTGATCTATGTGTACTACACCTCCCATAGTCCATAGTCTGCTGCACTTGTAGGGTTCTAATGAGAAAAGTGGCATGGTCTGTATCCATTTAGATGTGATTTCCTATTGGGAGTATCTCACCAAAAATGACGTGCCTTGCAGGGGATGCCCAAAATCTGACTTGTATCTTAGTGCAGACTTCTGGGAAAATCAGTGAGCCAATCACAAAAGTAAGAAATTACATTTCTGAGGGGGGTTCTGTACACCACCTGTGTAAAAAATGCCTCCAGGCTACCATGTTGTATTTTACAGAATCTTATAGCGCTGCAGATTGAAAAGGAAAGGTAATTTTAAATAACATTCCAATACAATGTGACTTGTGTCACAATTTTATATTTTATATAATTTTTTCTTTATTTGATTTTTTTTCCCCAAACAAAAGTGGAGTTACCATTTAACCGCTTGCTGATGACATCACTTAGATGTACGGCGGCAATGCGGCTCTCCTGCGCTGGATCACATACTTAGGATGTGATCTGCAGTTTCCAGCTAGTAGACTTGTGCACAACGGAAAATGTAGTTTAGTTTTGGTTCGTTGTCATTCGTAAAATACATAATTTCGTTCTGTTATATTCGTTATGTTACATTAATACGTTTTCGGATAATTCGTAGAGTGTCGAATTCATTTGTTCGTATTCGTTGAAATTCGCTATTTATGTATGTATAGACATTCGTAAAAATGATTCGTAGTTTGGAAAGTCGTTTGTTTATTGAATCTTTTAACACACACAATGACAACGTCTCTTCTCCTCGGCTCAAATACAATACAACACCCTTCTCACTCAGTTCTCAGGAATGCACTTTGCCAGTAATCCATCCTCCGGCACAAAATTAATTAGCTGATTGACTATAAGATTTACTTTGAGCTGACCTTTTGTTTCATTAGATCTTTAAAGAATTGCCAAATCATGTCAAATTCATTCGAATTTATTCATTATATTTCTTTTGTATTCGTTGTTATTCGTTATTTTTTTATTGGGATATTCGGATGCATCCGAATGTTCGAAAGATGCAAAATTCGGCCGAATTTCGATTCGTTACGAAACGAATTGCACAAGCCTACCAGCTAGAGGGAGCGCACATGCACCGCCAACGCCGCGACTGAGCTTTAATTAGACACAGCACAAGCTTATCAGCGGGTGCCGGCCAATGGTCTGTCTGCTACAATATCGTAGTCCCACTAAACGTTGCTGATCACCGCCATTGCTAGTATAAAAAATAAATAAATTCCAGCATATACAGTATATACCATAGTTTGTAGACGCTATACCTTTTGCGCAAACAAATCAATATTCGCTTATTGGGATTTTTTTTTTTACCAAAACGCAGTGCCGAATCGCAAAAAAGTGCTCTGGTCAGGAAGGAGGTAAAATCTTCCGGGGCTAAAGCGGTTAAAGCGACGCAGTGCCATATTGCAAAAAATGGCCTGGTCATTAAAGGGGGTGAAACATTCCCGGAGCTGAAGTGGTTAAAGGGTTAATATTATAATTTATAACTCAGGTATTTTTTTTTATTTTTTATAGAGACGTGATGTCAATCCAACCAACAATTCTAATGGCGGCTGAAAAGTAATCTCACAATGGCTGCTCAAGTTGTCTATTTTCGAACTGTGTACATATCCCGAGTTGTTAACATGCTGATCCTTGAAGCTGTTCTAGTGAGTTTGATTTGCCAGCTCTGGGTAACCTTGGTCAAGTCACAATGGCATCCACCTTCTCTACGAGTCGTGTGCTTGAAAGGCTTCTTGTAGCGGCATTGTTATCACAGGCACCAATCTGTTCCTTTTTGTTTAGAGTTAATATTTCAGAAGTGACACTTGAAAGATACATACTTGTACGATGTGAAAGTGCACTTTCCTCCAGGTATGAGCGAATTCTCTAGGCAAAGCTGTTTTCCCCATGGAGAAGGGAATTTTATATGCCTTGGGAAGCCAAGCAGCGGACCCTGCATGTTATTAATGGATAAAATCTAAGCACTAGCCAACCCCAAGGTGAACCCTATGCATTTAAAACATTTCATCAGAAAGCTAAGTATTCCTTTTTTTTTTTAAGCTTCCAGTGTTGTGGATATCTCAACTGCTAACACTCAATAGATGCTGATAGCAGAGAGAAACGGGCAAGATCAGTAAACGTGAACATTGATATTATGAGCTGCACAATGTAATATAAACATGGGAGCCTTTCAAATGCGGAAACATCTCTATCTTCTGGAAAACTGAGGAATGAAGACTTACTGTATGTGAATAAATCTGAGAATTAGATGGGTTCTGAGTGTATCAAATATTGGGGCTCGGATTAATAAAATAATCATCTTTAACAGCTTCAGCCCCGGAAGATTTTACCCTCTTCCTGGCTAGAGCACTTTTTGCACTGCGTCGCTTTAACTGACAATTGCGCAGTCGTGCGACATTACACCCAAACAAAATTGACGTCCTTTTTTCCCCATAAATAGAGGTTTCTTTTGGGGGTATTTGATTCCCTCTGTGGTTTTTATTTTTTGCGATATAAACAAAAAATAGAGAGAATTTTGAAAAAAATCACATTATTTTTTACTTTTTTCTATAATAAATATCCCCCCAAAATATATAAAAAAAATATTTTGTTCCTCAGTTTAGGCTGATATGTATCCTACATATTTTTGGTAAAAAAAAAAAATCGCAATATGCGTATATTGATTGGTTTGCACAAAAGTTATAGCGTCTACAAAATAGGGGATAGTTTTATGGCATTTTTATAATTTTTTTTTTTATTAGTAATGGCGGCGATCTGCGATTTTTATTGGGACTGCGATATTATGGAGGAAACATCAGACATTTTTGATACTATTTTGGGATCATTGTAATTTATACAGCAATCAATGCTATAAAAATGCACTGATTACTGTGTAAATGACACTGGCAATGAGTGGGTTAACCACTAGGGGGCAATGAAGGAGTTAAGTGTGTCCTAGGGAGTGATTCTAATTGTGGGGGGATAGGCTTCAAGTCACATGACAACGATTACTGCTCTCGATGACAGAGAGCAGTGATCTCTGTCATGACGCAAGAAAGAACGGGGAAGTGCCTTGTTTACACTTCCCCGTTCTGAGGCTCCATAACACGATCGCTCGAGTCCCCTGGTCCCGCGGGCACAGTCACGCTGTACGCAGCAGAGGCCTGCTATCCCTGGCTCTTAAAGGGGAAGTACAGATACAACCATTTGCTCACTGCTGCCATTGTGCCGACGTATATAGGCGGTCGGCAACTGGTTAATGTGTCCCTAAATGCAGTGGCGGCTGGTGTTTTTTTGGGGGAGCGCAAACAACCCCCCTCCCGAGCGCCCAGGGGCACCCCCTTGTTTGTCGGTCAGTCCGGCACTTACCCCATCTAGGCGGGTAGCGGGCAGTGTGCAGTGGCTCCATGCAACGGCTCTGCCTCCTCTCCTCCATGGTGGCTTCCAGCGTGCAGCTGCGCCCCTCTTCCTAGGCATCCAACAGGATTGACTGTCCTTTCAGCCAATCAGGTGATGGGTGTCAAAACCCACTTCCCGATTGGCTGGGAGGAGGACCAGTGTTTCAATAGCAAATACTCATTCACTGTTGTGACACGCCTGCGTGGGCTCGTAGCACAATTTGCTCCCCAAGCCCACCCTATTTTGAAGCCTAGTAGACTCTAATCAGTGCTTCAAAAAACACCCACCATTGGATTCCATGCGCCCAGCATCCTGAAAGGAGCCGGACACATGGATAGGGGAGGAGGCGATGGACGGGGAGGCAGCGCCCATGTGCCCTTAATGGACGGGCTGACCCCGCCTAAATGGCTAAGGTGACACGCTGACTCTTCAATGGCTTTATAGGTACTCTGTTGATGTTAATTAATATAATACCAATATCTTTTTACTTTTGGATGTAGCACCCTCCTGGATAGGGTGATAGGGTATAAGGTGATTTAGTCATTTTTTTGGTTCCTTTGTAGTCATTGGAGTGGCTGTTGATTTCTTTGGGCTGCGCAGGCTGGGGGTTTGACTATTCCCAACTGCTTTCCACAGGCTTCTAGAACATAGGGAGGGGAGAGTCAAATTGGTAGCTTTTCAAGAAAAGTATGGGATTCATGTTTTTTTGGGAACCATACATACCTAGCTGGATGCAGCACCAGTCCAATGCTGCATCTGTCCCCCACAGGCTCTAAGACTGAGAACCAAGCGATCAAACTCCGTCAATCGCTTGATTCGAACAGCACCCTGAGCAAAAAGAGCTGATGCCTGTCAGTCTCGGCTCTCTGCTCTGCTTCAACCCGCTGTTTGCTGAAAAGGTGTCACAGGAGTGCAGAACGAATTGCACTTCTGTGATCCACAGAAGTACAGCCAAACAAGCTTTGGCTGTACTTCTTTAATATTGAGCACCAGAAAATCCCTGGGAGGGGTGGCTAAGTAGGTCGCTGAAAAGGCTGATAAATAGTGTAGAACAGCAGGGTCTTCCTGTTGAAGGTATTCCACCTGTCTTGGGTTGCTGTTCATCAGGTTCTCAGCTGTTGCAGAGCTGGAGGGCCTGCACCTAAAGTTTGAAAAACAAGAGGCAGAAGATTTGAGGCAACTATGGACTCTCATGGTAGGGCAAGGACTCACATACACATCGTGTATCGTATAAAAAAGTATACATTTATTTAAGACAAGAGAATAATTAAAAAGGTCCTATGAAGAGAAGGGTATACAATACACATAAATTAGATAAAGAGGAACTGAACAGTTAGACAGTCCAGATCTTCTTCTTGTTTTTGAAAACGAATTTGAAACAAAACTAATTGCACTTGTCTAAATATTATTATTTTGAGGGTTATCTCCTGGGAATGTCTGATGTCGGCAAAGACTGTCAAACGTGGATAAATCAGATGGCAGAGCAATAAGAGAGGAGACAAAAATCACACTAGTTGCTTTGGATAGAGGCTAGTACACCCTATAGAAGGACATGCTTTGTTTATTTCAGATGTTTACAACCACTTTAAAAGTTTTCTTAAAGAGGTTTTAATGTCACAAAACACAATTACTTGTATCCTCTCTGTTATAGCAAGATGTAAATTGCAGTGTGTGTTTCTTTTAAATTATAACCCAAAATATATTTTTGCACAGTTCCGCTGTGCAGTAACGTGATCTCCCTCTGCTCGCCTTCCTTGAACTGAGATTTCCCACTGATGTCAGCCGACAAGCTGTTAAAAAAAGTTATTTAGAATTATAATTTTTTTTTAAAACTGTCATATTGCACAGAGACTTGCTAAAACAGAGAGGATGTAATTGTGTTAAGTATTACATCAGAATAGAGGTGGGAGGAGAGGGGAGGGGGCGAGGAGGAGATCAGCTCTCTAACACAGACTAGGAAATGACAGGCAGGAAGGGAGGGGAGGAGGAGGAGACTGTGTACACACAGCAGGATGAGGGAGGCACATAAACTGACCACGGTATCATGGATCAGCAGCCCTGATAGACCGTGGTCAGCACACACAGGGGGACACAGGGACAGGTAGGATCAACTAGGTATTATAGATCAAAGAAAGAGCCTGCAACAGCACTATGCTACTGATCATGCTTTAAAGAAATGGGAGCATTTTTTTAGGGTTACAGCCACTTTAAGCACTGATATGGATAAGGCATAGAGATAAGCAGTTCTAACACTTTACTGACAGCTTCATTTACACCATGCATGGTCCAGGTCTTTGACTCAAAAGTACTGAAGCTAGACACTTCCGTGTAACTATCATATTTACAGCATTGCTAGCAACTAAATGCACAAAATCACAGATGGCACATATAAGTTACCAAAAATGCTAAACAGAAAGGTGCACATGACACTGAGTCTGGCAACTTTGAAGCACTGGTAGATATGAATTTATTCTGAAAAAACGTATTTAATAACCAAAGCGGCACAATGTCACCTTCCAAGATATGAACCTTCTTTATGGAATCTGGGTCATGTTCTGTTTGGACCTTACATTTGGGGGTTTGAAGCATTATAAAATATAACTTTTAATGGCCCATGGTAAAGGTTTATCGCATCCAGATGCTTCACTGTTAGCCCAGTAGTTAACAGAAAGAGTTAACCAAAAAACATATGCCATTTTTCACACTAATCTGTCAAGACTCCAGATCAGGACAGCTTGACTGGTAGCAGAACGGGGTGTTGAAAAGCTAGCCTTTTCTCGCTGTATTCTTGATGGCGCCTTGCTCAAAATTTCTATTCATTTCTCACTAAAGAACAGGTGTAATATTCATTAAACCAAAGGAAATATTGTTTACAGGCTTTATAGGCATTAACAACATTAACAGGCATTTATAAATTTTCCTTTCTCTCTTCCTTCCTTCCTCCTTCTCTCTTTTCTTTTTTCTTTTTCTTCATTTCTTTCCCCCTTCCCTCTTTTCCTTCTTTTATTCCTTCCTTTCCTCCTTCCCTCTTTTCTTTCTTTTCATCATTCCTTTCCTCCTTCCCTCTTTTCCTTTTTTACCCTCCTTTCCTTCATTCCTCTTTTTCTCCTTTCTTTCCCTGTTTCCTTCAATCCTCCTTTCCTCCTTTCTTTCCTCTGTTCCTTCATTCCTCTCTTCCTCCTCTCTTCCCTCCTTTGTTTCGATCCTCCCTTCATCCTTTCTTTCCTCCTTTTCTTTGTTCCTCCTTTCTTTTCTTCCTCCTTCCTTTCCTTACTTCCTTTACTTCCTTTGGTGAGATACTTTTCTTTTCTTTTAATTTCCTTATTTTCCTCCTTTCCTCTTTCCCTTTCTTTCCTCATTTCCTCCTTCTCTATTTTCTTTCTTTCCTCCTTTTCTACTTCCCTCTTTTCCTTTCTTTCCTCCTTCCCTCTTTTCCTTTTTTTACCTCCTTTCCTTCATTCCTCTTTTGCTAATTTCTTTCCTCATTCCCTTCATTCCTCCCTTCCTCCTTCCTTTCCTCCTTTGTTTTGATCCTTCTTTCATCCTCTCTTCCCTTCTTTTCTTAATTCCTCATTTCTTCCTTTATTTCCTCCTTTCTTTCCTTCCTCCTTTCCTCCTTCCTTTCCTTCCTTCCTTCCCTTCCTTCATTCCTTTGGTTAGATTCTTTTCACTTCCTTCTTTTCCTACTTCTCTCTTTTCCTTTCTTTCATCCTTTCCCTATTTCCCTTCCCTATTTTATTTTCTTTCCTCCTTTTCTCATTCCCTCTTTTACTTTCTTTCCTCCTTTCCTCTTTTACTTTCTTTCTTCCTTCCTTCCATCTTTTCCCTTCCTTCCCCCTTTCCTCCTTTCTTTCCTCCTTTCTTTCCTCCTTTCCTTCATTCCTCCTTTCCTTCCTCCTTTTCTTCATTCCTCCTTTCCTTCCTTCCTTTCCCTCCTTCATTCCTCCTTTCCTTCACTCCTCCTTTCTTTTCCTTCATTCCTCCTTTATTCCTTTTCTTTTCTCCTCTCTTTTCTTCCCCCTTTCCTTTCTCCTTTATTTCTGCCTTCCTTAGATATTTTTAAAGAATTAATTTGCTGTGTTTAATGAGAACATTAGGTATGAAGTCCAAGTATCGGTTGGTCTTCATGATAGCTGTTTTTTTTTTTTGTGCAAACTGGCACCAGGACACAACCTTCAGGATTGCCCAACGAAGGGCTTGCTAGGACAGAAGCACTATGGTGCATAGACTGTTCATAATTCGGCAAATAGGAGAGTAGACAGGGATCAGGGAGCGCCTGTGACAGACAAGGGAATAGTCAGGTCCAGGCAGACATTGAGGCAGGTGGTAGACAAGAGAGTAGTTACGTCCAGGCACGGGTTGTGGCAGGTAGCAAGCAAGAAACTAGTCAGGTTCAGGCAGGGGGCAAGGCGGGCAGCAGGCAAGAGAATGGCTGGCAGCAAGTAAGAGAATTGTTAGGTTAATCTAGATCAATAACAGGCATCAGGAAGGTAAGTATTTTAGCTCTTTAGCACTCAGTTAACTGTCGATATGATACAGCTCCGGCTACTGTAAAGGCTACCCTTCTCATCAGCAAATGTGACCAGCGTTGTTGCTGGAAATTCTTGAAATTCTGGAGGTAGTAGAGGTCCTAAGAATCCTCAAAATAGCAACAGATTCCTGGAAAGACTCTAACACCCCTTTCACACCAGAGCGTTTTGCAGGTGCTATAGCATTAGAAATAGTGCCTGCAATCCGCCCTAAAGAAGCTGCACCATTGTGTGTAGTGTGAAAGCCCAGAGGGCTTTCACACTACAGAGGTGCGCTGGCAGGACGTCAGAAAAAAGTCCTGCCAGCAGCTTCTTTGGAGCGGTGAAGGAGCGGTGTGTTTACCGCTCCTCCACCGCTGCTCCCTATTGAAATCAATGAGACAGCGCTGTAATGCCGCCGGCAAAATGCCACCATTGCGGCGTATTGCCGGAGGTTTTAACCCTTTTGCGGCCGCTAGCGGGGGTAAAAGCGCCCAGCTAGCGGCTGAAACGCGCCGCAAATCTGGCGGTAAAACGCCGCTAAAAATAGCAGCGTTTTACCACCGACGCAAAGGGCAGTGTGGTGTGAAAGGGGTCTTAAGGTATCTTGTGAGTACTGTGAGAACATATTTTAGATATAGTAGCATCATTTCAAACCACTGGTGGTCCTCTGCAGTTCTGACTAACACTGTACCCCCAATGTTGTACTCTCTCAATGGATTATTTTTCCCTAGGTGAATTATTTTATATTTAGAAACACTGAACTGCAGTCTCCACTGCTTTGACCAATCTTCCGGCAAAGCCAAATCATGTTCCATGTTACAGAAACCTCCAGGGATATCAACACACCTTTGTGTCATCAGCAAAAAGATTTACCCTTGCCCAACAAACCTTTAGTTATACCACTTACCTATAAAATAAATAGAACAGGACCCAGTAGAGAGCCTTGTGGTAATGACTGAACATTTACAACCGCACTCTTGTATCTATCCTTTAGCCAACTGCATATCTGCTCAACCACCCAAGGGTTAAGTCCTAGCTTGTACAACTTTTGTATTAAAATCCTTAGAGGATTCGTCAACCTTTGGTCATCGAACTTATAATAAAGACACAAACTGCGTGACGTGGGTTTAAACGGCCACAGCAGCCATTTTATTAACAAATTAATAAATAACATAAACAGAACAATTTCAACAATATCAATTAAAGCTCAAGTAAACCCATCCATAAAACAGTTTCATTTCCGGGGCATGCCGGAAATGTAACACTCCCATTGGTTGTGCTCTCAATTAAACTGTTAAACCCTCCAATGGCTGGTGTCATGACTGATCACATGTGCAGCATCATGGTAGTTTTATATTAAACAGAGGCAAAGATGGCAGCTTCCTTGGCTGAAAACGATAGGGGGGTTTATTACACTTTAAACAATGCAACCAGGAGAGGGTCTTTAGGTGTCCTTAAGGCACACTTTATGACTATAATCGACCATGTCCTCAGCTGCGCCCCATCCAGGTTGAATACGTTGCGACTTACACATTTTATGCCATGTACACACACAATCGGACTTTCCAACAACAAAACCATGGATTTTTGTTCGAAGGCTGTTCGAATCTTGCATATACACGGTCACACAAATGTTGGCTAACAATTACGTAGTGACGTACAAGACGTACGGCGAGCCGATAAAAAGGAAGTTCAATAGTGATATGTGATTCCGAGCATGCGCGATTGTACTTTGGACTTTTGTCCGGACTTGTGTACACATAATCAGAAAATCCAACAAAAAACATTTGTTGGAGGAAAATTTGAGCGCATGCTAGCCAACATTTTTTGGCGGAAAGTCTGACAACAAATGTTCGATGGAGCATACACACGGTCGGACTTTCCACCAACAAGCTCACATCCAACATTTGTTCCCCCAAGGGACCTAGCTCCTGGGAGAACCACCAACAACCATCCAAGTGGGAGCGCCATACCCTAGATCTGCCTCCAATTCTTTAACAATCTGATTAATCACTGACCCCCCAAAGACCCCCTGACCCCCAAATGTTCAAACTTTTGTTTTGATAACGTGAAACACAAAAACGGCCCCTTCCCCCCTACCCAGAATATACCATAAACCCAAAATACAGGGAGGGAGGGAGGGAAAGTCTTCACGTGAGCAGAAATTTCCAGAATGACTACCCATCAACCCTTGCACTAGACCACCCTTGCGGCTCCACCCTGACCATCTGACCCTCAGCCACCAATCAGGTAAGCTATGCCCCTACCACACTAACTACAGAGTTCTTTAACCCTTCTCTGACCTGTTCCTCCTTTAGTTGTGATGACCCTCTGTCTACTCTCTCTTCTTTGGGTTGCACTTTATGTGGAACTGTATCAAATGCCTTGCTGAAATCAAGAGGCCAGTGATGGTGAACATTGGCACCCCAGATGTTTTGGAACTACATTTTTCATGATGCTCCACTACACTGCAGAGTGCATGAGCATCATGGGAAATGTAGTTCCAGAACATCTGGGGTGCCAAGGTTCGCCATCACTGAGAAAGGCTATGACCACAGCACCACCCTGGTCCAAAACATTGGTAATATAGTCAAAAAATTCAATCAGATTAGCCATGCTGCTTAGGTTTCAGCAAATTGTGTGTTTTTAAGTGATCAATGATCCTTCTTTTAGAAGTGATTCCATTAACTTTGATTACAACAGATGTTAGATTCACTGGCCTGTAATTGCCAGCTTCTACCTTGCTGCCCTTCTTGTGGGTAAGTACAACATTAGCTGTCCGACAGTCATGGGGAACTTCTCCTGTTAAAAGAGCATGATTGAAAAGATCTGTTAATGGACCTACAACTATACCTCAAAGTTCTTCTTGATGTCTTAGCATTGGGGTCCGTGATTTCACTCCCACATGTCAGTCCGGATTTCGGCCACGATTTCAGAGACATCTGTGCAGGTTTCTGTCAATGTAAGTTGCAGCCCGAAATCTCAAAAAGTAGTACAGTAGTAAAAATAAATAAATTACTGTAGATTAAATAAATTCATTAAATTAAAATAGTTACATTAAATTATTTAAATAAATAAAATAAAATTAAATTAATTACTATGGGCCCAAAGAATAATGGTACGGATCCAAACAATAACATACAAATATGTGGCACAGATCCAAACAATACTGCACACATATGTGATATATTGTAAGTGGATTCAAACATGTTTCGGACAAACCTAGACCTATACTCAAACAAAATTGTTAAAAACAAATACATTACTGTATATGAAATACATGAAATAAATAAATAAGCTAATTAATTAGATTAAATTAACTAAACAAATTGAATTCAAATATTTAAATACATAAATTAAATAAAATAAATTTAATTCAATAAATGACTATGGTCCCAAACAATAATGCACACATACGTGGTATGGATCCAAACAATAACATGCATATATGTGGCACAGATCCGAGCAATATCACACACAAATGTGGTACATTGTAAACAGATTCACACGTTTGGGACAAACCTAGACCTATACTCAAACAAAAATGTTAAAAATATATACATTACTGTACATGAAATACATTAAATAAATAAATAAATAAGTAAATAAGCCAATTAATTAAATTATATGAACTAAACAAAATTGTATTAAAATATTTTAATAAATAAATAAATTAATTAAATTACTGTAGATTAAATAAACAAATTGATTCAATTAAAATAATTAAATAAAATTATATTATTTAAATAAATACATTTAAATTAAATTAATTACTATGGGCCCAAACAATAATGCACACATACGTGGTATGGATCCAAACAATAAAATACATATATGTGGAAAAAAGGAATCCACCACAGGCTGATTGCACAAGCCAATGGAATTGGCTCTGGACAGGTGGAAAAACTCTGGACAGCCTCACTCCGGATCGAATAAAGTAAACTGTGCCTTTATTTTCTCAAGTAAAAAACCTCACACAAATCACAGCAGCAAAGGGAAAAAATACAGACCAAAAATGTTGACACGTTTCACGCTAAAATTAGCGCTTACTCATAGCTCATTTTTTCCTTTACTGCTGTGATTTGTGTGATGTGAGGTTTTTTACTTGAGAAAATAAAGGCACAGTTTACTTTATTCAATCCGGAGTGCGGCTGTCCACAGTTTTTCCGTTTCCTATCCATACATATATGTGCCACAGATCCAAGCAATATCGCTTAATTTAAATTAATTAATTTTAAAAAATTGGGGCAGACTCGATGGGCCACTTGGTCTATTTTCTTCCATCATTCTTTTATGATTCTATTATCATGTACTTCAAGAGTAAGACATTTTATTTACTTATTTTGGCATAAAAATATACAGCTATTTATTTTACTATTTTTAACCACTTTTCCCTTAATTATAAGAAGAAAAAAATAAAAATAAAATAAAATAAAAGGGAGGATGAAATTAACATTTATCACCAAACAAAAGGTTTGATTTTTCTGTGGAAAAAAAGAAGGTAGAAATCACCTGGAGCGCCGCGATTGAAAAAAAAGTTTGAAAACCTCTGATAGACAATACATCCTGAAAAATCATGTAATGCAACAGCTGAAATGTCACATAAAAATGTAGGCAACCACATCTGCAAATGTAAGCGCTTCTTATCTTACTTTTTGTTTCAGCAACATTTTCAAATTTTAGTTATTAAATTAAAGTCTACGGCACTCCCAGAAAAGCTCCCACACACACACAAAAAAAATAAGAATAAAATATTCTCCAGCTGGTGCTGATGTTAAGAATTTATCAAATCCCCCGAGGCTCATTTTCACTGTGGCAAAAGCTGTCAAACCCACACTATGAAATCTCAGGAAATAGCTGGAAATTCCAAATTAAAGTGAATCGATAGGTTTAACAGGTGAGACAAAGTGAAATGCTTGCATGCCATGCCACTTGTTTTTTATCACAAAACACGTAGAAGGAAAATATGTTTGACAGGTTTTACGACGATGCAAACTTTCCTGCCTGGCTCTGGTCCAAGCGCTTAATGATATGATGATTCCCAATAAACGTCGGAGAGGGCAGGAACTGGCAACAAGAACAGCACAGTCTTCGTTGAACGTTCTCGCCAGATGACCGAACGGTATATTAGCGTTTTATTGCTTTTTTTTTCTGCAACAAGAAAGCAAGGGGTGCAAATTTTATGGTGACGGAATGCTGTTTGCTAATTAGATCATTGTCTGATTGATATATCCCCCTTGCGTACATTTAAAAATATCAACAAATAGATTGGGCAATAGGGAACATTTTTTACCAGCAGTTTTTTGCCCGATCGTTTGAAAGTTTGTTACAATAAATAATCTTTAGGGGGGGAAAAAATTAACGTGATTGTAAATGATCACCTTGTAAAATAACCCATTAAGTTTAAAATAGAAATAAAAGACAAAACATTTTTGTATAGATATAACAAAAAAAAAAAAGCGCATTATAAATCCCTTTTTCCCTTTTGTATAAGTGATCACATTCCCTCTGTTCTCAGCTGCATAAGAGCTGGGGGAGGAGAAGCAGCAGCACACTGAGCTTCCCAGTGATTGGCTGTGCAGCAGGAGGAGTGTCAGCACAAGTCTGATCTTTGGAGGAGAGCAGGCTGAGCTCCCAGCATTGCTATAGAACTGACCACTGCGTGCTCTCTTGCTTAGTGTGGTTAGTTTTTAATAGGAAAACAGAGGGACTGACAGGAACAGCAAGGATTTCACACAAAGGAACCAATACAAAGAGAACACTTTTTCAAGCATATGTTACAGCAGCCACATATTAGGTATATGAAGTGTTGAGGTAACAAACGCCTTATGAAAATTGGAGGGCATGTCCTTCCTGCGTAATAGCGGCAATCACACTTCAAATTTACCAGACAGGTGTTCGCCTAATCAAAAATAATACATTATATAATCATATATCATTTAAAGCCAAAGTTTACTTAAAATGAAGAAAATAAAAATCAGCACAAGGGACACTTCATTGAAGAGGCAGATGGCCAAGGAGCACCAAGATGGCAATGTGGGACCCAGTGGTTGGGGGTTCAGTTATGATTTAAAGCTAAAGTCCAGGTTTCCTAACATTTTAACCACTTGCTGATTAAAATGCCGGTCAGAAAGTGGTTAAAATGTTAGGAAACCTGGACCTATAGTAGTTTTACTGCTACAGGGCTGCAGATGTGCACAGGATCACATATACATATAAGTGATTTGGCAAGTTCGCCTGCAGAGGGTGCATGCGCACCGCTTCTGTTGTGAATGTTTACTGCAGAAGCCGATCTATGGGTGTCGGGCACTCGATGTCCTTTGGCACCTGACGATCGTTGGTAAAGAACACGGAATGGTGCAAAGCAGGGACTAGAATCCATTTCTTCCCCTAGTAAAAACACACAGTGTAGACCAAGACACTGGCTAGGCACACAGTTAACCCTTTGATCACCCCTAGCTGTTTAACCCCATCGTTAGGGTTAGTGGTAATCTGTAGGGATATCGTTCTAACCCTAACAGTTGCCGCTAACCGTAACAAGTACCACAGACCCTAACTCTAACCCTAGCCTTTAAAGTGGAAGTAAACCCATCGATTTAAACAGTTAAAAAAAAAAAGGCATGCCGGGAATGCTAACTGCATATTGGCTGTGCTCTCAGCCAAACTATCAAACCATCCAATGGCTGGTGTCATAACGAATCACATGTGCAGCACCATAGCAGTTGAAGATTAAACAGAGGCAAAGATGGCAGCTTCCTTGGCTGAAAACGATAGGGGAGTTTACTTCCACTTTAACCCCAACCTTAGCCCTTGACCCTAATCCTAACTATAACCCTAGTCCTTAACTCTAACCCTAACTCTAACCCTAGCCTTTAACCCTAACCATAACTCTAAACCCAGCCTTTAACGCTAACCCTAGCCCTTGACCCTAACCCTAACTATAACCCTAGTCCTTAACGCTAACCCTAACTCTAACCCTAGCCTTTAACCCTAACCCTTAACCCTTGACCCTAACCCTAACTCTAGCCCTAGTCCTTAATATTAACTAACCCTAACCCTAACTCTAACCCTAGCTCTAACTCTAACCCTAGCCCTTAACCCTAACTATAAACTTTACCCTAGGTCTTGACCTTACTCTAACCCTAGTCCTAAACTCTTATGCCCTGTACACACGGTCGGACTTTCCAACGGAAAATGTGTGATCGGACTGTGTTGTCGGAAATTCCGATCGTGTGTGGGCGCCATCTGACTTTTTCCTTCGGAATTTCTGGCACACAAAGTTTGAGATCTTGTTCTAAAATTTTCAAAATCCAGTTGTTTAAATTCCAATTGTGTGTATACAATTCCGACGTACAAAGTGCCACCCATGCTCAGAATAAATTACGAGACGAAAGCTGTTCGCTATTAGTGTATAAAGTACCTCTGCGCCAACCACCTTGACAAGGGGAATAGAGGGATGCTGCAAACACTGAGGGGAGCTTCACCTACTCCCGGAGCAATATCGATTAAGTGGTTTTAGTGTTGCGCAAATGGGGGAATACAAGAAAGGAGGGGAGAGGGAGAGGGAGGGGGGGGAGGGGGGAGAAAGAGGGGGAAGGAGAAAAGAAAAAGGGGGAAGGGGCTTTCTTGTATTCCCCCATTTGCGCAACACTAAAACCACTTAATCGGGAAAGCTGTTCGCTACTGTCCTCTTTATAGTCTCCTTGGAATGTGTTGTACATCACCTCGTTCTGAACGATCGGATTTTTTGACAACTTTGTCCGACCGTGTGTATGCAAGACAAGTTTGGGCCAAAATACATCTGAAAAAATCTGATGGATTTTGTCGTCGGAATGTCTGATTGTATGTACAGGGCATAACCATAACTTTAACCCTAATTCTAACTCTAGCCCTAGCTCAAAACCTAACCATAGCCCTTAACACTAACTCTAACCCTAACCCTAGGCCGTAACCTTAACTCTAACCCTAACTCTAACCCTAGTCCTTAACGCTAACCCTAACTCTAACCCTAACACTAGCTTTAACCCTAATTCTAACTCTAACCCCAGCCTTTAACCCTAACTCTAACCCTAGCCCTAGCCCTAGCTCAAAACCTAACTCTAACCCTAATTCTGACCCTAACCCTAGCCCTTAACCCTAATCCTTGCCTGCCCTTAACCCTAACACGCGACTTTGGACACATATAGGTTCCTGCACTACTTTGATGTGACGTTGATGCTACTTGAGTGCCAGAGAGTGTAAAGTTGCATAAAAGATGCACTCCATGAACTGAACTGTAATACTTTCCTATTAACCCCAAAAAAAAAAGAAAAATGCAACACACATCAAAAACGCCACACTTTGGTATTTTTTTTTTTTTTTTAAATGAGATTTTATCTTTATTTTTACGTGATAGACCAACTCAAAGTGGCACATAATTGTGAAGTGGAAGGAAAATGATAAATGGTTTTACAATTTTTTTACAAATAAATATGTGAAAAGTGTGGTGTGCATTTGTATTCAGCCCCCTTTACTCTGATACCCCTAACTAAAATCTAGTGAAACCAATTGCCTTAAAAAGTCACCTAATTAGTAAATAGAGTCCACCTGTGTGTAATTTAATCTCAATATAAATACAGCTGTTCTTTGAAACCCTCAGAGGTTTGTTAGAGAACCTTAGTGAACAAACAGTATCATGAAGGATACACATCAGGTCAGGAATAAAGATGTGGAGAAGTTTAAAGCAGGGTTAGGTTATAAAAAAAAAAAATATCCCAAGCTTTGAACATCTCACGGAGCTCTGTTTAATCCATCATCTGAAAATGAAAAGAGTATGGCACAACTGCAAACCTACCAAGACATGGCCATCCACCTAAATTGACAGGCTGGGCAAGGGAAGCATTAATCAAAGAAGCAGCCAAGAGGACCATGGTAACTCTTGAGGAGCTGCAGAGATCCACAGCTCAGGTGGGAGAATCTGTCCACAGGACAACTATTAGTCGTGCTCTCCACAAATCTGACCTTTATGGAAGAGTGGCAAGAAGAAAGACATTGTTGAAAGAAAGTAGTAAAAAGTCTGTTTGCAGTTTGCGAGAAGCCATGTGGGGGACACAACAAACATGTGGAAGAAGGTGCTCTGGTCAGATGAGATCAAAATTAAACGTACTGGCCTAATAGAAAAATGCTATGTGTGGCAGAAAACTAACACTGCACATTAACATGAACACACCATTCCCACCGTGAAACATGGTGATGGCAGCATCATGCTGTGGGGATGCTTTTCTTCAGCAGGAACAGCGAAGCTGGTCAGAGTTGATGGGAAAATGGATGGATCCAAATATTGAGCAAGTTTAGAAGAAAACCTGTTAGCGTCTGCAAAAGTCTTTAGACTGGGCAGAGGCTCATCTTCCAGCAGGACAACGACCCGAAACATACAGCCAGAGCTACAATGGAATGGTTTAGATCAAAACATATTCATGTGTTAGACTGGCCCAGTCACAGTCCAGACTTAAATCCAATTGATAATCTGTGGCAAGACTTGAAAATTGCTGTTCACAGACGCTCTCCATCCAATCTGACAGAGCTTGAGCTATTTTTCAAAGAAGAATGGGCAAAAATGTCCCTCTCTAGATGTGTAAAGCTGGTAGAGACATCCCCAAAAAGACTTGCAGCTGTAATTGCAGCGAAAGGCGGTTCTACAAAGTATTGACTCAGGAGGGATGAATACAAAACGCACTTTTCACATATTTATTTGTAAAAAAATGCTGAAAAACATTTATAATTTTCCTTCCACTTCACAATTATGTGCCACTTTGTTGGTCTATAATCCCAATAAAATACATTTATGTTTTTGGTTGTAACATGACAAAATGTAGACAATTTCAAGGGGTATAAATACTTTTTCAAGGCACTGTATCTATAACTTTTTCATATTAATACAAAACAGTAATATTAATGCAGTATACCAAAATGATGATATTAGCTGTTTACTGCCAGAAAATACTTTGTACAGCAGCCATGAATTGGATTTGAGGATGTATTGTCGCAGAGCAGAGGGGTCAGCTGACCCGGAGACATAACTTCTGTTGAGTTGCCCATATCTTACTTGCTATAAATGCCTTTCCCTCGCTCTCAATCTCAAGACCTCAGCCAATCTCCTTTTGTAAATAGAACAATGCTTTATATTTCGCTATTACCTCTAGAGTGACTATATCAATAATGCAGGAAACGCATCTGTCCAGCGCAATGAGATTATTTTTCTGATTTCGGCTGACAGTTATGGTAATAGTTTGGCAAACAATCTACACTACCGCCGGTGACCACAGATTACAGATGTTTTTTTTTTACATTCTCAACTGCTCATGAAACTCTTCCAAGATTGATTGCCCACAGCAACCCAGACAGAAAGACGTGTCTTTGGAAATTGATACATTATGCGTCTTTAACCCTTTATTTTATTTTCATGCTATATATTGTATGGTATGCATATTTTAAGGAGACTGAAAAGAATTAGATTTTCAGCTTTCCGTGCTGTCGCAATTTGAATGACAATTGCGCGGTCATGCAACACTGTTAACTAAATTTTTAGCATTTTGTTAACTATTTACTAAATGAACTATTATGTTAACATATCATATAATAATAACAAAATTTAATGAAATAACTATTTGTTAACAAAAAATTTTCATCTTTTTGTTAACTATTATATTATATTATATCATATCATATTAACTAAATGTATTAAATAACTATTTGTTAACTACATTTTCATAATTTTTTTAACTTTTAACTAAATTAAATTAACTAAAATATTATATTATCCAGTATTATTGTATTATATTATAATATATTATATTATATTATATTATATTAACTAAAATTAAAATAAATAACAATTTGTTAACTGCTAATAGTTAACAAAATGATTAAGTTAACAGTTAACAAATAGTTATGTATTTATTTATATTAACCACTTCAATACCGGGCACTTATACACCTTCCTGCCCAGACCAATTTTCAGCTTTCAGCCTTGTCGCATTTTGAATGACAATTTCGCGGTCATGGTACACTGTACTCAAACTACATTTTTATCATTTTGCTCCCACAAATAGAGCTTTTTTTTGGTGGTATTTGATCACCTCTGAGATTTTATTTTCTGCTAAACAAATAAAAAAAGACCGAAAATGTTGAAAAAAAAGAAAAAGTTTTTTTTGTTTCTGTTACAAAATTTTGGAAATAAGTAAGTTTTCTCCTTCACTGATGGGTACTGATGGGGCTGCACTGACTGGCACTAATAGGTGGCACTGATGTACACTAATGAATGGTACAGATGGATGCCAATCAGTGCCAAGCAATAATGCCTGACAATCAGTGATGCCCATTGTGGACACTGATTGGCATCCATTGTGGGCACTGATTGGCATCCCTGGTGGTCTAGGGTGGCATACCCAGTGGTGACATCCCTGGTGGTCCTAGTGGCATCCCTGGTGGTCCAGTGTGGGCAACCTGGGGGGGGGGGGGCTGCGCTGATAATCAATCAGCACAGACCCCCCTGTCAGAAGAGCAGCCGATCGGCTTTCCTCTATTTGCGTCTGATAGACGTGATCTACGGCTCTTTCTGTTTACACTGTGATCAGCCGTGATTGGACATGGCTGATCATGTGGTAAAGAGTCTCCGTCAGAGACCCTTTACCTAGATCGGAGTTGCGGTGTGTCAGACTGACACACCGCAACAATGATCACCGCGATGCGCACCCCTGGGGGCACGCAGCGGCTTGATATCCTGGTGACGTCATATGACGTCCGGTCAGGATATTGAAACCACTTTGCCTCCGTAATTTTGCTATATGGCTGGCGGAAAGTGGTTAATATAATATAATAACACTGTATAATATAATATTATAGTTAATTTAGTTAATTTAATTTAGTTAATAGTTAACAAAGTAATAAAAATGAAGTTAACTAAATTAACTATTATATTATTATATTATATTATATTATAGAAATTAAATTGAATTACTATTTGTTAACTAACTTGTTATCATTTTGTTAACTATTAACTAAATTAAATTAACTATAATATTCTATTATATTAGATTATTAACTAAATAAAATAAAATAATTATTTGTTAACTGGTAACTAAAATGTTCATAATTTTGTTCACACAAATAGAGCTTTCTTTTTGTAGTGTTTAATCACCACTGGTTTTTTTTCTTTTTGCTAAATAAATGTAAGTCTGCGTGTATTCTGATACATTTCTTTGGTGAAACTAACCCAAATCAGTGTATATTATTTAGTCTGTAGGAAATGTATACAGTCCACAGACCATAATATATATATATATATATATATATATATATATATATATATATATATATATA
The DNA here is from genome assembly GCF_037356315.1 of Lithobates pipiens. Taxonomy (NCBI): domain Eukaryota; kingdom Metazoa; phylum Chordata; class Amphibia; order Anura; family Ranidae; genus Lithobates; species Lithobates pipiens. The sequence goes on from NW_027507903.1 coordinate 24,765,779, forward strand.
TATATATATATATATATATATATATATATATAGATCGATAGATAGATAGATAGATAGATAGATAGATAGATAGATAGATAGATAGATATTGTATATTGTATATAAATTGATCAATCCTGATGTACTGACATCCTATCTCACTTTTGTTTTCATTTATTTTTTAAGTTCAATAATTTTATTGATTTTTAAAAATTAATAACACAGAGTTACAAAAGAGTAAGAGCTTAATTAGAAAAAAGGGGCCAATACAATAATAGATGCACTATACATAAGTGGCCCAGAACGCAAAATGAGTATACAATGGAATACTGTAATGATTTAGCCTCTCATTTCTTGAAGCCCAAAAAGACAGTACAAATACCCCCCAAATTACCCCTTTTTGGAAAACAGAAAGTCCAAGGTATTTAGTAAGAGGCATGGCGAGTTTTTTGAAGTTGTACTTTTTAGTCATAATTTCTGGAAAATGAAGAAATTAAAAACAAAATATTTCAAATATTTCATTTTTTTTTTAACATACTGTCATCAGGTAAGTACAGCATTATCATATAAATGGTGATCAAGGACACTGACTGATGACAGTATGTATTTTTTTTTTTTACATTTTTTTTTAACACATTGTGACCAGAGCAATATAAAGGTACCATACTACTACTCTGGGGAAGTGTTCAGAATTGTTATTTATTTTTATTTACACATTGCTATAAGCAAACATTTTACTGAATGAAGCTGGTGAGGTGTGATCTGGGAGGGGAAACTGGTGAGGTGCGATCTGGGAGGGGAAACTGGTGAGGTGCGATCTGGGAGGGGAAACTGGTGAGGTGCGATCTGGGAGGGGAGGCCCCACCCATCTGTCGTTTTGTTATAGGCTGGGCAGGAACTGGGTAATTAAAAATAAATTTATATGTTTTTCAATCTTCACAATAGTATGTCAAATATACAGTATTATGCAAAAGTTTTAGGCAGGTGTGAAATAATGTTGTAAATTAACAAAGCTTTCACAAATAGAAGTGTTCATTGTTTATTTATATCAATAAACAAAATGATTAAAAAATAAATGAATAAATGAACAGAAGAGAAATTCAAATCAAATCAATATTTCGTGTGACCACCAAAACAGCATCAGTTCTTCTAGGTAGACTTGCACACAGTTTTTGAATGAACTCGGCGGGTAGGATGTACCAAACATCCCGGAGAACTAATCACAGATCATCTGTGGATGTCGGCTGCCTCAAATCTTTCTGTTTCTTCATGTCATCCCAGACAGACTCCATGATGTTGAGATCAGGGCTCTGTGGGGGCCAAACCATAACTTCCAGGACTCCTTGTTCTTCTTTACATTGAAGATAGTTCTTAATGACATTGGCTGTATGTTTGGGGTCATTGTCCTGCGGCAGAATACATTTGGGGCCAATCACACACCCTCTGGATGGTATGGGATGATGGATAAGTGTCTGCTTGTATTTCTCAGCATCGAGTACACCATTGATCCTGACCAAATCTCCAACTCCATTTGCAGAAATCCAGCCCCAAACTTGCTTCACGGTTGCCTACAGACACTCATTTTTGTACCGCGCTCAAGTCCTTCAGAAAACAAACTGCCTCCTGCTACAGCCAAATATTTCACATTTTGAATTATCAGTCCGGAGCACCCGCTGCAATTTTTCTGCTCCCCGGGTTCCTATGTTTTTATGCATAGTTGAGTCGCTTAGCCTTGTTTCCACATCGGAGGTATGGCTTTTTGCCCACAATTCTTCCATGAGGACCACTTCTGGACAGACATCTCCAGACAGCGGATGGGTATACCTGGGTCCCACTGGTTTCCACCTCTGCGGTTTTTATTTTTTGCGCTATATTTCTATTCTATATCTATTTTAGGCCGATACATATTCTTCTACATATTTTTGGTAGAAAAAAATCACAATAAGCGTTTATTGATTGGTTTGCGCAAAAGTTTTAGTGTGTACAAAATAGGGGATAGTTTTAGGGCATTGTACAACAATTATACAAAACGATTGCATGTGAGTGAAGGGAGCCATTCAGTCCGGCTCACTCCACTAGCTCAAGTCTAATATAGGGTAAATATAAGCTTCTGTGCACATCACTTTTTGTTTTTTAATTGAAAAGGAGAGATAGAAACGGGGAAGAAGGAGAAAAAGTGAAGACGAGAGAGAGAGAAAAAAAAACACACAAAGGGGGTACATTTTTTGGGGGTCAAGTGGCTATATAAGCATAGGTGGGTGTACACCCCAAAACTCAAACACACATGCCTTTCTCTGCAGCCTCAGCTACTCTGGACAGGGAATAAACAGGATAGTGCTCTGTGCTGAGCGGACTCCTGTTCAGTGGTTACTGGTGCTCAACTTTCTTGGGGGGGTGGCCCAGTCGGCCACCCCCTGGCCCCCACCAGCCCCAGCGATTGATCAATTGAGCGCCGGGTTGGTTGGCTGGGTGGAGGGTGTAGTCGGCTTGTCCGCCCCATACCACCTTATTACTCTAGGGTGTGGCTTTGGCGGCTCCCCCCCGTGTCTTCTCCTGAGTCCCAGTGGTCGCTTCTCCTCCTGGCCAAGCAGGACTTAGGACTCCCTACCTGGGTCTCAGTACCCATTTCCTGATTGGCCTGGAAGAGAAACAGGAAGATATTAGCTTATATTAATTTGCTAATGTCACACAACTGGGTGGGCTCTGTGAGCAGTGCTCTGCGCCCCAAGCCCACCCCTTTTGAAGCCAATTAGAGCCACAGGCTCTAATCATGTACTTAAAAAAAAAAAGAAAAACATTGAAATCCATGCGTCCGGCGCCCTGTATGTAGATTAGGGGGCGGGCCCATGAATTAGGGAGGTGCCCCGTATGAGCGGCTGCCATTGTTCCTGTTCATTCACAAACTGAAGCATAGTAAACACAGTTTACTATACTTCAGTTATAAATTAACACAGTGAGTGAGCATGTTCACTGTATTCATTAAGAAAAGGAAGGGGCCAGTAAATTACATATTTACTAGCCCCCTCCAACATTCTCCATTATAAAACATCCCTTGCAGCAGCCAGGGGGAACAGAGAAGTGGGAAGCCATCACGGGGGGGGCAACACAGAGGGAAGCCCAGACAATAGGGGGAATCTGCACCTCACGCAGCAATCAGGGTGCGCCCAGGCACACCTTGGCACACCCCCTGCTCACTCCTATTTATAGAAGTGTCCATGTAAATCAGGGACATCATATCTGCAACAGTCCAGATTAACAAGATCTCATTGCAAAATAACGTTATACCAGATTCAGAGCAACTGGCAATTTTACTATTTATAAAGAAAAAAATTTCTTGCATTTTTTCAGTAGCAGCCTAAAAAAATCAATAATCAAACAGCGATGAGTACGGGAGTGATCTTTACCTTTCACCTCGTCATGCCTTACCTTTCAGCTCTTCTAAGACACGTCTGTCATTGGCCCATCATTGTACAATTTGTGCTCAATCACCTCCTGTTTTCAAACACATTTCCTCTTCCAAGCCTTAATTCATATCCTCCGGCAATTCAGCTGGGTTTTGCTTCTAGTGCTGATGTTGGAATCTTAAAAAATATACATAGTTTATTTCATTTTGTCTTAGAAAAATGTTGAAGATCAGTGAACTGTAATGGCAATTCAATTCCATTTCTTTTCAAGCAATGAAGATTCTACTGTAAGCATCCATGTGTGGACAGTCATACAACCTTGGCAAGGCTTTGCAGATTTTTTTCTATAGATCAGTAAAAATTACATTTGGCAGCGTATAACCGTACAGGAAGACTAAACATGTCACCCTGTTTTCCATAATCCATCCAATACGTTCCGCAATTCGTTTTCTGGCCAGCTGTGGTTATTTACAAGAATCCCCTTGGTTTTCTCATATGGCAAAGCTGTTTTTGGCCTTTTTATAAGTCAATTATTATTCTCAAAGTGCATCATTTTAGTAACGGTCGGGTGTGCATGGCCTCGGTAACAGTTGGGGGACACCCCATGCAAAACTAGAGCGGAAAAAAATGATTTCAATTAGTTTTTGACCATAAAAAATGGAGTGGCAATTGTTTACATATTTATATATATGCCGTATTTATCAGCGTATAACACGCACATTCAATTTAAGAGTGAAATTTCAGGAAAAAAACAAAAATTTTAAATAAGGAACTTTGAAGCAAAATAAGGGTCAGTGCCCATCTGTGACCTCACAAGTGCCATCAATGCAGCCCGATCAATGTCCATCTGCATCCTCACAAGTGCCATCAATGCAACCTCACCATTGCCATCAATACAGCAGCCTCACCATTGTCATCAATGCATCCTCACCATTGCCATCAATGCAGCCTCACCATTGCCATCAATGCAGCCCGATCAATGCCCATCTGCAGCCTCACAAGTGCCATCAATGCAACCTCACCATTGCCATCAATACAGCAGCCTCACCATTGTCATCAATGCATCCTCACCATTGCCATCAATGCAGCCTCACCATTGCCATCAATGCAGTCTGATCAATGCTCATCTGCAGCCTCACAAGTGCCATCAATGCAGCCTCATCAGTCCACATCAATGCAGCCTCACCATTGCCATCAATGCAGCAGCCTCACCATTGACATAAATGCAGCAGCCTTGCCATTGCCATTAATGCAGCAGCCTCACCATTGCCTTCAATGCAGCAGCCTCACCATTGACATAAATGCAGCAGCCTCACCATTGTCATTAATGCAACAGCCTTACCATTGCCTTCAATGCAGCAGGCTCACCATTGCCATTAATGCAGCAGCCTCGCCATTGCCATCAATGCAGCAGCCTCACCCTTGCCATCAATGCAGCAGCCTCACCATTGCCATCAATGCAGCAGCCTCCCCATTGCCATTAATGAAACAGCCTCACCATTGCCATTAATGAAACAGCCTCACCATTGCCTTCAATGCAGCAGCCTGGTCTAATGAGAACCTCCCTCCCTTGCAGGACACCTTGCACCCATGTTGAGAGGACAAGAGCCTCATCTCCCCATATCATACTCAAGGAGGGTGTCGGTGTTCACGGGGGGGGGGGGGCTTATCAGTATCTGGAAGTCCCCTTTATAAGAGGTCTCCAGATATTTAAACCATCCTTACAGGAATGAGTGTGGGGCACATTAATACCCCTTTTTCCATGTCAGAGGTACGGCTTTTTGGCCACAATTCTTCCATGAAGACCACGTATGGCCAGACTTTTCCGGACAGTAGATGGGTATAACTGGATACCACTAGTTTCCGCCAGTTCTGTGCTAATGGCATTTTCCAGTGTGGAAGGGAAGTAAGCTTGAGGTGTCTTTCTTCTGCTGCATTAAGTTTCCTTTGCTGACCACTGTGTCTATGGTCATCAACATTGCCCGCTGGACATATTGTACCCATGTTGAGAAGACAAGGTGTTAATAGGGGGGTGGGGGGCTTATTGGAAACCCCCTTTATAACGAGGAGGTCCCCATACAGGAATGAGTGCAGGGTACATTAATACCCCTTTTTACTTTTTTTTATCAATTAATAAAACTTAAAGTGGTTGTTAACCCACTGTGACATCTTTTTGTAATCTTCTGTGTCTTGTTATGCTCGTGGTGCTCCTGTCTCTGTGTTTTATAAAAAAAATGCTCTCTATACCTCATTTCAGAGCGCCGATCGAAGCTCACGTGACCGGCCACTTCTCTCCCCTGTCAATCTGAAAGCTAGAGCAGGAGGGACCGAGATTCCCCCGCTGATGTCCGTCGGGACAAGAGGAGGAGAGGAGAGGAGATCTGGCTGGTCATGTGAGCGCCGGGCGGCACTCTAAAATCAGGTATTGATAGCATTTTTAAAATAAAACACAGAGACAGAAGCACATAGCATAACAAGACACAGAGGATTATATGAAACAATGAATGTTATTTCAGCAGCATGAGGGGAGGAGGGGCAGAGGGGCGGGCACTGACACAAAGCTGACAGGCAGGGAGGGGGAGGAGGACAGAGGAGAGCTTCAGATGATGGAGGCACGCAAACTGACCACAGTGTCAGGGCTCAGCAGCTATGATAAAACGTGGCCAGTTTACAGGGGGGGAAGGCTGAACCAGGCAGAATCAGACAGGTATTTTAGGTGATAGAAGGGGCCAAATTACACAGCACAAGCACTGTGCTGTATAACATGTTTTAAAGGAACAGGATTTTTTTTTTTTATGGTAACAAGCATTATTAAATTCAAAACCATAAATATAATATATTGCAGCTTACCAATCATTAGATGTGGTGGCTGCATTTGTTTTCTTTTCGTTAGGCTTTTTTGCCTCTGTTTTCATCTGCTGATCTGGCTTGTAAGACACCTTCTGTATTAGAGTACCCCCACACTGGATGAAGGAGCACAGAGGGCACAGCAGATAGTGGCATTGTCAGTCTGGGGGAGGGAAGTGCTAGATGTACTAGCAGATTTTATACACTAACAAATTGAAGCCAAACTCCAGCTCAGTTAGAGACGGTTCACACCGGGCATCACACAGGAACACCTACATGCACTACTTTTGGAAGCTCACTGCAACCACATCGCATGGTATTTCTGTATCATGTGATCCATTGCAGGCAGACTTACTGCATTTGCTACCTGAGTTTGGGGTGTCGTTAAGTTAAAGTGGTTGTAAAGGGTGAAGGTTTTTTTTCCTTCATGCATTTCCTGCCCCTCTGATAGTTACCTGAGCCCGATCCCGATCCAGCAATGTGCATGATAGCTGAGGCTCTCCTGGTCTCTTCCTCACCATTGGCTAAGACACAGCAGCGGGAGCCAATTACAGCCAGTGTGGAGGGAATTGGGGGCCGGAAAGAGCCATGCTCTGCGTTTCTCATACATCACAGAGGGGGCTTAGGAGCGAGCAGCACCAGTGCCCCCACAGCAAGCAGCTTGCTCTGGGGGGCACTCTGCAAGGAGGAGGGGCCAGAAGTTTCGGCTGGGAACCCGAGAAGAGGAGGATTGAGGCTGCTCTGTGCAGAACCATGGTTTAGTATTTTGGGGGAAAAAAAGGAACATTTAGGACCACTTTAATATTGACAGATCGCAACTGCAGTGTGTTTTGAACATGGTGCAGGAAACGCGCATGGAACATTTGTTTCCCACGTCACGTTCTGGTGTGAACGGGCCCTTTCACAAGCAGTTACAGCAACTTTTTTTTTATTTTTTTATTTTGGGATACAGGTTTTACATGCATAGATAAAAGCTAATCATTGTGTAGTGCACCCCATAATGAGCTACAAGTAGATTGTGATCCCCCAGTCTGCCCAGCAGGCGCACCAATTTTCCACAGTCACTCCAGAGTCGGAGAACAGTCCATGACTTTCTTTTTATTTTTTTTATTAAGGGATTTGCATTTGAATAGGGATTGGAAATTATGGGATGCCCACTTGACTTCAAATAAACTTCAGGGAGAACTTCTCCTAAATAAAGCCCTATATAAAGCTCCACTTCTTCCTCCAGCACACTCTGGCTTGCTTTGTCACCCTGTAGTAGTTTTGTAGCAAAGGCCCATTACAGGCAGGGACTCACAGCCCCTGTACTTGAGATCAGACAGGGTGACACAGCTCACACTTTCCCAGCACTTCCTCTCTGTGGTCGCCGATGCAAGCACCACCTCTTCAGGCACTGCAAACCCTCCTGCCCCCTTCACTAGCCCTCCAGGCTTACTTCTCCCCACAGTCCTCCAGACTGACACTCACCAGCCCACCCTACTGACTCTCAGGAGATCTCCCGGGTGTGCTGACTCTCTCCCATTGTCCTCTCTCCTTGCTCCCGTGCCTTCAGGAAGGGTTTCTTCCTTGTGTTGTGGGGGATCCTTCCAGCATCCAAGCCCCAGGACCGAGTTCACCCCGCCCCCTCCAGACTAGGGGGCACTCTCAAGGGCCACCGACAGCCTCGTCACCACTCAATCTCCATCTTCCACCGACTGCCACTGCCTAACTCATGCCTATTTATGCGGTGGTGTAAAGAGAAAATGTAAAAGAGCTAACAAACAATTGAAGACCACAAGTGTCAATTAGAAGCCATAAAGTTTGAACAACGTAGTAACACAGTGAACAATAATGGGTTCAAAATTATATTAAATAGCAAATAAATAAATTGATCTAAGTAATAGTGAAAAGTCAAAACCATCAAGGTGTGTACCTATAGGGTCAAATGGTATTAAACCAGTGCCATCGAAGTGTATACCAAATATAAAGTTCTGTAAACAATTAATCATATACGTGAAACAATTGAATTGCCTTAAAATACACAAAGTCCAAATAATTCCATCCCTCCGCAGCAGTCACCCAAATGAATAGATCAAAAGTTCATAGAAGAAAAAAAATTATTATTTTGAAAAGTAAAATAAAACAAAAGTGTTGATAATCCATGACAGATCCACCACCAATGTGATCACCGTATAGAATGAAGGCTTACCAGCTAGCAAGCAAATAGAGCCTTTGACCTAAACCCGGTCGGGGCCTTTATGTTGAAAGGTATGGCGGGTGCCTCCTATTCTGGGCTCCTATCTCAAAGGCAGGGCAGATGTCACCAAGAATCCTCACTCCACCGAAAGAAAAAGGATTCAGCAGGCTCTCCAGAGCAAAAAACTTCAAGGGCAACCCAAAAAAGAAAGACTCACCATGGCGTAATAACGTCTAAGCATTTTAATAAAATTTTTTAAAATATTGCACTTACAAATTCAAACTTTCAAAGTAGCAAAATAGCCGGCCGGCTGTATGTGGACGTCTGTCCATTTACGAGGTGGCCTGCCGCCTGCCAACACATTTGCTGGGGATTGGCTGGGGCACTCATAAATATTCCTCATAAATATTCACTCATAAACATAAATATTATGAATGCTGCTGCTAGACTAATACACAGGCCCGGATTGGCCATAGGGCAAACCGGGCACTTGCCCGGTGGGCCGCGGCCGCCGGGGCTGCCAGGCTGCATGTCCTTGCGGGGCTCATCTAGCCTCTCCGCGGCCGCCTGCTCAGCCATCGGCGCCGGGGGGAGGAGCTAGAAGAGACGCCTTTGGCGGCCAGTGGCTGCGCAGCCGCCCGTATAGGTCAGCTGTCAGTGCCTGGGAGGAGCCAGAGCAGACACCTTCGGAAGTGGCAGAAAAACCGTGAGTTCAGCCCCCTTGTAAACTGCATAGGAGGAGGGGTGGGGGCGGCTGCATATAGAAGAATAATTCTCTCCATCTTCCTCCTGCAGTAGCGGAATGCCTGCAAGAGGGAGAGGAGAAGCATTCAGAGACTGCAGGAGGAAGATGGAGATAATTATTGTTCTATATGCAGCCGCCCCCACCGCTCCTCCTGTCCTGCTTCTCTCTGCTGCTTCCCCTGGTTTCTCCACCGCACCCATACTCTCTGCCACCCTGCCATGTTCTCTGCCATCCCCCCATGCTCCCTGCCATCCCCCCATGCTCTCCACCTCCCCCCCATGCTCTCTACCATCCCCCCATAGTTTCCACCTCCCCCCATGCTCTCTGCCATACTCTCCACCTCCCCCCCCATGCTCTCTGCATCCCCCCATGCTCTCTGCCATCCCCCCATGCCATTTGCCATCCCCCCATGCCATCTGCCACCCCCCCATGGTCTCCACCTCCCCCTATGCTCTCCCCCCCATGCTCTCTGCCATCCCCCCATGCTCTCTGCCATCCCCCCATGCTCTCCACCTCCCCCTATGCTCTCCACCTCCCCCCCATGCTCTCTGCCATCCCCCATAGTCTCCACCTCCCCCCATGCTCTCTGCCACCCCCATGCTCTCTGCCACCCCCCCATGCTCTCTGCCACCCCCCGTGCTCTCTGCCACCCCCCGTGCTCTCTGCCACCCCTGTGCTCTCTGCCCCCCATGCTCTCTGCCACTCCCCATGCTCTCTGCCACCTCCCATGCTCTCTGCCACTCGCCAGTGCTCTCTGCCACCCCCATGCTCTCCGCCATCCCCCCATGCTCTCCGCCATCCCCCATGCTCTCCGCCATCCCCCCATGCTCTCCACCTCCCCCTATGCTCTCCACCTCCCCCCCATGCTCTCTGCCATCCCCCATAATCTCCACCTCCCCCCATGCTCTCTGCCACCCCCCCATGCTCTCTGCCACCCCCCGTGCTCTCTGCCACCTCCGTGCTCTCTGCCACCCCCGTGCTCTCTGCCACCCCATGCTCTCTGCCACTCCCCATGCTCTCTGCCACCTCCCATGCTCTCTGCCACTCCCCAGTGCTCTCTGCCACCCCCCATGCTCTCCGCCATCCCCCCATGCTCTCCGCCATCCCCCATGCTCTCCGCCATCCCCCTATGCTCTTCACCTCCCCCTATGCTCTCCACCTCCCCCCATGCCATCTGCCACCCCCCCATGCTCTCCACCTCCCCCCATGCTCTCCACGTCCCCCCATGCTCTCCACCTCCTCCCATGCTCTCTGCCACCCCCCATAGTCTCCGCCACCCCCTATACTCTCCACCTCCCCCCATACTCTCTGCCATCCCCCCAAATGCTCTCTGCTACCCCCATGCTCTCTGCCACCCCCCCATACTCTCTGCCACCCCCCCATACTCTCCGCCATCCCCCCATGCTCTCCACCTTCCCCTATGCTCTCCACCTCCCCCCATGCCATCTGCCATCCCCCCATGCTCTCCACCCCCCCATGCTCTCCACGTCCCCCCATGCTCTCTGCCATCCCCCCATAGTCTCCACCTCCCACCATGTTCTCTGCCATCCCCCCATACTCTCCACCTCCACCCATGCTCTCTGCCATCCCCCCATGCTCTCTGCCACCCCCCATGCTCTCCGCCACCCCCCCATGCTTTCCACCACCCCCCATGCTCTCCGCCTCCCCCATGCTCTCCGCCTCCCCCATGCTCTCTGCCTCCCCCCATGCTCTCTGCCTCCCCCATGCTCTCTGCCTCCCCCCATGCTCTCTGCCTCCCCCATGCTCTCTGCCTCCCCCCATGCTCTCCGCCTCCCCCCATGCTCTCCGCCTCCCCCCATGCTCTCCGCCACCCCCAATGCTCTCCACCACCCCCCCATGTCCTCCACTACCCCCATGCTCTCTGCCATCCCCCCATACTCTCTGCCACCCCCCCATACTCTCCACCTCCCCCCATGCTCTCTGTCATCCCCCATACTATCTGCCGCCTCCCCCATACTCTCTGCCACCCCTCCATGCTCTCTGCCACCCCAGCATACTCTCCACCTCCCCCATGCTCTCTGCCATCCCCCATAGTCTTCAGCCCCTCCCATGTTCTCTGCCATCCCCCCATACTCTCCACCTCCCCCCATGCTCTCTGCCATCCCCCCATACTCTCCACCTCCCCCCATGCTCTCTGTCATCCCCCCATACTCTCTGCCTCCCCCATACTCTCTGCCACCCCCATACACTCCACCTCCCCCCATGCACTCTGTCATCCCCCCATACTCTCTGCAGCCTCCCCCATACTCTCTGCCACCCCCCATGCTCTCTGCCGCCCCCATGCTCTCTGCTGCCCCCATGCTCTCCACCACCCCGTGCTCTCCGCCACCCCCATGCTCTCCGCCAGCCTCCCTGTGCTCTCTGCCGCCCTCCCTGTGCTCTCCACCTCCCCACATGCTCTCCAATGCCCCACTGTGCTCTCCACCTCCCCCTATGCTCTATGCTGCCCCCCTGTGCTCTCCTCTTCCTCCCTGTGTTCTCTGCCTCTCCCCTGGTGGGTTCCCCCTCTCCCTCTCAGGGGATCTGTCAGGGAGGAGAGTGGGGAAGGGGCCAGTTAACATGTCATGGGCTGCTCAATGCAAAATGCCCGGGCCTATTTTTTATCCCAGTCCGGGCCTGCTAATACACCTCACTAACCGATCCGTGACTGCTGCCCCTCTCTTCCAATCCCTTCACTGGCTCCCCCTACCCCACTGTATCAAATTCAAAATGCTAACCATAACATACAAAGCCATCCACAACATCACCCCCATCTACATCACCAACCTCATCTGCAGATATCGCCCAAATTGTCCCCTCCGCTCCTTCCAGGACCTCCTGCTCTCTAGCTCCCTTGTTACTTCCTCCCATCCTCGCCTACAAGACTTCACCAGAGCCTCTCCCATCCTCTGGAACTCCCTGCCCCAGTCTGTCCGATCAGCCCCTACCCTGTCCAACTTTAGGAGATCCCTGAAAACTCATTTATTTAGAGAAGTCTATCCCACACCCACCTAACAACTGTCCCAGAGCCACCCCCCCCCATCAAATCATTCTCTGCAGCTATTACCTTTTGTACCACCACCCCCTCCCTTTAGATTGTAAGCTCTATGAGCAGGGCCCTCCTGTACCTTTTGTATTGAACTGTACTGTAATTGTGTTGTTCCCCCCCCCCATACATTGTAAAGCACTGCGTAAACTGTTGGCACTATATAAATCGTGTATAATAATAATAATAATTCCAAACAGCCCCTCCTAGCCTCCACCCACTAAATCTGGAAGCTTCTCCAAGGTTCCAGAAAACAGGGGGAGACACCAGATGAACTGTCTGAATGAGTCACCCAGCCTCCCTGAGTCACTAATCCCTGAACCAGATTCAACCCAGGCCTGGCTCTCTGCCTAGCCAATTTAGCCTACTTTAACAACTAAACCTATTTACACTAGCACACTAGCTAGAGCAGGGATATGCAATTAGCGGACCTCCAGCTGTTGCAGAACTACAAGTCCCATGAGGCATAACAAGACTGTGACAGCCACAAGCATGACATCCATAGGCAGAGGCATGATGGGACTTGTAGTTTTGTAACAGCTGGAGGTCCGCTGATTGCCTATCCCTGAGCTAGAGGATGCTAAACTTGTAAGCACCCCTATCAGTGGTAAATGGTTTGTCTCAACAGTCTTAACTGATACATCTGCAGGGCAGCTTGTTCTTTAAAAAAAAAAAAAAAACAGGCTTACCACCTGGATCACCAGATGAAAATAGAAGAAAGTAAACCTAAACAGGAAAACAAATGCAGCCATCACATATAAGAATTGGTAAGCCGCAATATGATTAATGTTTTGGGTTTAATATCGCTATAACAGTTAGTCCTTGGGGTTAGACACACAATGATGGCGAAATACATCACCATTACTGAAACAAAAGAGAAAAAAACTATTAAATTGTCAAGATTCATATTACGGTAATGCTGCATTTATTCTTAAAAATGTACTGAAAGGTAAAATTCTACCCTGGAAGAGAAAAGAGCTTCCAAACCTACCTAATGAAACAAGCATGGACAGGAGTATAATGGGAAAAAGTGAAACGATCTTTTACAGAGTTTGTGTTTCATGTGGGATTATGGTGCAGTCATAGGGCTCATCCACTGACTGCTTGACAAGAGACTAGTGATGGCCGAACGGTTCGCCCGGCGGTCGTTTCGCGGCGAATTTCCGACATTCGCGGTCCGCACGTTCGAACGCCTTTTTCCGTCGTTCGCCGCGGCGGACTTACGTGTTTAATGTATACAAGAACTTTAACCTTTGGTGACACGTTTATCATGTGATACAGGACAGCCAATTGAGACATGACAGCACATGGACACTTGTACATTCCCCCTAACCTATAAATACACCCGATCCGGTGGCCATTTTACATTCTTTCTTCTGTTAAGATAGGGACAGGTTCCTGTGTGGAGTAGGGAGAGATAAACCACTAGCTATTTGGTACACAAAAGTTCTTTTCAGGACTGGTATAGGTGTTAGGTGTTGATAGGTTTGCTGTGCTGCTGATTCTTGCAGCAGCCTGAGTGTCTTTTGTTAGTTTAGAGAAAGGGAAAGGACGGTGTATGCTACAGGGACAGCCAGATTAGTCTTTCATCATCATCATCATCATCATCATCATTAGCTGTTACTATCAAGGTCCACAAAAGAGCTGTTCCAGTAACCACTAATCGTTCTCTTTTTTTGCCAATTTGTATAGGGACAGGAAGGAAGCAGTGTTGTCAGGCAGTGAGGGTAATTTTAAAGACTTGCTGTTATTATTAGTTCCACAAAGGTTCTTTTCAGGACTGGTATCAGTGGTACAGTAATAGGCTTGTACATGTATAATATTCTTTCTTCCAAATATAGAAAGGATATTATACTTGACTGCTGCCCTTCTGCTGCAGTCTGCTAAACATTCACAACTCACTTGTTCCACAAAAGTTCTTATAAGGACTGGTAACTTGGTATAGGGTGCTACGGTACATAGGCTTGAGTGCGGTACAGTCTGCTGTTCTGTAAGGACCGCTATCGGTCCACAATAGATAGGGTTGACGTGCACCACTGCTGACCGCTGCCCTATACTGCAGCAGTCCTTCAGCGGTATAGGGACTGACGTACAGTCTGCTAATCACTAACACACAACCTGCTTGTTCCACAAAAGTTCTTATAAGGACTGGTAACTTGGTATAGGGTGCTACGGTACATAGGCTTGAGTGCGGTACAGTCTGCTGTTCTGTAAGGACCGCTATCGGTCCACAATAGATAGGGTTGACGTGCACCACTGCTGACCGCTGCCCTATACTGCAGCAGTCCTTCAGCGGTATAGGGACTGACGTACAGTCTGCTAAAAACTAATACACAACCTGCTTGGTCCACAAAAGTTCTTATAAGGACTGGTAACTTGGTATAGGGTGCTACGGTACATAGGCTTGAGTGCGGTACAGTCTGCTGTTCTGTAAGGACCGCTATCGGTCCACAATAGATAGGGTTGACGTGCACCACTGCTGACCGCTCACCTATACTGCAGCAGTCCTTCAGCGGTATAGGGACTGACGTACAGTCTGCTAAACACTAATACACAACCTGCTTGTTCCACAAAAGTTCTTATAAGGACTGGTAACTTGGTATAGGGTGCTACGGTACATAGGCTTGAGTGCGGTACAGTCTGCTGTTCTGTAAGGACCGCTATCGGTCCACAATAGATAGGGTTGACGTGCACCACTGCTGACCGCTCACCTATACTGCAGCAGTCCTTCAGCGGTATAGGGACTGACGTACAGTCTGCTAAAAACTAATACACAACCTGCTTGGTCCACAAAAGTTCTTATAAGGACTGGTAACTTGGTATAGGGTGCTACGGTACATAGGCTTGAGTGCGGTACAGTCTGCTGTTCTGTAAGGACCGCTATCGGTCCACAATAGATAGGGTTGACGTGCACCACTGCTGACCGCTCACCTATACTGCAGCAGTCCTTCAGCGGTATAGGGACTGACGTACAGTCTGCTAAACACTAATACACAACCTGCTTGTTCCACAAAAGTTCTTATAAGGACTGGTAACTTGGTATAGGGTGCTACGGTACATAGGCTTGAGTGCGGTACAGTCTGCTGTTCTGTAAGGACCGCTATCGGTCCACAATAGATAGGGTTGACGTGCACCACTGCTGACCGCTCACCTATACTGCAGCAGTCCTTCAGCGGTATAGGGACTGACGTACAGTCTGCTAATCACTAACACACAACCTGCTTGTTCCACAAAAGTTCTTATAAGGACTGGTAACTTGGTATAGGGTGCTACGGTACATAGGCTTGAGTGCGGTACAGTCTGCTGTTCTGTAAGGACCGCTATCGGTCCACAATAGATAGGGTTGACGTGCACCACTGCTGACCGCTCACCTATACTGCAGCAGTCCTTCAGCGGTATAGGGACTGACGTACAGTCTGCTAAACACTAATACACAACCTGCTTGTTCCACAAAAGTTCTTATAAGGACTGGTAACTTGGTATAGGGTGCTACGGTACATAGGCTTGAGTGCGGTACAGTCTGCTGTTCTGTAAGGACCGCTATCGGTCCACAATAGATAGGGTTGACGTGCACCACTGCTGACCGCTCACCTATACTGCAGCAGTCCTTCAGCGGTATAGGGACTGACGTACAGTCTGCTAAACACTAATACACAACCTGCTTGTTCCACAAAAGTTCTTATAAGGACTGGTAACTTGGTATAGGGTGCTACGGTACATAGGCTTGAGTGCGGTACAGTCTGCTGTTCTGTAAGGACCGCTATCGGTCCACAATAGATAGGGTTGACGTGCACCACTGCTGACCGCTGCCCTATACTGCAGCAGTCCTTCAGCGGTATAGGGACTGACGTACAGTCTGCTAAACACTAATACACAACCTGCTTGGTCCACAAAAGTTCTTATAAGGACTGGTAACTTGGTATAGGGTGCTACGGTACATAGGCTTGAGTGCGGTACAGTCTGCTGTTCTGTAAGGACCGCTATAGGTCCACAATAGATAGGGTTGACGTGCACCACTGCTGACCGCTCACCTATACTGCAGCAGTCCTTCAGCGGTATAGGGACTAAGAGTTTTGTCACAGGGTCATTTAAAAAATGACATGCAGAGGAAGAGGCAGGCCCTTCCGCAGGGGTGGTAGGGGTAGGGCAGGAGCAACAGGCTTGAGCCAAAGTGGGAAGTTGCAGAAGGTGCGTTCAATTACTTTAAAGGATGCACCAGACTTGGTTGAGTGGCTCGCTCAGCCTTACTCTTCTGCACCCTCCTCATCCTCTCGATCTGCACCCTCTTCTTCACTCTCTGCTATGTGCACCCCCAAAGACACTACCACCAACAACACGACCACCACCACCACCACCACATACCTTCCGCTTGAGTCACTGGAATTATTTTCCGATCCATATCAAGAGGACATTTCTGATGCGCAGCCACTCTTGGTATTGGATCAGGAAGAGGAGGTAGCAACAAGCGCTACTCAGCAGTCTGACGCCAGTACCCAGATCAGCCCAAGGAGGAGGTTGGTCCCCGGTGTTGCTGCCTACTCCGAGATCTCTACTTATAGCGGTGGGGAAGGTGACGTTGATGATGACGTGTCTAGTGATGTCACGTGGGTGCCCACAAGAGAGGAAGAGGAGGGGAGTTCAGAGGGAGATATGGACCAGCAGATAGGGAGGAGAAGCAGCAATGACTTACATTGCACAGCAGGGACAAAGCAGACTGCAAATGTATCAGGAGCGAGTCATCGACCATGTACGGTCACATCTGGCGCTCCCAGGACACCGGCACATGGCTCCGCAGTGTGGGCTTTTTTTAACGTGTCCGCTGCTGACAATAGCGTTGCCATCTGCAATCTTTGCAGTCAACGCGTTAGTCGCGGTAAGCCCAATACTCACCTAGGGACGACCGCCTTAAGAAGGCACATGAGCAGCCATCACCGAGCCCAGTGGGAGCAACGGAACACACAAAGCCACACTGCAGGCTCTCACCGTCCAGCCTCGTCTTCTACTTCTCCTTCTCCTCTCTCCTCACAATTGTCCTCCACTCCACCTTCCATCACGCCAAGCTCACATTTTTCTGCAAAAAGGCAGGCTTCCGTGGGCCTAATGTTTGAGCGTAAAAAAATGATGATGCCGGATAACCCTCTTGCCCAACGGTTGGCGGCTGGCTTGTCAGAACTCATAGCCCGCCAACTACTGCCATATAAACTGGTGGACTCGGAGGCCTTTCGCAAATTTGTGGCCATTGGAACACCACAATGGAAGGTCCCAGGAAGGAAGTATTTCTCAGAGAAGGGCATCCCAGAGCTATATGGCCATGTTCAGCGGCAAGTGAATGTATCTCTGGCACACAGTGTCGGTGCCAAGATACATCTGACCACAGACACGTGGTCTAGCAAACACGGGCAGGGAAGGTATATCAGTTTTACTGCCCACTGGGTGAACCTTCTGACGGCCGTCAAGCATGTAACCCGTGGCACCCGTGTAGATTTGGTTTTACCGCCACGGATTGCATGCAGGCCTGACTCTTCTTCTCCTCCTCCTACTCCATCCTCCTCCCTCTCCTCCTCAGCTGCCTCCTCCTTTTCCGCTGCTAGCGTCTCTTCCACTGCACCGCCCAAGCTCCCCAGAACCTATTCCACATGCCAGGTGAGACGTTGCCATGCCGTGCTGCGTCTGTTGTGCCTGGAAGCAAAGAGCCACACTGGCCCGGCACTCCTTTCAGCTTTGCGTTCACAGGCAGATGAGTGGCTAACACCGCTCAATTTGACAGTTGGTAAAGTGGTGTGTGACAACGGTGCCAATCTGCTTAGCGCATTGAAACAGGGCAAAATCACGCACGTGCCGTGCATGGCACACGTCTTAAACTTGGTCGTGCAGCGATTCCTTGTCAAATACCCTGGGGTCCAGGACATCTTGCGGCAGGCAAGGAAAATCTCGGCCCATTTCAGAAGATCTTACACGGCCATGGCTCGCCTTGCTGACATTCAGCGGCGACACCATCTGCCGGTCAGACGTCTTATTTGCGATTGCCCGACGCGATGGAACTCAACCTTCTATATGCTTGATAGGCTGCTCCAGCAGAAACGTGCAGTTAACGTCTACCTGTATGAACTCTGCGAAAGAAACGGTTCTGGGGAGCTGGGTTTTTTTTCACCGCGCCAGTGGCTGCTCATGCGCGACACATGCAGACTTCTGCGGCCATTTGAGGAGATCACCAAACTGGTCAGTCGCAGCCATGGCGCCATCAGTGACATGGTACCTTATGCCTTCTTTCTGGAGCGTGCATTGCGTCGTGTCATTGATCAGGCTGTGGAGGAGCAGGAGCGGGAAGATGAGGAAGTCGCAATGCTGGATGAATTCCCAGGGGGGGCTACTCTATCTGAGACAAGTCAACAACAGGAGTCTGATGAGGAGTCAGAGGAGGATGGTGCCGGGGCGGATGAGCAGGAGCAAGAAGAGCATGCTTTAAACCTTTCTGGGATCCCTGTTGTGCGAGGATGGGGAGAGGAGAATGAAGAGGACGACATTATCCTGGATGATGAGCAGGAGCCAGGCCACCACACCGCTTCCACTTTAGTGCAAATGGGGGCCTTCATGCTCCAGTGTTTTAATAGGGACCCCCGTATAAAAAGCATGAGGGTCAAGGACCAGTACTGGGTGGCAACGTACTTAGACCCCCGGTACAAACACAAAATGGCGGAAATGTTACCGCCGTCGCAGAGGGCTGTCAGAATGCAGCACTTCCAGGCCTTGCTTCGAGAAATGCTGCATTCTGCTTTTGCGTGCGCTGGCAGAGGAGCAATTCCCACTCCCAGAGAAGGATTTGCGGGTACCAATCCAACAGCGCCTGCAAGAAGAGGCCGGTTTGAAGATGTGTTGGTGACTTCGGATATGAGGTCATTCTTTCAGCCGACCCATCGACAGGTGTCATCCGGATCCAGCATCAGGGAACGCCTAGACCGTCAGGTGTCCGACTACATTGGGTTAACGGCCGATGTGGACGCTCTGAGGAGTGATGAACCCCTAGACTACTGGGTGGGCAGGCTTGACCTCTGGCCAGAGCTTGCCCAATTTGCAATCGAACTGTTGGCTTGCCCCTCATCCAGTGTCCTGTCCGAAAGGACGTTCAGCGCAGCAGGGGGGATTGTGACCGATAAGCGTACTCGCCTAGCTCACCACAGTGTTAACTACCTCACATTTCTAAAAATGAATGAGGCATGGATCTCGGAGGAATTCAACACATGTGACCAGTAGACCATGTATATGTCTATAAACTATTTTTTTAATCAAGCACACAGACCTTCTTAATTCATTTGGCTCACTTCCTTGACCCAAAAAAGCACACCGTACTATATGCCCCTACCCTCCTCTTTGAAGAGGTTGAGCGGTGTCATATTTCTACTGGGGCTGCTTATGATATCCCTGTGCTGTGCTGACTTCCTCCTGGGGGTTCTTATTATGAAGGGATCACACTATCCCTGTGCTGTGCTGACTTCCTCCTGGGGGTTCTTATTATGAGGGGATCACACCATCCCTGTGCTGTGCTGACTTCCTCCTGGGGCTGCTTACGGTGCTGCTGTCAGTGCTGTATGTCACGGTGCTGCTGTCAGCGCTGTATGTCACGGTGCTGCTGTCAGCGCTGTATGTCACGGTGCTGCTGTCAGCGCTGTATGTCACGGTGCTGCTGTCAGCGCTGTATGTCACGGTGCTGCTGTCAGCGCTGTATGTCACGGTGCTGCTGTCAGCGCTGTATGTCACGGTGCTGCTGTCAGCGCTGTATGTCACGGTGCTGCTGTCAGCGCTGTATGTCACGGTGCTGCTGTCAGCGCTGTATGTCACGGTGCTGCTGTCAGCGCTGTATGTCACGGTGCTGCTGTCAGCGCTGTATGTCACGGTGCTGCTGTCAGTGCTCTGTATTACGGTGCTGCTGTCAGATGCCTCTATCACGGTGCATGTGTCATTCCGGTATGTCACGCTGCTGGTGATCATCTCCTGCACCCTCTTCTTTGCCTACCCTGGTCCCTGACCTTCCCTCTCCTCCATTGCCTTCATTAGCTCCATAGTCCTGAATTGTTAGAACAATTTCCCAAATAAAATAAAAATGCTTGTAGTTATCGATCCCAAATTCACCTCATACATGTATTATGTCATTGTCCAGATGGTGGGACTACGTTTTACCCCCTAATAATTACCACGTGGCCGCAAATTCGACATGAAGGTTTGCAAAGTTCGCCTCCCATTGAAGTCAATGGGGCCCGCGGCGAACGGTCGGTTTCGCGAACGTTTGGGTCCGTTCGCATTTCGCGTTCGCGAAACGTCCCGTCGGAAGTTCGTCCATCACTACAAGAGACGTGAACTTTGAGAAAGACCTAATTTTCTACATGAATAAATGAGCGTTTCGTCAACTCTCAAACTCATCCTTGATTGCTGAGACATTTTAAAGCCGTACCAAGAGTTCAGTAGGCCAAAGCTGTCAATTCTGCAATGTTGCAGTGTCAGATAAAACCGGCGTCTGTTCTCGCGGTGACCTAATGCCCATTCGAGTAATAATGACTTCTCTTGAAGACAATGGAAGATAAAACTTTAACTTAATGGTGCAATAAGGGCTTTCTCATTTTTATGATCACCTCTCAGTCAGCCTTGCTTTTGACACGTACTCACGGGAATTATATGCCAAAAAGACCTGCACTCTACCATGAGAAGCAAATGCATTTTGATCATGGCTTATGAGTCGGCACCTAATGAATCAAGGTTTCTTTGTTGTTCCTCTGCTCTTCTGATTATAGCACCTCTGAGGCCAAAACCTAGAAACCTGTAGCAGTGCCATTCAGGTTAAACTATATCTGCTGGCAAGAACTGCGAAATGTAATCATTCTCCCAAAAAGATTTCTTTGATATTTTTATTAAAGAGTCAATCCAGACAACACTGATATTCTAAGTATGTCTCCAGACTAAATTAGAGACTCCATTAGGGTTGCCACCTTTTCTTCTTTCGAACACTTTAGCACCACACGGCAATTTTTATTTCATAGTATAAACTATACATAGATTTTGCTATTAAATAACATTCCTAATCATATAAAAGTAATAGCAAGAGTCCCCCTTTACATCATAGTCCACAGGGTTCCACTTTTACATCTGAACTCGCAGAGTTCCCTTTCAGTGTAAGGGGGGTACTCTGCAGACTCTGATGTAAGGGAGAACTCTGGGGCCTCTAGCATAAGGGATGCTCTGGGAACTCTGATTTAAGGGAGAACACTGAGAACTCTGTTGTATGGAGAGGACTATGATGTAAGGGGGAAACTATGACCTCTGGTGTAAAGGTGAATTATGATGTAAAGGGTGCTCTGAGAACCCTAATTTACCTTAGTGTACTCACTCAGGGGCAGGAGAGAGAAGAGGGGAGGACTTCAGTCACATGCAAAGATGGATGGTGAACTCACTCACCCCCTGGCAGTCAGCACCTCTCATCCAGATGTATCTGATGCTGCTGGACTTTAAATTTATGGCTCCCATATTCCTTTTCTGAGGCACAGTGCCAGGGATTGGAGTGTGGGCAGACACAGAAAGGTAGGGGTGGGGGGAAGAGGGGCAGATTGAGCCCTCTCTCCTCTCCCTTCTGAGTGTGTGTTTTGGGAGGGGGGGGGACTGTTAGTGATGGCTTTGGGCAGTGTGAAAGAGGGTAATGCCCTGTACTCACGATCGGAAATTCCGCTAGCAAGTCCGATGAGAGCTTTTGGTCGGAAAATGCGATTGTGTGTATGCTCCATCGGACTTTTGCTGGCAGAATTTCAGCCAGCAAAAGATTGAGAGTAGGTTCTCTATTTTTGGGCTGGAAAAAGTTTTGATTGGAATTTACGATCGTCTGTACAAATTCCGACATGCAAAATTCCTACGCATGCTCAGAAACAATTGGACGCATGCTTGGAAAATCTGCTCGTGCATATGGGGCATTATGCCCCGTACAGAAGGTCTGATTTTTCTTACGTAAAACATTCGATGGGAGCTTGTTGTCGGAAATTCCGACCGTGTGTAGGCTCCATCGGACATTTTCCATTGGAATTTCCGACACACAAAATTTGAGATCTGGATCTCAAATTTTCCGACAACATTGTCGGAAATTCCGAGCGTGTGCACACAATTCCGACGCACAAAGTTCCATACATGCTCTGAATCGAGCAGGAGAGCCGCACTGGCTATTGAACTTCAATTTTCTCGGCTCGTCGTACGTCACCGTGTTCTTGACGTTCGGAATTTCCGACAACATTGTGTGACCGTGTGCATGCAAGACAAGATTGAGCCAACATCCGTCGGAAAAAACCCCATGAATTTTTTTGTCACAATATGCGATTGTGTGTACGCGGAAACAATTTGACGCATGCTCGGATGCATTGAACTTCATTTTCTCGGGTTCAGTATTGAGTAGGCCCACCTTTTGCAGCTACGAAATTCTGACCAAAATTCCGATTGTGTGTACGCGGCATAACAGACACTCTCAGCTTAGGCAACTGCAGCCAGCAAACCCTGCTGGGAAGCCATAGTCAGATCTGAATAATGTGTGTGGGGTTTCAGGCTGTCTGAAACCCGGACGCATGGTTCCAAACCCGAACTGTCCCGGTGAATCCTGGACAGGTGGCAACCCTAATCGCAATAGTGTGAACCGGGACTAAAGGTGAGACAAAAGCGAAGGCAAAAACTTTGCCTCGACGAGTCTATGGAATGCAAAGGCTTTCTTGGTCATGTGTACTTGCCTTAATTGCAATACCCAATGAAAGAATTTGTAAACCCAAGCAACGTCCCACTAAATGATAATTGCCGGGTAGAAGAAACGAGTTGAGGACTGCGTACGGTGAGACAGTAAATATTTATAATGTTGTAAAAGTGGGTAGTTTGGGGAGCCGAGCGTATGTATATATATATATATATATATATATATATATATATATATACTGTATATATATTTGTGTGCTGAGACTTTCACAAATAGGAGTGGAGAAAAGCGTGTTTTCCCCAGGAGCGCGGCTCTGAAATTCCAGCCTTTAATGATTTGGAAAGAAACATATTTCAGCACTACTGCAATACAAGCACATTGGAGTTATAGTCGGAGGCTCTGGCAGGTCTCCGAACAGAAGACCTCGGGGAAAGATTGTGTGTAGTCAGACCCACTCATAACCCTCCCCAAGGCAGAGTGTTAACAGCGCCTGAGCATTGTTAGGGTCAGCTGATACCGTGTATTACATCACCAAAAAATGTACCAAAGCAGCTACTGAGGGATTACACTCAGACATTTGATAGCTCCTGTAATGTTACTTGTTCTTTTTACCGGAATGTGCTGGGAAATAAGTAACAAGTGAACCATTGACTATCGGAATTTTTTTTTTTTTTAATTTACCAATTCCCAGAGATCAGTAGAGATGGCTTTAGATATGGTATAAGTTCAGTATATGCGGAAATCTCTAAATCTGTCCCTTGTACTCTTGGGTATTCCACTGGATCACATTATACATTCTTCAATCTTGTTAATAGTTGGGATTACTAGTACTAGGCTCCGCTTTAGCTTACACTATATTACCAAAAGTATTGGGTCACCTGCCTTTACACGCACATGAACTTTAGGCTACTTTCACTGGGGCGTTGCGGGCGCTGGCGATAAAACGGCGCTATATCGTAATTTTAGCGGCGCTATTCAGCCGCTAGCGGGGCAGTTTTAACCCCCGCTAGCAGCTGAAAAGGGTTAAAACTGCCCGCAAAGCGCCGATGCAGTGGTGCAGGCGGGTTTGCAGTGCTGCCCCATTGTTTTCAATGGGAAGGGGCGCTTTAGGAGCAGTAAATACACCGCCCCTAGATGCGGCTTGCAGGACTTTTTTGACTGCCCTGGAAGCGCTCCGCTCCAGTGCGCTTGCAGACACAGTAGTGGCCAGGCCAGGACTTAGGGTGCCGGGGGCCCCTGGGCTTGAGTCACTTTCGGGCCCTACCTTCTATACATTACCGTATTTATCGGCGTATAACATGTGCCGGCATATAACACGCACCCCAAGTTTAGGAATTTTAAGGAAAAAAACTTTTAGGAGGGAAGTTTAAGCAAAAAACGTACATTTAAATGCCCATCAATGCAGCCTTATCAGTGCCCATCTGCAGCCTTGCCCATCCATCTGCAGCCTTGCCCCAGTGTAATTTTCAGCCTTGTCATTGCAGTCTTGAAGTTTAAAAATGGTGGCACCGAGATACAGAGTCCTGTGTATCTTGGCGGTTCTCGGGTCCTCTAGGCGGCTCTCGGGTCCTCTCGCATTCCCGAGCGGAGCCGAGAGTAACCGAGTGTACTTGGCTCAGCTACAGTCGCGCCCAGTCCCTGTGTTATGTCCATCATGGGGCGGGACTGGGCGTGACTGTGAGTGGAGCCGAGCCGAGTACACTCGGCTATGTATCTCGGCGGGGCCCCCCAATTGGGTGGGGCCCATGGGCTTGAGCCCAGTCAAGCCCAATGGTAAGTCCAGCCCTGGTAGTGGCTGTTTCAGGGTGCTTTGCAGGCGCTATTTTTAGCACTTTAGCGCCTGCAAAGCACCCCAATGTGAAAGCAGCCTTAATGACATCCCACATGTACACACGATTGGAAATTCCGCCAGCAAAAGTCCGATGTGAGCTTTTAGTCAGAAATTCCGACCGTGTGTATGCTCCATCGGACTTTTGCTGGCGGAAATGGCGCCAGCAAAAGATTGAGAGCAGGTTCTCTATTTTTCGGTCGGAAAAAGTTCTGAGCAGAAATTCCGACCGTCTTTACAAATTCCAACACGCAAAATTCCTACACATGCTCAGAAACAATTTGACGCATGCTCGGAAGCATTGAACTTCATTTTCTCAGCTCGTCGTAGTGTTGTACGTCACCGCGTTCTTGAAAATTGAAAGTTCTGAGAATTTTTGTGTGACCGTGTGTATGCAAGCCAAGCTTGAGCGGAATTCCGTTGGAAAAGCCATCCAAGTTTTTTCGAATGGAAAATCTGCTTGTGCGTATGGGGCATTATGTGTGGTGAGTGGTGGCCCATCCATAGGGGCACACTGAGTGATGGCCCGTCCATAGGGGCGCATGGACGCCGCCCCACCCTCCAGCAGTAATAAATAAATAAATACAATTTTAAAAATAGGCCCAATAAAAAAAAACTGAAAAAAAAATTTGGGCGCCGGACACTGTGCACTATGGGAAGTGCCACGTCAATGCAATCACTAGATTGCAGATGAGGCACTTCATTTGCAGGATTTTTACCTGCTCTGTGGTGCATTCCAAAGCGCCAAGCAAAAATGCATTTCAAAAAAGTTATATATTGATTTGTATTTTAATGTTTGAAATAAGTATTTGACCCCCTATCAATCAGCAAGATTTTTGGCTCCCAGGTGTCTTCTATACGGGTAACGAGTTGAGATTAGGCATACTCTCTTAAAGTGGAAGTAAACTCATCCATAAAACAGTTTCATTTCCGACACAAGCTGGAAATGTAACACTCCAATTGGTTGTGCTGTCAACCAAACTGTCAAATCCAATGGCTGGTGTCATAACTGATCATAAGTGCAGAATCAAGGCAGTTGTAGATTAAACAGAGGCAAAGATGGCAGCCTCCTTGGCTGAAAACGATAGGGGGGTTTACTTACACTTTAAAAGGAGTGCTCATAATCTCAGCTTGTTACCTGTATAAAAGACACCTGTCCACAGAAGCAATCAATCAGATTCCAATCTCCCCACCATGGCCAAGACCGAAGAGCTGTCCAAGGATGTCAGGGACAAGATTGTAGACCTACACAAGGCTGGAATGGGCTACGAGACCATCACCAAGCAGCTTGGTGAGAGGATAACAACAGTTGGTGCGATTATTCGCAAATAGAAGAAACACAAAAAAAGGGCCAATCTCCATGCAAGATCTCACCTTGTGGAATTTCAATGACCATGAGAACAGTGAGGAATCAGTCCAGAACTACACGGACATAGTCACTAAGAAAATAATTGCTAAAACACTACACCGTGAAGGACCGAATTCCTGCAGTGCCCGCAAGGTCCCCCTGCTCAAGAAAGAACATGTACAGGCCCGTCTGAAGTTTGGTAATGAACATCTGAATTATTCAGAGGAGAATCTCCTTTCGGCTGATTGGCCGAAAGGAGAAGTGCTCCTATTGGCCTATGAGAAGGAGACGTACGGCCGAGGAGACGCATCCCAGGACAATGAGATTTGCCGCTTGTCAGCACTAAACATATGCAATTCGTTACGTTCCGAATTCGTTTTTAACAAATTTTGACAAATTCTTTAATTTGGAAATATGCAAATTAACAAAAAAAAAAAACATTTAACAAGATTTTCCAAATATACGAAAATTCTAAAATTCAGAAATTTGAAAATCAGAAAATTAGAAAATCTGAAATAATAACTAACTAATAATAACTTAACTATTACTAACTATTTTAATTATAGGTATCGGAATTTCCTTTCAAATTTGGCCTCAGAACATAACGAATACGAGATTATCCAATGTTACGAATTATTTGAAATAACGAATGCCGTATCTAAATGAATGGAACATAACAAATGAATAATAATAAATAACAATAATAATAATAATAATAATAATAATAATAATAATAATTCTTTTTTATTATTATTATTATTATTTATTGGGTCCATTCCATTTGTTTAGATTCAGCATTCATTATTTTGGATAATTCATAACTTCGGATAATTTTGGATTTGTAACGTTCATTACCAGCCAAATCTGAAAGGAAATTCCAATACCTATAATTTAATAGTTAGTTATTATTAGTTAGTTATTCTTTCAAATTTTCGATTTTCTTTCTTATTTTCAAATTTTCTAATTGACGAATCTTCAAATTTTCGAATTTCATTCATAATGAATGACCCGAAAAACTAAAAAAAAACCCCAAAAAACTATTAAAACGAAAAAGAAACAAATTTTTTGGCAGTGCACATGTCTAGTCAGCACAGACAAGAAAAAGAACCGCTGCTCCAGTTGTATAAAGATAAGGCTGATTGGTGTATCTTGCAGAGTACTAGCCCCGGCCCGCCTCCATGAAAAAGAAATGGCTGCCCATCCAGAACTTCCTATTGCCTTTCATCTTGTTTCACAAAGATAACACCAAAGACACCAAACTGTGGTCATGTAGATGCGTTTCACACATATATCTTGTGCTTAATCATTAATGATTAAGCACAAGATGTATGTGTGAAACATGTCTCACTTTGGTTATCTTTGTGAAACAAAAATAAAAGGCAATCGGAAGTTCTGGATGTGCGGCCATTTCTTTCTTCTTTCCTAGTCAGCACAGGGTGAGTGAGCTGGCGACGGGGAGGGTTTACAGTGCGGGCTGGAGTGAGAGGGTGGGAGGGTCCGTCTGCTGCCCGACCGATGGAGCACCATCCACCACCGGAAAGAGATAGGGGTAAATCTAGTAATACATTTCACATGACCCTCCCCCCCCCCCCCCCGGACGGACAATGCCGCTGCCTGCTGTGCCTCCTGTTCTCATTCCTCCAGAGTTGTGTCTCACTAATACAGGAGGTGTGTTAGTGGCCAGATCACCAGCTGAAAACAGAGGGGAGGGAGGTGCCAAAGAAAAGAAAACCAATGCTGCCACCACATCTAATGATTGGTAAGCTGCGATATAATACATTTTTTTCTAATACCACTTTAAACCACAAGGTTATCGTAGGTGAGGAACTTTTTTTTTTCCTTTTAATAAATAGGAAAAAGAGGTTAAATTAGGTATTGTAATTTTTATTCCATCGCTGGTCCCTGAGCATTTACAGTGTCATGTAACACTCAGTCTTTTTACAATCTCTTGATTGAATGAGGGAGTGTTACTCAATAACTAATTATTTTTCCCAAGTAGCTGAGTTTTGTTAACAAGTCTTCGGAGTAAGGATTTTCTGCAGTTGCAGTTAATTTGTTTTTCCAGCAGCAGCTGTTGATCAATGCTTGGGACATTTGGAATGATGTAGCAGCTTGTGCCGGGTATCAGATATACATTATGAAATGCTCTCAGTGAATACTTGCTTGTGGTTATTTGTATACAGGAATGCTATGCCTGTTCATTACATTCCTTTTGTATATCTTGGCCTGGCTCCGTCCTTGCTCTAGGTCCACATACCTGCATGCCTGGCGCACACATGTCATTGATATTCCTGATAGAGTATGCTATATACAAAGAGCATAAAGCCTCCCATAAGCTGCAGTCAGTTATACTGTAACATCTATATCACCAAAAAAAAAAAAACATGGCCTATGTTATGTTGGAATTTTACTGCCATATGATTCTACAAAGGATAATAACTAGTGTTAACCCTTTCCCTGACGACGCTGTTTTTGCTTCCTCCTTTTTTTATTTTTTTATTTGCACATATGTTTAACCACTTCAGTACCCATGGGGGTACCCATACACCTTCCCGCCCAGACCAATTTTCACCTTACGACAATTGCACGGTCGTGCAACGCTGTACCCAAAGTAAAAATTTAAAATTTTTCTTTCCCCCCCACAAATAGAGCTTTCGTTTGGTGGTATTTGATCACCCCCTGGGGTTTTTATTTTTTATAAAAATAAAATAAAAAAAGAACGAAATTTTGAAAAAAAAAAGTTTTCTTTGTTTTTGTTGCAAAACTTTTCTCCTTCACTGATGGGCATTGATGAGGCAGTACTGACTGGCACTGATGAGGTGGCACTTATATGCAGCACTGATGGGCACTGATAGGCGGCACTGATGGACACTGATCCATGGCATTGATGGGCACTGATAGGTGGCACTGATGGGCACTGATAGATGGCACTGATGGGTGTCCCTGATGGCACTGATAGGCGGCACTGATGGGCACTGATAGATGGCACTGATGGGCACTAATTGGCAGCACTGATGAGCACTGATAGATGGCACTGATGGGCGCTGATAGGCGGCACTGGTGGGCACTCATAAATGGCACTGATGGGCACACATGGGTGGCACTGATGGGCACTGATAGATGGCACTGATGGGCACTCATAAATGGCACTGATGGGCACTCATAGGTGGCACTGATGGTTGGCACTGGAGGGCACTTATATGCACCACTGATAGGCACTGATGGGCACTGATAGACGGCACTGATGGGCACTGATAGGCACTAATAGGGGGCACTGATGGGCACTAATAGGCAGCACTGATAGGTGGCACTGAAGGGCACTGATAGGCAGCACTGATGGGCACTCATAGGTGGCATTGATGGGTGGCACTGGAGGGCACATATAGGCAGCACTGAGAGATGGTACTGTAAGCCCTTGTACACACGGTCGGAGAATCCGTCGGAATGTGTCCTATCGGACAGTGTCGTCGGATAATCTGACTGTGTGTGGTATGCATCGGACTGATTCCGTTGGAATATCCGTCGGACCCAATTTTCCAACATGTTGGAAATATTTCACGACCAACTGGTTCGATCGGACATACTCCGATCATGTGTAGAGAATTTTGATCGGACCAAGTGCCACGCATGCTCAGATCAAATTCCTACATCAAAGCTATTGGCTACTAGCCTGAATGTAGTCCCATCGTAACGAAATTACGTCATCACGTTCTGAAAGATCGGATTTTTCGACAACTTTGTCCGACCGTGTGTATGCAACAGTTTCGGACAAGATCCGACAGACAAAATCCGACGGGCAAAATCCGACGGATTTGGTTGTGGAAATCTCTGACCGTGTGTACAGGGGCTTAGGGAGCACTGATCACAGGCATTGGCAGGCATCACTGATGGGCACAGAGTGCCATCCCTAATGGGCAATGATTGCCATCCCTGGTGGGTTCTAGTGAGCTTACCTGGTAGCCCACTTACATGGGTGTGCATCCTTACTGGCCATGGGTGGGCATCCTTGAGGGGGCTACACTGATAATCAATCAGCGCAGACCCCCCCCTGTCAGGAGAATAGTTGATCGGCTCTCCTCTACTCTCGTCTGTCAGCATGAGTAGATGAAAAGTAGATACACAGCTTTTCCTGTTTACACTATGATCATAAGGGATTGGGCACAGCTGATTAAGTGGTAAAGAGCCTCCGTCAGACTGACACACCACCGATCGCCACGCTGCACGCCCCACGTGAGCGCACGCTGGCTTGTTATCCTGCTGGATGTCATATTATGTCCAGTCAGGATAACTGAACCACTTCCCGGCCATCATTCTGCTATAGGCCTGGGCAGGAAGTGGTTTAAAAAGAAAACTTTTAGGCCTGTGTATTACATAAAGCCCCCAAAACATAATATATTTTCTATATTTTCACACCCCTGCACTAGGGCAGCAGTCTCCAAACAGCATCCGGGGGCTGGATGTGGACCTTTGCTTGCCTTTATCAAGCCCTTGGGACACTATTCCTACCACTGATACAAGACGTTATTCTATCTGCACCAACAATGGGGCACTATTCCTTCCACTGACACCAATGATGGGACACTATTCCTTCCACTGACACCAATGATGGGGCACTATTCTTCCCACTAACACCGATGATGGGGCACTATTCTTCCCACTGACACCAATGATGGGGCACTATTCTTCCCACTGACACCAATGATGGGGCACTATTCTTCCCACTGTCACCAATTATGGGGCACTATTCCTTCCACTGACACCAAAGATGGAACAATATTCCTTTCACTGACACCAATGATGGGACACTATTCCTCCCACTGACACCAATGATGGGGCACTATTGACCTGATGGGTGGGTATGTTCAGAAATAGTAGCAAAGCCATGAATAATAATGTTCATGAAGCAATTTGCTTGTAATTATTCAAAACAGCAACTTACATCAGGTCATGACTAATCTATCTGCGGAAGGTCCATTTTATGATATGCAGAAATTCTCTTTCAATGTATATCAACATGGCAGACAAACCTGGAATTTCTTTTCCACACTGCTAATGGCACCTATTATTCATCTTGTGAACTTGGCAGGTCTGGTGACATTATAGTAAAATTTCTCCCTACAGAACCCTGCCAATTTCAGCCTTAATTCCGTCAGTAAACAACCTCAACTGTGTTGGGAAAATTCCATTAATCATTCATGTTCCGCAAAGAATGATACTCAGAGGATCTGTCAGTATCCAGTATTCAGTATTTGTTTTGTAATTAAGAATTCCAAATAAAGAAGGAGGAATGCAGCAGACTTCTAACTCCAGAAGGAGTTTGTGGGCAAAGTGATTATAGAACTACTTATTATCCTTCAATTTTTACAACAATAAACCACCAAAAAAACGGATGTGCCGTCAGCTTTTTCAAATTAAAATGCTATAATAGTCGTGTTTTTCTATTTCAACATTTATGACCGTGCAATAAATGTACTTATTATGTTTAGTAATTGAGAGATAGAGTAACTGTGTCTAAGGCTGGCCATACCTGAGTCATTTTTTTTTCATTCAACTAGCGGGCTGAACGAAAGAAAATTACTCGATTCTCCCATCCACACACTTGATGTGGATGGGGAAGTCCTCTATTGCACAATTGTATGCTGACAGCGCTGTCAGAATACAATGATCAGCACTGCCTGCTATAGCTGGCGGCACTGATCAAGAGAAAGCTTTCCAACAGACTGGTTGTACACAGGTCCATCAACCGGCCTGCCCATATATGGATGATAATTTGGCTGGACCCTGCTGAACTGGCTGAACTTTTGTCCATGCATGGCCGACTAAAGCATCGTACACACAATTGGATTGTTGGCCAACAAAACCGTGGACTTGTGTCCGAAGGGCGTCGGCCCAAACTTGTCTTGCATACACACGGCCACGCAATTGTTGTTGTGCAGTCATGAACATAGTGAGGTACTACGTGATTTTTTAGCTCTTTAGCGCCATCCTTTGGACTCCTTCTGCTAATTTCGTGTTAGTAGAAGTTTGGTGAGTGTTGATTCGCGCTTTTCATTTTGCGCTTTTCATTTTGTGCTTTTCAGTTCGTTTCTGAACGGCCGTTCGTCAACCAGCCATGTTGCAGAATCAAAGGAGATAATTTGTTATTTATTATTATTATTATTATTATTATTATTATTATTATACACTATTATTTATACACTATATTATTTATTATTGGCCTTGGAGTTATTGCTTTGACATTATTTTTTAGGTTTAATAATGATTTGATTTGTTATATTTTCTATATTTTTGGATGCATAGAATGCACTTTTTGGTTAAGTTCTATTGGCAGATAGCATGTCTAATTTTATTTGTTTTCTTTTTTTAATGCACAATAAAAAAAATGTGTGTAGAATAATACTTGGCTATGTGTTTTACTTCAAATGACAGTTTGGGAGTCGGCAGTTACATTTAAGAAAATACAATGTAAAGTTGACAAGGGACACCAACATACTTGTATCTTCGATCTTAAAAACTACGGGATAATGGTGCTGTGGTAACTTGCCCAAAAAAATAAAATAAAAAAATTATAATATTATTCTTGATATCACTAGAAAAAAAAAGCCTTAAAAAAATTAATTTGCAATAACTCCATCAGTATCCCCAGCAAAGCAGCTTCATTATTATCTAATTAAAGAAGAAGAGAATTGTGCGCTGCATTTCGAGATTTCATAACTTGCCGCGTCACGAATGTCAATTCTCCATTACGAACGCAAGTTTACAAGACTGACCGCTTCTGGCTCGTCCTTGCTTCCGAGCATGCTTGTTTGTACTTTGGACTTTTGTCCGACAGACTTGTGTACACACGGTCCGAAAATCCAACAACACACATTTGTCAACGGAAAATTTTAAAACCTGCCATCCAACATTTGTCCGCCTAAAATCCGACAACAATTGTGCAATGGAGCATACAAACGGTTGGATTTTCCGCCAACAGCCTGTCATCACACAATTCCCGTTGGAAAATCCTATTTTGTGTATGAGGCTTTAAAGTGATACTAAAGATTGACATATTTTACCTTAAAGGAGAACTATGGAAATGTTTTTTTTTTTACTTTGGAATCATACTTACCTAGGTGGATGCAGCATCAGTTTAATGCTGCATCAGTCACCCGCCGACTCTAAGCCCTTGTACACACGGTCGGAGAATCCGTCGGAATGTGTCCTATCGGACCGTGTTGTCGGATAATCCGACTGTGTGTGGTATGCATCGGACTGATTCCGTCGGA
The DNA here is from genome assembly GCF_037356315.1 of Lithobates pipiens. Classification (NCBI taxonomy): domain Eukaryota; kingdom Metazoa; phylum Chordata; class Amphibia; order Anura; family Ranidae; genus Lithobates; species Lithobates pipiens. The sequence continues at coordinate 24,799,131 of NW_027507903.1, forward strand.
CCCAATTTTCCAACTTGTTGGAAATATTTGCCGACCAACTGGTTCGATCGGACATACTCCGATCATGTGTAGAGAATTTTAATCGGACCAAGTGCCACGCATGCTCAGATCAAATTCCTACATCAAAGCTATTGGCTACTAGCCTGAATGTAGTCCCATCGTAACGAAATTACGTCATCACGTTCTGAATGATCGGATTTTTCGCCAACTTAGTCAGACCGTGTGTATGCAACTGTTTCGGACAAGATCCGACAGGCAAAATCCGACGGACAAAATCCGACGGATTTGGTTGTCGAAATCTCTGACCGTGTGTACAGGGGCTAAGACTGAGAACCGAGAGAGCAAACAATGGCGATCGCTCAGTTCTCAGAGCTCTCTGAATAGAGAGCTGGTGACTGTCAGTCCCTGGCTCTCTGTTCTGCCCCCTTGCTCACTGGAGCACTGGGCTGTGGAGGGGGTGGGAGCAGCCAGCTTAGGCTCTCAGCAGCTCACAGTGAGGCTGAGCTGGGTGCAAGTCCAGGCATGTGGGCAAATCCCGACCATATGGTCATGATCTTTCCCAAGCCTGGACTGGCTCTGTGACATCAGCCGACAGCAGGATTCAGCTCGTTGTCTGCTGAAAACAGGTCACAGGAGAAGTACAGCCAAATGAATTTTTTTATACAACACTCCTTTACATTTGTCTTTTTGCTGCCTAAAAACCCCACTGTGGGGGAATTTTTCCCATTTTTACTTATTTTTTTATTTATTTTAATCCCATGCTTCTCCTTTAAGGAAACTGGAATACACATTGAGTTATCCCTGAACTCTTTCCTGATTATATATATATATATACTAGAACCAAGGCTATATGGCTCAACCATGACTGATGGCAACCTTAATCAAGGAGGACCTTGTCCTCTCTCCACCATGGGTCACGCACCTTTGGCAAATTAACATTCTAACATCAGTCAGAAAATGTGCTACATCCCAGGGTAAAAAAGCATTAGTGCTCTGAGATATGCATATCAAAGCAGAAAAGAAATGAGGGAATTCAATGAATGCAAAATTATGGACCTACAGAGGACAGCTTTTGTTAAAATCTACATGTCACTATCTGTAAGCTCCAGAGTATTCTACCAAAGGCACAGGGCAAGTGTACCTGGCCATACTCGCTGTTTTTGATTCTTTATGACACGGAGAAAAGGGGCCTTATAAATTAAGAGATAAAAGATTTTTTTTTTCTTTTTTTTTCAAAGCTTTGCACTTTACAGTAAATTTCTCTCTGTCTGGCTGTTCTGCATGCTTTAAAAGTCAGAGCCACCTTGACTAGCCTATATAAAGCGGCATCCTTTTCAATGCGCGGTCTGAAGTAATCTGAAATGTCTCATTGTTCCCCCGGATTTCTGTAAAAAAAATAAAATAATAGAGAAACCTTTTCAAAGAGAGTTGGTTTTGTTGACATCATAGACAGCCAAGGCTGGTTATGCGGTAGGATTGTGAAAGGAAAAGCATTTTTAGATTTAAAAAACATATTTGTTATTATGCCCCCATCTCCACACAGCTTATTTATTTATTTATTTCATTTTTTTTTTCTTTTTTTTTTTCTTACATGACATTAGAGAGTCCGAAGTGACATACATTTTTTATGGTTTCATAAAGTCGTCTCCTGACCGGGTCACCCTTCTCATAACTAGGGAACAGAACGTTTGAAAAAACCATTCATCAACCTGAAAGGAGATGCTGTCTTGTGCCTTGCAATATGCGCTAAGTCTGGAAAGCAGCGACTCAGAGCAAATGCTAAGTTATTCCTGTGCTAATGCCGCATGACCCCTTGCTTCCTTTAGTACAAAAAGTGCTCCTTTTAAATGGTAAGAGGCCTGGAGCAACCAGACCCGTGACACCACTATCACTGATCCTTCATTACCATCACAGCTAGAGGTTGCTGGAAATCAGGAATAGATTATAAATGTTATGTAAGTGCACGTTAATAAAGCTCCCAACATGTGCATCATAAATAATAAAGAAATAAGACTGTAGGTGACTGTTTAGCATTTCATTTAGTGTATTGTTATCCATATATTATCGTTCCCAATACAATCCGGACCCGGAAAAAGCAGCAGGATGCACAATTTGATTATTATATTATATTATATTATTTTAAAGGAATTAGGCTATTTTTATATAGTTGCACTTGTAGGCAGGTATAGTCTACTTTCTCCACTGCAGGTGGCACTCAACCATTGGAGGGGGAAGTTAAGTGCATCGTTCCTCTATGGCAGTGATGGCGAACCTTGGCACCGCAGATGTTTTGGAACTAGGGCTGTGGAAATTAAAGATTACACTAATGTATCGTGAGCTGTAAATATGGTAATTGCTAGCAGGGGTTCACTGAGACCAGAAAGGGCTCCTCTGCGTATAATAGGTTGGGAAAGGTTGTTCTAAAATCTGGAAACCACTGTAGTAGACACCACTACTACACTGATCTCTGCTAGCTTCTAGGTTCTGTGCCCAGTGGCTGCCCTGCTGCATTGTAAGTACAGCAGGTGGCTCACTTGGTAAGGATGCCATTTCTCAATACATACAAAGCATTCAAGGTGGAGGGGCAGGGCAGTAACATCACAATATCCACCTTGTCCAATTAGACAACACTTTGCATTCATTGCGAAAATGCAAAGGATTTTTTGAATAACGCCTTAGCTGAGCGGGCAACCTTCTGTGAGCAGTAAGCAGAAGTGAACCAACTTGGCAAAAGACTCAGAAGCTAGTGGCTACCATACCCACAGGTATAGCACATACATATGTGCATTAACTATGTAAAAATTGCCATACCTGGAATTCAGCTTTAAAGTAAACTAGTCACATTCAAACCTTTAGACGCCTTTCACACTGAGGGCATTTTGCTATAGCATTAAAAATAGTGCCTGCAAAACGCCCTAAAACAGCTGTTCTATGTCCTCGGGCTTTCACACTGGAGCGGAGCGCTGGCAGGGCATCAGAAAAGGTCCTGCCAGCAGCTTCTTTGGAGTGGCGAAGGAGCGGTGAACTCACGGCTCCTCCACAGCTGCACCCCATTGAAATCAATAGGGCAGCGCTGTGATACTGGCAGCAAAAAGCCGCTCCGGGGCATTTTGCGGGTGGATTTAATCCATTTTCGGCCTGTAGCGGGGGGTTAGAACCGCCCTGCTTGCAGCCGAATAGCGGCGCTAAAATGAAGGTAAAGTGGCGCTAAAAATAGCGCCGCTTTACCACGACGCCCTGGGCGGCGCAGTGTGAAAGGGGTCTTAATAGTAGCCACAGGAATTGCCAGACCCTGGCACCCAGCTCATGTGCCCCAGCTTTTCCACTTACAGCCCCAGGATTCATTTGACATATGGAGATAATACATTCTATGCATGATACAGTTCTGAAACATTGTATAATTGATCTGATATTGAATTCATCTGTTAATGATTTGTCATCCTAATGTGACATTACAGTTTTTAGACCAATTTTATGTTCAGTTAAAAAGATTATATTAAGCCTCGTACCCACAGATTTTCCGACAAGAAATGCGTGATGACGGGCTGTTGGCAGAAAATCCGACCGTTTGTACACTCCATCGGACAATTATTGTCGGATTTTCTGAGGAAAAAATGTTGGGTGGCAGGCTTTAAAATTTTCCATGGACAAATGTCTGTTGTCGAATTTTCCGAGCGTGTGTACACAAGTTCGTCGGACAAAAGTCCAAAGTACAAACATGCATGCTCGGAAGCAAGGACGAGCCAGAAGCGGTCGGTCTTGTAAACTAGCGTTCGTAATGGAGAATTAACATTCGTGACGTGGCAAATTATGAAATCTACAAATGCAGAGCACAATTCTCTTCTTCTTTAATGGGATAATAATGAAGCTGCTTTGCTGGTGATACTGACGGAGTTATTGCAAACAAATTTTCAAAGGCTTTTTTTTCTAGTGATATCAAGAATAATATTATTATGGTTTTTTTTTTTTATTTGGTCAAGTTACCACAACACCATTATCCTGTAGTTTTTAAGATCAAAGGTACAACTATGTTGGTGACCCTTGTCATTTTTATATTGTTTTTTTTAAATGTAACTGTCTACTCCCAAACCGTAATTTGAAGTAAAACACATAGCCAAGTATTATTCTCCACAATTTTTTTTATTGTGCATTAAAAAAAGGAAACAAATAAAATGAGACATGCTATCTGCCAATAGAACTTAACCAAAAAGTGAATTCTATGCGTCCAAAAATATAGAAAATATACCAAATCAAATCATTATTCAACCAAAAAATAAAATAAAAGCCTCATGCATGTATCCTGCTTCTTAATATAGAGGGTCAACAATGCCCAGAGTTGGTGAAAGCAGGGGTCCGTCATCCAGAAATAATTCCGAAAATCATCCGGATTATTCTCCTGAAGCTCCTGCAGCAAAGGCATATAACATAATTGGTCACGATTAAAGCAGCAACCAATTTTTGGTCCAAGAAATTCTCCTCCTCCTGTTCCTTGACTGGACTTGGGTCAAAGCAATAACTCAAATATCTCCTCCAATTCGGCAACATGTCTGTTTGGCGGATGGCCTTTCAGAAACAAACTGAAAAGCACAAAATGAAAATCGTGAAATGGAAAGTGCGAATAAACACTCACCAAACTTCTACTAATACAAAATTGGCAGAAGGAGCCTGAAGGGTGGCGCTAAAGAGGGGATCCCAGAATGTAATGCCTTGTTGGGACCTGAAGTTCCTACATTGTATTGCACTGCGCCAGGGTGGTGGGCCAGAGATGGGTAAGAACTAAAGTTGAAGATACACTATGGGGTCTGTGTACTGCAAGTGCAATTGCTCTAGATCAGAGGGAATAATATAAGGAAAAAAAAAAACTGCATTTTTGATTGATAGAAATCAGATCTGGACCAAATGCACTTGAAGTGCACAGTATATTTGCCTTTAGTAAATCAATCCCTTTGCTACCAAAAATATTGGGACACCTATCTTTACACACACATGAACTTTAACCACCTCAATGCAGTGCACTTACACACCCTTCCTGCCCAGACCAATTTTTTATTTTTTTTGTGCTATAAATAAAAAAAAAAAACATACATTTTGTGAAACAAATGCCTTTTTCTTTGTTTCTGTCATAAAATGTTGCTAATTAGTAATTTTTCTTCATAAATTTTGGCCAAAATTTATACTGCTACATATGTTTGGTAAAAATAACCCACATTAGTGTATATTATTTGGTCTTAGTTATAGAGTCTACAAACTATGGTGCCAATCACTGAAAATTGATCACATCTGATCAGGCCTTCAGTACATCAGGTGTATCTCATTTCTTGAGACACTAACAAGTCAGGAAAGTACAAATATCCCCCAAATGACCCCTTTTTAGAAAGTAGACATTCCAAGGTATTAAGTAAGTGGCGTGGTGAGTTTTTTAAGTTGTAATTATTTCCCACAATTCTTTGCAAACTGAAGATTTTATTTTAATTTTAGTTTTTTTTACAAAATTGTTATATTATCAGGTTATTTCTCACACACAGCATATGCAACCAACAAATTACACCCCAAAATACATTCTGCTACTCTTCCCGAGTACGGCAATACCACATGTGTGAGACTTTTACACAGCCTGGCCACATACAAAGGCACAACATTGGAGTGACACTTTCAGGCATTCTAGGAGCATAAATGACACATCTCATTTCTCAACCACCTATTACATTTTTGAAGGCCCTGGAGCACCAGGACAATGGAACTGCCCACAAAATGACTCCATTTTGGAAAGAAAACACCCCAGCATATAATCTATGAGATGGAATGAGTCTTTTGAATGGTTCATTTTTCTCCAGAAGTTTTTGGAAAATGTGGAAAAAAAATGAAAACACATTTTTTTTTACACAAAGTTGTCAAATTATAAGATATTTCCAACACATAGCATGTATATAGCAAAAATGAGACCCCGAAAAACATTCTGCTACTCTTCCCGAGTATGGCAATACCACATCTGTGAGACTTTTACACAGCCTGCCCACATGCAGAGGACCAACATTGAAGTAGTACCTTCAGGTGTTCTAGGAGCATAAATTACACATCTCATTTCATTCCTACCCATCACACTTTTGAAGGTCCTTGAGCACCAGCCCAGTAGAATTACCCACAAAATGATCCCATTTTGGAAAGCAAACACCCCAACATATATTCTATAGCCAAGAGGGGGGCGTTTGGGACTTTAAATGAGGCACAAAAAATGTACCTCCATCCCAAGTACATAAGAAGGGAATATGGTACTTTAAATGAGGCAATTGACTTGTGGAGGTAGAGTATTTAGTAAACATTTTTTATTTGTAACACTAGTAAAAAAGTAGTTATATATATATATATATATATATATATATATATATATATATATATATACATATACATACATACATACATACATACATTATATATATATATATATATATATATATATATATATATCCACATGGTATAAACATAGTGGATACATATATGTCAGCTTGGCAGCACATAAGAGATAGTAAACATTGATGAATGAATGTAATACAGGGTATTTCATATTAGCAGGCATTGGTACACCATATGCAAAAGAGTTGCTATAAGATAAGTACACATACACATTAATAGTTACATAGTACTCAATACATTTTGAATGTATGAAAGATATATATGGGCCAGTGAATAAGTAATGAGCCAGACCTGACTGAGCACACCATGGAAACTCGACGTGTTTCATGGCTATATGCCATTCATCAGGAGTTGGGTACAGACGTAAACTGTAAATATAAATAGATGTAAAGTATTAGTAAATATGTTCTACACCTTTTAAAGGGAGAAAAGACCTCATGGAGAAAAAAGGAGATCTATACTCACAGGTCGGCTAGAGCACTGTGCTTGGCTAGCATCAAGGAAGATGGAACCCCAAATGGTTGTCTGATCCGGAGCTGAGGCAAGGAACCCCACCCCAGCCAAGAAAACCTCCATAGCATACCCGATTGCCACAACACATTCGACATGTGTGGGGATGATTACAAGTGTGGTGTTCTGGAAAAAAAAAATTGTATAAAAATGTGAAAAATATGTATGAAAAAGGTGAAAAAAGAAAAGTAAGAAAATGTGAAGAGTGAAAAACATGAGGGGGACCCCCACGCCATGTTTTTTTTTTTTGGCACGGGGTTCACCTTAAAATCCATGCTAGACCTGAAGGGCCTGGTATGGATTTTGGGATTTTGAGGGGGACCCCATGCCATTGTTTTTTTGGTGCGGGGTTCCCCTTAATATCCATACCAGACCCAAAGGGCCTGGTATGCTCTTGAAGGGGAACCCATGCCGTTTTTTTTTACATTAAAGTCGTGTTGTAAGTCACGCTGTGATTCACACTCAAGTCATGTCCAAGTCGCCTCCCAAAGTTGTGCTGGAAGTCATGTTGCCTCTGTGTGAATGAATGGACTGTTATGATAAGTTCAATAAACACAGATTGTTATTGTTAGAGTCATGTTGAATCTCCTATCTGTATCAAACTGTGTCAAAACGAAAAAACTAAAATAAAGCATTTATTTATGTCAGATCTTTAGTTTTTCGGACTCTGTGCTTTCGTTATCGTTTGTCAAAACGATAACGAAAATACCTGAAATTCGGACGAAAATGCATTCGGACGAAAACAAATGCACATGTCTAGTGACAGGTACTTGGGTACTCTTATGGGCTGGTGATAGGTACTCGGGTACTCTTATGGGCTGGTGACAAGTACTCGCTAACTCTGATGGGCTGGTGACAGTACTTGGATAGTCTGATGGCCCGGTGACAGGTACTCGGGTACTCTGATGGGGTACAGATAGGTACTCAGGCACCCTAATGGGCTGAGGACTGGTATTCGGGTACTATGAATGGCGTGACAGGTACACAGGTACTTGATACTCATATGAATTGTGACAAGTACTCAGGTACCCATATAGACTGTGACATGTACTTGGGTACTCAGATTGACTGTGACAGGTACTCATTTACTCTGATGGATTGTGACATATACTTGGGTACTCTGATGGATTGTGACAGGTACTTGGGTTCTCTGATTGACTGTGACAGGTACTTTGATGGGTGGTGACAGGTCCTCTTTATTGGGGGGCAATCAGTGTGTGTTGGTGTACACTGTAGGTGGTAATGAGATGTTACCACAATCTCCTCCTCACACACAATCGGTGTGTGAGGAGGAGAACCAGTTTTTGTTACTGAAGCACCATGATTCCCTTGTGAAGACTGAGGAGAAGAATAAATTCAATACCTTCGCCATCTTTCCATCCATCTTTCCATCCTTAGTAACTGTATTTCCTTCATCATTCTTTATGGGACTGATATTATCTGACCTCCCTTCCTTACTATTTATATACCTAAACATATGTACAGTATATTACAGCTCCTTTGCACATAGCAGGGTAGCTGGCATGAAGACACAGCACCAACCACTTTTAAAACTGGAGTGTAAAGACCCTTTTGGTCAGAGGACATGCTCAGCATCATTTTAGAGATCTCTGAAAGTCCTGATTCTGTATATGCCATTAGAAGTACTGGCAGAGATTCATTGAGTACCATTGGATGTACTGGCTGGGATTCTGTGAGTAACATTGGAAGTACAGTGGAACCTTGGATTATGAGCCTAATCCGTTCCAGGAGAATGCTTGTAATCCAAAGCACTCGCATATCAAAGCAAGTTTCCCCATAGAAGTCAATGGAAACAAAGATAATTTGTTCCGCATTGACTTCTATTACATGCAATACCGTATGTGGCCAGAGGTGTGGGGGGGGCACCAAAGAGCCTCACAAATACTCAGAAATTCAGCTTGACTGAACTCGGAAAGCCTCAGAAAGGCTCGGAAACACTCGGGAACAAAGTATTTCCAAGTGTTTCTGAGTATTTCTAAGCCCCTGTACACATGGTCGGAGATTTCCACAACCAAATCCGTCGGATTCTGCCCGTCGGATTTGTCCGTCGGATCTTGTCCAAAACTGTTGCATACACACGGTCGGACAAAGTTGGCGAAAAATCCAATCTTTCAGAACGTGATGACGTAATTTTGTTACGATGGGACTACATTCAGGCTAGTAGCCAATAGCTTTGATGTAGGAATTTGATCTGAGCATATGTGGCACTTGGTCCGATCAAAATGCTCTACACATGATCGGATTAGGTCCGACCGGCCCAGTTGGTCGGGAAATATTTCCAACATGTTGGAAAATTGGGTCCGACGGAGATTCAGACGGAATCAGTCCGATGCATACCACACACAGTCGGATTATCTGACGACACGGTCCGATAGGACACATTCCGATGGATTCTCCGACCGTGTGTACAAGGCTTAAGTCATTCTGAGTATTTTTTGAACGGCTCTGAACCATTCCGAGTGTCCCCGGCACCCCCGCACCTCTGGTCAAATGCGGTACTGCACCGCCCATTACCTTGAACTGTGCTCGTTTTGCGAGACAACACTCGCAATCCGAGTCAGAATTTTAAAAAAACTTTGCTTGTCTTTCAAAAAGATACTGGCTATTGAACTTCCTTTTTTAGTCTCGTCGTACGTCATTGTGTTCAAAATGAACGGACTTTGGTCCGTTCGGTAGGGACTCCATCGGAACTCCTTCAGGAAGCCCGTCTGACCTTTTCTGTCGGAAAGTCCGGTCGCGTGTACACGGAATTAGAAGTATTGGCCGGGATTCTGTAAATTCTGTTTGAGTTCCATTGAAAGAACTGGTAGGGGAGTTTGTAAGTGATTCTGTAGGTACCATTGAAAGTACTGGCAGGGGTTCTGGGGGCTCGGGTTTTAAGCCTTCCCTAAACAAAAAGGTTTAGGCTTAATATATATATATATATATATATATATATATATATATATATATATATATATATATACACTATAATGTGTTATTCAAAAATACCAACAAACTGGAGGGCTCTAGCATCCAGATTCTCATTTACACCAAAATAAATATGTAAAGTTCAACAGCAACTGCCTCCTCTGCCACAAAACATTAATTAAAAGTATGCCATTGATTGTCAAGCAGATACATGGCACAGCCAGCTGAGCTTTCGCCTGGGTGCTCTCTTCTGTACTAAAATGCACAGGAAAAAATAATAATTTCATATTTATTCTAATTAAATATTCAATTAAACAAAGATAAAATTATGGAAGAAATTTTGTTCTTGCCTAATGGTCTGTGTCACTTTCATTGCGTTTTAGCAGATACCATTAAATCTGGAGGAAATGCTGCAGGATGTTGTTGTGTTTGATACTTCTTTGATTACATTTTATACTTTGTGAGGTTAGTGCATTGATTGGTGACCTAAAACTATTATGGTCCCTTGATCCCACATTATATATGTAAAGTGTACCTGATCACCTGCTTAAACAAGAGAGTAAGGCTCCATGCACACTGAAGCTGATAAACTGCAGTTTATTGGAGTTTGGGCGTTTTTTGTAAAAGCCCATAAACTCCACTCTATGTTAGCCTATGTGTCCATGCACACATGGACGTTTTTCAGCTTTAATGAGCAGTGGAGTTTATGGGCTTTTTTCTGAACGCCAAAAATTCGCGTTCAAAGTGCCGTTTTTCAGCGGCAAAAAACGACAAACGCTCATTAACGCTCATTAACGCTCATTAACGCTCGTTCATTAGTGTTCGGCATTCTATTTTTCAATGCATTGTGGGATTTTTGGAGTGTCCTCTGTGTATTTTTATAAAAAACGCCCATTAACGCTAACGCTGTAAAACGCTCATTAACGCTCATTAACGCTAGTATAAAACGCTGTTAAAAGCAGGTTTTTCAACCAGCGTTTTCTGCCAGCAATCTGGCGTCCAGAAATAGCTTTTTTGAGCTTCAGTGTGCATGGAGCCTAATCCTTAATTTACTGATAAAAATATAAGAAGGTTGAAATGGCACTGGGGCACATTTTTGTTTACTGAATTTAGCCTTCAATTTAGGCTTTCGATTTTCTAACTGGTACACAATATGGACACCAATTAATAATGGTATATTAAAATAAGCTGCTAATTGGTCATTTGCAGCATCCTGGAAAACATTCACTGTTATGCCGCAATCAGCAACTTAACCACCTAAGGTCCGCCCTATAGCAGTTTCACTGCTACACGATAACACCTCTGTGCTGGATCACGTATATATATGTGATCTGGCGCTTTCGGGTAGGGGGCACTTCGCCGGCAGCTCTCTCCCGCTGTGATCACACACACATCAGGAGCCCAGCGGCAGGTACTGCGGACTTAATGACCACTGGCATCCGACAATCATCAAGCAGAGGGGCCGAACGGCAATCTACCTATGTAAACCAGGCAGAGGGAAGGCATGGATCCTTTGTCTCTGCAAAGCAGGGACAAGGATCCATGTCTTCCTCTAGTAAAAGCACCTCCCACAGTTTAGTAAAACACTGGTTAGGCACAAAGTTAACCTTTTGAACGCCCCAATGTTAACCCCCTTCCCAGCCAGTGTCATTAGTAAAGTGACAGTGCATATTTTTTTTTAGCACTGATCACTGTATTAGTGTAACTGGTCCCCAAAAAGTGTCAAAAGTGTCAGTTAGTGTCAGAATGTTCACTGCAATATTGCAGCCCCGCTATAAGATGCTGATTGCTGCCATTACTAGTATAAATCAGTTTAACCACTTCCCACCCGGCCAATGCACATATACGGCCGGGTGGGAGCCGTCTACTCCTGATAGGACGTTCAGGAACGTCCATCAGAAGTAGCGGGATCGTGCCCGCGCAGCGGCGCGATCCCGATGCGCCCGTGTCACCCGGACACGGCGCATCTCAGATCGGCAGGAGGGCTCTGTGATTGGCCCTCCTGATCACATGACGGCCGTGTCCAATCACGGCCATCATGTGATGTAAACAAACAGCCGGTTGCTAGGCAATCGGCTACTCCTCTCCTCACACAGAAGTCATCGCTGAGGAGAGGAGAGCAGATCGCTGCAGCCGGCTGATGATCAGTGAGTATGAGCTGTTTTTTACTCACTGATCACCAGTCTAGTGTACACACAAATCACCACACAGTAAACACACCACACAGTATAAACACAATGTCCCCACACATGTCCCCAAAACATACATGTCCCCAAATGATAAAAACACATGTCCCTAATAATAAAAAGCACAGAGAAACAGAGCGCACACCAGCCCTAGTGCATTAAAGTTTATTTAACTCAATAAAAGGTTAAAAAAGCCAGGTATGTCACTCACAAACATCCGTTGAGTAGTAGCATTGGTATTTACAGCCTCCACTGTTGCCTCCTTCCCCGATTTTAGGCTCCCTGCAGTAGCTAGCAATACGGATGGTTAAGTACTCGGTTCGCTTGCTGGCTGCAGGTACACTCTCTATCCACGCCTCACACGCACGGACCTGCCGGCTCTGGATGACGTCACTCGCAATGGGGGGCGGATCTCTCAACGTGTGTACTGACTCTGACGCTGGCTATGACTGTTCCCAAGACAACATGTTTCGGAGGCGTGGCCTCCTTCTTCAGGTGACGCCCTAATGTGTGCTTACAGCATAAATACGCTGACACCCTCCCCGCCCTCCCTGCTAGTGCCAATCACAGGGAGCCTAACATCTAGGGGAGGAGACAAGCCCATCTACCAATCAAGAAGAGCGACAAGGAAACAAGGATATTATAAGACTACTATTACAATCATAGCTATTAGAAGTTCTTTCAATGTATATCTGATCAAAGCCACTTTAACAAATCATTTCTAGCCTTTAGGCAATCATGTGCAACAATGTTGTCAATAGTCTGCCTGTCACTTGAATTACTGCACTGTGCCAATCAACTGTTTTCTGGCACTTGGTTAGAGTACCAACACCAGCAGCTTGATCCACCACTGACCATTGGGGACCCGTAGCTTGTGAAAATTATATTACTCAAAAGCAATTTTCATATACTGTATATTGGGAATAATCTTCAAATAGGTAATGACTTTAGCACAAACCATTATACAAGGGCTGTACCAAAACTAAATAATAAATAAAAAGGGGCAGATGTGATGGATTATTTGGTCTTTTTCTGCCTTCAATCTTCTATGTTTCTATGGGGTTGATTTACTAAAGTCGACTAGGCTGGTCACATTGCAAGGGAATTTTCCCCACAGCTTAGTGAATGAGGTAAAGCTAATTTAAACATAGAAGATTGAAGGCAGAAAAAGACCAAGTGATCCATCACATCTGCCCCTTTTTTTATCTACAGTTAGATTTAAACTTTCCTCCTGCTAGCATGAGGTCATGTCCCTATGTTCTTGATCTTAGCATTATATTGACAATACTGCCCTCCTGAACCTTCTTCACACCCTTGATACAGGACAAGCCCACATAACACTATCTCTACAGAACGTGCATTAACCTCCCTGGCGGTAATCCCGAGTCTGGCTCGGGCTGGGATTTCAGTACCACAAGCGGTAACCCCAAGCCAGACTCAGGATCGCATTGCTGGATACAGGGAGATGTTACTTACCTTGTCCCCTGGATCCAGCGATGTCCTCCGCGCTGTGTGATTGAGCTGTCCTCCGCTCGATTCTCACAGTGCCCGAGTGCCGCCAAGCTCCGTTCCCTGCGACGTTATGGCGCACGGGAGTGGAGATCGGCACCAAATTCAAAAAAGTAAAAACACACAAAACACACACAGTACTGTAATCTTACAGATTACAGTACTGTATAAAAAAAATTACACACCCCCTTTGTCCCTAGTGGTCTGTCCGGTGCCCTGCATGCACTTTTATATTATAAATACTGTTTTTTCTGCCTGGAATTTGGAGTTTGCCCATAGCAACCAAAAAGTGTCCCTTTATGTCAAAAGTAATTTTAGACCAACTAGAAAACAGCGATAATAAATTATAATCACTTAAAGAATTGAGTGATAGCGATTTGTGGGGAAATTCGTCATCAAACACTAAATCTAATGACAGCGACAGTTCTGCAAATGAGCAAATTTCAGTGTTTTTGGATTTGATTACATTATTGAATAATTTTTATTATTATTTATTATCAATATTTATTATATTATAAACTTTATCATACCCGGGATGTCTGCTAGACTCTGGTTTGAACAGATTTAAGAGAGTTATTCCTAAGCCCTTGTACACACGGTCGGAGATTCCGACAACCAAATCATTAATTATCATCATTAATTAATTCCGGAAGAGGTCCGGAAGTGATGTTGCATACACACGGTCGGACAAAGTTGTCGGAAAATCCGATTGTACATAACGTGATGACGTTATTTCGTTACGACGGGACTACGTTCAGGCTAGTAGCCAATAGCTTTGGTCCAGGAATTTGATCTGAGCATGCGTGGCACTTTGTCCGTCGGAGTAGGCTACACATGAGTATGTCCGATCGGAGCATTTTGTCGGAAAATTTTACCGGCAAGTTGGAAAAGTTGGTCCGTCGGATATTCCGATGAAAACAGTCCGATGGAGACCACACACAGTCGGAATATCCGACAAAACGGTCCGATAGGACACATTCCCTCGGAATCTCTGACCGTGAGTACAAGGGCTTAGAATTGCAGGCCTACAATATAAAACGCCAAATTTCCATGCAAAATAATTGTACTGCTTTCAGCACCAAAAATCAGAACTAATCATACTGCCAGGGAGGTTAAAGACACATCAGATATCATACATAAAGTCCACAAACAAAGAAATACCCCTAGGTTAATTCCCCCTGGAAACTAAGATTGTTCCAAAGCTCACGAGGGGTGCAGTTCTAGATAGAAACCTTCTAACTTCACCTTGTTCAATTAAGCTATGACGAAAAAAAATGGAAGCGGATTAGATTCTATGCAAAGCTGCACCAGATTTTTCACTCTGCAGTTTTAGTAAACAAACCCCAAAGTGTCTTCCTGGAACTTAAAACAGCATGAGAGTATAAGATGAAGAGCTGGCAACTCATCCTCCCAATAAAAATACTTTACTGTATTGATAAAGGGTACAGTGTGCAAGTTACAGCAGCTTATACATTTCAGTAAAAAGCTATGAATGAGGTGTTTTTACCAAACAATTTAAGTGCTGTAACTTGCACACTGTATCCTTTATCAATATAATACTTTTATCAGGAGGACGAGTTGCCAACTCTTCATCTTATACGCCCCTCAAATATAAAGTGTGTAAATATTATCTGAAAGTATTTATATTGGCTTTAATAACAACCAAGCAGATTTTTTTTTTTTTTTGTTTATTTATTGAAATTTTGTTAAGCTTACAAAATAAGATAAGAAATAATCATTTCAAATATAAGGCCTCATGCACACGAGACGCTGTTAAACGAGTGTTCAGAGGCAGTTGGACACTTTTTTCAACTGCCCCTGAACTCATTCAATGTTATCCTATGTGTCCATGTACACATTCTCGTTTTTTGCCGTTTTTATGCAGTTGTGTTTAACCTCGTTTTTCCAGAAGCAAAAAAATGGGTTCAGACGCAAAAATTTCCACGTTTCAGATGCAACATGCATTTGCGTTTATAAGCGTTTTTAAAGGAACCCAATTTTTTGGACCTAGGAATAAAGGTGTAAAAAAATACTGCGCTGTGAAAAAATGTGTTCTACCCAGCTGCCAACACTACTGAAGACTACACAGTAACATACAAAAATTAAAACAAAAAAGTGTGGCGCTTAGGTGGCAACAAACCACATGAACCAGTAAGGCACTAATTCAAGCAAAGAAAATTACATACACTTCAAAAAAAAGAAATTATGTGTAAATTCCGTTGTATATTAAGAGATCTTACTCCCAGGTGGAAGAGTGCATGAACCTCATGCACACAAAAGATTAAGGTAAATAAAATTAATTTAACATATACAGTCCATCAAGTGAACGTCTAACAGTCCTTGAAATGTGTAATATCAATCACAATTCCAAACTTGAGGTGACGTGAAAAAAGGTGAAATTCAACTTCTGATGTGTAGAATAATACCACCACCACCGTGATAAAGAAGGGGAGAGGAGGCTTACCAAATGACGTGGACTCAGAGGAAGGCTTACGCCTCTCGAGTCATATGGGCCTGTAGGTAAGCAAACCAGATAATCGTAGATCTAGTATGTAATCTCCCGCAAGTCTTCAGGTCATGAAATCATCCGTAGCGATCCTCCTATAGTGCTCATCCCACGAAAATAGGGGGCTCAGGTATCAAAGACCATGGAAGTAGAAAACTAGCATAGCGTGATACCGTTTTAACATCCAATTTATTAAAAAATAATAATAAAATTACACTCACATTTGGTTCAATCGTAATAACATAGTCAGAAAGTAGCGATGTCTGTAAGGGGGTCCACCCGACGCGTTTCAACTAAACAGCCGTCCTCTGGGGTGTGGACCCCCCCAAACAGCATCACTTATAAATACAAAATGACCCCAAAATAACCAATGACCCCGGAAGCACTTGGCACTTCCGGTCACATGTTCCGGAAGTGTATATATTAAAAACTCCTCCATGTATATTTATTATCCTTACATATAGCATCATCCCCATCAGAGATGCCCGCCAAATATCCAAAATATAAGCGAGACTGTGAATATTTGGATATGAAAGATTTTCCACATCTTGGGCATAAATTAGCATCCGTCCTGTGTCATAACCAAGCCTCGTTCTGATCACGAGGCCTGGCCATCCAAACAGCAGCATGCAGCATAGTCAAGCCTCGCTCTGATTATGAGGCCAGGCCTCATATTAGCATCCATCCTGTGTCGTAACCAAGCCTCGTTCTGATCACGAGGCCTGGCCTTCCAAACAGCATGCAGCATATCCAAGCCTCGTTCCGAAAACCAAGCCTCGCTCTGACCATGAGGCCAGGCCTCATATCAGCATCCATCCTGTGTCGTAACCAAGCCTCGTTCTGATCACGAGGCCTGGCCATCCAAACAACAGCATGCAGCATATTCAAGCCTCATTCTGAAAACCAAGCCCTGCTCTCAGAACGTTTAGCCAGCAAACACTTCCCAGGACCAAGCCTCGCTCTCAGAACGAGGCCCAACCCACGGACTGGCTGCAACAATCATTATCTAGCCGCATACTGACACTTGTGTGTATATGAACCCGCCCCACATAACCTCCCCATAGGGGGCGTCAAGCAACTCCATAGCAACAGGGCGATGCCATACATATCACATACAGCGTCTGCCGGAGTCATGGTCTTAAGGGGGGCATCATTATAAACTTTACACATATTTAGTAGATATACAAAGTATATATATATACAGATATTCACATGAACATATTCACCATAAGGGGGAAAAAAAAAAAAAGAGGAGAAAAGGGGAGATAAAACATTTACTCCACCTCAATAGGGGTCATTAATTTCTCCAAAAAACCACGCTACTAAAACAAATTAAAACAATTGGCCACCAATCAAATAGTATTCCCACCAATTACCATTTGTAGTGAGTACATCATGCAATCACTACAAATTAAATAGTTCGACTGAATAACGATCGATTTTAATGCAAATGTAGATCAATCAGGGGAGGGCCAATGAATAACTAAAAAGATATTATAAAAAAATTAAAAAGTTGTTATTTTGTCCTTATGCTTGATTAATAAATGCATTTATGTCTAGCTCCACGTTCATTCCAAAAGGATGATAAGTCTGTAGCTCATAGATCCAGAATGTTTCAAGTCTTGAAACACCCCTGGTGTTAGCTCCGCCCCTCCATGGTGAAATATATCTGTCTATGACCAGATACTGAGTTCCCATAGGATTTCGAGCATGGTGTTGTCGATAGTGACGCGGAACAGTATGTTTCAGGCTCCCAAGTTTTATTAAGTTAATGTGTTCAGACACACGAGTGGTGAATGATCTTATAGTTCTACCTACATACTGTTTGCCACAAGGACAAGTCAGTAGATACACTATGTTTATTGTGGCACAGGTGCAGAACTGTTTGATCTTATAAGTACGGCCCGTTACGGTAGATTTAAATTCCTTAGTGCTGCCGCGTCCACTGCTATTATGATGACAAACCGTACACCTTTTGCATGGATAGTAACCTGTCCAATTGTGAAACAACATGGGTTTTACAGGGGGGTTGATGATGGAGGGGGCAATCTTACTTTTCAATGCAGGTAAACCCCGGTAGACCACCTTGGGTCTTTCCGGTATAAGAGGTCCAAGGACTTTATCGTTCCTTAGGATGCTCCAATGTCTTTCAAAAATATTCTTAATTTGTTTGTGCTGTGTAGAGAACCGGGTTAGGAAGGACCATTTATAGTGGCCATCATCAAAATCTTTCATATCCAAATATTCACAGTCTCGCTTATATTTTGGATATTTGGCGGGCATCTCTGATGGGGATGATGCTATATGTAAGGATAATAAATATACATGGAGGAGTTTTTAATATATACACTTCCGGAACATGTGACCGGAAGTGCCAAGTGCTTCTGGGGTCATTGGTTATTTTGGGGTCATTTTGTATTTATAAGCGATGCTGTTTGGGGGGGTCCACACCCCAGAGGACGGCTGTTTAGTTGAAACGCGTCGGGTGGACCCCCTTACAGACATCGCTACTTTCTGACTATGTTATTACGATTGAACCAAATGTGAGTGTAATTTTATTATTATTTTTTAATAAATTGGATGTTAAAACGGTATCACGCTATGCTAGTTTTCTACTTCCATGGTCTTTGATACCTGAGCCCCCTATTTTCGTGGGATGAGCACTATAGGAGGATCGCTACGGATGATTTCATGACCTGAAGACTTGCGGGAGATTACATACTAGATCTACGATTATCTGGTTTGCTTACCTACAGGCCCATATGACTCGAGAGGCGTAAGCCTTCCTCTGAGTCCACGTCATTTGGTAAGCCTCCTCTCCCCTTCTTTATCACAGTGGTGGTGGTATTATTCTACACATCAGAAGTTGAATTTCACCTTTTTTCACGTCACCTCAAGTTTGGAATTGTGATTGATATTACACATTTCAAGGACTGTTAGACGTTCACTTGATGGACTGTATATGTTAAATTAATTTTATTTACCTTAATCTTTTGTGTGCATGAGGTTCATGCACTCTTCCACCTGGGAGTAAGATCTCTTAATATACAACGGAATTTACACATAATTTCTTTTTTTTGAAGTGTATGTAATTTTCTTTGCTTGAATTAGTGCCTTACTGGTTCATGTGGTTTGTTGCCACCTAAGCGCCACACTTTTTTGTTTCAATTTTTTGGACCTGAAAACTTAGAAATATGATGGAAAACCATAGAAAACAATAAAAAAAGTTTAAAAAAATGTTGTAATTACTTTATATAATTCATAGAGTGTATTTACTTTGTGATACAATCCCATAAAATCTTTAGTGTTTCCTGTAGCTTGGACAATGAGGAATGCCTCCACTTCTTTGCCCCAAACCCTCATCCAATTTCTAATCTAATCAGTGACTCCACCTAGTCTGGCCAAACCATAGCATTGTCTTTTTTTCACATAGAAAAACCTGCATACTAATGTCTAGTCAGCCCCAATCCCCCACCATGTTTCCATGTTGAACACCCATCCTTCATGAAACTGAAACTTTTTTCCACAAGCCACCCCCTTACCCCAAGCTAGGCTTGTCCACACCTTGGATTCTGATTAGCAAGTTGATCATCTTGGAAGACACATCTCTGAAAATGACTTCCGATGTAACCCAAAACCAATTAATTAAAGTAATTCAGAATCACATGCAATTATGGGACAAATCCCATATGGCAGAAATAGTTTAAAAAAACATGCTTTGAGAGCTTGGGGAGGGTCTACATGATGTTATCTTTATTACGCTTATAAACGCAAACGCGGCTAAACGCGGCATGTAAACGCGGCAAAACGGGCGTTTCTAAACGCGTGTTTCAGCTTTTTTTGAGCAGAGTTTTCACCGGCGTATCGTGTGCATGAAGCCTTAAGTGTCACATAAACATAGGAATGGTAAGTATCAAAGGCATGGTATAATCAAACAGTAATATGTCATGTCTTTATTTCAGTTATGCGAATATATTATACCATACAATTATTTGAAAGATAAGTATAACATCCAGAAATAACAGAAACAGAAAAAAAATAAAAAAGAAGAAAAGTAAAAGAAGAATAATTAGCACCATGGGGTATAAAATACATAACTGTCACTAGAACTAGAATATGATCTGCATAAAGGATATTTGCCTAATGTATCAAGTAGGTTGCCTCGGGGAAATATTCAGAATTGTCCCATACCTTCCAAATTTTAGAAAGTTGCGTATAAATGCCTAGCATTCATGAAATTCCTTGCAGAATATTGTACTCCATCCTTTGAAGCAATTAAAATATTAATTAGTGACTACATATACATATAAAGAATAATAAGTCCAAAAAAGTGTTCATCAAAAAATAGAAGGACCCGTCACATAAAACGCTCAGCTTCCAGATGGATAACCTCAGCAGTTGTATGGACTTCTTTAATTTGATAACATCAAAAGAATGGTATACGTGGATACTCTTACCAGAGTCGGTGGATCTGCGTTTCGTCAACACCAGATCATATAGGCATATAAGGCTCTCAATGAAGAGAAGACGGTGAGCTGGATCCTGGATAGTCCTCCAACTTTTCAGGCCACACGGTGATGTCCTCAGGAGACCTTTGGATGGTGAAACCCAAGGCGGGATGGAGGTATCAAAAGGGGATGTACCACCCGAAGGTGGTTATTAATCGCTGGGAGCAGGTGGTATGTAAGACAAAAAAACACACAAGCTCCCAATGGTATAGATCAAAAGATAAAAAATGGCTATTTATTTCCATAAAAAGCGATCCAAACCAATAAAATAAAAGTGATCACAAATTTGTTTAAAAAGCAATATGGAGAGCAAAGAGACCATGCCCTGGTTTCTTTGCTCTCCATATTGCTTTTTAAACAAATTTGTGATTACTTTTATTTTATTCGTTTGGATCGCTTTTTATGGAAATAAATGTGTGTTTTTTGTCTTACATACCACCTGCTCCTAGTGATTAATAACCACATTCGGGTGGTACATCCCCTGTTGATACGTCCGTCCCGCCTTGGGTTTCATCATCCAGAGGTCTCTTGAGGACATCACCGTGTGACCTGAAAAGTTGGAGGACTATCCAGGATCCAGCTCACCATCTTCTCTTCATTGAGAGCCTTATATGCCTATATGATCTGGTGTTGACGACACGCAGATCCACCGACTCTGGTAAGAGTATCCACGTATACCATTCTTTTGATGTTATCAAATTAAAGAAGTCCATACAACTGCTGAGGTTACCCCTCTAGAAGCTGAGCATTTTATGTGGCGGGTTCCTTCTATTTTTTGATGAACACTTTTTTGGACTTATTATTCTTTATATGTATATGTAGTCACTAATTAATATTTTAATTGTTATTCACTATAATTTACGACATGAACATATGGTTTGTGTTATTAGCGCTACATTTTTCACTAATTATCTTTATATGAATATTTGTCACATTCGTATGTAGCAGATTTTTGGTTATTTTTTCACAGATTAGCACAGTATTATTTTTCTTATTTGTATCCTTTGAAACAGAAAGTCAGAAAGAGAAATCCCAATGATAAGCAACTTGGTGATCTATCAGGAAATTCTAGAGCACTTCATGCTTCCCTCTGCTGCCCAGCTTTATGGAGATGCTGATTTAATTTTCCAATAGGACTTGCACCTGCACCTTGCACCTGCCCACACTGCCAAAACTACCAAAATCTGGTTTATTGATCATGGTATCACTGTGCTAAATTGGCCAGCAAACTCGCCTGACCCAAAGAATCTGTGGGATATTGTCAAGAGGAAGATGAGAGACACCAGACCCAACAATGCAGATGAGCTGAAAGCCACTATCAAAGAAACCTGGGCTTCCATAACATCTTAGTAGTGCCACAGGCTGATCGCCTCCATGCCAAGCTGCAGTAAATTATGCAAAAGGAGCTCAGACCAAGTGTTAAGTGCATACTATACTGTACATGGACATCCTTTTCTGGAAGCTAACATTTCTGTATTAAAAATCCTTTTTTTTTAATTGGTCTTCAGATATTGGTCTTCAGATACTGAATTTTGGGTTTTCACTAGCTGTAATCCATATTCATTAAAATAAAAATAAAAAGAAATGCTTGAAATATATCACTCTCTGTGTAATGAATTTATATAAAATATATGCATTTCACTTTTTGAATTGAATTACTGAAATAAATTAACTTTTTGATGATATTATCTATTATAAAATAATATACAGTATATAAAAATTGCTTTCTTCATAATAGCTCAACTACAGAACTCCTCCGCTGTTTTCTCTGTGAAGAATCTTTTCAAGTGTGCTTGACAATTTCACACTTACATGTTTACACAATGCAACTTTATTGTCCAGGCACTTGTACTTTCATTATTGATACCTCTATCCGACAAAGTGAACTAGTTCAGGATTTCATGGATTTAAAGAGATTGTTTGAGAGCAATGGTAATTTGTAATACATCTCAACTCCTCCTTGATAACCAGTTAGAAATTATACTGCTCATTGAGTGGGTTTCAAGGTCTCGGAGAAAGCAGTCTCTCTGTTATGATCACTGCCATAATAAACACCTCCTTTATTCCAACACGGACCAACGTCCTTCATCTGCTCTTTACCTTTCATATTGAAAAATGCACTGTGCTATGTTTCCCCTTCCATTTCAACATTCAGAATACAAAAAAGAATGTGCGGTAGGTAATATTTATAGCAGCCCAGCAAACACGGATACTTCAGTTATAAGTAGAATTCTGCAGATTGCTTCATCCATTGGTTTCGCATACACTATATAGGCAACAGCTTGTCAATACTTGCCCAAAATTATGTGGGAACCCCATCAAACTATTGAATTCAGGTGTTTGCAGTTAAGGGTAATGTAAATGCTACAGCATACAAAAGTATCATAGACACTTATGTGCTTCTTTTTCTGTTGAAGCATGGCTTAACTATGCCCCTGTGTAGACCTAAGACCTGAGCGGAGGAAATTAACCCCCTTCCCCAATTTCATAGGGAAACATGCACAGCTGGGGTTGTCAATCACATGCCGGAGGGGGTGGGTTCAAAAAAGGTAAGGAGCAGATGAAGGATGTTGCACTGTGCTTGAACATAGGTGGTGTTTATTAAATGTTATCTTGACTATACCCCTGTGTACCAAGGCCAGGTCCATAAAGATATGGTTTTGCAAGTCTAGTGTGGAGGAACTCAAGTGTGGGGCACCTTTGGGATGAATTGGGACTCAGATTGAAAGCCAGGTCTATTCATCCAGACTCTTTTGCCTGAAAGGGCACACATTACCAAAGTTAACCTTCAAAATTGTGTTAAAAACCTTCCCAGAAGAGTAGAGGCTATTGCAGCCACAATGGGCAGGGAGATAACTCCATTTTATGTGATGGTCAGGTGGTCACAAAGATTTTGCCCTGTAGTGTATCAAGGGCTTTTGAGCAAATCCCATCCCTACCCACCTGCCATTACCACCCCTTTTAGAGAATACAGAACCAAGTATAATTTTGTGGTGCTAAGTAATTTATATTGAATTTGTTGATAACAGGAAAATAGCCCCCTTCCCCAGCAGCAGTAGCTCCTCCTAAAAAGAATAGACCCTCTCAGCAACAATAGACTCCCTGCAACAAAATACCCCCAGCAATAACAGATCCACCACAGTAACAATAGACCGTGACAAGTAACAATAAATCTACCAGCAGCCAACATAAATAGACCCTACAGCAGCCAGCAATGATAGATCCCTCCCTAAACAGTAGATCCCTCCCAGCAACAAATGACCCGCCCAGCAACAAAAGTTCCCCCACCAGCAGCAATAGACATCCCCAAGAACAATAGATCCCCCAGCAGCCAGGATCAATAGACCCTCCAGTACACCCAACACCCCTTTTCATCACACACATTCTATGCTGGAGCTGCACCCCCCCCCATGTTCCAGCTGAAAAATAGCCCTGAGTGTATCTCTCTGGGACAGTGCTTGGAGAAAGGATTAAAGTGGTTGTAAACCTCTGAAATCAAAAATGAACTAAGCATATCCTTCTATAGTGTGTACTTTCCTTTATCCAGAACATCCAAATCTTTTTTGACATTCTATGCTGACACCAGACGATCCTGGGAGATCCCACCCCCCATCCAGCACACAGTATTGTGGCATTGTGGTAATACAAGTTCTGTGGATGGCGAAGAGAGAAGAAGGGGGAAGATGGGCACTGCAACTATTCACTGCAACTATTCTTTGTGGCGGGGGCTGCTCTTAATGTGACACTAAACTCTGTGAAACTGCCCTCTGGGATTTCTATTTGGTTGCCACAAATGTATTTATTTAAAAATAATTGAGGATTTAAAGAATATGTTACTCCAACATTTCATATTCCTAATATGTGTCTGATGTACCATGTACTTGTGTAGGTATCCTGTTCTTTGCATTGCTTCCTTTGTGTGAAATCCCTGGAGTTCCTGCCAGTCCCTCTGCTTTCTTATGTCAAGCTGACCATGCTAGGAATAAGAGCACATCCTTCCCAGTGTACACAGCCTGCCTGTCCTCCAGTAATCAGACTTGTGCTGATACGCCCCCCCCCCCAAACCCCTCACCCCGCACAGCCATTCACCGTCAGAATAAACTCTAAGCCCCCGTACACACGGTCAGAGATTCCGACAACCAAATTCCTCGGAGTAATTCCGACGGATTAATTCCGGAAGAGGTCCGGAAGTGATGTTGCATACACACGGTCGGACTAAGTTGTCGGAAAATCCGAATGTACATAACGTGATGACGTTATTTCGTTACGACGGGACTACGTTCAGGCTAGTAGCCAATAGCTTTGGCCTAGGAATTTGATCTGAGCATGCGTGGCACTTCGTGTCCGTTGGAGTAGGCTACACATGATTGGAGTATGTCCGATAGGAGCATTTTGTCGGAAAATGTTACCGGCAAGTTGGAAAACTTGGTCCGTCGGATATTCCGACAGAACGGTCCGATAGGAAACATTCCGACGGAATCTCCGACCGTGTTTACAAGGGCTTACGGTCTTTCTGACGGAGTTCCATTGGAGTTCCGCTGAAACGGACTTGCCTACACACAATCACACCGAAGTCCGTTCGTTTAGAACGCGGTGACGTACGACGGGACTAGAAAAGGAAGTTCAATAGCCAGTAACCAATAGCTGCCCTTGTGTCGTTTTTGGTCCGTCAGAATAGCATACAGACGAACGGTTTTCCCGATAGGAATTGATTCCATCGGAAAGA
Organism: Lithobates pipiens; assembly: GCF_037356315.1. NCBI lineage: Eukaryota > Metazoa > Chordata > Amphibia > Anura > Ranidae > Lithobates > Lithobates pipiens. The sequence goes on from NW_027507903.1 coordinate 24,824,418, forward strand.
TTCAAAACATGTTCTATTTCTAGTTAAAGGTCCATCAGAATTTTTGAAAAACCAACTTCAATAACGGACACCCTTCCTGCCCAGGCCAATTTTCAGATTTCAGCGCTGTCACACTTTGAATGACAACACTGTATTCAAATTTAATTTTTATCAGTTTTTTTAGATAGAGCTTTTTTTTGGTGGCATTTAATCACCACTGGGTTTTTTGTTTTTTGCTAAATAAAGAAAAATAAGATGTGGGGGGAAAAAAGTTTTTCTACGTTTCTGCAATAAAGTATTTCTTCTTCATTGATGTGCATTGATGATGCTGCACTGATGGGCACTGATAATCAGGACACTGCATATCAGTGTAAAATGCTGTACACACTGTTCTCCTCACATATCCAGCTCTATTGGCCTCACACACGGTCTCTGTGTGAGGAAAGGAGAACCAATAACCAGCAAAGGAATTGAGCCTGTTTACACTGTGACAGATGTGATTGGACACAGCCGATCACATGGTAAGTGGTCGCTGTTATTGGCGCTTTACTCCGATCTGTGATCCACTGGGTAGAAGGCACATGGCGGTCACACCCCAGGGGGCACATGGGAGCATGTGGTAGGACATCCAGGAACACTTTTATCTGTGGCAGGAGAGGGCCCCCCCCTCCTGTCGCGCTCCAGTGACCTCCGCCGCCTACTGGAGCTGTCGATAGCGGCGGAGGCGATGGGATCCTCTCCCTAGCTTGACATTGCAGGGCGGAAGCATCACCAAAGCGTCACTTCCGCCCTCCCTAAAGCCTGAAGGACAGTAACCCGGTCCCTTGTTTAGAAAGTTTGGAGACCCCTGATTTAACCCTTTGAGGACCAAGGGACGTATCTATCCCATGTTTTTATTTGCCTGTATCAAATTATTAAGAACTTAAAATACTTAAAATACTTTTTTTTGGTTTAAGTCAAAATATTAGTTCTTATCAAAAAATGGATCTAGCTTTTTGCCAGTTATTTCCCCTGCGCCTCTTACCGGAGCCGTCGGTAGCGGCAGAGGTGATTGGATCCTCTCCCTAGCCTGACATGAAGATGAGGGAGAGGAAGATGGCCCACCCATCTCCATATCATTGCAGGGTGGAAGCGACCTTAAAACATCACTTCTGCCCATAGAGCTTAAAGGGTCTTTTTTTTTTTTTTTCTTTTTTTAATGACAACATTTTATTTTATTTTTTTTATAGCATTTTAGTGCAAATATGAGATCTGAGATCTTTTTGACCCCACATCTCATATTTAAGAGGTCCTGTCATGCTTTTTCTTCTATTACAAGGGATGTTTACATTCCTTGTAATAGAAATAAAAGTGATACCATTTAAAAAAAAAACAAAAAAAAAAATTAAAGGTAAAATAAATAATAAAAGTAAATAAATAAACCTGCCCCATCCTGTCAAGTAGGGATGAGCTCAGTGTTCGATTCGAATGCATGTTCGACTCGAACATCGGCCGTTCATCTGTTCGGCGAATTCAGAACTTTGTGGACCGTTCGCACCAAATTCGTGTGGCACAAATGGTCCACAATATACTGCGCCATCGCAGTGCATTTCTGGCTTATGATTGGCCAAGCATGCACTATGACCGCGCATGCTTGGCCAATCACAGTGCTGGCAGTGAGGAGAGCCATAATTGGCCACAGGCAGGATGCCTGTGGCCAATTATAGCTCAGGGGGTTTAGTACACGCCCCACACTATATAAGGCCGCCAGTGCGGCGGCCTTGTGTAGTGTGTTGGCGTGCAGGGAAAGAGCTAGATAGGCAGGGACAGTGTGTTCTTTTCTCAGCCATCTGCAGGAGTTAGTGGGTGTTGTGAGCCTCCAGCACAGTATACACCTGTATCTACCCTTTATTGCTGTAGCTCTCTAATACAGCCATCTGCAGGAGTTAGTGGGTGTTGTGTGCCTCCAGCGCAGTATATACCTGTATCTACCCTTTATTGCTGGTGTTCTCTAATACAGGCATCTACAGGAGTTAAAGTGGGTGTTGTGTGCCTCCAGCACAGTATACACCTAAAGATACCCCTTATTGCTGGTGTTGTCTGTTGCATAACTTGCATATTAGCCTTTAAAATTAGCACTTTTGATTTCGAACGTTCGAGTCCCATAGACTTTAATAGGGTTCTAAAGTTCGTATGAATTTTAGGTCCGTTCGAAGGTTCTGGTACGAACCAAACTGGGGGGTGTTCGGCTCATCCCTACTGCCAAGCTTGCGCACAGAACCAAACTCATACGTGAGTAGCTCCTGCATATGGAAACTGTGTTCAAACCACACATGTGAGGTATCGTCACGATCGGTAGAGCAGTAATTCTAGCCCTAGACCTCCTCTGTAACTCAAAACATGCAACCTGTAGAATTTTTGAAACGTTGCCTATGAAGATTTTTAAGGGTAAAAGTTTTCACGAGTGGGCGTAATTTTGAAGCGTTACATGTTGGGTATCAATTTACTCAGCGTAACATTATCTTTCACAATATAAAACGAAAATTGGGCTAACTTTACTGTTGTCTTATTTTTTAATTCAAAAAAGTATATTATTTCCAAAAAAAAGTGCACTTGTAAGACCGCTGCGCAAATATGGTGTGACAGAAAGTATTGCAACGACCGCCATTTTATTCTCTAGGGTGTATATAATGTTTGGGGGTTCTAAGTTATTTTCTAGCAAAAAAAAAAAAAGTTTTTAACTTTGTAAACAACAAATCTCAGAAAGAGGCTCGGCCCTTAAGTGGTTAACATATTGCAACTGCAAGATTTCCAACCCCATGCCTAACTGCCTAATCACATGGGGCTGGTGGTGCTATTAGAAGACAGAAGACTCCGGAATATGATGACCCTAAGCAGAGTCTACAAGGGAAGTATACACTGCAAATATATACAGCTTTTATTGCTATGACATTTCGAATAATTTATTATTTTACCATCCGTATGACAAGTCTCAGTGTTGTAACACACTGTGAAGCAATATGGGATTTTACCATCTTCTTTAACCTAAAAAAGATAGTGTTGTATCCCTACAGATACATGAACTTCATTCCCACTCATTGTGACTCATTGAAAGAAAATTCCTTCACTACAAGGTTACATTGTAACAACAGGTGTGTAACGCACGCAATTAATATATGTGTGTGCATATAATAACCCCCGTGGTTTTCTTGGGCAAAGTATTGCTTTTATTTCTGAGAAGATAAAGGTCATATGAGTCTATGAAGAAGAAGTGGGAGGTGGAATAAAGGAAGAAGGACTGGAAGAGCTGACAATATAGTCACACAATGGAAGACTTACCAGTAGGTGTGGGATTTTTTTTGCAAGTATGAGTAAGCTGGGTCACGTACATCTGGATAGAGGAGCGTGTGTGTTCATCATTAAAACATATGCTCCTTCAGATAGTGTGATATCAACTGGAACGCATTTATTCCTCATCCTCTGATTCTCATGTGATTTGTTCGGCCCACTTCTTCCACCTGGTAACAGCAATAATCACAATTATATTTCACATCCAGTTTAAAAAAAAATTGAATTTGGGTGGCAATTGCAAGGATTACTTTGGTTTATCATTTAACGCAAGTTATAATGAGCTCAGGTTTTCATGGTAACACACATTTCCAACACTTGGGGTCAATTCAAGGGGTTTTATTAACTTACAGTGTAGGATAATACTGCTCAATTCATTTAAGGCAGTGGGCTCCAAAACTGCAGCCCAGGGGCCGGATGTTACCCTTTGCTTGTCTTCATCTGGCCTTTGGGGCACTATTCCACCAACTGACACCAATGATAGGGCACCATTACACTTACTGACATCAAGGGGGCGCTATTCCTTTCATGAACCTCTTCACGACCGCCCAATAGCCAAATGACGGCTACAGCATGGTCGCACATTTCCGGGAGGGCATCTGTTGGCCTTCTCCCATGATCGTGCTTCCCGCGCTCCCCCTTTTGGACACAGCTGATCACAGATTGGTGGTAAAGAGCCAATCACAGAACCTCTTTACCACATGATCAGCTGTGATTGGACAGTGTAAAAAAGGATTTGCCAGTTATCGGCAATCCTTTCCTGTTGCTGACAGAGCCTGAGGAGAAGAGAGTCGGTAAGCAGCTAGCCACAAAGGGGACTTCTACCCTGCTGTACCGCTAATGAGGCCACGGCCCCATTGTGAAAGGGGTCCAAGAAAGAAAAAGATGCAATGTATAATTCTCTAGTAAGTAAAAGATGCAATGGGGCTGATTTACTATAACTGGAGATTGTAACATCTGGTACAGCTGTGCATGACAGCCAATCAGCTTCTACCGTAACTTCAGCTTGTTCAATTAAGCTTTGACAAAAAAAATTAAAACTGATTGGAGCTGCACCAGACTTCACACTCTTCAGTGTATCTTGTTCTCCATTCAGGAGAGGAATGGGGGTTGGGTTTTACACAGTGATCGCTGTGATAGCCAATCACAGGTCATCGTAGTGATCATGTGAGCAATCTCTATGCTGGAATTGCATTTTGGAACACAGTTCCAGCAAAAACACAGAAACACAATTATGTGGGCCCACAGATGAAGTCCCACTACCAGGCGCGGACCGACCATTTGGCTACTCAGGCACTGCCCGAGGGCCCCGGGCCACTAGGGGGCCCCATCAGAGTTGCCAGTCTCAGTAAAACCAGGGACAGTATGTAAAATCTGTGTTTTTTTTTACATCTGTCTCTGAAATGTCCAACTAAATTATAAAAAAAATGTATATCTATATACCAAAAGAACAAGCCCTTCAGCAGAATGTATCAGTTACAGGGATGCGACAAACTATTCAACAATGGCAGGAGTGCTTGTAATGATCAGCTTTTATTTATTTATGTACAGCATTTATCACAAAAGGAGAAAAAAAATAGTAGTGTTAGAATTTGGCTTCAATTTTCTAGTCTAGTCTAATCTGCTAGATTGATGAGGCTGCTGTCCAAAGGTGACTCCTGTGCTCCTTCATCCAGAGTAGTAACATAAAAGGAAGGATTTGGGACTTTCAATGGGGCACCTCCTACATTGGGGCTAGATACCTCCATCCCTATTCGTAATACAAAGGAGAGGGGTTACGACTTTGAATGAGATGCGTAGGTCACAATGGGTATACCACAAAAACATATTCAAAAAAGAGGAATGTAATTGAGAGCTGATTTTATTGATGATATATATATATATATATATATATATATATATATATATATATATATATATATATATATATATATATTTATATTTACAGTATCTCACAAAAGTGAGTACACCCCTCACATTTTTGTAAATATTTTCTTCTATCTTTTCATATGACAACACTGAAGAAATGACACTTGTCTACAATGTAAAGTAGTGAGTGTACAGCTTGTATAACAGTGTAAATTTGCCGTCCCCTCAAAATAACTCAACACACAGACATTAATGTCTAAACCGCTGGCAACAAAAGTGAGTACACCCCTAAGTGAAAATGTCCAAATTGGGTCCAATTAGCCATTTTCCCTCCCCGGTGTCATGTGACCTGTTAGTGTTACAAGGTCTCAGGTGTGAATGGGGAGCAGGTGTGTTAAATTTGGCTTTATCACTCTCACTTTCTCATACTGGTCACTGGAAGTTCAACATGTCCCCTCATGGCAAAGAACTATCTGAGGATCTGGAAAAAAGAATTGTTGCTCTGCGTAAGGAGATGGCCTAAGATGGCATAAGAAGATTGGCAAGACCCTGAAACTGAGCTGCAGAACGGCGGCCAAGACCCTAAAGTGGTTTAACAGGACAGGTTCCAGTCAGAACAGGCCTCGTCATGGTACACCAAAGAAGTTGAGTGCACGTGCTCAGAGTCATATCCAGAGGTTGTCTTTGGGAAATAGATGTATGAGTGCTGCCAGCATTGCTGCAGAGGTTGAAGGGGTGGGGGGTCAGCCTGTCAGTGCTCAGACTGTATGCCACACACTGCATCAAATTGGTCTGCATGACTGTTTTCCCAGAAGGAAGCCTCTTCTAAAGATGATGCACAAGAAGCCCGTACGAATGGATTGTAACGAATTAATAATAATAAACAATAATAATAAATACTTTTTATTATTATTATTTGTATTATTATTATTAATAATTCATTCCATTCCATTTGTTTAGATGCAACATACGTTATTTCGGATGATTTGTAACTTCTGATAAATTTGTATTCGTTGTGTTGACTAACAGCTAAATTTGAAAGGAAATTCCAATACCTATTACTTAATAGTTAGTTATTATTAGTTAGTTATTATTAAAAATTTTCTTGCTTTGGAATTTTCGGATTTTATTTATTTTCGAATTCTCGAATTTACGAATTTTCAAATTTACGAATTTACAAATTTCGATCATAATGAATGACCTGAAAAATGAAAAAAATAAATAAATAAAAAAGAAAACTAATGATTTTTTTGGCAGTGCATGTCTAATAAAGAGAACCTACCACTTAAAAAAACATCACATAGGGAGCTTTGTGTCCCCTATGTGATGAAAAAAAAAAAGTTACACCCAAACACATAAAATCCCCCCCACAAAAAAATCTTCAGGCCCCCCCCACATATACACACGCACAAACGTAAACGCATGCGTCAGAGCACCTCCGCGTGAAAACGTTGATTGCAATACACATGTTACATATCGCCGTGCACGCTGGAGTGAGAGCAATAATTCCAAAACAAGACCTCCTTCATAACACTGAACTGATACCTATAAGGGGCTTTTGAAGCATCACCTATAGAAAATATAGGATAAGGTAGCAAGCTCACCCAAGCTCTACCGCTATATAGGATAGTTGGTGTGTAGAGTAGTCGGTGCTCTGGCTAATTAAGCTCACAAAAGATCCAAAAAAAAAGTATAGACAGCTTCTCCATAGAAAATATTTATTTAAGCATTACAGCAATAACATCCTCCAAAAAGTCTGACGCGTTTCGGCCTTAGGCCTTCATCAAAAGCATAAAAATATGACATTAAATACAAGTATATATAAGGGAAGCAGCCTTTGTGAGGTATGAAGAGCATAACTCACTTAATTAAATAAATCAACGCATTAATTGGTTACAGGTTTTGTAGAAGAAAATATAGGGTACTAAAGTTTGACGCCATGTCACGGGCGCACAAAAATGTAAGGTTTGGCATGTTGGGCATCTATTTACTGCAACCTCATCTTTTACCAAAAATTTGGGTAATTTATTGCTGGGTTTTTTTTTTTTTGCCCTAAAATTTGCGTTGGTGTGTTTTTTACTGAAATGTTGCGTTTCCTAGACCTATAGATGGTAATATCGTGTGACATAACAAATGGAAAAAAAAAATGAAAAAAAAGGAACTACCACTATTTTATTGTCTAGGATATCTACTTTATGCAAATGTGTATTTGTGGGTTTTGTGCAATCTTCAAGCCTAAATTTTTTTTTTAAATATGTGTGCAAAAAACGCAAAACGAAAGCGAAATGTGTGCAAAAAACGCGAAAAACGGCTCTGGCAGCGAAAGGGTGAAAGAGCCAGAGTCTCTTCAGGGCCCATTTAAACCATCACAGTGTAATAGCATTGTAGTGGTTTTTATTGCAGATGCTTTTACATTTTAGTACCATTTTTCTGATCTTTGCATATAAAAAGCGCTGATAACTGGTCTGTCTGATTGATATGCATTGTTTGTAATACATTTATTCTTAGACGTATAGCGTTTCTTTTGATTGTTATTCTCAGATATTAGCGAGTTATTTCTCCTTCTGGTTTAGCAGCAGTCATTGTAACACACAAATCTCCACCCTTATTATCTGCTCCCAGATCCAGCTTCTGTAAAGTAAAGGCATAGCCCATCAATTCTTATAGATCCATCAATAGTCCAATAAGAGCCATGAAAAGAGACACTGACAGCAGCAGGCTTATATGGGTAGTTATGACTTGTGGATGCGGACTGACTGCTACTATTGAATTTATAATAAACTAATAATGACCAAAGTATAGGACAATTTCCAGCCGGGTATTACATTTGTCCTGAGTTTATTACTATTATAAACCATAAAGTTCCAGCTCGTATATAACAAAGTGTGTATGTTCTCCAATGTCTACATTAAAAGCATTCTTTATTAACTGTATATATCTGCTGCTTGGGAAGCACGGTTTCCGCTCTGATGCTGAATACTTCATGGAAAATAAGGAAATTACATTTAAGAACCCCGGAAAGATTTTTGTAGATTTTTTTTGTTTCCCTCTGCCTTGCTCTTAAAGTGATATTTAAGTCATATTTTTTTAAATAAAAGAATATGTTATTCTTACCTGCCCTATGCAGTGGTTTTGCACAGAGCAGCACCAATCCTTTTTTTTTTTGGATCCCCCACCGGTGCTCCTGGCTTCTCCCCCCACTGAGTGCCCCCATAGCAAGTAGATAGCTATGGGGGCACTAGGTGGTTCCATGCGTCCATCAGCGCTACCCCCAGATCCCTCCTTACTCACTCCACCCTCTTCGCCGATCCTTCTTTTCTCTGGTCCCCCACCGGCGCTCCTGGCTCCTCCCCCCACTGCGTGCCCCCATAGAAAGCAGCTTACTATGGGGGTAATAGTAAATGCTTGCTCCCAAGCTGGTTCCATGTGTCCATCAGACCCGCCCCCAGATCCCTCCTCACTCACTCCCTCCCTCCTCGCCAATCCTCCTTTTCTCAGGTCCCCCGCTGGTGCTCCTGGCTCTTCCCCCACTGAGTGCCCCCGTAGAAAATAGTTTACTATGGGGGCACTAGTGAGTGCTCACTCCCAAGCTGGTTCCATGGGTCCATCAGCCCCGTCCCCAGCCCCCTCTTCACTCACTCCCCGCTCCTTGCTGATCCTCCATTTCCCGGGTCCCCCACCAGCATTCCTGGCTCCCCCCCACTGAGTGCCCCCATAGCAAGCAGTTTACTATGGGGGCACCAGTGAGTGCTCACTCTCAAGCTGGCTCCATGTTTCCATCAGCACTACCCTCAGATCCCTCCTCACTCACTCCCCCTTCTCACCGATCCTCCTTTTCTCGGGTCCCCGCCGGTGCTCCTGGCTCTTCCTCCACTGAGTGCCCCCATAGCAAATAGTTTACTATGGGGGCACTAGTGAGTGCTCGCTCCCAAGCTGGTTCCATGTGCCCATCAGCCCCGCCCCCAGATCCCTCCTCACTCACTCCCTCCCTCCCTTCTCACTCACTCCCTCCCTCCTCGTCGATACTCCTTTTCTCGGGTCCCTCGCCGACACTCCTGGCTCCTCCCCCCACTGAGTGCCCCTATAGAAAGCAGTTTACTATGGGGGCACTAGTAAATGCTTGCTCCCAAGCTGGTTCCATGTGTCCATCCACCCCGCCCCCATATCCCTCCTCACTCACTCCCCCCTCCTTGCTGATCCTCTATTTCCCGGGTCCCCTGTCGGTGCTCCTGGCTCCTCTCCCCCACTGAGTGCCCCCATAGCAAGCAGTTTACTATGGGGCCACAAGTGAGTACTCATTTCCAAGCTGGCTCTATGTTTCCATCAGCCCTACCCCCATATCCCTCCTCACTCACTCCCCCCTTCTCGCCGATCCTCCTTTTCTCAGGTCCCCCGCCGGCACTCCTGGCTCCTCCCCCTACTGAGTGCCCCCATAGCAAGCAGTTTACTATAGGAGCACAAGTGAGTGCTCGCTCCCAAGCTGGATCCATGTTCCCATCAGCCCTATCTCCAGATCCCTCCTCACTCACTCCCCCCTCATCAATCCATCTCTTCTCAGGTCCACCGCTGGTGCTCCATCCCCTCCCTCCTGCCTAGTGCCCCCAGAGCAAGCAGCTTGCAGGTGACCGTGCTGTGACCCTACGCGTCCATTCAGACACAGAGCCACGGCTCAGCTCGCCATCTCTCTCTCTCTCTCTCTCTTCATTGGCTCACTGGCTGTGATTGACCAATTTCTCCCGCTGCTGTCAATGCCAATAAGGAGGGCTAGTCCCCAGAGAGCCGGGGCTGCTAAACCAACTGAGATTTTAATTGTCTATGGCCGGCTTAAAGTGGTACTAAAGGTTCCATTTTTTTTTTTACAATAAAATAACAAATATGTTATGCCCCATACACACTATCAGATTTTCTGCTGATTTTTTCCTTCAGATTTACCAAAACCATATAATATGAGGTCAAACCTTAGGCGTTTCAATTTGTATGCAATCAGGCAGGCCCTTGCACTACATGGTTTTGGTAAATCTGAAGGAAAAAATCAGCAGAAAATCTGATAATGTGTATGGGTCTTTACACTTACCTGCTCTGTGCAGTGGTTTTGCACAGAGCAGCCCCGATCCTCTTCTTCTTGGGTCCCCGCCAGGGCTCCTGGCCCCTCCCTCCTGCCTAGTGACCTCAGGTTGCAATGGGGCACCCAAGCAGGCTCGCTCCCAAGCCACGGCTCTGCATGTCCATGTAAAAAAAAAAGCTTCAGCTTTTACAATCACTTTACAAGAACTAAAGGCAAAGCTTTTTTTGTTTTAATTTTGGTAAAAGGAGTAAGGGAGGGTTATAACCCCTGTTTTTTCTTTTTCTTGCCATCTGTGTCCCATGTCCACTCCTGTAATATAGCCACAGCAGGAAATAATTTCAATATGAGGGAAATCCCTGGTGATAACGGTAAACAGAACAATTAGAGACAATGAATCTCTCTAACAGGGGCAAATAAAACCTGGCAGGGGGTTTAATCCCTCTATACACTATTCAAAACTAAAAAAAAAAAAAATATATATTTTTGTTATACTTTAAAGAAAATCTTAAAGTGTTTTATTATTCATTTATTGTGTGAGTGTAATTCAGAAACTGAATAAATCCCATTGGCCAGTGGAGTAGATAAGGACTCTTTCTTGACAATAGGTCAACTAGATAGCTCTGTCATTATTAGTGTGGTGCTTGAGATTTCTGCTACTTTGACTCTTGTATATCTTGTAATATTATATTGTTTAACCCAACCTTTATTTCCCCAGGGCTTTGCCTGTCAATAAAGCCCACTGAAACATTTTCAGGTGTGTCAATTGAGTCCAGGCACAGGGCAGTTCTCCACTGGTGGAGGACACAGGGACCCAAATAATCCAGCAGCTCCTCCAGGAGTTATCGCTACATAAGAATTTAAAATACTTGATTTTTTTGCATTTTTACCTGCATTTTTTTAAAGAGGATCTTCACCCTAGAAAGAAAAATAAATAAAAGTCAGCAGCTACAAATACTGTAGCTGCTGACTTTTAATAAACGGTCATTTATCTGTCCAGCGATCCAGCATCGTCCTCACCTTGGCCGGTTCCTTTCTGGTTCCTTTGGGTGGCACAGTGGTGTAGTGGGTAGCACTCTCACCTAGCAGTAAAAAGAGTCACTGGTTCAAATCCCAACCACGACACTACCTGCCTGGAGTTTGCATGTTCTGCCTGTGTGGGCTTCCCCCAGGTACCCTGGTTTCCTCCCACACTCCAAAGACATGCAGGTAAGTTAATTGTCTTCTGTCCAAAATTGGCCCTAGGATATGAATGGAGAAATTGGATTGAGGGTAGGGACCAATGTGAGTGTGCAATGTACAGGGATAGGGACAATTGTGGACAATCACTCAGGTTGAACTGGATGGATTGGTGTCTTTATTCAACCTTACTAACTATGTAACTATGGCCTTTGGGTCCCTGATGCCGGCATATCTAGTGTGGGAAGTTGGCTGCGACTCCTTTAAGCTTCATAGCCGGCCTCCCACTGCACATACATGAGCCACGCTGCCCTTTGTGAATGATCCTGCAGCCTTCTGGGACCTGTGAGGCTTCCAAGAAGGCTGTGGGCAAAGAGAGGAGGGGCCAAGCTTCCACTTGGAATGCTAGGTGATCCAAGCGGAAGTGGGAGAGGGAACCTGTCAAAACTAGGTGCCTATCCCCCCCCCCCCCAAGAAATAATGTACCAAATGTTATAGAGGAGAGGGTGAACTGAACTTCCCCTTTTGGGTGGTCATGAATAACACCATCTACAATGAAAAATAAAAAAAATGAATCACAATTTGTAAATAGAGATGAGCAATTCACAGCTATTTTGATTCAGTTTGAAGTCTTAAAGTGGTTCTAATGGCTCAAGGTTTTAAAAAACCCTTCTCTGTGCAGCAGCCCCCCCCCCCCCCCCCAGTACTTACCTGAGCCCAATCTGCCTCCAGGGATATACATAAGAGCCTCAGCTCTCAAGGGACTCTCCCTCCTCATTGGCTGAAAAAGCAGTGGGAGCCAATAGCTATCAATCACAGTCATTGGAGTGGGGTTGGCTTCCCCCACCCCACCACCAGGAAAACACAATGGCTCCATGGGAGGATTCCCCCATTAACACAGTCAGTGGTCAACCCGTGGTTGCAGGAAAGAAAATTACACAATCTATGCAATCAAGACAATCAAGCTTTTTCTAGTTGATCCCAGTCTGCAGTTATATCAATTGGCACATTCTTGGTAAAATCCCAATTTATCCAATCCAATTTTCTCATCTCTATATGTAAACAATTGCAGGTCCTCTTTGTTAATAAAAAAAATAAAAGCCTATTTCCATGGCAGAGGAGTTCAAACATTACATTGCACAAACTAATCTTATACAAATCCATAGGCTAGCTTTCATCTGCTTTATTTGCTATAGATTGCTTATTCAAGAATTAAGAATTCCCATTACGCATCCCCACTGGTTAGTAATTAACTTCATCAGCAGAATGATATTAATATGGATGGGGTTTGGCATGATGCAGAAGAGCATATAGCAAAATAAAGCAACCATGTTATAGGAGCCAATGCAAAAGAGTATTCCCGCTTAAAAAAAAAAAAAAAAAAAGAAAGAAAATCACAGCGACATTGGACTTTAAAAGGCCCAAGAGAAAAAGAAATAAGATGCTAAATAATTTATTTGGAGAAACAGTCAGCGAAGAGGAACAAATAATGTTTCACTATAAGAATCGGGACCTTTGCCTCTCCCCTTTTTCGCTCTGGTACCTGATGCCCTGGCCGATCGCATTAGTGAAATTTTCATTTGATGGCATTTTAATATTCTGGCTTGATGACTTTTTAGCAACATTTACTTTCAGAGGTCTCCAGTGCTCCCTCAGAGGAAATGAAACATGTCAAAACCCATTACAAAAATCAAAATTTAAATACCTCGGCCACGTTAGGGCTTACACACAATCCCATCAGCGCTTAAGCTGCAGCACACAGCTACTCATTCGCTTGCTCGGATGGTAATGAGTACATTTTATAAAGCATTCTGGGGTCATGAAACATACGCTACTGATCTATCTTAACCCATTGATTGCTTTGATGCACAGGGCTTGGAAAGGTTTATTGAAATGGAGTGGAACAATAATTTCCACGGAAGAAAATGTAATTGAAATTATATATTGTTCTTTCTTTTATTTATTGATTTGTTACAAATTGTAAAACCTAACAAACCAAGTTGGGGTTACATTTACAATTTAAAATGAATGGGGCTTGCCCCCCTAAATTGCCATTTTAGCTTTTGGTAGATGCTGAGGAGTTAAACCTTTTGACAGTTTGTTGTATCTCTCAGGGGTGCTAGAGCTGATAGCACCATATACCTGCTGCAGCTATTCCAAGGTTGTAACAATCTCTCGGCTGGGTATTTATTTTGTATTTTTCAATGGAGCATGCATAATGGGATATTGGAACATTGAAAGGTGGCTGGGACAATATTTAGGAGCTACAGCAGAAAGAGCTTGCCAGTGGTGACCCCAAGAGATTTAAGAAACCAGCTGATGATCCAGACCTTCAGACTACCCATATATATGTTATTTAACCTTTTTGCTGCCAGAGACGTTTTGGCATTTTTTGCAAATGTTTAAAAAAAAAATTTAGGCCTAAAAATTACATAAAACCCACAAACATTATATATTTTCCCTATAGAATAAAATAGTGGTAGTTCCAATTTTTTATGTCACTTGATATTACTGCAAAGGTCTAGGAAATGCAACATTTCTGTAAAAAACACAAGGAAATTTTAGGGAATACAAATTAAATATACTACCCAAGTTTTGTTTGCACCCGTGAAATGGCGACAAACTTCAGTACCCTATATTTTCTATAGGCGATGCTTCAAAAGCTAAAGTGCACTTTATGACCATATAAAATGATGAAATGAATACCAAATTCAACAAAAAAAATATATATATAGAAATTTCTCCATTAGTCCATTAATCTTTAGTGAGAAATCTTGATAAATTTGCAAAGAAAAGTCCTTCACCACTTGAAGAAAATCCAAATGACACCCAAAGTGCTCAAATTAAGAACCTGGTCATGTCAGAAACCATGAATCAAACCGAGACAGAAGTACAGTTAAATCACACTTGTTTAATAATAAAAGTGAATAGAACAAACATTGTCAAAACATAGCCAAAGTTTGGTAACCAGAATGGATAGTCAGACAAGTCAGAAAGTCAGGAAGCCAGAGATCAGCGTAGTGGAACAGCAAGCAGGATCTGGAGCCAGAAGGAATGTCAGCCAAGCAAGTTTTTTTTTTAAATCCTGTAATCTTTATTACAATGTTTTTTGTTTTTTTACATTAATACAACAGACACATTTCACATTCATCATGTGTCAGGGCTGGGCTCAGCCCTTCCTTCTCTGAGCTGGCCGCACAGCTGTCGGCTAATTGCCAACTCCTATCTCTCTCCACAGTCACCCAGCTGTTGTTGATTCTGCTCGTCAGTCCTGCCTACTTAAAGCCGTCCAGCTCACTTGATCTCTGCCTTCGCGTTGGTCACATCACAAGATACCATCTCCTGCATTCCTGTTTAAAGACTGGCTTTTCTGACATCCCTTCTGGCTCCTTATCCTGCTTGCTGTTCCTCTACTTGGATCACTGACTTCTGGCCTGGCTGATTACCCAATCTGGTTACTGAACTCTGGCTTGGCTGATTATTCGATCTGGTTACTGAACTCTGACTTGGCTGACTACCTGATCCGGTTACTGGACTCATGGTTTATGACATGTTCAGATACAGCAAAACTACACAATACATGAAATAACCCCACAAATAATAAAAAAAAAGAAAAAAAAACACACTCACCCATCTCAGATACGGTAGCCCTCTCTCTTTCTCTCCCCTCCTCATCCTCCCTACCCCAACCTCCCCCCTCAGGAGAGTCCCATCAGCTAATATTCCCCCTCCATTTTATGGCAACTCACATTTCGAGGCTTAAGACCTCTATCCAGTTTTTCCAAATAGCCTCAAACTTCCCTCTGCAATTTCTATCTAGAAGAGTAAATTTCTCTTTTAATTTATTTTATTTTATGTGCGATCTCCATTCCTCCACTGTCAGTGGATAAGCAGAGATCCATTGCTGTGCAATTAACTTATGTGCCTGGAATAAACTTCTCACTATTGTATCTTTAGTATTTAGTATCTTTAGTATTTTTCAACAAACTAGATTCCTCCAGCTACAAAGGCAAATTACACCAGAATTTTTGGGATATGGCCCTAAAGAGTTGATTCTTCCAAGGGTGGCCAGCAGCCTTGGGAGAATGGTAAGTCTGAAGCACGACAGTACGGAGATTCTCTGGGACAAAACAGCTGTCACAAGGTTTCTCAGGAGTAGCATGGACCTGAGCAGCAAGAATTTTGTCACACAAAGGAGAAGTGAGACTGGTGCAATCATACTTCCGGTGTGGAGGCAAACTACCAGCTTGAACTTTGTCAAAGACATCACTAAAATCGCGGTACTCCTCTGGCAGGGAGTAGAGTGAAGAGGTGCACAGGACCTTGGCTACCTTTTGGAAGCATGTCTTACTGCATTGGGGCGACTAGGAGAGAACCTCAGCATAGAGCCAATCAAAAGAAGGGTTGTGCCTCTGTAACCAGGAGTAACCAATAACCAGCGGAAACTTAGGTAAGAAAATAACTTGGAATTGGATTATCTCATGGTGGAGAGCCCCTGCAGCCATGGACAATGGAACAGTCTCATGAGTCACATGGGCAGGCTGTAGAGGTCTCCCATCAAGAGCCTCAATGACAAGTGGAGTGTCACGCAGCTGCAGCAGAATTGAGTGCTTCGATACAAAGGCAGCATCAATGAACAGGCCTGCATCCCCAGAGTGGATTAGAGCCTGTATCTCGACAGATGACTCAGCCCAAGAAAGGGTAACTGAAACCAGAGGCTTATAGATAACTGGGGACCTCAAGGTTCAGGAGTTCCCTGGATGGGTAGTGACCTGCCTGGCCACAGTAAAGGTACAATCTCTCCCTCCTCTTAAGGGTTCTCTCATCTGCAGAGAGACATGTGAAGCCCAAGTGCATGGGTTCACCTTCACTGACCGACTCAGTACCAGGAGGCATGGGAGGTGAGAAGGCAAGGGTGGGACTGCAAAGCTCGGAGACAAATGTACAGGAGGCTTCTGCAAGCATGCCTTAAAAGAGAGTCTTTCTTTGAGTCTGGAGTCAATGAGGATGGCAAACGTGATCAACTTTTCCAACTCAGTCAGTATATCTCGGGCTGCTATCTCATCCTTGATGGTATCCGAGAGACCATGAGAAAAAGCAACCACAAGGGCCTCTTTGTTCCAAGCAACCTCTGCTGCCAGAGTACAGAATTCAATGGTGTAATTGGCAACAGTTCTCATACTCTGTTTGATGGACATAAGGCACTTGGCAGCAGAAGCAGTGTGTTGTCAAATAGCCTTTTAAAAGAAGCCACAAACTCAGGGTAACTCAAGACAACAGGTTTTTGTGTCTCCCATAGAGGGTTTGCCCAGACCAAGGCTCTCTCAGAAAGCAAAGATATCACAAAACCCACTTTGTTTCTGTATGTAGGAAATGCCTGGGGCAGCATCTCAAAGTATATCTCAACCTGGTTGAGAAACACTCTGCATTGGAAGTGTAGCGGAACCAGACATACCCCTTATAGAGGTAATACTTGCGGCGGGTGCCTGCACAGAGGCTGGAGCAGCAGCAGGGATGGCCTGCAACACAGGTTGTTCTGGAGCAGCCACAGTGGGAGATTCCAGGTGAGCCGTGCGACTGAGGAGCATTTGTAACGCCTTGGCAAACTGATCCATGCGGTGATCCTGCTCATCCAATCTGGAAAAAATATTACTAACAAGCGAATTAACTGCATCTTCTGAATTCATGTCCTTCTTCTACTGTCAGAAGTACAGTTAAATCACACTTGTTTAATAATAAAAGTAAACAGAACAAACGTAGTCAACAGCCAAAGTTTGGTAACTGGAACGGATAGTCAGACAAGCCAGAGAGTCAGGAAGCCACAGATCAGAGTAGTAGAACAGCAAACAACATCTGGAGCCAGAAGGAATGTCAGCCAAACAAGTCTTAACAGGAGCGCAGGAGTCTCTGTGATGTTGACCAAGGTGAAGGCAGAGATCATCTGGGCTGGGCAGCTTAAATAGGC
Organism: Lithobates pipiens; assembly: GCF_037356315.1. Classification (NCBI taxonomy): domain Eukaryota; kingdom Metazoa; phylum Chordata; class Amphibia; order Anura; family Ranidae; genus Lithobates; species Lithobates pipiens. The sequence continues at coordinate 24,841,799 of NW_027507903.1, forward strand.
AGGACTGATGAGCAGGATATCATCAACAGGTGAGTCACTGTGGAGAAATAGGAGCTGGCAATTAGCCCAGCCCTGACCGTGCACCAGTAGGGATGGGCCGAACACCCCCCTGTTTGGTTCGCAGCAGAACATGCGAACAGGCAAAAAATGTGTTCAGACACGCAAACACCGCTAAAGTCTATGGGACATGAACAGGAATAATCAAAAGTGCTAATTTTAAAGGTTAATGTGCAACTTATTGTCATAAAAAGTTCTTGGGTCCTGCCCCAGGGGACATGTATCAATGCAATTTTTTTTTTTAAACTGCCTTCTTTTTGGTAGCAGTGATTTTAATGCTTAAAGTGAAACAATAAAAGTGAAATATTCCTTTAACCACTTATTTTGCTGGTCAAAAACCAGACCACTTTTTGCGATTCGGCACTGCGTCGCTTTAACTGACAATTGCGTGGTCGTGCGATGTGGCTCCCAAACAAAATTGATATCCTTTTTTTCCCACAAATAGAGCTTTCTTTTGGTGGTATTTGATCACCCCTGCGGTTTTTATTTTTTGCGCTATAAACAAAAATAGAACGACAATTTTGAAAAAAACGCATTCTTTTTTACTTTTTGTTATAATAAATATCCCCCAAAAATATATAAAAAAAACATTTTTTTCCCTCAGTTTAGAACGATACGTATTCTTCTACATATTTTTGGTAAAAAAAATCTCAATAAGCGATTATTAATTGGTTTGCGAAAAAGTTATAGCGTTTACAAAATAGGGATAGTTTTATGGCATTTTTATTAATAATTTTTTATTTTTATTTTTACTAGTAATGGTGGCGATCAGCGATTTTTATTGTGACTGCGACATTATGGTGGACACATCGGACATTTTTGACACATTTTTGGTGGCAGTGTAGGGGTTAAGTGTTCCTAGGGGTGTGTTACTAACTGTGGGGGGTTGGGCTTTCATTTAGTGAACACTGATCTCTGCTCCAATCACATGGAGCAGAGATCAGCGTCACTAGTTGCTAGGCAGAATGGAGAAATGCTGTTTACAACGGCATTTCTCCATTCAGCCGTCCCGTGAGACGATCGTGGGTATGCCCGCGGCGATCGAGTCCGCGGGACCCGCGACCGGACTCACGGGGGTCCCGACCGGCACGCGAATATGCCTGCCCGTTTCTAAAGGAAAAAAAGTAATTTAAAAGTACTCGCGGCTGTTAATGAATTGTTGGGTCTTTGCAATACACATAAAAGTCATTGAAAAAAACGGCCTGGGATTCCCCCACAGTGCATTACCACTGGTATGAATATTAAGGGGAACTCATGTTCGACATGAACAGACAGCCCATCCTTACTCACCAGATAGCAATTACCTCTTTAATTAAAAAGAAGTTCTGTAAGCGTTATATGGAGAAATCCTGCAGTGGGTAGACTGGAGAAACAATCTTCAATCTTCTTCGCTATGGTTTCCTTCTCCACCATGATGCCAGGATGAAAGACAAAGGGAGAACAAATAGCCTAATACTGTTTTTATTAAAACGATGAGTAATACAAAAAAATCCTGCTTACATTTGTTTGTGGCTCGTCCCGACACTGAGGATAACCTACGAGAATGCTGCTAGGGAGCCGCACACCGCCGCGCTCACGCTAGAAGGTCGGCTTGCATTTCATTCCACCGGGGAGGCAAACCGGAAGCTCGGACCCAGAAGTGATGTGACCGGAAAGACACCTCAATATACGTTTTGTAATTGTTACATCATCGGAAAGCTTCCTCTTCAACTTCATAGAAGTTTGGATACCGGACCCAAACTCCTTTGATATCAGTGAGAGACATATCTCTCAAATCAAAAACACAAATTTTATTGGCTAATAGGTAAAGGGTTATTGAAAAGTGCATGTTTACTGCCCTGTGGGTGTTAAATAGAAGCCAGAAGAGAAATGTCCTTTGCTGGCAATTTACAAACATTTTCCTTTGCAAATGTCAGTGTTTTAAAAAATCACTACTCTCAGCCAAAATGCACTGGTACATGTTCCACAGGGCAGAACTCAGCCCAACTTGAAGATTTCCCCCCTTACCTCTTGTTTCAGTGACAACTGTAAAATTTTCAGTTTGCCAAAACTTTTTTGTCTCAGATACAATGGGCAACAGGACACACAGAGAGGGTAAAAAGTAAAAAGTGTTAGTTGGATATAACAATTAGTAATTTTGAATATTATGTAGTAACCTGTAATCAACCAGTCACAGGTCAACTTTTTTATTGGTTTAAAGTGGTTGTAAACACTTACAAACCACTTTGACCTACAGGTAAGCCTAGATTAAGGCTTACCTGTAGGTCCAAGAAATATCTCCTAAACCTACACGATTTAGGAGATATTTGGCGTAAGACAGGCACCGCTGTCTACGGCGCATGCACCGTAGACAGCGGCACGCAGGCGCACTGAGCGCGCCGCTGTCAACGGCGATATGCCATGAGTGGCGGCTCCCGTGCGCATGCGCGGGAGTGACGTCATCGCGGCTTCGCTGAATGACAGCGCCGGAGCAGCGAGACCCACCGAGAAGATGGACGCTCTGGACTACAGGGGACAGCGGTGACATCGCTGGCTCCTGTGTCAGGTAAGTGACACATAATGGACTACTATGCGATGCATAGTAGTCCATTATGCTTTACCTTTGCAGGGAATCAAAGAGGAAGTAAACTCATCAGGGTTTACTTCCTCTTTAAGCATACTCAAAGGGTGTAAGGTGAACAGGACTGGATGCCAAAAATTACAAATTTATTGCTGTCCGCATCATGTCTGTATTTACCAGTCTTATGCCCTGTTCACACGGATTTTTTCGGATGGATTTTGGCCCAAACCTGTCTTGCATACACACGGTTGCACAAAGTTGCCGTTGATCGTTCAGAACGAGGTGACGGGCAGTAGCCAATAGCTTTCGCCTCGTAATTTATTCTGAGCATGCGTGGCACTTTGTGCGTTGGAATTGTCTACACATGATTGGAATTCAAATGATCGGATTTTGTTGTAGGAACATTTTAGATCCAGATCTCAAACTTTGTGTGTCGGAAATTGCAACGGAAAAAGCCGAATGGAGCCCACACAGGATCAGAATTTCCGAACACACAGTCCGATCGCACATTTTCCGTTGGAAAGTCCGACTGTGTGTACAGGGCATCAGGCTGGTGATACAAAGTATGCTTTGAAATTATTTTATATTTGTATATCTTATTTTAGATAAACGTGGATTGTGATGTTCTGGTCATACTTCTGGCCAGTAGATATTACTATTTACAGTTGTTACATTGATTATACTTTCTAAACACTGTAAAAGTTCCTGTTCCCATTATAATATAATCGAAAACCTGAACTTGGAATACATGCATTCTATAGTAACTGTGCTTGCCATACTACAGGACACAACAAGGTTGTCAAAGGGAATTGCACTTCTATCTCTGCAGAAGCCTGCACCTTTTCCTCCACACCCTGGTGAGCCAGTATTGTCTTTTACTGCCTAGATTCATATGTTTGAGAATTACATATTTGTCTAATCAGGACTTTAGCTTTTTCTACAATGTGTTCTTTACTTATTTGCTGCCTCAGAGTCATTTCTATAGCCAACCCACAACAGATGACAATTATGACACAATTTTCACTACATTAAACAACTTCTTTCATCCTAAAGTAAACGTGGTTGCAGAATAATACAAGTAACTTATATTGGTCGTTCAAATTTCACATGTTGGTAGAGTAACTCTTCCTTGATAGTATCTCTTCTTATTCTGTTTTTAAAATGCAGGTAAATAATGGATTCCAAGCAAAATCAATGTGTCGTTATTGAGTTCTTGATGAAGATGGGGTACAGGCTGTCTGATATCCACAGAAGGCTACAGAATGTTTACAGAGATGAACCCATTGACAAGAACAATGTGCACAGATGGATGAAGAAGTTTAAATAGTGTCATCTCTGTAAACATTCTGTACCCTTCTGTGGATGTTGAACAGCCTGCACCCTTCCTTCATCAAGAATTCAATAAACTGAATGTTGCTTCTGCTTGGAATTCTACAAAGAAGAAGAATAGTTACTATAGTGCAGAGGTGTCCAACCGGTGGCTTAAGACAGCTATGAATGTGGCCCAACCCAAAATCATAAACATACTTAAATTGTGAGAATTTTTTGTAAAAATTACTTTACACTTAATGAATCCCAAAGAAAAATATCAAACTCTTCACAATCACATCTTATTCATGTCAGTTTTCGGCAGCACTTACTGTATATTTGTGAGTGACTATTTTCAAGGTTAAAGCACACAAGGGAAAAAATTTGAACCAACATATCTGATGAGTACCTTGAGAATTCATTGAGAACTGCTACTAAATCCATCCAACCAGATATTGACACATTCGTTTATCAAAAACAGTGCCACTATCAGTGATCGTTAACTTGTAATCTGGTCAACTTTTTCTGCTCATCAGCTATCCTTATTTTTAGTGTATTTTATAAAGGAATACTATTTTGGATGTCACCCTGGGTGCCGACCATCCCTTTCCTTATTTCGGCAACGTGGAATCGTGAACTTCGGCAACGTGGAATCGTGAACTTACATTACAATTCATAGCAGCTTTGAAAAAGTTGGTTGTTAACTGTGAGTTTGATGAAATGATAAGAGGCCAGCTAGTAGAAAAAACAAACTCAGACTCAAACTTGCTCTCAGAACTGATCTAACTTTATCAAAAGCTATTAAAATTTCAACCTAAAGTGAAACTGCTGTGGCTAAAGAAAAAAACCCCAGTCAGGGAAGTACTGGCAACATACAAGTTGTGAATTTAGAATCAGCCTCTCATAAGGCACATATTCAGGTCCAATACAAAGGTACAATAAGAAATCAATCTAACTGAAATGCAGAGCTACACATTACACAGGACAGGTATTGCTTAAAGTGGTTGTAAAACTTTACGCACCACTTTTACCTACAGGTAAGCCTATAATAAGCCTATAACTAGCAACGTTTAGGAGATATGCACTGTATCAGCATGTGCCGATGTCATCGGCATGCGCGCACTGAAGAAACGGCTCGCTTGTATCGTTTCTTCAGCTGCTGTGCTGTTACCGGCGGCTCCCACATGAATGTGTCTCCGGCCAATCACAGTGCCAGAGCCCTCAATACCCAGAAATAACTACGGGAGACATGTCGCCAGCCACAGCGGTGTGCGGGGAACGCTGCGGGGGCTTCAATCTAGGGTGAGTATTTCATAATGAGCTATTATGCTATGCATGCTAGCTCATTATGCCTCTGCCTTGCAGTTTTTTTTTGTTTTGTTTTTCCGTGGGTTTACAACCACTTTAAGGTGTGGTTCAACAGAAAACTTTGCTGCATGAACTGCAAATAAAGTACAGTGCCGTAAATGCAAACAAATGGCATAGTGGAACTGGTTAAGCTATGAAGCAGTGGCAGAATTACCAGGGTTGCATAGGTCACACATTTGCAACCAGGCCCTGATGTCCCACCACTGTGGGAGACAGCAGGAAGGAACATGTCAAAGTGTCCCACTGTGGGATCGTAATAAAGGGCCCCATGCTTTTACTGCTCGACAGATTTGAGACGTTACTGCCCCAGAAGTTACCATCTTAAGTGTCAATAAATATGACACATCCATTGCAGATAAACTTTTATGCACTGCAACTATTACCAATGCCTGGTACAGGATCTGCTGTGTCTATGCTGCCTGAGAAAATTTAACGTGGATATGAACCATGTAATGTTCCTATTCTAAAACTGTTAGACAAACCTAATCCCTTTCACTGCTCACAGATCAGACTGTATCCTCCCTGATTCCCTGCAATCTGCTGGTTGCCAAGGTCCTGGAGTCCACTCTTACTCCACTGTACAGGAAAAGTAAAACTGTGAGCGCAAAGATACATGTACCCCTATCTATGTGGCAGATAATGTCCAAAGCAAGTTCAGTCGCAGCTCATTAGTCCATAAATGGAGCATAGAACAATGTAAAAAGGGATAGTGGTAGGCGGTAGCTGTCCTAAGAGAGAAGCCAGCTCTGTATAAGGAAGACAAGGGAAAAAAAGCAAGCGCCACCTAAGTGCAATAAATTGCATTACACCTGTGTTCAACCTGTGTTCCACGTCGGACTTAGCAGATTTCCTGGAGGCCGCAGAAAAGGACTGAACACCTTGTCTCCCATCGCTGCCTTCCTGTGGAATAGGATGGACTAGGGAGCAGACCGGACTGCACCACGTGCCACCAGCACAAAGATGAGCCTGTTTTTAATCTCCTTCCTGTAAGTGCATTACCTGTTGTGTCATTAAACAAAACTAAATTTATTGCACTTAAGTGGCGCTTCCTTTTGTTCCCTTGTCTTACTCCACTGTAGTCCACCATCCAAATAACGGGCTGCACACCAAAGATGTTCAACTCCAGCCAAGGTCTATTGTAATAACAGCACACCCCACTCTCCCACCCAAAGCCAATGCTTCCCCAACGTGTTTCACCCATAGGAGTAGAGGGCTTGGCTTTGGGTGGGAGTGAGCGGTGTGCTATCATTGCAATAAACATTGGCTGTAGTTGAAAATCTTTGGCATGCAGCCCATTATCTGGATGGTACTCTAAAACTGCTTAGTTATATTATGCCGCGTACACATGACCAGACTTTCCATCAGAATAAACACTGACGGTCTTTCCGACGGAGCTCCGACCAAACACACTTGCCTACACACGATCACACCAAAATCTGTTTGTTTCGAACGCGATGACGTACGACGGGACTAGAAAAGGAAGTTCAATAGCCAGTAGCCAATAGCTGCCCTTGCGTCGTATTTGGTCAGTCGGACTAGCATACAGACGAACGGTTTTCCCAATAGGAATTGTTTCCATCGGAAAGATTTAAAACTGTTTCTGGGTCTGTCAGACTTTTTGAAAAAGAAAAAGTCAGCTGAAGCCTACACACGATCGGAATATCCGATGAAATTATTCCATCTGACCTTTTCTGACGGAAAGTCCGATTGCGTGTACGCGGCATTAGAAAGTCTATTCCTATTCATAACAACCAAAATGGAAACCAGAAACCCAACACGTCTAGACATATACTGTACAAAGAATCAGAAGGTCTCCTGTGTGGACCCAGGGGTACGTGATGTAATTAAAATAAAGAGGACTATTTTGTAAAATATTTCTTTACTTTGTTGTTGTCTGTATTTTCAGTATTAAAGAAATAAACTCTTTTATATTATGCGGGGAATATGTCGTGCTCGTACCTCTGGCCTGCAGAGGTCACTATTTACAGTTTTTACATATTTTATTCTTTCTATACTCTGTACAAGTTTGTCTCAGTTCCTGTTCCTTTTGTGATATACTCAGAAACCTATGGTAATAAAGCACTTTATAGCTTCTCTGTCTTCCAGACTACAGGACACAACATGAACGATTTCAAAGTGTACCTATAACTTTAAATCAGAAAATCATAACAGAAAAAAAAAAATGTGTATCTTTTGCTGGCAGCTGGGCTCCCCTCTCATAAGCCAATACTGTTTTCTTTGTGCCCAAAAGGAAAAAAGAATAGGCAGAAAAAGAAACAAATACCTGCTGCCCGTAGGGAAATGAAAGGAAAAAGAATCTATTCCAGCAGCTCTCATTCTCTATGCCAAATTGATTTGGAATTAAATAATAATACAAATATGTAGTGATACTTTCATGCTGGAGTATGTTTTGATGGAATAACTCTCCAGTCCTGGAATCCACAATCATACACTGAGTTAACATGGATTTGACAGCTTTGTTTTGGTTTGCTTTTTATGTGTTTCTTATGATTTCAAAGCTGTAGAAGAAATGTAACTAAGCTCATCTAGGCCTGATATGAACAGTGTACCCCAAGTCCCATAACATCTGTATTAATAACTCCTATCACATGCACACATATTCTGCAGTATAAAATTAATTCTCAGCTGAGATGGATGAGCTGATCCTTCAATATCAACATCCATGGTAGACTGGGCTAATTTTTGGCCGTCCACAAACTATTACTAATGCAGTTTTGTACATGTTCTCATTTATTTTTTCATTTAAAAAAAGAAAAAAAAAAAACAACAACAACATAGAAAAATAATAATTATTTTTCTAAGATAAATACAATATATGAATTTTAGGCATTCTTGTTTTTGTTATCCATTTAATTTTTATTAGAAATTCAGAAAAAAAAAAAAAAATATATATATATATATATATATATATATATATATATATATATATATATATATATATATATATATATATATATACACAATTCATTGTTTTTTTCTGTCCAGATCACACGCAGTTCCATATTTAAAAAAAGAAAAAAAAAAATTAAACATCACACAGGGAATGTAGTAATATTATAAATAATATAGTTGGTAGGGAGAGCTTTAATTCCCCTGAGACCGGAAATATCTATAACAGATAAAAAACATCTCTGTGATGTACATATATCTCATAAGACTGAACACCTAATCCAAGGGTCATTAAGTTATTACGTTTTTAATTATTATTATTATACAGGATTTATATAGCGCCGACAGTTTACGCAGCGCTTTACAACATTAGGGTAGACATTACAATACAATGCAATTCAAGACAGGGGGAAATCAGAGGGCCCTGCTCGTTAGAGCTTATAATCTAGGAGGGAGGGATAGACATGTGCGATTTGTTTCGTATGAATCAATAATTCGTACGAATTTCCGAAAAGTTTGTACATTCGTACGAATATGAAATACGATTTTGTATGCATACGAATTCCGTACGAAATACGAAATTTCGTTTACGAATTATGGATCCAAATTCATAACAAAAAATTCGTAATTGTTACGAAAAGTTAACGAACCTAAAAGTTAAAAACCCAGGAAGTTCAGCACAGCACAGGGAAGGTGGGAACACATTATAAAATCATCATAAGGAAAATTCGTAATTGTTACGAAAAGTTAACGAACCTAAATGTTAAAAACCCAGGAAGTCAGCACAGGGATGGTGGGAACCCTATGGGAATTATGCTGAGGCAGGTGCATCAAGTGCGGTGCCAGTCCCCCTCCCTCGATGTTGCAGGGTCTCTGTTACGGGTCATGGGGTGCAGAGGAATGGGGAGGATGGTGAAGAGGCTGGCCTGGTGGTAGATAAGGGAAGGGAGAATGGGGGGGGTGAAGGGGAGGATTGGTGTGGGAAAGCTTTTGACTCTGGTTTGTTCAAGGATGATATGGAGTGGTTGGAGGCTAAAAGGAAGAGGGGCAAAGGAAGGGGAAAAAAAGAGGTACAGTTACCATAAGTCCTAAGGTTTTGCATTTAGCCAGTAAGTTTGAGGTCCTCTCAGATGATGACGATGAGTGGGACTCGTTCAGTTCAGTGTCCTCTATGGATGATGAGTGTCAGGGTGCAACAAAGCGCGCTGGTTCTCCAGGCAGAGGGAGTAGTCAGGCTAAGAAACGTCTGCCTCAACTACCCTAATGGCTGTTCCCACTCCATTTTTATAAAAGGCTACATGCATGGTGACGGTGATGTTCCTTAGTCTGGCTCTTCTGTAGGGATTATGTTGTGCACATTTTGGTTTGCTCCATTTATTATGTTCTTGTTTTGTATAGTCATATTCAATTATTTTGTAAATATGTTTTATTTATTTATTATGGTTTTATTGTATATAACTTGTTTGTAAGATTTTCAATAAACAAAATTAACCCTATGGGAATTTCTATTCTTACGAATTTTATACAAAATACGAAACTTTGCTAACGAATTTTGGAATTTTGGATCCAAATGAACAGAATCGTGACTGGGGTTTTGTTCACCAATCAGCGGAAGTCAGCACTGCACAGGGATGGTGGGAACCCCTCATAATGGGCACAGCGGGTGTACACTCAGACCCGGGAACTCAGCACAGGGATGGTGGGAACCCCTTATAATGGGCACAGCGGGTGTACAGACCCCATAACTGAGTGGGGACCCCCTCATAATGATAAATTCATCATAACGAACATTCATAATTTTTTACTAAAAGTTAACAAATCTAAACGTTAAAAACCCAAGAAGTCATCACAGCACAGAGATGGTGGGAGCCCCTCATAATGATAAATTCATCATAATGAACTTTCGTTATTTTAACGAAAAGTTTACGACTCTAAAGCCGCGTACACACGGGCGGACTGTCTGGCCAACTTTGTCCGCCGAAACACATTTCAGCAGACAGTCCGCTTGTGTGTGGGCTTCAGCTGACTTTTTCAGCGTGCAGTATGGCGGACTAAGTATTTCGGAAATTCCGTAATATTGTCCGTCAGACTTTGGTTTCAGCGGACAGTCTGCTCGTGAGTAGGCTAGTTGGACGGACTAAGTATGGCACATGCTCAGAAAGGATTTACACGGCGAAAGGTTGCATTGCTGTGTATTGGACTTCCTATTTCTAGTCCCGTCGTACATGCTGTACACGTCATCGCGCAAACTTTCGACGGACTGTTTGGCATCCGTGTGTGGTCAAGTCCGTTCATTCAAAAGTAGGACGGACTGTCCGTCGGATTGTCTGACGGACTAAGTTGGCCAGACAGTCCGCCCGTGTGTACGCGGCTTAACGAAAATTTGTATTTCGTACGAATCCAAACTGAATTTCGTACACGAATTACGAAATACGATTTTTTTTTCATACAAAACGGAACGAAACAAAACAAATTTCTTGATGGTGCCCATGTCTAGTTTTTAATTCAAAGGCTTACAAACCTCTAGATAATCTATAGACGTCTTAAATTCTCTCCAAGCCTTCCCCATATCAGAATTAAGATTGTTGTATTAATTCCTCCATGAACAGAGAGAGATTTTACAATGGAATCCCTTCTTCACCCCTCTGTAACTGCATCCATTAGAAATGCTGTTCTGGTGCAGCCTCATTCACCTCTATGGGATGCGTTGGCAGGAGGTTTCATCTGCTGAGCACGACATGCCCTATTTTCTTTTTGCTGTCCTAAAGCAACAATGTGTATGGGACCATACAGTAGCCATTGCTGGGTTTTGACAGGCAGCTAGAGTGTGTTAAAACAAACATAGTTACATAGTTAGTCTGGTTTAAAAAAGACCATTTAGTTCAACTAATAAAAGGGGGGGTAAATATATATATACTGTTTATACAATCCTATACCCACATTTGATTCAGAGGAAGGCAAAAAAAACCCTGAAAAGCATAATTGTGCTCCAGCGGAGGAAAAAATTCCTTCCTAATCCCCCAAGGGGCAATTGGATATTCCTGGATCAGCTCTACCCATAAATGTTAGTATCCAGTTATATTATGTGCATTTCGGGAACTATCCAGGCCTTTTATAAAGCAATCTACTGAGCTGGCCAGAATCCCCTCTGGAGGGAGTCTATTCCACATTTTCACAGCTCTTACTATGAAGAAACCTTTCCGTATTTAGAGATGAAATCTCTTTTCCTCCAGATGTAAAGAGTGCTCCCCTGTCCTGTGTGATAATCTAAAAGTGAATAACTCAACACCAAGTTCACTATATGGACCACTTATGCATTTATACATGTTGATCATATCCCCCCTTAATCTCCTCTTCTCAAGCGAGAATAAATTCAATTCCTCTAATCTTTCCTCAAAGCTGAGCTCCTCCGTGTTTCTTATCAGTTTGGTTGCTCTTCTCTGCACTTACTCCAGTTACCCAATATCCTTTTTGAGAACTGGTGCCCAAAACTGAACGGCATATTCCAGATGAGGTCTTACTAATGATTTGTACAGGGGTAGGATGATAACTTTCTCTCTGCAGTCCATACCTCTCTTAATAAAAGAAATGACTTTGCTCACTTTGGAAACCATAGCTTGGCATTGCATGCCATTATTAAGCTTATGAGCTACCAGGACACCCAGATCCTTCTCCACCATTGATTCCCCCAGTTGTACTTCCCCAAGTATGCATGATGCATGCATATTCTTGGCCCCTAAGTGCATAACTTTACTTTAGTCAACATTAAACCTCATTTGCCACATAGTTGCCCAATTTAACAGTGCATTGTGGTTGGCTTATAAATTGGAAACATTCTGTAAGGATGTTATTCCACTGCATAGCTTGGTGTTATCTGCAGAGACTGAAATGGTACGTTTAATCCCAGACCCAATATAATTTATAGCAAGGGTCCCAACACTTAACTTTGGGGTACACCACTAACAACCTAAGACTTTTCAGAGTAAGAATTATTAACCCCTACTCTCTGAATTCTGTCTTTTAGCCAGTTTCCTATCCATTTACAAACTGATCTTTCCAAGCCTGTACACTTTATCTTACACATGTGCCATGTGTGGGGATGTCAAATGCTTTTGCAAAATCCAAGTATACCACGTTCACAGCCACCCCTCTGTCCAAAGTTTAACTTACCTCCTCTTAAAAAGAAATCCGATTTGTCTGACAACTTCTGTCTTTCATGAATCCATGAAAGACAGAAGTTGTTGCTTAAAATATTTTTTTTACAGCAAGAACTCATCTATGTGGTCTTTTATTAAACTCTCCAGTATATTCCCTACTATAGAAGTGAAACTAACAGGTCTATAGTTACTTGATAAAGACTCTGGTTCATTTTCAGACTTAGACACCACATTGGCCTTACACCAATCCAGTGGTACTATGTCAGTCATTAAATAGTCCCTAAAAATTAGAAACAGAGGCAAACCTATTGGACTCCTTTTACATGAGTAATGTGGCTGATTTGCAGTGGATTGCTTTGTCAGCAGTGGAAATGAGCTTGGACATCCTTCGAACTTATCTCTAACCCAAACTCTAAACTCCCTATTTTTTATTCCAATAACCCAACTCTTAGCTCAATGGAGTACAAAAAAGAGGGAGTTAAAAGTTCGGAGTTAGATATGAGTTTGGAAGATACCCAAGCTCATCTCTAGTTGGCAGTGGTTTATCTGCAGTTAGCAGGCAATCATGAGGTGATATGCCACCTCTCGCACACCAGCTTGAGGAGGGGCCTTCACCTTGCCACAACCATGTCCATTAGGAAGCTCGGTTGCAGCTTGGTGGTGGTATAGCTCCATTTATCTCTACGGGGTGTATTGGCAGGTTGTATCACTTGTAAAACACAACATGCCCTATATATTTGCAGGTGGAAAGCCAACGATGTGTGAGAGGCCATCAGGCAGGCAATGCCAGATCTTGACAGGCAGTTGTGGCACTTTAGGCATAAGCCTCCTGGGTTTGTCACACCGACAATGCCCATGTGAAAGGGGTCCTTCAGTGACACATTTCACACACTATCTAGGTAATAATCATTCTAGAGCAATGCTCTTGAGGGCAAGCAATGAACTAAATACAAATATATTCATCATGAAAATCACTGGGTATGTGACTTTGTGACTAGTGATTTGGCGGTGTCACCCTACTCTATAAATCCATTTGGCTGTATGCTACAATGCTCTCCTTTAGCCTGAATTCATGCTAATGACTGCCTGCATATGCTTATATCACATATTTATATTAAAGTTAATAATCTGTTACATTGCTTCTTAACCCTCAGTCTACACATGATTAACTTTTCTGATTTCCTTCAAAACCGTTATTAAAATAGTGTTGCATTTCACTCAATGTGTCAGAAAGATTTCTTACAGGTCTGGAAGACAGCAGCAATTACTGTGTTAGCGAGCCTCAGATATTCAGAACGGAAACCCTCTGCATCGCTGATATTGCCCGGTGGCCAACAGTTTACCGCAATAATTGTTCTCCCAAATAATATTTTCATATTAAAGCAGCTCATTATAAATAAGCAGGTCTGTACTTTAAATGCTAAATGCCACAGGACTTAATTAAAAGCATAAATTCCACCTAATGTATTCAATATCTGAGTGCAGGATGGCGAAATCATCAACTTTTGTATACAGCATTTATTGTCTGGTTCATGTAAGATGTTCAGAGAGACAGGTACTCACTCTGCTGCACTTAACATGTCTGGAAACCTTAAAAATATACGTTTTATTTTTTGTACCCTTTTGTTAAAGTATAACTTAATGTACTGTAAACCTTTTTACAGGAATCTGTCACATGATTGCAGGCCACAGGCCCAATCAGTTGTAGCTATGGAATTTCCTACCTGCAACCACATGTAAGAAAGTGGAGGGGATGATGGTAACATCATTGACCTAATATGACCACATATTTATTAAAGGCAAATAAACTGTTCAGTTTGCAACGGTTGTGCCTTTACCTTAGTGAATAAAGTTAAGCTCTGCTGACTTCCATCGTCCAATCACGTGCAAGCAAATTTCCTTACATGTGAGCACCCACTCATCCTACATGTGAGGAGGTTTCTGAACTCTGCTTGTGGTGAGTAACAGAGAATTTAGTTTTAACCCCCCTTGCAATGGCACCTTCAGGCCCTTTACGGGATTTTATATTCGGGATGCAGAGCAGGGTTTATGATCACATGACCTCTGGGATTGGCTGTGACGTCGGTCACATGATTGGAAAGCTCCCAATGGCAAGAAGCGATCAGGAGTTTTCTGTTAGCCACCTGTGACATGTGCTCTCAGTTCAGCTGTGTCTGCTAATTGGTACGCAAATATGCGTCCTCTCTGCGCCAAGGCCCACCTGCGCCAAGACCACATCTGTACATACCGTTGGCGCCTAGGGGTTAATTGTAGTACAGTAGCATGTTTGCAGGAGAGTATTAGCAGTTTAGTCACTGGGACCACTTTTTGCCTCAATATGCTGTTTTTGTTCTCAAAGCAAAACAGATAAGTTCTCAAGCTTGTTCCTGTCCAAAAGAAGCAAGGCGCCACATCCTAATTCCATAGATGCATATCTGGACCAAACAGTAAAGTGTGGTATCATGCTAAATTTGTAAAAATAACTTTGATCTCAGTTGAGTTCTTCCGTATGCTGTATTAAATCAAGATGAAGAGTTCACAAGGCTCCCAAACCATCCTGCCCCATTCTAGTTTAATTGGTCCCTCAAGCATGAACAACCTGAATTCCAAAGAAGTTGGGATGTTGTGTAAAATCTACATAAAACCAGAATGCAATGATTTGCAAATTTCATAAACCTATATTTTATTGACAATAGAATATAGAAAATGTATCAAATGTTTAAACTGAGAAAATTTAACATTTTAAGAAAAAAATTAAGATCATTTTGAAATTTATGGCAGCAACATGTCTCAAAACATTGGGACAGGCCAACAAAAAGTTGGCAAAGTAAGTGATACTAACAAGGAGAGCTGGAAGAACATTTTGCAATCAGGGTCAGAGTGCCTCAGAAGTAAAGATGGGCAGAGGCTAGCTATTCTGTGTCTAAAAATGTTTGAACAGTTTCAGGATAATGTTCCTCAACATAAAATTGCAAACACTTTAAATACATCATCATCTAGAGTACATAATATTATCAAAAGATTCAGAGAATCTGGAGAAATCTCTGTGCACAAAGGGCAATGCAATATTGGATGCCCATGCTCTTTAAACCTTCAGACGGCACTGCATTAAAAACAAGCATGATTCTGTGATAGACATCACCACAATACTTCCAAAAGTCGCTGTCTGTGAACACAGTTCACTGTGCCATCCAAAAATGTAAGGTAAGCTTTGCCATGCAGAGAAGAACCCCTATCTGAACATGATCCAGAAACACTTCTCTGGACCAAAGCTAATTTAAAATGGTCTGTTGCAAAGTGGGAACTTTACTGTGGTCAGACAAATTTAAATTTGACATTCATTTTGGCAACCATGGGCACCGCATCCTCCTAACTAAAGAGGCTTCCGGCTTGTTATCAGAAGCCCGCTTGTTATCAGAAGCTTGCATCTCTGATGGCATTGGGGTGCATTAGTGCATTTGGAATGAGCAGCTTGAATATCTGGAAAGCCACCATTAATGCTGAGACATATATCCAAGTTCACATATATGGGGTCCGGTTTTGACAGCGGATTTCAGCCCCCTCTGGTGCAACTTTGTTTAACGGTTTAGGTGCGATTCAAGTGCGAATTGTCTAAGATTATGACAATGGAAATCACACCTGAACCGTACTGATAATCGTACTGCACATATGTGAACCAACACCATTGAAAAGGCTACATGTAATGCGAATAGAATGTGGTTCAAAATGCATTTGAGTCGCATTTATGTGAACCGAGTTATAGAGCAGTATATTCTCCCATCCAGATAATGTCTTTTCAGGGACCTTGCATATTGCAGCAGGACAATACTAAACTGCATACTGCATCTATGACAACAGTATGGCTTTGTAGTAGAAGAGCCTGAGTGCCTAGCTGGCCTGCCTGCAGTCCAGACCTTTCTCCAATTGAAAATATTGGATGTATCTTCATACAAAAAATTTGACAAGAGACCCAGGATTGTTGAGCAGTTAGAATCCTATATCAGGCAAAAACGGAACAACATTCCTCTCCAAAAACTCAAACAACTGGTCACCTCAGTTCCCAGACATTGTTAAAAGATAAGGGGATGCTACACCATGGTAAACATGGTCCTGTCCCAACTTTTTTGAAACATGTTGCTGCCAATAATTTCATGATTATCTTATTTTTTCATAAAATGGTAATTTTTTTCAGTTTAAAAGTTTAAAAATTTGATATATTTTCTATTTTCTATTGTGAATAAAATGTGGGTTTATGACATTTGCAAATCATTGAATTTTTTTGCAATTGGGGTCGTAGATGTAACTTGATGAACCGAAGTGGGAATACAGACAATGGTCAAAGAGAACCCAGTGAATTTTAAGGTGAATGTATTTAAATCATAAATCCTTAATGTATCCCTTAAGGATAATTTCCCCTTCAAATTCTGTTCCTTCGCACTCGAATATCTAGGTGTCAGAATCCCTTCTGACCTCTCCCAGGTATATGCAACAGATGATCTCCCTTTTTGCAGCATACGTTACAAGACCACAAAACATACAATCGGTCTTGGTATTCCTGGTTTGGCCGTATCCTGAAAATGTACATTGTGCCTTGCTTTCTGTACTTGTTTCAAACTGTACCTATTGTGGTTCGCTGTTTCTTCTTTGTTACTTTGCAATATGCATTCACCAGGTTCATATGGGGATGTAACAAACCTAGATTACACAGGATGATTCTCTCCTTTCCTAAAGCTGGAGAAGTGGGAGCTCCTGATCTCTAGCATTACCATATAGCAGCGCGTCTTATCAGGTTGGTAAACTGGTTCCATGAATCTCTCTCCAAGCTATGGGTTTCTCTGGAGTAATCACTTACCCCCCTTGATCTCCAGGCGCTCCCCTGGGTTGACCTTGCTTTTTCCGTGGCCCATCTTCCTCTATTCCCTTCCTTATGTCCCACCTCCTGCGTATCTGGGATAAATCCATGACCCACTTGGGGATTTTATCTAGAATGGGCCCTATGATTCCCCTCTTTGGGAATACACCAGTCCTCCCTGCGGTGACTAAAATGTGCTTTTTACTATGGAAGAAGGAGTCCCATGTCTACCCTTGTGGTCTACTTTGACTTCTGTCCAATGGTTTTCCTTCATGTAATAGATGGAATATCAGCAACTTATCTTTCTTCTCTTCTTTTGCCTCCATCAAACTGCTTTCCAGGGATATTGACTCCTTTGAGTCCCTTCTCCTGAAAGGGTCCCCATCTGATCATGTCCTTTATACAGTCTACAAGGTTCTCTTGGCAAATTTTCATCCTGATCCCCTAGAATATACTGCAAAATGGGCCACTGACCTCAACGTCTTGTTCACCTCAGAGGAATAGGACAAGTTTTTTGCCCTCACCCACCACCTATCTCTGGCAACTAGAGCTCAGGAGACAAATTTCAAAATGTTTTCAAGTTGGTACCTCTGCCCGACTTTATTAAACTGGATTTACCCATCTGTATCTGGCATGTGCTGGTGTTGCTATGTTGCGAGGGGTACTTTACTTCCCGTCTGGTGAGAATGTCCTCCTATACATGATTTTTGGGAGTTGCTCTTGCGGTTTTATACCACTATAGCTGGGATGACTATTCCCAATTCTCCCCAAATACCCTTGCTCTCCATTCTTCCAGGTACTTTCAAACGTATCAAAAAAAGCATACTCTGGCACTGCCTGACAACAGCTAGAACGATGATACCCCACCATTCGCGGACCACTCTGATTCTCTCCTTGGTTGAATGGGTTACAGAAATGGACCATATCAAGAGGATGGAATCCCTTTCTGACACACAAACTGGATACCTATGAACTATGCCACCAAATTTGGCTCCCTTGGAAGATGTTTTGTGAATCCTCTGGTGGCCCCATCTATACCTAGGCCACCACTTAGTGTTCTACAACATAGGAAAGAATTGTAATTTTATGTAACCAGTAGAAGCCTTGGTGTATGTGTATGTGTCTTTAACCTTAGTAAATGCCAATTTACAATTTAAAGTGGTTGTAAGGGCAGAAAGTTTTTTTTTACCATATTGCCCTAAGATGACAAACCTTCTGCATGCACCTACCCCCCCCCCCCCCCCCAGATACCTGAGCACAATCTTGATCCAGAAATGTGTACGAGGGCAGAGGCTCTTTCTGCTCTCTCTCTCCTCATTGGCTCAAATACAGCAGCAAGAGCCACTGGCTCCCATTGCTGTCAATCACATCCAAGGACAAGGGAGTGGGGGGCGGGGCCAAACCAATTCTGTGTCTCTTATAGACATACAGAGTGAGGCTCGAGAGTGAGCATGCATGAGTATGCCAATAGCAAGCAGCTTGCTATGGGGTTACTTGGTGGGGGGGAGCCAACAGCGCCAGCAGGAGACTCGAGAAGAGGAGGATCCAGGCTGTTCTGTGCAAAATCATTACAAAGAAGAGGTAAGTATAACATGTGTGTTCTTTAAATAAGTTAAAAAACAAAAAAACAAAAAACAAAGCTTTACTATCACTTTAAAGTATCTGTTTGTATGCACCAGGAACTTTTGTCAGACTGTCTACGGGTATCTATGTTCTATAGCGTAGTCAAGATCCTGTGACACCCCATGTAATGCCCTTACCCACCATCAGTATTACATCTGGCAACGGAAGCCTTATTAAATTCGGTGAAATTCATACAATAATTACAAACATAGCAAATTTAAAATGTATTTTTTTTTCATATATTATGGTCGGTCTTCATGTCAAACACTGTTTATTTAAGCAATTTTAGCATTAATCTCCCCCACTGATATTTCTCTTTTTGTAAATGTTAACTAATCCTGGGTTTGTGGTATGTAATTCATAGAAGCAATAGAATCTGTAGGAGCAACATTTCAATTAAAAGAATAATCAAATTCTGAATGTTATTTGAATAATCTTAGTTCTTAAATTAAGCATGCATTTTTGCAAGCAAGCTAGAGTATAAATTACATTTTCCGCTACATTGACAGTGAACGCGTAATTAATATCTCAACTTTTTCTTTCTGATCTTCACTGCTGCACTCAAACAACTTTTGCTCAGATATTACAGCTTTGCGTTTTTTTAAATGCAATTTACTTTTTCAGTACATGAATAATATATTTAATAATCAGGACTGCACTCTCCCCCTTCTCTGCCAAAGCCAGATGGCGAGTTAGCATGATGGCATTATCAGACTGTGCTGTTATTGGTAGTACACATCACAGACCCCCAAACACGTTTTGCAATATGGTAATATCAGTATTTTTTTTTTTAAGGGCCCTTCTTATGTTATAGCACCTTAGCGTGGTCTAATTCCATTTTTTTATTATGTTATATCCTGTAGGGTTGGTTTACTAAAGGCAAAATGTTCATTTTGCATGGGAAGTTGCACATTGCTAAGAAATTTTCCCTAGGACTTAAAGCGCTCTTAAACCACTGGAAAAAACAAAAAACAAAAAACATAACCTGCAAGACAATGGCATAATGTGCTAGTATTCATCACATACTAGAACATTATGAAATACTTACCTTAGAACGAAGCCCCCACAGTAGCGGCAGGTCACCGCTGATGGGGCTGACATGTTCCACAGGCGTTTCTTCCGGGTTTGCGGGCTCCGGAGTGTCCTGAGCAGCGATGATGTCACTCCCTTGCATGCGTGCGGGAGCCCTCGGTTTTCGGCAAGAAGCGCTGAAGTTCGGACCTTCAGAGCGCATGTGCCGCTGACGTCAGTGGCTGCACGCAGGGCGAATATCTCCTAAACGATGTACGTTTAGGAGATATTCATTTTACCTACAAGTAGGTCTTATTATAAGGAATTAATATACAAATACTGTGCTATACAGATAAATAAACAATAGCACCCAGCCCTACAATCTTAACAAAAATTGTGTGAATGAATAAAGTGAAAACAGTGCAGCGCTAAGAATCAGATGTTGAGTATTGACATATCAACATACAAAATAAATTATTTGATGTGATTAGCATATACAAAAAACTCATCTGATTGATAGGGTCTCTAAACAAAGTGCACTGTGCAAATTGTAAATCAACATTGGTAGTATAGTCCCATTGGTGATTAAAACATTAATCCATTAGTATATATTGATGGGTAGGAATCCAGGAGTGTTGGACTAAAGGGAGTTACTGCCATGTGTGCATCCACCACCCAGGGGAGAAGATTAAATACACTTACCAGAAGGTAGCATTAATCAGGCATGTGATATCAAAACTCTGGATAGCGAGTGGTGCAATTCCTCCTCCTCAGCTGAGCCACCACAGGCAACTTCGACCAGGAATGTGAGAATATGGATCAGGATGGCAATGTCCCAGATGATGAAAAAACCCCTTCCACCACAGAACCATTTGGTAGGTTTATGCTTAACAGCATCCATAAAAAACAACAGAAAGCCTCCAAATAGTAGAAAACCGTAGGTGGTTACAGGTTAATTTGAAAAAAAAAGGCTTTACATAGATTCCAAGATGTATTGCATCAAGCAAAAATACCCTCTGTGATCACAAAAGCATAATATTCAAAAAGGTGCAATGGCATGGAAAGGACTCATCAAATCCGACGCGTTTCATTTACAAAGACTTCAACAGTTGAAGTCTTTATAGACGAAATGCACCTTTTTTTGGGGGGGTTTGCATTTTCAATTTAGGCTATGGGTGAATACTCATTACTGCCAGTCCTCTGGTTACAAAAAAGAGGTTCTGTAGGTTTGTTCCTAAGATTTGTATGTAAGTTGGAACAGGCACATTTTTTAGGTGTAACTCCAGCCCAAAAACAATCTTTACTTTTTTTACATAGCATAGAGAAGAGTTAAAACCCCTGTAACGTTTGTTTTGCTGTCTGTGCCCCTCTTCAGAAGATTTCACCTCACTTTGGGTCCCTGTGACAATTGGATTTTGAACATTTTGGGTTGATGTGGAAACAAGGATTGGTGATAAAGCTGCAGTGGAGACATCTTTTTCCCATGATAACTCTTATCCCTTGTACACACGGTCGGACATTCCGACAACAAAATCCGTCGGATTTTGTCTGACGGATTTTGTCCAAAACTGGTGTTGCATACACACGGTCGGACACAGTTGTCGGAAAATCCGATCGTTCGTAACGTGATGACGTAATTTAGTTACGACGGGACTACGTTCAGGCTAGTAGCCAATAGCTTTGGTCTAGGAATTTGATCTGAGCATGCGTGGCACTTTGTCCAATCGGAATTCTCTGCAAAGTCCGATCGGATCATGTTGTCGGAAAATTTTTATATCCAGCTCTCAAACTTTATTGGTCGGACATTCCGACGGAAAAAGTCAGATGAAGCCCACACACGATCGGATTATCCGACAACGCGGTCTGATCGTACATTTTCTGTCGGAATGTCCTACCGTGTGTACAAGGGCTTACAGGAGTGAATTTCCCTTCCCAGGGATAGATTTCTTCACACTTCTTGTCTCCCTTTGTTTGTAAATAGGAGTCATATGGAAGTCTGATGTTTGTAGCTCTGGGACTGCCTGTACTGTAAATTGTAAATAGCAGTAAAATTGTGATAGACAAGCGTTATAACACTGGGAAGAGACTGTTGGGTTGATTCGGCAAATGGGCTGCTCACTTTGCAAGAGAATTTTCACTTAGCTTACTGAATAATGCTTGAAAGACTTCTATTAATGCAATCATGTGCAAGCAATTTTTCTTTTCTTTTCTTTACATGATTGGGCATGCAGGATTTTGGCAGGTAAAGGTAGACAAAGACACTTCTACTAGCACAGCACAAGAAAGGCACCACTATACTTGCCTCCCATTTGGTATTGAATCTGCCCAAAAATTGTTTAAAAGTAAAGTAGATGAAACCTATGCGGGGCTTCAAGGGGTAGACTGTTATATGAATGATCTCTTGGTGTTTGAGCACTGTTGAAAAATATGATTCCGATTTGAAGCCATACATGAATGTTTTAGAGAAAATTGAAGTTAAAAATATTCATATTACGAGCAAGTCAAATCCAGCTTCAGAAACCAGAAGGCTTTTTTGCCAAGCATCAGCAAATCACAACTACCAAAAAAAGTTTGAAACCATTCTAGCTAATGACAGTTGCCTGGCAATTTTTTCCCAAATTTCCCTGTTTTTAACCTCTGCTAGAAGGTGCAGTGTTGGTGGAAGAGGTAAGCTGATTATTTATGCCTTACTAACAGAGACAGAGATCAGCTATGTCCAAATTGAAAAGGTGATGTATTATGATCCCACGTGTTAATACGTTAATACGTTAATACGAGTTGTTTGCCATTCAAAGACAAGGGCATGAAGCATTTGAAAATAAAACCAAAGAATTTCCAAGCTTAACTTACTAACCAGCCTGCGACCAACCGAATTAACCTGTCTAACACTATGCGTTAAAAACAGGGGTTTAGTTGCACACATTTGCAAATACATGCATAAGCAGCAGGCCACAGCAAAGCACCCTCTATCCTGCAGACCCTAACTCTAACTTTGAAGAGTCTCCACAGTGGGAGCACATGTATTCTAATGGATAGATTATAGATGGTCGCAGGCTGGTTGGTAAGTTGCAAATTCTTTGGTTTTATTTTACATGCGTTTGCCCTTCCAGTGCTCCTTGCTGTGAAGACCAGTTAAAGGTGGGGGCAGTGACCTTTTTGTTGCATGAAGCATTTGAGTCTCAAGTTCATTTTGTTGTGTCCAGTTTTCCCATTACAGATATGGAAATGAGACAACTGAAAGAACGTCCAACCAAAAACCCCAATAATTTTGCAGCTTTCAACAAAGTGTCATACACATTACACAATAACAACGTCATCACATGCCTGATGAAGGGGTCCTGCATGACTCCGAAATGTTGCACTTATTGCTCTGTGATGTGATCATGCTTCAATAAAAACAATTTTTTGGATGCTACCTGTGGATCTGTGGTGTGCTGGCAAATATCCTAATTGTGACTTTCTGATTCAATTTCCAGCTGGTGGTTGCTACAGCACCCAAATCTTTTAGAACTTTATCCAGTAATGTATGGGATGGGAATATGGAGTAATACGTAATAACTGGCCATAAGCAAAACTGCCAAGCCCACTAACAGCAGAGTTTTGGAACTTTTGGAGTGAGTTCCTTATCTCACATGACCTGATTTCCAAAGGTTAGAGGTTGGTAGACACCACTAACTGCATCCACTGGCCATTCTACTTACCCCTCCTCAAACAAAAATAGAGGAATGAAAAACAAATGCAAGCTAAATGCTTGACTGCAGGACTGCAGGGCTTTGCAGTATTGCAAAGCAACTATATAAGAAGTATATAACTATATATATATATATATATATATATATATATATATATATATATATATATATAGATAACTATTTTACAGCACTGAAACTAAATGTAATGCAAAGACCTACAGGAACACGTGTGCTCAAAACTACTTACCGGTACCTATTGCAAACTAAGAATGTTGATGTGTATAGAAGGAACAGAAGACAGCAATGGGGTTGATTTACTAAAACTGGAAAGTGTAAAACCTGGAGCTACTCTGCACAGAAACCATGAGCTTCCATGTTTTTTATTTTTTGTCTAAGCTTAATTGAAGAAGTTGAGGTTAGATGCTGATTGGCTACCATGCATAGTAGCACCAGATTTTGCACTCTCCAGGTTTTAGTAAATGAACTCCAGTGTGTTAGAGGCACCTGTTTAAAACAAATTAATTTCAACTTGTTCATACAGTAAATATAGACTACAGCTTAAGTGAAGACAACCTGGTGGAAGTGGACTCTCAAGCACCAAACCACAAACTAATTCTATGAATTCTAAGTTATTACAGTGGTAACCAGGGCAGGACTTAGGGTGGTGGGGGCCCCTGGGCTTGAGTCACTTTCGGGCCCTACCTTCTATACATTACTGTATTTATCGGCGTATAACTCGCACCCCAAGTTTAGGAGGGAATTTTAAGGAAAAAAAATTACATTTAAATGCCAATCAATGCAGCCTGGCAGTGTCATTTGCAACCTTGTCAGTTACAGCCTTGCCCCAGTGCCATTTGCAGCCTTGTCATTGCAGTTTTGAAGTTTAAAAATGGTGCCGCCGAGATACAGAGTCCTGTGTATCTCGGCGGCTCTCGGGTCCTCTCGGCGGCTCTCGGGTCCTCTCGCCGGCTCTCGGGTCCTCTCGCAGTCCCGAGTGGAGCCGAGAGTAGTGTTCCCTGTGTTATGTCCATCATAGGTCGGGACTGGGTGTGACTGTGAGCGGAGCTGAGCCGAGTAAACTCGTCTATGTATCTCAGCGGGGCCCCCTATTGGGCGGGGCCCATGGGCTTGAGCCCAGTCAAGCCCAATGGTAAGTCCTGCCCTGGTGGTAACAGAAACCATCACCTACCAATTGTTAACTTGGTTAAGTAGTGAAGTCGACTGAATAATTGTTTTGGAATTCAGCCATATCAGAAGTCTTAAGGCGGAAAATAAGGATGCTTGTTAACATACATGTGTTAACATTCTTTTTTATTGGATGAGTGCTATTTTACTAGGAACCTTTTCCCCACTAGGACAGTGCAGCAGTACATTCATTACCAGACATTTTAGCACGTCAGAACATTTTGTTACAGAAGTAGTCTCACTGTGCACATTTTGCTTTATCGTGCAAAATTGGTTCATCATATCCCCCATGGCACAAAATGCTTGTAACACTTCGTTCCATTTCAATAGGTGCAGTAGAGCGTTAGCGTGGTAAACCATGCACCCCCTACCCCCATCTCTGTCTGACCATGCAGCTCTGAATGAGATGTATACATGCTTGCTTGAGACCAGCACAATAAAAGTGCAAATAAATGGAGGTGGTGTGTCAGTTAGAGGAGGGGAGGGGGGTTTCAGAGCAACTGCCTGGTAAAGATTCAAGCTACCCAGTAAAGAGGTATGCGGGGGGGGGGGGGGCACACCATGGAAATTTGTATTCATTAGCAGCCACAGCATTAGTAAACCTAAACAAGATACAAAAACATTAGCCAGGAGCCACGCAGCTGTCAAGCAACAGTTTTAATCAAAGTAAAAGTTGCAATATCTTGAAGTCTTGTGTCTTTTCTAAGGCCCCTTTCACACTGGGGCTGCAACCGCATTATCGCTAAAGTTTTAGTGGAGCTTTAGTGGCACTTTTTTGGCCATTAGCAGGGGGGTTAAAAACTCCTGTGTTGAGGCGCTTCCGAATTGCTTTTCAATCGCTTTCCGAATCGCTGCCCATTTTTTCCAATGGGCAGGGCATTTTTGGAGTGCTAAATACAGCGCTCCCAAACCGCCCCAAAGATGCTGCTTGCAGGACTCTTCAGAACGTCCTGCAAACGCACCACCCCAGTGTGAAAAGTTGCACTTGAATGAATAGGAGGCGGTTTTCAGGTGCTTAGCAGAGGCTATTTCCAGCACTAAAGCTCCTGAAATCTGTCCCAGTGTAAAAGGGCTTTTATTGCAGGTGAAGACCATGTTTAAGAAATTGTTGCCCAACTGACAATTCCTATTTATTAGTCAGAAACATATACATGCCATCCCTTCAGTTATTTCAAAATCAGGTTAATCAGTTTGGTTTATTAGGGTGGATGTATCTATTTTAGGTTGCAAGTATTTTTAATTTATTTACACAAACTGTATATAATACCATGAAAAGTTAGCCCAGTCTAAATAATAAAATTAGAAATTAGGCAATATGGCTCCCAAATACATATATAGCAGACTCATGACCGTTGTGTGGGTCTCATTCCTGGGCATTTTTTGATGTGACCTTTGAAGAACTTTATTAGGTCTTTTGGACTGGAGTCCTCTTCCGAGTCTTTGAATAGATTGGGATGATCCCCTTTCCTCTTACATGCTTTATATATATTTGGGATCCATATTGCCACATAATTCACGGTTGCTGTACTACATTTTGGATAGAGCATGGCCTTGTGGTTTGGAGGCTCTACCTATTGAACATTTTGTATCTACTTCTGATCCAGGCCTTTTGGGCAATTGTGATATCAAGTTGAGAAAGCTTTGTTGGTGCCTCTTGTATTCTTATGATTCTTCACTGTTAGACCTGTACTAGAGAACACACTAACTCTAGCCATTGATGTTGTGAATATTGTACCACCCTGCTATGTCCCCCTGATGAAGATTTCTGTTTAAGAATTGAAACACGTCAGGGCTTATTTTACAATGTTGAGGCCTCTATATTTGCCCTTATAAAATTGTTCATGGTGGTTTAGCTATATTTACACATCCTCATCTGGCTATCTGCTTTTAAACTGATGCATGCGTTCTTTTAAATGAGATTTAATAAGCAGTGTTAAGTTTTATATGATGTAACTATATTTAATCTTATATTTCCAATACCTAAAAAATCCCATCCATTGGCCAAAAACTTTTTCATGTAAACCATACCATACAAGGCCTCCCATCATTTATATATAGTTGGCCAAGGGTGAGTTCATGTTTTTTATCCACTTCAATACCGGGCACTTTCACCCCCTTCCTGCCCAGGCCAATTTTCAGATTTCAGTGCTGTTGCACTTTAAATGACGCGGTCATGCAACACTGTACCCAAACAGGTTTTTTATAATTTTTTTTCTCACAAATAGAGCTTTCTTTTGGTGGCGTTTGATCATCACATGTTTTTTTGTTTTGTTTTGTTTTTTGCTAAACAAATAAAAAAAGACTGAAAAATTTGAAAAAATTGTTTTTCTTAGTTATTGTTATAAAATTTTGTAAATGAGTAGGTTTTCTCCTTCACTGACATGCACTGATGAAACGGCACTGATATGCAGCACTGATGGGCACTGATAGGCAGCACTGATGGGCACACATAGGTGGCACTGATGAGCACTAATAGGTGGCACTGATGGACACTGATAGGCCACACTGATGGGTACTTACATGTGGCACTGATGGGCACTGTTAGGTGGCACTGATGGGTGACACTGATGGGCAATGATGGGCACTGATGGACGGCACTGATAGGCAATGATAGGTGGCACTGATAAGCAGCACTGATGAGGAGGCATTGAAAGACTTTACTGATGGGCACTGGTTGGCATTCCTAATGGTCACTGATTGGCACTAATTGGCATCACTGGGGGCACAGGTTGGCATCCTTAGTGGGCATGGGTTGGCATCGCTGGTGGGCTCTAGTAGGCATCCTTGATGGGTCTGCACTGATATTTGAATTGCTGATTATCAGTGAAGACCCTCCCTGACAGGAGAGCTGCTGATCGGCTCTCCTCTACTCACGCCTTTTCAGACGCGAATAGAGGAAAAGCTGATAAAGTCACTTCCTTGTTATGGTGTGACCAACTGTGATTGGATACAGCTGATCACATGGTAAAGAGCCTATGTCATAGGCTCTTTACCTAGATTGTAGTTGTGGCGTGTCAGAGTGACCCCACTACCGATTGCTGTGCGCCCTTGCAGCTTAAAGAAAGGAAGGAAGGAAGGACAAAAGATAGAAAGGAAGGAAGGAAGGAAGGACGCATAAAATGAAGAATGAGAGGAAGCAAGGAAAAAAGGAAAGAAGGAAAGAACATTTTAACACAGAATGTATCCTCACTTGTCTCAAAGTTTCTTTGTCCCCAGTTTACTGCCTGATATCAGGGTCTGCTTTTAAAGCTAGTCACCTTTGACGGTTATCTTTCATACAAGTAAAAGAGTTTAGATACCCAACCCTAAGACATTGCCCTACTCTGCGATTGGACAAAAGGTAGAAAAAAAGTCTTGATAATGGTATCCTTCTATGAGTTTCCATTATCGTTTCATAAAGCAAAACAGAAGGTGACATATGCCCACTGCCATTCCTTAGTTTTTGACGGAACTTATTCATCAAAAAGCATGCAGTCCCCTGAGTTTCCAACCATATGCTACAGGAAAATGTCACCAGTTAAAGATGTATTCATTTGCTGTTTTGAAAACTCTGTTTGATATTCATGCATTCCAAGTGTTTTGACCTAGATTTTTGTAGCGGTATTAGATCCAGCTCTGAAGAGGAAACTAGGCAGCTGTTGCTTATGTAGTCAAAGGAAGAATTTAAAGTAAGGCTAAAAAAAAAAAAGAATAAAAAATGAAAACATTTATTAATAGGTGCCAACATTTTGCACAGGCAATATGTTTAATACTAGATTAGCTAATATAAGCATATGGGGTTGTGTTTGTTGTTGAGCTTTAAAGAAAAGAACAAGGAGCGATTTGAAAGTGTCTGAGGTTCACAAAGATTCACATTTAGAACTTCCTCTAAGAAATTAAAGGCAGCACAGCAGTAACAGCTGAGTTATGGAAGTGAGTAGATCAGAAATCACCGAATTACAAATGAGGTTTCTTAGCACTCAATGAGGTCTCGGAGACTGAAGGGGACCTTCACTCAAGAATTTGGATTTCCGATTTCTAGAAAGCACTAAGATGCAAGGGAAACGATTTACAGGCATGCATAATATTTGGAAGGTTGCTATTGCAAGTCATTGAATTTGCAATAACTATTTTGATTACGTTGACCACCTTGAGTTAAAGAGTAATTCCATTTTCATGACAAAATATACCAAATAAAACAAAAATACCCTCACTGGACACTTTATTACGTACACCTTCTTAGTACCGGGTTGGACTCTGTTTGGCCTTCAGAACTGCCTTCATTCATCGTGGTATAGATTCAATAAGGTTTTAGAAACATTCCTAAGAGATTTTGGTCCATATTGACATCACGCAGTTGCAATAGATTTGTTGGCTGAACATCCATGATGCCAATCTCCCGAAGGTGCTCTAGTGGCTTGAGATCTGTGGAGGCCATTGGAGTACAGTGACCTCATTGTCATGTTCAAGAAACCAGTGGTGAGATGATTGGAGCTTTGTGACATGGTGCATTATCCTGCTGGAAGGAGTTATCAGAAGATGGGTACACTGTAGTCATAAAGGGATGGGCATGGTCAGCAACAATACTCAGGTAGGCCGTGGTGGTTAAACAAATGATACTCAATTGGTACTAAGGGGCCCAAAGTGTGCCAAGAAAATATCCCCCACACCATTACACCACCACCACCAGCCTGAACCGGGGATACAAGGCAGGATGGATCCATGCTTTCATGTTGTTTACGCCAAATTCTGATCCTACCATCTGAATGTCACAGCTGAAATCGAGACTCATCAGACCAGGCAACGTTTTTCCAATCTTAACAATTCTGGTGAGCCTGTGAAAATTGTGTCCTCAGTTTCCTGTTCTTAGCTGATAATAGTTGGCTATTTGAGTTACGGTTGCCTTTCTATCATCTCATTTATCTTATCTGCCCATTCTCCTCTGACCTCTGACATTCAACAAGGCATTTTTGTCCACACAACTGCCGCTCACTGGATATTTTCTCTTTTTAGGACCATTTTCCGAGAGATGGTTGTGCGTGAAAATTCCAGTAGATCAGCAGTTTTTGAAATACTCAGTCCAGCCCCTCTGTCACCAACAACCATGTCATTTTCAAAGTCACTTAAATCCACTTTCTTCCCCATTCTGATGCTCAGTTTGAACTTCAGCAAGTCCTCTTCACCAGGTCTAGATCCCTAAATGTATTGAGTTGCTGCCACGGGATTGGCTAATTAGCAATATGTGGGGGGCGTGGCTTGGCGCCGAGGAGAGATGGCTGCCTAACTAGGAGCTCCCGGCTACAGAGATCCAGCTTTCTTCTGCTAGACCGACATCTCACGGTGAAAAATGGGGAGCACACCGCCGAATGCTTCAGCGATCCGTTCCGGATCGCCCCGGAGAGCAGACCCCCCTTCCCAGCAGCACATTCCGGAGATCTTCCGATCCAGGACTCGGGGAGTGCATCAGGATGCGCAGGCCGCAGCTCACGAGGCCCCGTCGCTCGGCCGAGCGGCGCCTCGATCCAGAAGCCGAAGTCCTCAAAATCCCTCTGCTGCTTCAGACGCACACCATGCCTTAAGCCTGGCTGACCTCCGCGCGGTAGCTGCGGACATTAAATCCGCCATGTCAGCGGCCATCTCGGAACTACGGGAGGACTTCCATCACATGGCTGTCAGGATGGAGGAGGTGGCCCTGTGTCAAGTTCAACAAATCTCAGAATCACACGCAATTCACCTGAGGGACATGAACAGGCATTTGGAGGACCTTGATAACCGAGGCAGGAGGCGCAACTTAAGGGTAAGAGGTCTCCCCGAATCTATTGACTCCCCTCAACTTTTGAGAGAAGTTACGGCGGTTTTTAATGGCCTGCTCGATCGTCCCCCTGACACACTAATTTCAATGGAACGCATCCATAGAGCTTTACGCCCCAGAGGAAGAGAAGCTGATCCACCTAGGGATGTTATTTGTTGCCTCAATGATTTTATCCTCAAAGAAGAAATAATGAGGAAAGCTAGAAATTCTGGGAGACTGATACATCAGGGCGCAGAACTCAGGATCTTTCAAGACCTATCTAGCATTACACTTCAGAGGAGAAGGGAGCTAAAACCATTGCTGGATGTTCTGAGAGCTAGAGAAATCCCATACAGATGGAAATTTCCGTTTTGTTTATCAGCCTCTGCAAACGATCATTCCTTCAATCTTAAAGTTCCGGAAGATCTGGAACACTTTTGCACCTCTCTTCACATTCCTATAGTTGATGTTCCGGATTGGTACAGCGATTTCCGCCTTTCCCCGCTGCGCAGAGCAGAATCAATGGATGGAGTCGCCGAAGCGGGAAATTTCAGCTTGAACCGTCGCCGCAGACACAACCATCCCTCATCTCTGCAACACCCTGTGGGACCTCTGAGGAATCCGAGCCCCACGGCATCCCCGGATCATAGGAGGCAAAGACGGGCGTAATGCACAGGTGATCGCATCCCCTCAGGCTTCAAGTTTTGATACCAGTTAAATGTCTTTTTTCTGACTCTGGCCTTTTGATTGTTATTCCAGGAGTCATATTTCTGACCTCCTACCAGGTACTTATCCTCTTTTTTCTCGTTTCAACCCTTTTGACGTATATGTTTTTTTTGTTCAGAGTATTAACATGATACATTGGCAGATGCCACTTTCATTGGCCCTCTAGTATCTTCCTATTGACATGTTTCACCTGATCCGTATCACACAAGGTTTAACACAAACTGGACTCAAGTTAACCATTTGCTTTTGTTGCAGGTTTATGAGACGTAAGATCTCTTAACGTCTCCGAAGTTTGGGTTTAGTCCCTATCTTTACCCTTTTAATGTTACAGGAGGTTCTGATTTCTGATTTGCCTAGCCTTGACCCACTGTTGCTATGCCAATTGCTTTAATATGTGACTACCGATTTTTGTGTTCTGACCATCACTGTAGAATGGTCGGCTGTGTAATGCTCGGCTCCTACTCCTCCCCCTTCCCATCGAGTCATGCATAACGCTGCATTTCTCTCACCCTCATCCAGTATTTGTTAAAGCATTAATTACACCTTTATACATGGCAGAGGCCCATCTCCCTGTTTACGGGTGGTTCTGTCCGTTTACACAAATCACCTAACATGGAGCCGTGCATTCACAGTGGATCATAGTCTTACAAAAAAAATAAAAAAAAAAAATTTTTTCTTGATGCTACAGTTGGTGGTCTGATTGATATAGGCAACACGTATCAGACAGTTAAAAAGAAAAGTACAGTAGATGTATCTATATTTTTTACTGAAAAAGTTGAACCTAAGTCAAAAGTCGGGTTCTATATGGACCAGATGGTAGGAAAACTTTGGTTTTGTTAATGTTTGTTTAGTTGGTTACTACAGAGATCACAGGCATCACTTGAAGCACACAAACAACCAGTTCTTCAATAATTCCAAATCTACTATTACCATAGCTAGGTTATTGTCACTTAAACTCTGGGGTTGTACCCACCATCTCCCTTTTTTTTTTATACGGTTTAGACCCCTCTAAAAAGAGATCACATTGATGGTCTCCTAACCCTAGCTCTCTCCAGTAATGAGGATATCTCCTCCCCCCTGCAAAATTCACTATTAGTCTTTAAATCGGCTCCTCCCCCCTTTTACTCGGCTTCAAATTAATAGGCTGAGGTTCGGTCCTGATATGTAGCACCACAGATCTCTCGGGATCCTAATTTCTTAACTCACATACAACTTCTCTTTGTTCGCCAACCACTCCTACACACAGGTGGTGCCTTAGTGACCCACCTGACCCTCACTGGGCTTCTTTGTCGGTTTAGTTAGTTCGTGACTACCGACCCCAGTAATACATTATTCCTCCCGGGGGATATCCTCTCACTTTCTGATAGGATATCCAGCGGGTGGATACCTACCCATCCTACTCACTCCCCCCCCCCTCTGCCTTCCATTTCATCCCCTTCCTTTTTTCCCACATACGTACCCACCCCATATCCCTCTACAGATTGTCAGTAGATAGATTAAACGATATCTGGGGATAGTTCAGTTTTTAGCTGATTTACCGCACTGGTTTTTACTCACAATGGCCTCCTCAATAACCAGATCAGGTCCTTCTACTCTAAAATTGGTTTCTTTAAACGCTAAGGGTTTGAACATTCCTGAAAAAAGAACGAGTATATTAAACAGTCTTAAGAGTATGCGAGCAGATGTGGCTTTCCTACAGGAGACGCACTTCAGTTCTCAGGCGACACCAAAACTATACAACCGACATTACCCACACAGCTATCATGCGACAACACCTAATTCAAAAACAAAAGGGGTCTCTATACTTTTGTCCAAAAATATACCATACAGATTTCGGATTCGCTGATAGATACTCAGGGTAGATTTCTTTTCTTAAAGGGCACATGGCAAAATAGACCCATAACGTTAGCCAATATTTATAGTCCAAACTCAGCTCAAGTTTCCTTCTTTAGGGACACCATTTCCAAACTTGCTACGTTCCAGTCAGGAATAGTCATATTAGGTGGTGACTTCAATGTGCCCTTGGAACCCCTAATCGACACCTCGGCAGGTACCTCACACTTACCGTACAGAGCTCTCCGCCAAATTAAACTGGCCCTGCAGTCCCTTACATTGCATGATACTTGGCGTACCCTTCATCCCAAAGACAAAGACTTCTCATTTTTCTCGGCCCCCCACAATCGGTACTCCCGGCTTGACTACATCTTTATTACCCAGACTGACCTCCCCCTTCTCTCTGCTGCGAGGATAGAACCCATGACTTCTTCTGATCATCACCCGGTATCGATTATATTGACACTCCCTGAGATTCAGGAAAACACACGGACATGGACACTGAACCCACATATCCTCACAGACTCTATTCATGTTGCTGAACTGCAACAATGCATGGATGATTATTTCAAATGTAATGACACTCCGGACGTTTCACCCATGACACAATGGGCCGCCCACAAATGTGTGCTGAGAGGAAAACTGATTTCTATTTCTGCCAAGATAGCAAAGAACAAAAAAGCGTATCTTTCGGATCTTTTTGTCAATCTCAGAAAGTTGGAACAAGTACACAAGCAAACTTTAGCTGCTCAGACTCTCTCAGAACTACATACGGTCCGTACCTCCATCCAGACTGAACTGAACAAACGTGTAAAAAGAAAATTTCTATTGTCCAAAAAACAATTTTATGAATTTGGTAACAAAAGCGGCCGACTGTTGGCCAGAGCCCTGCAAAAACACAACGCTAAATTTAATGTCCATTGTTTGCATTCTTCATCGGGTTCCAAGGTCACTAGTAACAAGGCAATCGCAAAAGAATTCGAGCAATTTTATTCACAATTGTACAATTTGCACAGAGACACCGCCTCAACCACATCCCAATCGTCCAGAGCACAATTGATGCAACAATTTTTGACACAATATTGCCCACAATTGACTGACGCTGACCTTGTCGACGCGTTGGACGCTCCCATTAGCACCTTAGAATGGGACAATGCTCTCAAACAAACAAAAGTGGGCAAGAGTCCAGGCCCCGACGGTCTACCGACAATGTATTATAAGACTTTTTCAGATACCTTGAGAAATCCTTTTGTAAAAGCGTTCAATTCCCTAAACATGCAAAATTTTATTTTACCTGAAATGTTGGAGGCCCACATAGTAGTTATTCCAAAAGGCGATAAAGACCCCACACAAACAGCTAATTATAGACCAATATCTTTGCTTAATGTAGATGTGAAAATATTCTCTAAAATCCTGGCCAACAGACTTCAATCGATCCTTCCCTCACTAATATCAACGGATCAAGTTGGTTTCGTCCCGGGCAGGGAAGCTCGAGACAATACCATAAAAGCCATCAATATTCACCATATCATCCAGACAACTAGACAAAAAAGCTTTTTTCTATCCCTCGATGCGGAGAAGGCATTTGACAGGGTAGCCTGGGACTATATGTATGCGGTCCTGGGTCACATTGGCCTTGGACCTCAATTACTCAACTTTATCCAATCCCTCTACCGACACCCCTCGGCGAAAATTAGAGTCAACCGTACCCTGTCAGATGCCTTCTCCATCGGAAACGGGACAAGACAGGGATGCCCCCTGTCTCCGGTCCTATTTATACTGACGCTTGAACCCCTACTTAACTGCTTAAGACAAAATCCTGACATCATGGGGGTCAAAACAGGTGGAAGGGATCGCAAGTTAGCCGCCTATGCGGATGATATTTTGATGTTTCTTTCGAATCCCCATACTACCCTACCAGTTCTTTTATCTGAATTTCGCAAATTCGCCCTGATTTCCAACCTTAAAATTAATTTTGACAAGTCCTACGCACTTAACATTTCCCTAACCCCTGAGACGGTGGCTCTGTGTAAAGTCAACTTTCCATTCCAATGGAATGATAGCGATATAACATATCTGGGCATCAAAATCCCAAAACACCTCAATGACCTTTATAAAGTAAACTATCCGGACATCCTCAAAAAAATTACTCAGGATTTAAAACGTTGGTCCACAATTTCTCTCTCATGGTTTGGCAGAGCTGCTGTTATTAAAATGAACGTCCTTCCGCGTCTTCTTTATGTACTACAAACTGTACCGATACATCTCCCCCCTGCATTTTTTAAAACATATAAATCAATCTGCACAAAATTTTTATGGGGCAAATACAGGCCCAGAATTAACTACTCACAACTCACTCTGCCTAAGCATCTGGGTGGAATAGGGCTACCTGACTTGCATGGTTACTATGTAGCCGCACACCTAACCAGAATTGTTGACTGGAATATTCATATACAGACGAAAGACTGGGTAAATTTGGAAACAAACTTTTCCAAATTTCCTCTAAGATCGCTCCCGTGGCTGAGGTACTCAACTTATAGGAAAGAAGTTGAATCACATCCTCTTATTATCCCTACATTGCAGTGCTTCCGTAACCAATGTGCAAATAACTTAGTTTCCTCTGTACCGGGTCCACTTACATCAATTAAGCTGAATCCTGACTTCCCCCCAGGGGTCCACGAAAACTTTCTTCACAATAATTGGACTTTTGATCAGGTTTTAATACAACATTTCTATTCTTCCGGACGATTATTGACGGCCGCCCAATTAGCCTCGATTCACCAAAGACCACCTATAGCTGCATGGACCTTCCAACAGCTGACACATTACATGAGAGCCATTTCCAAAATCAGAGACTGCTCGAGACAGTTAACACCTTTCGAATCGCTATGTACATCTAATACACCCCAATCTCACCTAATATCTCAAACGTACTCACTCTTATTCCTTAATCTTAAACCCAATACATCCAAAGCCTGTGCCGGTTGGGAAAGGGAATTAGGGATAGTTTTGTCGCCTGAGGACTGGGAAAACATCTTTCTAAACATCCACAAAGGTTCGCTTAATGTCTCTACTCAGGAGAATGGGTATAAGCTTCAATCACGCTGGTACAGAACTCCAGTGCTCTTACACAAATGGAGCCCAAACAATCCAGAGGTATGCTGGAGATGCCTCCAATCCAGAGGTACTTTATTACACATCTGGTGGGAATGTCCCAACATTCAATCATACTGGAAAAATATCCACAATCTAATACAAAAGATCACTACCTATGACTTACCTTTCACCCCGGCTCAATTTCTTTTACACCATACCACAGTACATAACACATCTTACAGGAAATCACTTACCATTCACCTTATCAATGCAGCTAAACAATGTGTTCCTCTATTGTGGAAAACCCAAACCAGTCCATCTACGAAGGACTGGATACTGAAAGTTCAAAAGATAGCCGAAATGGAGGAGTTGATACATATTTCCAATGATACCCCTCAGAAATTTAACCAGAAATGGGCCTGCTGGAAATACTTTGAATCCACTTCCGAATGTAAAGACATTCTTTTAGGTCGTGCCTAAACATTTTTCGCTTCTTTTTTCCGCTTTTTTCTTTTTTTAGGTAATAACTCATATCACACCACGATAGCCCTTCACTTTGCCCTTACCTGACGTCAAGGCTCCGATCCAACCCCACTGAGCATGGAACATGATTAACCTTTGAAACCCTATGTCCCCTTTCCCTGCATCCTCCTCCCATCCTACTTTCCTCTTTATGTTACCCCGATCCTAACCCCCCTACCCCCCCCCTCCCCCCCCCCCTACCCACCTCGTCCTATCCTTCATTCCTCCCCCCCCCCACTTCCTCCAGTTCCTTTCCTACCTTTGTATAAAAACTCGGGAATTTTACTCTCGATTAACTACCCTTTCCCGCTATAGTCAACACCATGTAACTACGATCAACGAAAAGATAGATAGGATGATGTTTACTAACTTAGTTAGCGGTTAATATCTCTAGAGTACCTATGTTAAAAGAAAAAAAAAATTCTTTTACACTAATGTATGCTAAGTTAAAGAAGATGTACAATTTCTGCTTCTTTTTGACATGTTGTTGATTTCAGTTTATTTCTACAAAATGACTTGTAAGTTAATCTGTATGCTACCTTATCTGTTTCAATAAAATCTTTGAAAAAAAAAAAAAAAAAGCAATATGTGTTATCAAGCAATTGAACAGGTGTACCTAATAAAGTGGCCAGAGAGTGTATATAATATAGTATATATAATTGCTACACAAGCCATGTTGTAAACTAACGTTATTAAAAATTACCTTTCCTTTTCAGTCTACAGCCACTGTAATTTTCTGTAAAATCCAACACACTTTGGAAACCTGGAGGTATTATATTTGCTGTTGGTATAAAAAAAAAACTGAGAGATGTAATTTCATTTAATTTTCATTACTTCATTTCAAGATACAAGTCAAATTTTAGGCACCTCTACAATAGGAGTTTCAGTTTTGGTGAGATACCCTCAAGGGCCAAATACTTCTACAAGGATGCAGACTCTATAGCTTTTCTCAACCAAACACAGATGATTGTAAGGAACCAGACCCTCCCATTCAGAATCAATCGGCAAAGGACATTGTAAAACAAACAGCTTATTCTTCAGCACAATGAAAGGTAGGAAGCTACTACATACAATATTTAAGTGAATCGATGTTGCGCTGCTCATAACATGACATATAAATCCCTATTGTAAATTTAATCAATAATATGAAGAATACCGGTATAAACCAAAAAATAAATGAAAGTGCCTCACAGTAAAATAAATCTTCATACTCAGTAACAATGTGATTTAGCATAAGTGATTCATTATAAAAGTCCCAATATTACAGTCCACAACAACATTGGTGTCTGTCACTGTGATTTCCTAATAGTGTTCCAATTTCACCCAGGAACAGTGCTCCACCAACCGGAGTAACCGCTCACCTCAAGTTGAGACCCATAAATCATACAGGTCATAGGCACTTAAATGTATCCACTCCTCCATAGGTTAAAGGCGGTGGTCCCTGAAATAGTACATATACATTCCTTTAGCCACTAGCCGACCAGCGCATGACGACATATGTCTGCACAATGGCACGGCTGGGCAAATGAGCGCAAAGATACGTCCCCTTTAAGACGCGGCATTGTGGGTGTGCGTACGCCACTGGTTCCATGCCCGTGGACCCGATGTCTGTTGGGAGTCCACAATTGTGTCACGGAGAGGAAGAATGGGGAGATGCCTATGTAAACAAGGCATTCCCCGTTCTGCCTTAGTGACATTATTATTATTATTATTCACGGTTTACTACTGCTCCCTGTTATCGGGAACAGTGATCGCTATCATGTCAGTGGAAGCCCATCCCCGCCCCCCATGGTTAGAACACCTCCGTAGGACACACTTAACCCCTTGATCGCCCCCTAGTGTTTAACCCCCTTCCCTGGAAGTGCATTTTTATGATCACTGTATAAATGACAATGGTCAAAAGTGCCTGATGTGTCCGCCATAATGCTGCAGTCACGATAAAAATCTCAGATCGCTGCCATTACTAATAAAAATAAAATTAATAATAAAAATGCCATAAATCTATCCCCTATTTTGTAGACGCTATAACTTTTGCGCAAACCAATCAATATACACTTATTGCGATTTTTTTTACCAAAAATATGTAGAAGAATACATATCAGCCTAAACTGATTTTTTTTTATATATATTTTTTGGGGATATTTATTATAGCAAAAAGTAAAAAATATTGGGTTTTTTTTTCAAAATTGTCGCTCTTTTTTTGTTTATAGCCCAGAAAATAAAAGCCGCAGAGGTTAGCAAATACCACCAAAAGAAAGCTCCATTTGTGGGAAAAAAGGGACGTCAATTTATGTTTGGTCGCAACGTTGCACGACCATGCAGTTGTTTGTTAAAACGACGCAGTGCTGTATCGCAAAAAGTGCTCTGGTCAGGAAGGGGGTAAATCCTTCCGCAGCTGAAGTGGTTAAGAGACCAAAAAGCATCCACTTGGCCAGCTCAAAAAACTCTCAAAAGTAGAAAGGCTCAGACAATAGTCTAGTATTGTTTTATTCATTTATTATTTAGAAATTAGTTAAATTACATAAAATTGCACTCACATTTAAAGAGAGTTAAAGAGACTCAAACATCGCACTGGAGAACAGCGGTCTGTCGCTACATCTGGTTTCGCCACCAGAAGTAATGTCCCTTTGGGCGGAGCCGGGTGATGAGTATTCAGATTATCCAGTTTCATCCACTGAACACTGTGCACCACAAGACACCAGTGCACCCCACAACATCTTTTCTCACCTAGTGATCAGAGTGCACCCCAAAATGCCAGTGCAACCAGAAGCATCTACTGACCCCTATGCTCCCCTTGACTCCAGTGCACCCCAGGGCATATAGGGTCATCTACTATATTGCACATCTGGTGGACCATTTTATGAAATAACAAAATTAAGTCTAGCATTGGGCTTTTATTTAACATTTTTTTTTTCTAGTAAGTAGATGTGCCCCAGGACTCCAGTGCACCCCAGAGTATCCACTATTAACTAGTGACCCCAGTGTGCCCCATGCAGGGTTGCCACCTTTGCTTCAAGCCAAACCCAAACACTTTAGCAGCCTGGGACACCTTTCGGTGCACCAAGAAGAGTAGTAATTTGGAGTGCATAGCTTGCCACAGTGATTGTGGCCAAATGTTGCTATTGCTGCATCCCAGTGATGCCGAACCTGCCCCCAGACAGCCACCCGCAGCTCACAGATGGCAACAGATTTGTGTGTGACTATCTTGGTTACTTGGGGAGCCACAGCCCACTCTGAATAATGTGTCTGGGTTTCAGGACTGATTCAAAACCCAAACTGCCTGGGTGAATCCCGGACAGGTGGCAACCCTAGCCCCATGACTCGAGTGCACCCTGGAACATCCCATGTCATCTAGTAAATACAATGTGTCTCTCTGCACTCTGTGACTCCAGTATACCCAGAACACCATGAACTGTCCTTTTCTCAGTGGAGCTAGCAGTGGAGTTGGGTCCTGCTTTATCTTCTGCAACAAGCTGTGTATGGCCAACAACATTAAAAAAAAGCTGACTAATGCACGTCATGTTATCTTAGGAGTTAAAAAGATGTTTTTAGGGGGCTTCGTCAATCCCCACTGTCCACACCAGTTTATTGTCGTTGAAAGGTCCTGTGTTAACACCCCCTTGTGGGGGCAGAGATACGACACCCTGCGCTCACTTTATGTGCTCGGTTTTCCTGGTTGTTGTAAAGAAGAAGTACTGTGGTGAAAAGCTCTGGATTGAGGTGAATATAATATAATAGGTGAATAATGCACATCTGGTGGACCATTTTATGAAATAACAAAATTAAGTTTAGCATTGGGCTTTTATTTAATTTTTTTTTTCTGAGTTCTCAGTCACAAATATTGTATAGATAGACTCATTTTCATCAACAACATTATTTTTATTTATCATTATTATTATTATTATTATTAAAAGTAGTAGTAATCAGCTTTGAATGGGTGAATCCCTACCACAGCACTATTTGCCTTCCTGGCCGGCAGAACACAACAATTAATGCTAGTGGCTAGAGCCACCAGCAGTAATCGTAAGTAACAAAACGACAGGTTGGTTGTCCCCGAGTCAATTGATGGACCAACTTGGGTACAACCAGCCTGCCTGTCGATGGACAATGATCGATTCATCTATCTATGGCTGGTTTTGAGACATTGTGTATTATATTTTGTGTACTGCTTGGACCCTGAAGAAGGGGAAACATCCTGAAAAAGCTTGTCCTGAAAATTTGGATGTTACTGCTAATACAAAAAGTATTGTGAACAGTACACACTTTCATTATTGGCCAGATGATTAAATGAAAAGGCTCTTTGTGTAACCAAAGTGCCCTATGATAGGAACAGAAGAATCTGCATTCACATGCATAAAGCCAATACGTTTAATAACGTATATTTTGGTTTATGCTGATAATGGTTTCTTCTTCTTTTTTTTTTTTTTTTACCAGCAAGTGTGCCCATTCTAGATTGAGAAGATTGGAGATTTTAACAAGAAAATGTATGTAGCACTAACCCCTGAAGGAGCTGCTGGTTAGATTTGGGCTTACAGTTACCTCCTGTTTTCTTCGTTGTACATCTAGGGGTGTCCCGTTGTAGATGGCCCAGTAACTTAGAGACTGACAACAGATCCACTTGAATGGATTTTATTTGAAAAAACATAGACATTGAACAGTCTCTTAAATTGGGATCAGAGGGTTGGGAAGGAAAGTTCAGGTACTCTTAGTGTCAAAGTCAAATTGTTGAAGAACTTGCTTACTTTGACTGCATCCAGAGAATAGCCATTCGCAACTGGATGATCACTCAGGTTGGACAGTCCTTCTCTCACAAGGCCTAGCAGCCAACAAGGTGCTTACTCAGGAAACAAGTCTCTGCCACAGACGTTGTTGTAGAACATACAAAATAATGTCTCTGCCACAGACATTGTTGTTGAACACGTAGGGAAACTAAGCTTGAAAACACTTGTTGAATGAGCAGGGGTATGATGTACCCCCATACCCATTCACATAGGGGCTTCCAGATTCCAATAAGCTCCTCCCTTGCCTGCAGACCCCAACAACCACCAGCCAGGGTTGCTGGGAAGAGGCCCTTGTCCTTATCAACATGGGGGCAAGGTGCTTTTGAGTGAGGGGCGCAGATCCCCCCTGCCCCAAAGCACCCACTCCCCCATGTTGAGGGCATGCAGCCTGGTATGGTTCAGGAGGGGGGGGGGGGGCACTTGCTCGTCCCTTCCCTTTCCTGACCTGCCAGGCTTCATGATCGGATAAGGGTTTGGTATGGATTTTGGGTAGACCCCACTCCATTTCTTTTTTAAATTTTGGTGTGGGGTGGGGTTCCCTCCAATCCATACTAGAACAGAAGGGCTTTTTTTCACAAAATTTTTTGCTGCCAATTTATTTTTATTTTTTTACATTCAGCTGTCAGCGGGAAACGCCACTGACATCCAATGACCCATCGGTTGTTAAGGATGCAGCCCCCTCCTTAGCAACCAGCTATATGCAGTGTTTTAAACTGAAAAATAAAGAACACAAAGCGCAGAACACATCAAAAATCGCATCACAGGCACCACACTTGCGTTTCTGGTGTGATTCTATTAAAGTCTATTACACACAAAATGCCGACCCAATCCCAACCCTTTCCAAATATGCACCAGCCACAAACGAATAGATGTGAACTTAGGAAACCATGTTAAATGAACTGTAGTGCATTTCCGAAAACTGCAAAACACACAAAAAAATGCATAGGTGTGAACCTAGGGTAACACTGTGAAACATTATGGGTTGACTTGGAAGCATCTCTTCATTCACTCCTATTGCTCCCCCCAAAATCCAGACCATAAGCCCCTTGATGGGTCACATGGCTACGAACCTGGGATTTCATTTAATTTCATTTGCCCCTCCTTCCTTTTCTGGGCAACCCAACATTTCTCCCGGGCTTAGAGTCCTCTACCGCATTTCACTGGTGGATTTCTCACAACTTTCATTACGTCTACTCTTTTATCACTGGTCGCGCTGTGGGAACTCACCAGCAGATGGCTGACTTTAGGGACTCACCAGCAATGCCATGCCATCGTCCAGTCAGTACAATTCAGGGAGGGAACTCACCAGCAGATGGTGGACTGTGAAGACTCACCAGCAACGCCATGTCAAGGTCTGGTCAGTACAATTCAAGGAGGGAACTCCCCAGTAGATAGTGGACTTTGGAGACTCAACAACAAAGCCATGCCGAGGCCTGGTCAGTACAATTTAGGGAGGGAACTCTCCAGTAGATGGTGTTCTTTGGAGACTCTCCAACAATGGCATGCCGAGGTCCGGACAGTACAATTCAGAGAGGGAACTCACCAGCCAATGGCAGATTGTGAGGACTCACCAGCAACACCATGCCAAGGTCTGGTCAGTATAATTAAGGGAGAGAACTTACCAGTAGATAGAGGACTGTGGGGACTCACCAGCAACACCATGTCAAGGCTATGCACAGCACTACTTTTATAAGTTTACTGGCTTTGCAAAGATATTTCGAGCGCAAAAATTGGGTTTATATTATTTATGGCTATTGGTGAATAGATTTAAATGAAAGTTTTCAGCTTTAAGCTTGCCGTGCATATACACAGGTTTAATGCAAATAACAGATTCTTTCATCCAAATGCTATACAGTGCAGATGGACGTATCTCCCGCTGTGCCTATTGCATTCTGATAGTCGGCACCTGCGGCTGTCAGAATACCTGAACAGTGTCTGCTTCTGTTCAAATACAGCTGCTGTTTGACTGACAATTTTCCATCCGGCTCCTTCAATTTTTCAATCGAATAATGTTAGGCAGGAAGGTGGACTCAGAGCCAGCTTTAGATTCTTTGCATTCCTGCATTTGTTACTTAACCACTTTCAGACCGGACCATTTTGCTGGTAAATGACCAGAGGTCTTTTTACACTTTGGCACTGCGCTGCTTTAACTGGTAATTGCGCGGTCATGCAATGTTGTACCCAAACAAAATTTGCGTCCTTTTCTTCCCACAAATAGAGCTTTCTTTTGATGGTATTTGATTGCCTCTGCGATTTTTATTTTTTGCGATATAAACGTAAAAAGACCGCAAATTTTGAAAAAAAATGATATTTTCTACTTTTTGTTATTAGAAAAATCCAATAAACTCAATTTTAGTCATACATTTAGGACAAAATGTATTCAGCCACATGTCTTTGGTAAAAAAAAAGTCAATAATTGTATATTTATTGGTTTGCGCAAAAGTTGTCACATCTACAAACTAAGGTACGTTTTCTGGAATTTACGCAGCTTTTAGTTT
This sequence comes from Lithobates pipiens, assembly GCF_037356315.1. NCBI lineage: Eukaryota > Metazoa > Chordata > Amphibia > Anura > Ranidae > Lithobates > Lithobates pipiens. The sequence continues at coordinate 24,885,748 of NW_027507903.1, forward strand.
ACGACTGCCTATCTCATTTCTTGAGGTGCTAAAATGACAGGGCAGTACAAAACCCCCCCAAATGACCCCATTTTGGAAAGTAGACCCCCTAAGGAAATTGATAAGAGGCATGTTGAGCCCATTGAATATTTTATTTTTTTGCCTCAAGCGATTGAATAATGACAAAAAAAAATTTTTTTTTTTTTTTTTACACAAAGTTGTCACTAAATGATATATTGCTCACACATGCTATGGGCGTATGTGAAATGACACCCCAAAATAAATTCTGCTGCTTCTCCTGAGTACGGGGATACCACATATGTGGGACTTTTTGGGAGCCTAGCCGCGTACAGGGCCCCGAAAACCAAGCACCGCCTTCAGGCTTTCTAAGGGCGTAAATTTTTGATTTCACGCCTCACTACCTATTACAGTTTTGAAGGCCATAAAATGCCAAGATGGCACAAAACCCCCACAAATGACCCCATTTTAGAAAGTAGACACCCCAAGCTATTTGCTGAGAGGCATGTTGAGTCCATGGAATATTTTATATTTTGCCACAAGTTGCGGGAAAATTACAAACTTTTTTTTTTTTTTTTTTTTTTTCACAAAGTTGTCACTAAATGATATATTGCTCATGCATGCCATGGGCATATGTGAAATGACACCCCAAAATAAATTCTGCTGCTTCTCCTGAGTACGGGGATACCACATATGTGGGACTTTTTGGGAGCCTAGCCGCGTACGGGGCCCCGAAAACCAAGCACCGCCTTCAGGCTTTCTAAGGGCGTAATTTTTTGAGTTCACTTCTCACTACCTATTACAGTTTTGAAGGCCATAAAATGCCAAGATGGCACAAAACCCCCACAAATGACCCCATTTTAGAAAGTAGACACCCCAAGCTATTTGCTGAGAGGCATGTTGAGTCCATGGAATATTTTATATTTTGCCACAAGTTGCGGGAAAATTACAAACTTTTTTTTTTTTTCACAAAGTTGTCACTAAATGATATATTGCTCACGCATGCCATGGGCATATGTGAAATGACACCCCAAAATAAATTCTGCTGCTTCTCCTGAGTACGGGGATACCACATATGTGGGACTTTTTGGGAGCCTAGCCGCGTACGGGGCCCCAAAAACCAAGCACCGCCTTCAGGCTTTCTAAGGGCGTTACAGTTTTGAAGGCCATAAAATGCCAAGATGGCACAAACCCCCCCCCCCCAAATGACCCCATTTTAGAAAGTAGACACCCCTAAATTTAGGGGTACACTAGTGAGACTAGGTAATAAATGGCGGGTGCCCTGAAACTATAAAAAAATAACTAACCAACCAGCGTCACCTGTAACAGTTATATGGTGATCACTGGTGAAAGGGTTAACTAGGGGGCAATCAGGGGGCTTTATGCGGTAGTATATGGGGGTCCCTGGCGCTATAAAAAGCTGCGGCGAACCTAAATACCTACCTGCCTAACTAGCGTCACCTGTGACACTAATACAGCGATCAGAAAAACGATCGCTTATTAGGCTGGGTTCACACTGGAGCGATGCGGGAACGCCACGAATGCGCGGCGGGTTCCCGCATCGCATGCCTCCCGGCGGCAGTTCACACTGCCCTATGCGAACTGCTGGGAGTGTCAGTGAAATGTTAATGACACCCCCAGATCAGTTCGCATATCGCAGTGCGATCTGCAAACTTGGATCGCATGGTGTGAACACCCATGCGATCCGATTCTGCTGCGGACCAAAAAAAGGGTCCCGTGCGAGTTTGCGGCGGGTGCGGCGGGTGCGACACGAATTCAGCCATACTATCTGTATAGCTGAACTCGAATCGCACAGAGATCGGATGTGATTTGCACTGCAGTGCGGTGCGAATCACATCCGTTCTCATAAACCGCTGCAATGTGAACCCAGCCTTAGTGACACTGGCGACGGGGGGTGATCACGGGGTTAAACCTTTATTGGGGGGGTTAGGGGGGTACCTTAGAACTAAAGGGGGCTAACCCTAACTGCCCTAACAGTTATTAGTCACAAATGACACCTGCCGGGTGATCAGGGGGTTAAACCTTTATTAGGTAATAAATGGCGGGTGCCCTGAAACTATAAAAAAATAACTAACCAACCAGCGTCACCTGTAACAGTTATATGGTGATCACTGGTGAAAGGGTTAACTAGGGGGCAATCAGGGGGCTTTATGCGGTAGTATATGGGGGTCCCTAGCGCTATAAAAAGCTGCGGCGAACCTAAATACCTACCTGCCTAACTAGCGTCACCTGTGACACTAATACGGCGATCAGAAAAATGATCGCTTATTAGGCTGGGTTCACACTGGAGCGATGCGGAAACGCCGCGAATCCGCGGCGGGTTCCCGCATCGCATGCCTCCCGGCGGCAGTTCACACTGCCCTATGCGAACTGCTGGGAGTGTCAGTGAAATGTTACTGACACCCCCAGATCAGTTCGCATATCGCAGTGCGATCTGCAAACTCGGATCGCATGGTGTGAACACCCATGCGATCCGATTCTGCTGCGGGCCAAAAAAAGGGTCCCGTGCGAATTTGCGGCGGGTGCGGCGGGTGTGGCGGGTGCGGCGGGTGCGGCGAATGGCTGAACTCGAATCGCACAGAGATCGGATGTGATTTGCACTGCAGTGCGGTGCGAATCACATTCGTTCTCATAAACCGCTGCAATGTGAACCCAGCCTTAGTGACACTGGCGACGGGGGGTGATCACGGGGTTAAACCTTTATTGGGGGGGTTAGGGGGGTACATTAGAACTAAAGGGGGCTAACCCTAACTGCCCTAACAGTTATTACAGTCACAAATGACACCAATGCAAAAAAAAAAAAAAAAAAAAAAAAAATGACATTGGTGTCACTGTGACTGGGGGGCAGGGGTAATTGGGGGGGTGATCGGGGGGTAAAGGGGGGGTGTGAGTGTGCCTGGCATGTTCTACTGTGTGTGGGATGTGTTGGTGCAACTCACTGATCCGCTCTCCTCCGTGTCGGAACGAAAAATACCGACACGGAGGAGAGAATACATCACTTCCTCTCCTGTGTTTACATTACAGGAGAGGAAGTGATGTCACCGGGGATTTCCATTCGTCGGGAGCGATCGCGAGGGGGTGGCCATGAATGAATGGCCGTCCCCTCGTCCGGGATCGCTCCCGAACGAAAACCGACCGCCGCAGGCACCGGGCGGGGGCCCGATCGGGCCCCCGACCCGCGGGAGGCAAATCACGTACATCTACGTGCTTATGCCTGCCCGTGCCATTCTGCCGACGTACATCGGCGTGAGGCGGTCGGCAAGTGGTTAAAGCAATGCAGTGAAGTATCGCAAAAAGTGCTCTGGTCAGGAAGGCGGTAAATCCTTACGGGGCTGAAGAGGTTAACCATGTAAGGTCCGCCCTATAGCAGTTTTATTGCTACAGGGTGGCACCTCTGTAAACAAGACAGATCGCCATTCTGGCAGGAGGGAAAAGATGACATTTGTGACCCTGCAAAGTAGGAAATAAATTGTGTATCTTCTCCTAGTAAAAGCACCTCCCAGAGTGTAGTAAAACACTGGTTAGGCACACAGTTAACCTTTTAATCACCCGTGATGTTACCCCTTCCCAGCCAGTGTCATTAGCACTGAGCACTGTATTAGTGTCACTGGTCCCCAAAAAGTGTCAATCAGTGTCAGAATGTCCTCAGCAATATCACAGTCCCGCTATAAGTCGCTGATCGCCACCATTACTAGTAGAAAAATAAATAAATACAAATATCCACGTAAAAGTTGTATCACAATACATATTGGCCTAAATTGATGAAGAAATTAGATTTTTTTCAATTTCTTTATTGAATATGTTTTGTAGCAGAAAGTAAAAAATATAGTTTTTTTATTTCAAAATTTACGTTTTTTTTTTGTTTTGTGTATAGCACACAAAAAGACACAGAGGGGATCAAATACCACAAGAAAAAAAATGCTCTATTTGTGGGAAAAAAAGGACATCAATTTCATTTGGGTACAGCGTTGGACGACTGCTCAATTGTCAGTTAAAGTAACGCAGTGCCATATCGCAAAAAAAGTACCCTGTCATGAAAGGAGGTCAAGTGGTTAACCAAACGTAACATTTCATATTCCTGATATGAGCCTGCTATACCATGTACTTGTATGAAAAAGTATCTTTGGTGTTTATTTTTTTATTTTTACATTTTTGAAATTTGCCCAATCTTCTTTTCAGACCAGAATATTTTGTCACCAATTTTCAGAGGCATCAGGTGTGTGATTTAAGTCCACCTCTACGGGACTATACCGTAATCAGATAACTTTTTTTTTTTACAAGGTAAGAAGAGCATCCTTCAGACCACCTACCAACAAAGAACACGAGAGCCTTTGGGTCAATAATCCAAAGATCCCAACAATATGCTATGTCACTCCGCCTGCCTGAAGACAAACAATACAATCATAGAAAAAGTTGAACAGGCCACTGACTTTGGAGAGGCTGGGAAGGATGTTTGAACAGCTTTATTTAATCCTCCATTTCTGACTTCTGAGTGGAATTAGTTATTTGATACAATCTCCGAAGATCTAAATTCTGCTCTCCAAAGATTAGACGGATAAGTTGAAGAACAAGTCTCTGTGAAATGACCCTTTATCAGTGTTAATTGAAAATGGTAGAAACACTGCTTCGGTCAGGATACAAGATGCTTCTACATTATAATGAGCCTCTAGCATAGGCTTTCCCAACCTTTTCAACACAGAGGAACCCTTGAAACAACTATCTGGTCTCAGGGAACCCATGATTAAAATGACTACATTTACAACACATAATACAGTGGGAAGAACGCTCCTTGCACTTGTGATCATTGGGAAGAATTACCCCCTTATAGATAGTTAAAAAGATTGTTGGTGTCAGTGTGAACTTATCTGAGATGCAGAAATTGCTCATTGCTCAGAGAACCCCTAGCAACCTCTGAAGGGACCCTGGTTGAGGAAACCTGCTCTAGCATACTTATATACATTTTTTTAGCATGGGATAATATTTGTGTTTTGGCCTACTAGGTTGGTTCAATTTTATTTATAATAAAGGAAATGTATGGCCACAGCATAAGCTTTCATTTTATAATATCAGCATTGTAATAACAATAAATACAATAGTTATGTTTGATAATCTAATATTAACTTTCTTTAAAAAAATCTCCTTTCATGTTGTGAGTGCTGCCTGTCTGCTGGCCGTCTTTTTCCACACCTGTCTGAATTTCCTGCATGCTTTGCAACTCCATTTCTAATGACTACATATCCCATGGTACAATGCTGCCTGCAAACAGTGATTACTGTACTGACTCCACCTCCTGAAACACCTCTTTCAGAAGGCGGAGGTCAGAAGGCAGGCTCTTTGAATTGTGTGACACAGCAGTGCCTACCCACAGGTAATAGTGACTATGGGGTTGATTTACTAAAGACAAATAGACTGTAAGCTTTGCAAAGTGCAGGTGCACTCTGCATGGTCATTTGTTCCAGAACTTGGTAAATAAGGGGAAGTCAGTCTGCTGACTTCCATCATTTAATCAGGTGCAAGCAAAAATGCTTTTTTTTTCCTTGCACGTGATTGGGTATTCTTTGCAAAGTGGTGCTTTACCTCATGTACTAAGCTCTGGAGTAGTGATGGCCGAACGGTTCGCCCGGCGGTCGTTTCGCGGCGAATTTCCGACATTCGCGGTCCGCACGTTCGAACGCCTTTTTCCGTCGTTCGCCGCGGCGGACTTACGTGTTTAATGTATACAAGAACTTTAACCTTTGGTGACACGTTTATCATGTGATACAGGACAGCCAATTGAGACATGACAGCACATGGACACTTGTACATTCCCCCTAACCTATAAATACACCCGATCCGGTGGCCATTTTACATTCTTTCTTCTGTTAAGATAGGGACAGGTTCCTGTGTGGAGTAGGGAGAGATAAACCACTAGCTATTTGGTACACAAAAGTTCTTTTCAGGACTGGTATAGGTGTTAGGTGTTGATAGGTTTGCTGTGCTGCTGATTCTTGCAGCAGCCTGAGTGTCTTTTGTTAGTTTAGAGAAAGGGAAAGGACGGTGTATGCTACAGGGACAGCCAGATTAGTCTTTCATCATCATCATCATCATCATCATCATTAGCTGTTACTATCAAGGTCCACAAAAGAGCTGTTCCAGTAACCACTAATCGTTCTCTTTTTTTGCCAATTTGTATAGGGACAGGAAGGAAGCAGTGTTGTCAGGCAGTGAGGGTAATTTTAAAGACTTGCTGTTATTATTAGTTCCACAAAGGTTCTTTTCAGGACTGGTATCAGTGGTACAGTAATAGGCTTGTACATGTATAATATTCTTTCTTCCAAATATAGAAAGGATATTATACTTGACTGCTGCCCTTCTGCTGCAGTCTGCTAAACATTCACAACTCACTTGTTCCACAAAAGTTCTTATAAGGACTGGTAACTTGGTATAGGGTGCTACGGTACATAGGCTTGAGTGCGGTACAGTCTGCTGTTCTGTAAGGACCGCTATCGGTCCACAATAGATAGGGTTGACGTGCACCACTGCTGACCGCTGCCCTATACTGCAGCAGTCCTTCAGCGGTATAGGGACTGACGTACAGTCTGCTAATCACTAACACACAACCTGCTTGTTCCACAAAAGTTCTTATAAGGACTGGTAACTTGGTATAGGGTGCTACGGTACATAGGCTTGAGTGCGGTACAGTCTGCTGTTCTGTAAGGACCGCTATCGGTCCACAATAGATAGGGTTGACGTGCACCACTGCTGACCGCTGCCCTATACTGCAGCAGTCCTTCAGCGGTATAGGGACTGACGTACAGTCTGCTAAAAACTAATACACAACCTGCTTGGTCCACAAAAGTTCTTATAAGGACTGGTAACTTGGTATAGGGTGCTACGGTACATAGGCTTGAGTGCGGTACAGTCTGCTGTTCTGTAAGGACCGCTATCGGTCCACAATAGATAGGGTTGACGTGCACCACTGCTGACCGCTCACCTATACTGCAGCAGTCCTTCAGCGGTATAGGGACTGACGTACAGTCTGCTAAACACTAATACACAACCTGCTTGTTCCACAAAAGTTCTTATAAGGACTGGTAACTTGGTATAGGGTGCTACGGTACATAGGCTTGAGTGCGGTACAGTCTGCTGTTCTGTAAGGACCGCTATCGGTCCACAATAGATAGGGTTGACGTGCACCACTGCTGACCGCTCACCTATACTGCAGCAGTCCTTCAGCGGTATAGGGACTGACGTACAGTCTGCTAATCACTAACACACAACCTGCTTGTTCCACAAAAGTTCTTATAAGGACTGGTAACTTGGTATAGGGTGCTACGGTACATAGGCTTGAGTGCGGTACAGTCTGCTGTTCTGTAAGGACCGCTATCGGTCCACAATAGATAGGGTTGACGTGCACCACTGCTGACCGCTCACCTATACTGCAGCAGTCCTTCAGCGGTATAGGGACTGACGTACAGTCTGCTAAACACTAATACACAACCTGCTTGTTCCACAAAAGTTCTTATAAGGACTGGTAACTTGGTATAGGGTGCTACGGTACATAGGCTTGAGTGCGGTACAGTCTGCTGTTCTGTAAGGACCGCTATCGGTCCACAATAGATAGGGTTGACGTGCACCACTGCTGACCGCTGCCCTATACTGCAGCAGTCCTTCAGCGGTATAGGGACTGACGTACAGTCTGCTAAACACTAATACACAACCTGCTTGGTCCACAAAAGTTCTTATAAGGACTGGTAACTTGGTATAGGGTGCTACGGTACATAGGCTTGAGTGCGGTACAGTCTGCTGTTCTGTAAGGACCGCTATCGGTCCACAATAGATAGGGTTGACGTGCACCACTGCTGACCGCTCACCTATACTGCAGCAGTCCTTCAGCGGTATAGGGACTGACGTACAGTCTGCTAATCACTAACACACAACCTGCTTGTTCCACAAAAGTTCTTATAAGGACTGGTAACTTGGTATAGGGTGCTACGGTACATAGGCTTGAGTGCGGTACAGTCTGCTGTTCTGTAAGGACCGCTATCGGTCCACAATAGATAGGGTTGACGTGCACCACTGCTGACCGCTGCCCTATACTGCAGCAGTCCTTCAGCGGTATAGGGACTGACGTACAGTCTGCTAAACACTAATACACAACCTGCTTGGTCCACAAAAGTTCTTATAAGGACTGGTAACTTGGTATAGGGTGCTACGGTACATAGGCTTGAGTGCGGTACAGTCTGCTGTTCTGTAAGGACCGCTATCGGTCCACAATAGATAGGGTTGACGTGCACCACTGCTGACCGCTGCCCTATACTGCAGCAGTCCTTCAGCGGTATAGGGACTGACGTACAGTCTGCTAAACACTAATACACAACCTGCTTGGTCCACAAAAGTTCTTATAAGGACTGGTAACTTGGTATAGGGTGCTACGGTACATAGGCTTGAGTGCGGTACAGTCTGCTGTTCTGTAAGGACCGCTATCGGTCCACAATAGATAGGGTTGACGTGCACCACTGCTGACCGCTGCCCTATACTGCAGCAGTCCTTCAGCGGTATAGGGACTGACGTACAGTCTGCTAAACACTAATACACAACCTGCTTGGTCCACAAAAGTTCTTATAAGGACTGGTAACTTGGTATAGGGTGCTACGGTACATAGGCTTGAGTGCGGTACAGTCTGCTGTTCTGTAAGGACCGCTATAGGTCCACAATAGATAGGGTTGACGTGCACCACTGCTGACCGCTCACCTATACTGCAGCAGTCCTTCAGCGGTATAGGGACTAAGAGTTTTGTCACAGGGTCATTTAAAAAATGACATGCAGAGGAAGAGGCAGGCCCTTCCGCAGGGGTGGTAGGGGTAGGGCAGGAGCAACAGGCTTGAGCCAAAGTGGGAAGTTGCAGAAGGTGCGTTCAATTACTTTAAAGGATGCACCAGACTTGGTTGAGTGGCTCGCTCAGCCTTACTCTTCTGCACCCTCCTCATCCTCTCGATCTGCACCCTCTTCTTCACTCTCTGCTATGTGCACCCCCAAAGACACTACCACCAACAACACGACCACCACCACCACCACCACATACCTTCCGCTTGAGTCACTGGAATTATTTTCCGATCCATATCAAGAGGACATTTCTGATGCGCAGCCACTCTTGGTATTGGATCAGGAAGAGGAGGTAGCAACAAGCGCTACTCAGCAGTCTGACGCCAGTACCCAGATCAGCCCAAGGAGGAGGTTGGTCCCCGGTGTTGCTGCCTACTCCGAGATCTCTACTTATAGCGGTGGGGAAGGTGACGTTGATGATGACGTGTCTAGTGATGTCACGTGGGTGCCCACAAGAGAGGAAGAGGAGGGGAGTTCAGAGGGAGATATGGACCAGCAGATAGGGAGGAGAAGCAGCAATGACTTACATTGCACAGCAGGGACAAAGCAGACTGCAAATGTATCAGGAGCGAGTCATCGACCATGTACGGTCACATCTGGCGCTCCCAGGACACCGGCACATGGCTCCGCAGTGTGGGCTTTTTTTAACGTGTCCGCTGCTGACAATAGCGTTGCCATCTGCAATCTTTGCAGTCAACGCGTTAGTCGCGGTAAGCCCAATACTCACCTAGGGACGACCGCCTTAAGAAGGCACATGAGCAGCCATCACCGAGCCCAGTGGGAGCAACGGAACACACAAAGCCACACTGCAGGCTCTCACCGTCCAGCCTCGTCTTCTACTTCTCCTTCTCCTCTCTCCTCACAATTGTCCTCCACTCCACCTTCCATCACGCCAAGCTCACATTTTTCTGCAAAAAGGCAGGCTTCCGTGGGCCTAATGTTTGAGCGTAAAAAAATGATGATGCCGGATAACCCTCTTGCCCAACGGTTGGCGGCTGGCTTGTCAGAACTCATAGCCCGCCAACTACTGCCATATAAACTGGTGGACTCGGAGGCCTTTCGCAAATTTGTGGCCATTGGAACACCACAATGGAAGGTCCCAGGAAGGAAGTATTTCTCAGAGAAGGGCATCCCAGAGCTATATGGCCATGTTCAGCGGCAAGTGAATGTATCTCTGGCACACAGTGTCGGTGCCAAGATACATCTGACCACAGACACGTGGTCTAGCAAACACGGGCAGGGAAGGTATATCAGTTTTACTGCCCACTGGGTGAACCTTCTGACGGCCGTCAAGCATGTAACCCGTGGCACCCGTGTAGATTTGGTTTTACCGCCACGGATTGCATGCAGGCCTGACTCTTCTTCTCCTCCTCCTACTCCATCCTCCTCCCTCTCCTCCTCAGCTGCCTCCTCCTTTTCCGCTGCTAGCGTCTCTTCCACTGCACCGCCCAAGCTCCCCAGAACCTATTCCACATGCCAGGTGAGACGTTGCCATGCCGTGCTGCGTCTGTTGTGCCTGGAAGCAAAGAGCCACACTGGCCCGGCACTCCTTTCAGCTTTGCGTTCACAGGCAGATGAGTGGCTAACACCGCTCAATTTGACAGTTGGTAAAGTGGTGTGTGACAACGGTGCCAATCTGCTTAGCGCATTGAAACAGGGCAAAATCACGCACGTGCCGTGCATGGCACACGTCTTAAACTTGGTCGTGCAGCGATTCCTTGTCAAATACCCTGGGGTCCAGGACATCTTGCGGCAGGCAAGGAAAATCTCGGCCCATTTCAGAAGATCTTACACGGCCATGGCTCGCCTTGCTGACATTCAGCGGCGACACCATCTGCCGGTCAGACGTCTTATTTGCGATTGCCCGACGCGATGGAACTCAACCTTCTATATGCTTGATAGGCTGCTCCAGCAGAAACGTGCAGTTAACGTCTACCTGTATGAACTCTGCGAAAGAAACGGTTCTGGGGAGCTGGGTTTTTTTTCACCGCGCCAGTGGCTGCTCATGCGCGACACATGCAGACTTCTGCGGCCATTTGAGGAGATCACCAAACTGGTCAGTCGCAGCCATGGCGCCATCAGTGACATGGTACCTTATGCCTTCTTTCTGGAGCGTGCATTGCGTCGTGTCATTGATCAGGCTGTGGAGGAGCAGGAGCGGGAAGATGAGGAAGTCGCAATGCTGGATGAATTCCCAGGGGGGGCTACTCTATCTGAGACAAGTCAACAACAGGAGTCTGATGAGGAGTCAGAGGAGGATGGTGCCGGGGCGGATGAGCAGGAGCAAGAAGAGCATGCTTTAAACCTTTCTGGGATCCCTGTTGTGCGAGGATGGGGAGAGGAGAATGAAGAGGACGACATTATCCTGGATGATGAGCAGGAGCCAGGCCACCACACCGCTTCCACTTTAGTGCAAATGGGGGCCTTCATGCTCCAGTGTTTTAATAGGGACCCCCGTATAAAAAGCATGAGGGTCAAGGACCAGTACTGGGTGGCAACGTACTTAGACCCCCGGTACAAACACAAAATGGCGGAAATGTTACCGCCGTCGCAGAGGGCTGTCAGAATGCAGCACTTCCAGGCCTTGCTTCGAGAAATGCTGCATTCTGCTTTTGCGTGCGCTGGCAGAGGAGCAATTCCCACTCCCAGAGAAGGATTTGCGGGTACCAATCCAACAGCGCCTGCAAGAAGAGGCCGGTTTGAAGATGTGTTGGTGACTTCGGATATGAGGTCATTCTTTCAGCCGACCCATCGACAGGTGTCATCCGGATCCAGCATCAGGGAACGCCTAGACCGTCAGGTGTCCGACTACATTGGGTTAACGGCCGATGTGGACGCTCTGAGGAGTGATGAACCCCTAGACTACTGGGTGGGCAGGCTTGACCTCTGGCCAGAGCTTGCCCAATTTGCAATCGAACTGTTGGCTTGCCCCTCATCCAGTGTCCTGTCCGAAAGGACGTTCAGCGCAGCAGGGGGGATTGTGACCGATAAGCGTACTCGCCTAGCTCACCACAGTGTTAACTACCTCACATTTCTAAAAATGAATGAGGCATGGATCTCGGAGGAATTCAACACATGTGACCAGTAGACCATGTATATGTCTATAAACTATTTTTTTAATCAAGCACACAGACCTTCTTAATTCATTTGGCTCACTTCCTTGACCCAAAAAAGCACACCGTACTATATGCCCCTACCCTCCTCTTTGAAGAGGTTGAGCGGTGTCATATTTCTACTGGGGCTGCTTATGATATCCCTGTGCTGTGCTGACTTCCTCCTGGGGGTTCTTATTATGAAGGGATCACACTATCCCTGTGCTGTGCTGACTTCCTCCTGGGGGTTCTTATTATGAGGGGATCACACCATCCCTGTGCTGTGCTGACTTCCTCCTGGGGCTGCTTACGGTGCTGCTGTCAGTGCTGTATGTCACGGTGCTGCTGTCAGCGCTGTATGTCACGGTGCTGCTGTCAGCGCTGTATGTCACGGTGCTGCTGTCAGCGCTGTATGTCACGGTGCTGCTGTCAGCGCTGTATGTCACGGTGCTGCTGTCAGCGCTGTATGTCACGGTGCTGCTGTCAGCGCTGTATGTCACGGTGCTGCTGTCAGCGCTGTATGTCACGGTGCTGCTGTCAGCGCTGTATGTCACGGTGCTGCTGTCAGCGCTGTATGTCACGGTGCTGCTGTCAGCGCTGTATGTCACGGTGCTGCTGTCAGTGCTCTGTATTACGGTGCTGCTGTCAGATGCCTCTATCACGGTGCATGTGTCATTCCGGTATGTCACGCTGCTGGTGATCATCTCCTGCACCCTCTTCTTTGCCTACCCTGGTCCCTGACCTTCCCTCTCCTCCATTGCCTTCATTAGCTCCATAGTCCTGAATTGTTAGAACAATTTCCCAAATAAAATAAAAATGCTTGTAGTTATCGATCCCAAATTCACCTCATACATGTATTATGTCATTGTCCAGATGGTGGGACTACGTTTTACCCCCTAATAATTACCACGTGGCCGCAAATTCGACATGAAGGTTTGCAAAGTTCGCCTCCCATTGAAGTCAATGGGGCCCGCGGCGAACGGTCGGTTTCGCGAACGTTTGGGTCCGTTCGCATTTCGCGTTCGCGAAACGTCCCGTCGGAAGTTCGTCCATCACTACTCTGGAGCAAATGCACTTGCAGAGTACAACTGCACTTTTGGCACAGTCTATATGCGTCTAGTAAAATCTACCCCATTGAGTTTAGCTTGAGAGCTAGTCGGCACCAATACCCCCCTCTCAAGAGACTTGTTTTGGGGCATTTAGAAGCGGGGAGGAGCCAGGCCTGCAGATGGTCGACCCCAGAAGAGCATCATCGGGGCTGCTCTGTGCAAATTTCATTGCACAGAGCAGATAAGTATGTTGCATTTATTTTTTAATTATCTTTACAATCACTTGATCATTGTTTTTTGTGGTTACTTATCTGAGAGGAAGAAATTGCTCATTGCTTAAGGAACCCCGCGCAACCTCTGGAGGACCCGTTGAAGTCTACAGAACTCAAGTTGAGAAAGTCTGATGTAGTCCTTCTACTTATGCCTCTGTAAGGGGTACTTAAAACCTTAAAGCCTTTCTCAACTAGGGTTTCCATGGAAGCCTAGGGTTCCTCAAAGTTTGCTAGGGGTTTTTTTGAGAAAGCCTTTCTCAACTAGGGTTTCCTGATACCCATTTGTTCCTTTAGAGTTTGCTAGGGTTTTTTTGAGCAAGTCTATCTCAAACAGGTTTCTGTGGAACCCTAGGATTATTCCAGAGTTTTCTAGGGGTTCTTTGAGCTATCTTTTCTCAACTAGGGTTCTGTGGAACCCTAGGGCTCCTCCAGAGTTTTCTAGGGGTTCTTTGAGCAAGCCTTTCTCAACTAGGGTTCCGTGGAACCCCAGGGTTCCTTTGGATTTTCAGATTTTACTAGAAGTTCTTTGAGCAATCTCTGTCTCTCAGATATGTACTGCCAGTAGGTAGCTCCATCGGTGCATTGGAATTATCGGTACTTCCTAATAGAAAAAATATGGAGGCTGCTGAGCAATTCCTCAACTCCATCACCCTTATGGTGTCTGTGGTGTATGGAGTGGAAATGATTTGCTATTGGCTGTCCAGTTGCTTTCACAATAGTGTGCTATTTATAATAGGTAAAAACTTTTAGAAAGGTACATTGAAATGTGTTGTAGGATTGCATGGAAGAAAAGGGTGGAACTCAGTGTGTTAATGTATCATTTCTGGAAAATGTGAGGTATAAAGCATTACCATATTCCAGTGCCAACATCTCATTTACCTCTGCTCTGCTGTGTATCAGCTCAGTCTGGCTATCACATGCAGAATCTGTTTTTGGCAAAGGACCATCCAAATAAATATTTATCTCTGCATGATTTATGTATAAGAGGAATGTAATCCGAAAGGTCAATTGGCTAAAGTGAAAAACACTTTTCCGATAACTCAGTGCATGTAAAGGGACCTAATTAGAGTTTAGATCACAGCTGATTTTGGAACTTTTACAAGTCGATGAAAGTTTAAAATGCTAATGAGTTCTGATGAGCATGCTGGGAGTTACATTGTAGGCTTGCTCTTTCCTATGCAGAAGTAGAGCTGTCAGTTTCCCTTGCTCTAAGCTGTAAAGGCCGTGTCAGCTAATCACAATACCACAAATTGATGAGCTTCTAATCAAAAACAGATTCCATGGAATATTTGGACTTCCTTTTTTGTAAAAATGTTGCCAAATTTTAGATATCTGGTCTTGAGTTTAACTTAGATTGTCATTATGAAATGACAAATAATCAACCCTATGCAGGTTAATTAGGAATTAGCTAAGTGGATGAAAAGTACATGCATATTTTATTTGTTACAAACCTCTTTTTTTTAAATATATTTTTATGGGTTTTAAAGGTACATTCTTGAGAGATTTGAGCATTTGGCATTAGAAATGACCCAGAGGATAGGCCTGTCTGCTGGCTAGCTTTATAGAAGAATTGAAAGTGTGGATATTTTTACATAGTTACACAGGTCCAGAACTGTAAGTATGCACAGTATCTCACAAAAGTGAGTCCACCCCTCCCATTATTGTAAATATTTTATTACCATATTTATCGGCGTATAACACGCATTTTACCCCCTTAAAATCAGGGGAAAATTGTGTGCGCGTGTTATATGCCAAATGGCTGACTCGGAAGGGAAGGAGGGAACGAGCGCCGCCGAAACTGACAGAGCCAAATCTCCTGCGTACTTGGCTCTGCTCACAGTCTTGTCCAGTCTGGCCTCCTAGCATTGACACCCCGCCATTGGACCGTTTTTATGTCCATCATAAGAGCCGGGCCAAGGGGCAGGACTGAGCGGGACTGCTAGCCAAGCCGAGTACACAGGAGATCAGGCTCTGCTTATTTTGGCAATAACAAGGCTGCAGATATGAACTGATCATGCTGCAAAGAGGGACAAGACTGCAGATGGGCACTGATCATGCTGCAAAGTGGATAAAGACTGCAGATGGGCACTGATCATGCTGCAATAATGGGCAAAGCTGCAGATGGGAACTGATCAGACTGCAATGATTGACAAGGCTGCAGATGGGCACTGATCATGCTCCAATGATTGGCAAGGCTGCAAATGGGCACTGATCATGCTGCAATGATGGGCAAGGCTGCAGATGGGCACTGATCAGGTTACAATCATGGGCAAAGCTGCAATGATGGGCAAAGCTGCAATGATGGGCAAGGCTGCAATGATGGGCACTAATCAGGCTGCAATTATAGGCAATATCTAAGCTGCAGATGGGCCCTGATAAGGCTGCATTGATGGGTACTGATCCTTTTTTTTGCTTCAAAATTCTTTATTTAAAATGTGCGTTTTTTTTTCCTGAAACTTCCCACTGAAAATGAAGGTGCATGTTATACGCCAATGATTATGGTATATCTTTTAATGCGACAACACTGAAGAAATTACACTTTGCTACAATGTAGTGAGTGTACAGCTTGTATAACAGTGTAAATTTTCTGTCCCCTCAAAATAACTTAACACACAGCTATTAATGTCTAAACCGCTGGTAACAAAAGTTAGTAGACCCCTAAGCGAAAATGTCCAAATTGGGCCCAATTAGCCATTTTCCCTCCTTGGTGTCATGTGACTCGTTAGTGTTACAAGGTCTCAGGTGTGAATGGGGAGCAGGTGTGGTGAATTTGGTGTTAATGCTCTCACTCTCTTATACTGGTCACTGGAAGTTCAACATGGTACCTCATGGCAAAGAACTCTCTGAGGATCTGAAAAAAAGAATTGTTGCTCTACATAAAGATGGCCTAGGCTAGAAGAAGATTGCCAAGGCCCTGAAACTGAGCTGCAGCACGGTGGCCAAGACCATACAGTGGTTTAACAGGACAGGTTCCACTCAGAACAGGCTTACCCATGGTCGACCAAAGAAGTTGAGTGCACTTGCTCAGCGTCATATCCAGAGGTTGTCTTTGGGAAATAGACGTATGAGTGCTGCCAGCATTGCTGCAGAGGTTGAAGGGGTGGGGGGGGGGGTCAGCCTGTCAGTGCTCAGACCATACGCCACACACTGCATCAAATTGGCCTGCATGGCTGTTGTCCCAGAAGGAAGCCTCTTCTAAAGATGATGCAAAAGAAAGCCTGAAAACAGTTTGCTGAAGATAAGCAGACTAAGGACATGGATTAGTGGAACCATGTCTTGTGGTCTGATGAGACCAAGATAAACTTATTTGGTTTATCTTGGTGAGTACAAAGACAAGTGTGTCTTGACTGCAGTGAAGCATGGTGGTGGGTGTGTCATGGTCTGGGGCTGCATGAGTGCTGCCGGCACTGGGGGAGCTACAGTTCATTGAGGAAACCATGTAAAGGGTAAAGTTGATGGACTGGCCAAGCATGTCTCCAGACCTAAACCCTATTGATCATCTATGGGGTATCCTCAAATGGAAGGTGGATAAACGCAAGGTCTCTAACATCCACCAGCTCTTCTTATGGACGAGTGGAAGAGGACTTTAGTGGTAACCTATGAAGCTCTGGTGAACTCCATGCCGAAGAGGGTTAAGGCAGTGATGTAAAATAATGGTGGGCACACAAAATATTGACACTTTGGGCACAATTTGGACATTTTCACTTAGGGGTGTAGTCACCTTTGTTGCCAGTGGTTTAGACATTAATGATGGCTGTGTGTTGAGTTCTTTTAAGGGGACAGCAAATTTACACTATTATACAAGCTGTACACTCACTAATTTACATTGTTGCAAAGTGTCATTTCTTCAGTGTTGTCACATGAAAAGATATAATAAAATATTTACAAAAATGTGAGGGGTGTACTCACTTTTGTGAGATACTGTATATACCACACCTGTGGGTTACCTCTAGAACAGACTTTCTCAACCTTTTCAACACAGAAGAACTCTTTAACCACTTGACCACTGGGCACTTAAACACCATTAATAACCAGACCAATTTTCAGCTTTTGGTGCTCTCACATTTTGAATGACAATTACTCAGTCATGCAACACTGGACCTATATGAAATTTTTGTCCTTTTTTTCACACAAATAGAGCTTTCTTTTGGTGGTATTTAATCACCTCTCAGTTTTTTATTTTTTGTGCTATAAAACAAAAAAAGACCGAAAATTCTGCGAAAAAATGAATTTTTCTTTGTTTCTGTTATAAAATTTAGCAGATTAGTAATTTTATCTTCATAAATTTTGGCCAAAATTTATACTACTACATATCTTTGGTAAAAATAAGTACAAATTAGTGGATATTATTTGGTCTTTGTGAAAGTTATAGAGTCCACAAGCTATGGTGCCAATATCTGAAAATTGATCACACCTGGAGGACTGACGGCCTATTTAAATTCTTGAGACCCTAACATGCCAGAAAAGTACAAATACCGCCCAAATGACCCCTTTTTGGAAAGAAGACATTCCAATGTATTTAGTAAGAGGCATGATGAGTTTTTTGAAGTTGTCATTTTTTCCCACAAAATTGTCATATTATCAGGTTATTTCTCACACACAGCATATGCATACCACAAATTACACCCCAAAACACATTCTGCTATTACTCCCGAGTATGGCGATACCACATGTGTGAGACTTTTACACAGCGTGGCCACATACAGAGGCCCAAAATGCAGGGAGCGCCATCAGGCGTTCTGGAGCACCCAGGACAATTCTGACATTTCTCTCCTACATGTAAAAATCATCATTTATTTGCCAGAAAATTACAGAGAACCCCAAAACATTATATATTTTTTTTTAGTAAAGACCCTGGAGAATACAATGGTGGTCGTTGCATATTTTTATCTCACACGGTATTTGCGCAGCAGTTTTTCTAACGTGTTTTTTTGGGGGAAAAAACAGTTTTGTGCTTAAAAACAAAACAAACAAAAAAACAGTAAAGTTAGCCCAATTTTTGCATAAAGTGAAATATGAAGTTATGCTGAGTAAATAGATATCGAACATGTCACTCTTCAAAATTGCACATGCCCGTGGAATGGCGCCAAACGTCGCTACTTAAAAAATCCCCATAGGCGATGCTTTAATTTTTTTTTACTGGTTACATGTTTTGAGTTGCAGAGGAGGTCTAGGACTAGAATTATTGCTCTCGCTCTAACGTTCGCGGCGATACCTCACATGTGTGGTTTGAACACCGTTTTCATATGTGGGCGGGGCTTACATATGCGTTTGCTTCTGCATGCGAGCACATGGGGACAGGGGCGCCTTCAATTTTTTTTTTTTTTTTATTGTTCATTTTACTTTATTTATTTTATTTTGACATTTTTTTCCCCAAAAATAAATTTTTGATCACTTTTATTCCTATTACAAGGAATGTAAACATCCCTTGTAATAGGAATATGGGGTGAAAGGTCCTCTTTACAGTGAAATCTGGGGGTCAATATGACCCCACATCTCACCTCTAGGCTGGGAAGCCTGAAAAAAAAAAAAGATTCTGGCTTTGATCGTACTGGCGAGTTGGTAGAAGCACCGGAGGGCGGTGAGGGGTGGGGGGGCGTCTATGGCTGGGTATTGCAGGCTATCACCGAGTATGGCTGTGTATCTCCGAGTATGGCTGGGTATGGCAATTTATGGCAGGGTATTGGCGAGTATTGGCGGGGTATTGGCGGGGTATTGGTGGGTATTGGGGGGTATTGCAGAGTATTGGGGGTATTGCAGAGTATTGGGGGGTACTGCAGAGTAATGGCAGGGTACTGCAGAGTATTGGGGGGTACTGCAGAGTAATGGGGGGTACTGCAGAGTAATGGCAGGGTACTGCAGAGTATTGGGGGGTACTGCAGAGTATTGGGGGGTACTGCAGAGTAATGGCGGGGTACTGCAGAGTAATAGCGGGGTACTGCAGAGTATTGGGGGGTACTGCAGAGTAATGGGGGGTACTGCAGAGTAATGGCAGGGTACTGCAGAGTAATGGGGGGTACTGCAGAGTAATGGCAGGGTATTGAAGAGTAATGGGGGGTACTGCAGAGTATTGCAGGGTATTGCAGAGTATTGGCAGGGAATTGAGGGGTTAAATTCGGTGAGCAGCGATGTGGGCACTGCACATGCAGCCCACAGCGCTGCTAACACCGATCTCTTTCCCCTCCGCTGTACCGATCGGTACAGAGAGGGGGAGGGAGGAACCGGCGTCATAACATGACGCCGGTTTGTTTACAAGTGATCACTCCATCATTTGACGGAGCGATCATGTGGTAAACGGCCGCGACGAGCGGCCGTTTACCATGATCCGTGATGCGCCGGATCCACTGGACCCGGCGGTCATGGATGATCTCGTGTGCGCGCCCCAGGGGGCGCACGAGAGCAGAATTCTGGGAGGCCGTTAATTAACGGCCTCTCAGAGTTAAACAAAAGCCGTTATTCGGCAATGGGCGGTTGTTAAGTGGTTAAATAACTTTCCAGTCTCAGGGACCCCCTGCTAACAATTACTACAGTATATCTACATCTCATGATACCTTAGTGTGATGGTCAGTGGGAAGAATGCTTATTACACTTGTGGACATTGGAAAGAATTTCGCCCTTACAGAAAGCTAAAAAGATCAATGGTTTCAGTGGGAACTTATCTGAGAGGCAGAAGTTGCTCTTTGCTCAAGGAACCCCTAGCAACTTCTGTAGGATCCCTAAGGTTCCATGGAGCCTTGGTTGAGAAACCCTCATCTAGAAGGTGGAAATCACTGTAGTAAACAAGGCAACTTCAGTAAAGTCTCCACTAACTTCCAGGTCCCGTTCCCTTCTGCATTGTGAACACGGAAAGTTTCCCACTCAGAGAAAGCACCATTCAGAGATGGCTTTGCACTTTCTCAATGCATTGTCTGATTGGATGAAGTGGAGAGGTGGGGTGGTGATATAATAATAATTATTATTATTATACATGATTTATATAGCGCCAACAGTTTATGCAGAGCTTTACAATGATCTCCTCCTCGTTCAATCAGAGAATATTTTGAATTCATTGAGAAACTGCAAAGTGATCTTTGAATGGCATTGAATGGCATGCACATACAACAGATAACCTCTTGTGTTCAGTAAGCAGATGGGCAGCCACACAGCATGGCAGCTGAAAGCTAGTGGTGATCCCCGGACTAGCAATGTCTACTAGAATGATTTCCAGCTTCCAGAGGGATCACCCAGGTATGGTATATACACTGTATAGTTACATTGGTCCCCTGCATTACTGGGGGGGGGGGTTGAAGCGGAGACCATAGGCAGCCTATACTGACCTTAAAGTGGTTGTAATCCTTAGTCATGGAATCTGAGCAAAGCGCATACTGTATATCCTCTGTTATCAGCATGAGCCACTTCTGAGAAGTTTTCCTGACACATGAGATACATTTGTATCGGGAGGGGGGGAGCACAGAACGGAGCTTGTTCATTCAGAACACAGTTCTGCTGTGTGAAGAGGAGGTGTGTTTCTTTCCTCCAAACAGCTCTCATACACTGGAGCTTCAGTCTCTCCACCCCCTCCTCTGTGCTTCGGACAGATGAAGAGAGATTTTTAACACGATCTGCCCTTTTGAAGGGGTGTAGAAAGGAGAAGGCTGCAGATAAACAAGTAAAACTTATGTAGGAGGATTTGTTTCACCTCTGTGTATCACCTGGGGCTGTTCACTTCACTGGGTATATGTGAGGGTTTACAACCACTTTAATCCTCATCTGTGCACATTAACCTCCCTGGCGGTATGATTATTTCATATTGTAGGTCCTGTAAGCTGTACAATTATTAGGCATGGAAATTTGGCATTTTATATTGTAGGCCTGTAATTCTTATGCCGCGTACACACGACCGGACTTAGGTCCGACAGACTTTCGACGGAGTTCTGACAGAGTTCTGACAGAGTTCTGATGGATTTTCCGAATGAACGGACTTGGCCACACACAATCACACCAAAGTCCGACGGATTCAAACGTGATGACGTACGACCGGACTAGAATAAGGAAGTTCATAGCCAGTAGCCAATAGCTGCCCTAGCGTCAGTTTTTGTCCGTCGGACTAGCATACACACGAGCGGATTTCTCGGTAGGAACTGGGTCCGGCGGAGTTCTGGCGGAAAAATTTGAAACATGTCCCATTTCTAAAGTCTGTCAGACTTTTGCAAATCAAAAGTCCGCTGCAGCCCACACACGATCGAATAGTCTGCCGGAATTGTTCCGTCGGACTTTTGATGTTGAAAAGTCTGGTCGTGTGTACGCGGCATTAGAAATAATTCACTTAAATCTGTCCAAACAAGAGTCTAATAGACATCCCGGGTATGATAAAATTTGAAAATATGAAATCATAAATTATAATATATATATATATATATATATATATATATATATATATATATATATATATATATATATATATATATAATAAAATAAATAATTATAACAAATAATAATATAATAATAATAGAAATTATTCAATAATGTAATCAAATCAAAAACACTGAAATATGCTCAGATGCAGAATTGTCGCTGTCATTACTTTTAATGTTTGATGATTTCCCCACAAATTACTATCGCTCAATTCTGCGAGTGATTCTAATGTATTATCACTGTTTTCTAGCTGGTCTATAACCACTTTTGATGTAAACGGATACTTTTTGGTTGCTATGGACAATCTCCAGGCATAAAGAACAGTATTTATAAAATAAAACGGTATGCAGGGCACTGGACAAACCACTAGGGACAAAGGGGATGTGTAATTATTTGATACAGTACTGTAATCTGTTAGATTACAGTATACTGTACCTATACTGTGTATTTTACTTTTTGAATTTGGCGCGGAACTCCGTCCCCGTGCGTCGCAACGCTCGCAGGGAACGGAGCTTGGCGATGTGACAGATCGAGCGGAGGACGGCTCGCAGATCACAACGGGGGGACATCGCTGGATCCAGGGGACAAGGTAAGTAAACCCCTCCATGGATTCAGCGATGCGGTCCCGAGGCTTGGGAATACCGCTTATGGTATTTAAATCTTACCCCGAGCCAGGAATACCACCAGGGAGGTTAAGAACAAGCTACTGACCCTAGCTGCAAGCCAGGTAAAATCTTGCAACATATGTGACCATATGTGACCTGCAGACTTTACTGTGGAGATCTCTGGAGTAATGAATCAGCTTCGGCAGAGGGGGACTGCTATACAAAATTGATACAATGTTGCAGAGATGGAACTCCATTGTTTACCAGACTGTAACCCATCACAGATGAGCAACAAGGAGTTCTGTCAATCCATAAACTTTGTACACAGTGCTGAGGTCTCTCTTATAGGGGTTGATTTACTAAAGGCAAAAAGACTGTGCATTTGCAAAGTGCAGTTACCCTCTGCAAATGCAGTTGCTCCAGAGCTTAGTAAATGAGGCTAAAGCTTCACTTTGCAAAGAGTACCCAATCATTTGCAAGGAAAAAAAAAAACGCATTTTTGCATTTTTGCTTACACATGTGGCACTGACCCCTGAAAGAAGTGGCTGTTTTTTTTTGGCTTACCATTACTTTCTCCACCTCGTGCTTGTCTAGGGGTTTCCCAAGGTTGATGGACCAATAAATGGTAGAGACCGACACTTGAATCCCTTTAGGAATTTTTATTTGCAAAAGCACATTGAACAGAACAAAGTCTCTCAGTAGGGAATAGGGGGTATGGGTAGTAAAGCTCAGGTACTCTTGGAATTGCTGACACCTAAAATGTCTCTCTCTAGTCGATCCAGAGAATAGCCATTCGCAACTGGATATCTCAGATAACTGGATATCTCGGATAAATCCCCTTAGTGAATTTAGCAGGCGACAGGTGATTTAATTTTAGCAAAGTCTCTGCCACAGACTTGATTGTAGAACTTTAGAATAGAACAGAAAGTCTCTCACAGAACTTAGTTGTAACTGAAGGATGAAATTAGGAACTCTCTTAAGAGTTCGGATCCACTTGGTGTCCTTTCAGCTTAGCTTCCAGGCTCTTACCGAGCAGCCAGCCTCGTGCATAGCCCTCTTCTGAAGAGTCCTCCCCTGGTTGCGTTTTTAGTTGCTGGGCCTCTCCAAACCCGAGACGGCACCGGACCACCTTGGAACCCTCCTTCCAGTTACTGTGCCTCGGACTAGCCAGGCCCGAGACTCAGAAAAGGGTGGATCCGCACCCCAGGCCATGAGAGCCTCTAGGGGCTGGTCAGGAGGACCAGGACCAGGGAGTCAGAACATACTTCTGGACCGGAACCCAGAACCAGGTGATCTCAGCACCTTAAGCACCCTCTCCCGGAATACACAGCGAGACAACGCACCCACTGATTGGCTCAGAGAGAGGGATTGGTACCCAATGCGTCCAACCAGACTGTATTCCAATGCCTGCCAAAGGTGACACCTACACCTATGACCAGGCAGAACATAGTACAGTCCAGCCAAACCGATGCCGAAACCATAATTTACTGAAGTTAACCCTAAAACCCAACTCTGGTCTTAGGAAAAACTAAATTTACAAAAAACAGGAGCCCGGCGCTACACACGTGATTGGATGATTCGAGCCAGCAGAGCTTCTGCTCATTTATGAAGCTCTGGAGCAACTTCAAAGTGTACAGCCTTCTTGTCTTTAGTAAATCCTCTTCTGGTCCAGTGTGTTAGGTCCTATAGGGGGTAATTTACTAAGATGAATGTGCTGTGCTGGTTCATACGGCTGGTTCATATGTGCCAGATAAATTATTAATTGAGCGTGTGAACAGATAATATGCTGGCACGCGCGATAATAATATACCATTGAAAATAGCGCACTCCAGCGCAACTTTGGGTGGCAACTTGGACACGACTTGAGTATGAATCACAGCGAGACTTGGGGCGACTTACAACACGACTTTAAGTCGCCCCCAGGCCAGGCGACTTTCATTAAAAAAAAAATGGCATGGGTTTCCCTCCAAGAGCTTACCAGGCCCTTCAGGTCTGGTATGGATATTAAGGGGAACCCCGCTCCCAAAAAAAATAAAAATGGCATGGGGTCCCTCTCAAAATCAATACTAGGCCCTTCAGGTCTGGTATGGATTTTAAGGGGAACCCCGTGCCAAAAAAAGTAATAAAAATGGCGTGGGAGTCCCTCTCAAAATGCACACCAGACCCTTATCCAAACATGCAACCTGGCAGGCCGTAAGAAAAGAGGGGGGGACGAGAGAGCGTCCCCCCTCCTGAACTGTACCAGGCCACATGCCCTCAACATTGGGAGGGTGCTTTGGGGTACCCCCCAAAGCACTTTGTTCCCATGTTGATGATGACAAGGGCCTCATCCCCACAACCTTAGCCGGTGGTTGTGTGGGTCTGCGGACGGGGGGCTAATCGGAATCTGGAAGCCCCCTTTAATAAGAGGACCGCCAGATCCTGACCTCCCACCCTGTGTGAAATGGTAAGGGGGTACAAATGTACCCATACCATTTCACCAAAATAGTGTTAAAAATGACAAGAGACAGTTTTTGACAATTCCTTTATTAAAGTCTTCTTCTTTCCATCTTCTTCGGGTCTTCTTCCTTATTCCTTCCTTCATCCTTCGGTTTCTTCCTCCATCTTCTTCTTCTTCCATCTTCTTCTTCCTCCGATCCTCTGCTTCTTGCTCCGGTGTTCTCGTCTGGCATCTTCCTCCATGGCGTCTCTTCTTCCTCGCTTCATTCTTGGGCCACTCCGTGCAATGGGAGGCTCCTGCTGTGCGATGCTTCTCTTCTTCTGACAGTTCTTATATAACGGGAGCGGGGCCACACGGTGACCCCGCCCCCTCTGATGCACGGTTCCGTTATATAAGTGTCAGAAGAAGAGAAACATCACACAGGGGGAGCCTCCCATTGCATGGAGCGGCCCGAGAATGAAGCGGAGAAGAAGAGACGCAGTGGAGGAAGATGCCGGATGAGAACACTGGATCAAGAATCAGAGGATCGGAGGAAGAAGAAGAGGAAGAAACCGAAGGATGAAGGAAGGAAGAAGACCCGAAGAAGATGGAAAGAAGAAGACTTTAATAAAGGAATTGTCAAAAACTGTCTCTTGTCATTTTTAACACTTTGTCACTTTTTTGGTGAAATGGTAATGGTACCCCCTTACCATTTCATACAGGGGGAGAGGCTAGGATCTGGGGGTCCGTTTGTTAAAGGGGGCTTCCAGATTCCAATAAGCCCCTGCCTGCAGACCCCCACAACCACCAGCCAGGGTTGTGGGGATGAGGCCCTTGTCCTCATCAACATGGAGACAAGGTGCTTTGGGGGGTAACCCAAAGCACCCTCCCAATGTTGAGGTCATGTGGCCTGGTACGGTTCAGGAGGGGGGGCAGTCTCTCTCATTCCCCCCTCTTTTCCTGTGGCCTGCCAGGTTGCCTGCTCCGATAAGGGTCTGGTATGGATTTTGAGGGGGACCCGCACACCATTTTTTTTTTTGGTGCGTGGTTCCCCTTAAAATCCATACCAGACCTGAAGGGCCTGGTATGGAATTTCGGGGGACCCCCACGCATTTTTTTTCTTAATTGTTTTTTTCTTAATGCTAACATGACCTGTGTGCAAATAGCCTTAAAAAAACCCATAAAAGTGAACCAGCGTTAAAAAAAAAAGTCAAGTTGAGAGGTGCACCCGTTCAACTTATGCAAATGCATTTACGTTGCTTGACATTTACTACTACTAGTGAACCAAAGCACTTGAACGTGCGCAAATGCTGCTTGCGCATGCGCAGTGCATAAAGTAACCTTGCGCAGTTCTATGGCTGGATTCACACCTATGCATTTTTTGTGATTTTTGCATTTTGCAGATTTGCACTACAGAACGTGTTCCATAGGAAACCATTTTAAATGGACTGTAGTGCAAATCTGCAAAATGCAAAAAGCACCAAAAATGCATAGGTGTAAATCCAGCCTTAGTGTATTTGCAGGCGCAGCAGGCTTGTTCAGAGAAAGTTACGTTTCCATTCTATTTTGGGCATATTTGTTACTTGGACAGTTATAACTATACTTCCTCACATCACCCACATCACCCCCATAGTATTGGCACTTCCACCTTCCTTTAATTCTGAGCTGAATAAAGCGTTTGCCATGTCAATAGCGTCGCACCGATCGCCACCTCCCATGCGCCGGCATGATAATAGTAAATGGGGAATTGCGCTGTGTTACAGGCGCAAATGTTTTGTGAATACAAAAACGGCCATTGCGCATCGGCGTGTGCCGCAACTCATGGCGTAAGTCAACCCCATAGTGTCCTATAGTGCTTGGCTATTTTCTCTATTGGTCAAATGTTCTTTATGTCTTCTGGTGGAATGTTCTCAAGGCTTTTTTCTCTTAAGCCTCGTACACGCGATCGGATTTTCCGCAGACAAAACCTCTGACTTTTGTCCAAAGGCGTGTGCCTGGATTTTGTCTTGTGCACAAATGGCATGGAATTGTCAGCCAACAAACACAAACGTAGTGATGTACTACGTGGCTTTTCAGCTCTTTAGCGCCACCCTTTGGGCTCCTAAAGGCTAATTTCATGTTAGTAGAAGTTTGGTGAGTGTTGATTCGTGTTTTTCATTTCGCACTTTTCATTTCATGCTTTTCAGTTTGTTTCTGAACAGCCATTCATCAACCAGACATGTTGCGGAATCAGAGGAGATAACAGTTATTTATTATTGGCCTTGGAGTTATTGCTTTGACCAAAAGTCCAGTCCAGGAACAGAAGGAAACGTTCTTGGACCAGAAATTCGTTGCTTTATTAATCGTGACCAATTATGTCATATGCCTTTGCTGAGGGAGCTCCAGGAGAATAATCCAGATGATTTTTGGAATTATCTCTGGATGACAGACCCCTGCGTTCACCAATTCTTGACATTGGTGACCCCCTATAACAAAGCAGGGCACATGCATGAGGCTTTTATTTTATTTTTTTGGTTGAATAATGATTTGATTTGGTATATTCTCTATATTTTTGGATGCATAGAATGCATTTTTTTGGTTAAATTATTTTGGCAGATAGCATGTCTAATTGTATTTGTTTTCTTTTTTTAATGCACAATAAAAAAAATTGTGGAGAATAATACTTGGCTATGTGTTTTACTTCAAATGACAGTTTGGGAGTAGGCAGTTACATTTTAAAAAATACAATGTAAAATTGACAAGGGACACCAACATAGTTGTATCTTTGATCTTAAAAACTACGGGATAATGGTGTTGTGGTAACTTGCCCCAATAATAATAAAAAAAAACATAATAATATTATTCTTGATATCACAAAAAAAAGCCTTTGAAAATCTGTTTGCAATAACAAGAAGAAGAAGAGAATTGTGCGCTGCATTCCGAGATTTCATAATTTGCCACGTCACAAATGTTAATTCTCCATTATGAATGCTAGTTTAAAAGACCGACCGCTTCTGGCTCGTCCTTGCTTCCGAGCATGCGTGTTTGTACTTTAAAGTTTTGTCCGACAGACTTGTGTACACACGCTCGGAAAATCTGACAACAGACATTTGTCAATGGAAAATTTTAAAACCTGCCATCCAACATTTGTCCGCGGAAAATCTGACAACAATTGTCCGATGGAGCGTACACACGGTCGGATTTTCCACCAACAGCCTGTAATCACACAATTCCCTTCTGAAAATCCAATCGTGTGTACGAGGCTTTAGGGTCCAATGTTAAGGAATGTTACATTCACCATGCAAAAGGCCACAAATAAAATGGACATTTTCTAAATGCCTGCAATAGGGACAGTTTGTAATGTCCAGAGCAATCGGTCAGAATACCACTTTAGTTACTAAGTGCAGTTTAAAGGAATGGATGTAGAAAAAAAAATGATTGCCTGCTGTCTAAAATCCAGACAGTCCTTGTTTTAGACACTTTGATGAATGAGGCTCAGGAACATTAAAATACGAACACGAATTGTTTCCAGAACAAGTGGCAAACATAGGTACCTTTCTTGTCAGCAGGAATTTTCTCAGTCATCAAAATAAACGTGCTTCTAATCCAAACTGGGGCAGCTTTAGAAGAGAACTGGCAGAAGAATGACTACGCAAGAATAAGCCCAAATCAATGCTATCTTCGTATTGCATTTCCAGCATTGATAGAGCAAGTTAAGCCTTTTTTTGAATGAAGGATGGAAGGGCAAGAACCTCTGTCAAGTTTTTGTTGCTGTCTATTTTCCCAATTTAGTTATTAAACCTTTGTTTTGTTTAAAATAAAATAACAAACATGTCTCTATCTACCTCCTCTGTGGAATGCTTTTGCACAAAGCAGCCTGATCCTCTTCTTCTGTGTTTCCCCACCAGCACTCCAGGCCCCTCCTCTTTGGCGGGTGCCCCCACGGAAAGCCACCTCCTCTGGGGGGCACCCATGTGTGCTCGCTCCCAAGAAATTATGTCTGCATCTATCGAGGCAGAGTGGAAGCTTCAGCCCCGCCCCCATTTCCCACGTCACAGCATTTAATTGACAGCTAGTTGATTGCTATCAATCTGCCCAATGAGGAGGGAAACAGCAACAAGAGCTTCTGCTCTCATGAACATCGCTGGATCGGATCAGGCTCAGTTAAGAAAAAAAGGGGGTGGGGGGAGAGCTTCAGCACAGAAAGTGAAGAACCTTAAGGCTTTAGAACCCCTTTAACTATTTAGGTCCATCCCAAGTAGTGGTAGTAGTAGTTCACTACTCTGTGATTTAAATGGGTGACGCCCCCCTGTGACGCCACGTGACGTTGGAGGAAGGCAGGGTCACCCGTTTATGTCACGGATGGCCCCACCCTCAGCTATAAAACAGCTGTCATGAGAAGAAGCTTCACTCAGCAGAAGCCTCTCATTGAGACGGAGCTGTTGCGGATTTTTCATTTTTTTTCGCTCCGTCGGGCAGCGTGAGATGGATCTACATTGCGGTACATTTTTATTTTTTGATTTTTTAATAAAGGACTTGTCCCAAAGTGTCGCCTGTCTTTTTTACTATTTCTTACACTTTTTTTGTGAAATGGTAGGGGTACAATGTACCCGTTACCAATTCACATGAGGGGGGCGGGATCTGGGGGTCTCCTTGTTAAAGGGGGCTTCCAGATTCTGATAAGGCCCCCGCCCACAGACCCCCACAACCACTGGGCAGGGGTTGTGGGGATGGGGCCCTTGTCCCCATCAACATGGGGACAAGGTTCTTTGGGGTCCCCAAAGCATCTTCCCCATGTTGAGGGCATGTTGCCTGGTATGGTTCAAGAAGGGAGGTGCTCTCTCATCCCCCCTCTTTTCCTGCAGCTTGCCAGGTTGCGTGCTCGGATAAGCGTATGGTATGGATTTTGGGGGGACCCCTACTCCATTTTTTTTTAATTTGGCGCAGGGTTCCCTGTAATATCCATACCAGACCTGAAGGCCCTGGCGTGGATTTTGGGGGGGGGGGCACGCAATGTTTTTAAAAATGTTGGTTCGGGGTTCTCCTTAATATTCATACCAGACCCAAAGGGCCTGGTAATGGACTTAGGGGAACCCATACCGTTTTTTTCAATGAGTTTTATCTATATTGCCGAGACCCGCAATCAGTTTTAGATGACTTTTTTTCCTTTCGAAATTTCATTTTGCTGTGGTACTGTTCTAAACACGGGAAAACTGTGTCACTTTATAGGCATACTACAGACACCAGGCACAATATTTAAAGGAATATTTCATTTTTATTGTTTCACTTTAAACATTAATAAAATCACTGCTTCCAAAAAAAACTGACGTTTTTAAAACTTTATTTTGCATTAGTACATGTCCCCTGGGGCAGGACCCAGGTCCCCAAACACTTTGTATGACAATAACTTGCATATAAGCCTTTAAAATTAGCACTTTTGATTCTTCATGTTCGTGTCCCATAGACTTTAACAGTGTTCATGTGTTCATCCGAATCTTTTGCCTGTTCGCAAGTTCTGGTGCGAACCGAACTGGGTGGTGTTTGGCTCATTCTTAGTCACTGTATGTAAGCTCTAACGAGCAGGGGCCTCTGATTTTTCCTGTATTGAACTGTACTGTATTTGTACTGTCTGCCCTCATGTTGTAAAGTGCTGCGCAAACTATCGGCGCTATATATGGTGCCTTGCAAAAGTATTCACCCCCCTTGGCATTTTCCATATTTTGTTGCCTCACAACCTGGAATTAACATGGATTGTTTGATGATTTGCATCATTTAATTTACAGAACATGCCCACAACTTTGAAGATTTTTTTTCTTATTGTGAAGCAAACAACAAATAGAACAAAATAACAGAAAAAGTCAATGTGCATAACTATTCACCCCCCTAAAGTCAATACTTTGTAGAGTGACCTTTTGGGGCCATCACAGCTCCAAGTCGCTTTGGATAAGTCTCTATAAGCTTGCCACATCTTACTACTGGGATTTTTGCCCATTCCTCCTTGCAAAACTGCTCCAGCTCCTTCAAGTTGGATAGTTTGCGCTTGTGAACAGCAATCTTTAAATCTGACCACAGATTTTCTATTAGATTGAGGTCTGGGCTTTGACTAAGCCATTCCAACACATTTACATGTTTTCCCTTAAACCACTCAAGTGTTGCTTTAGCAGTGTGTGTGGGGTCATTGTCCTGCTGGACGGTGAACCTCCCTCCTTGCCTCAAATCACACACAGAGTGGTACAGGTTTTGCTCAAGAATATACCTGTATTTAGCGCCATCCATCTTTCCCTCAACTTTGACCAGTTTCCCAGTCCCGACTGCTGAAAAACATCCCCACAGCACGATGCTGCCACCACCATGTTTGACTGTGGGGATGGTGTTCTTTGGGTGATGTGATGTGTTGGGTTTGCACCAGACAAAGTGTTTTCTTTGATGGCCAAAAAGTTCAATTTTAGTCTCATCAGACCAGAGCACCTTCCTCTTTGGGAGTCTCCCACATGCCTTTTCGCAAACTCAAAACATGCCATTTTGTTTTTTGCTGAAAGTAATGGCTTTCTTCTGGCCTTTCTGCCATAAAGCCAAATTCTATGAAGCGTACGGCTTATTGTCGTCCTATGTACAGATACTTCAGTCTCTGCTGTCGAACTCTGCAGCTCTTCCTGGGTTACCTTAGGTCTTTTTGCTGCCTCTCTGATTAATGCCCTCCTTGCCGGTCCATGAGTTTTGGTGTGCGGCCATCTCTTGGCAGGTTTGTCGTTGTGCCATGTTCTTTCCATTTGGTTATAATAGATTTGATGGTGCTCCTAGGGATCATCAAAGATTTGGATATTTTTTTTTTATAACCTAGCCCTGACTTGTTCTTCTCAACAACATTGTCCCTTACTTGTTTGCAGAGTTCCTTGGTCTTCATGGCAGTGTTTGGTTAGTGGTGCTTAGGCGTTGCAGCCTCTGGGGCCTTTCAAAAAGAGTATATGTAATGACAGGTCATGTGACACTTATACAGGCATACCCCACTTTTAAGTACACAATGGGGTTTATTTACTAAAGCTGTAAAGTGCAAAATCAGGCTCACTTCTGCATAGAAACCAATGAGCGTCTAACCCCAGATTGTTCAATTAAGCTTTGGTAATAAAACCTGGAAGCTTATTGGTTTCTATGCAGAAGTGAGCCTGATTTTGCATTTTACAGCTTTAGTAAATAAACCCCATTGTGTACTTAAAAGTGGGGTATGCCTGTGTTGCACACAGATGGACATCATTTCACTAATTATGTGACTTCTGAAGGTTGCACCAGAGCTTTTTATGGGCTTCATATCAAAGGGGGGTGAATACATACACACATGCCAATTATAATTTTTTTATTTCTGAATTTTTTTTTATGTATATATTTTTCTAATTTTACTTCACCAACTTAGACTATTGTGTTCTAAACCATCACATATAATTCAGATTAAAAATTAACATTGAACTAAAGGTTGTAATGTAACAAAATAGGTAAATATCCAAAATCCAAGGGGGGTGAATCCTTCTGCAAGGCACTGTAAATCCTGTATAATAATAATAATTAATGACACTGGCTGGGAAGGGGTTAACATCTAGGGCAATCAAGGGTTTAAATATGTGCCTAACTATGTGTAATGTGTGTACAGCGTGCTGCTATTAGTAACAGATCTTTCAGTTTCTCATTCCTGCTTTTCCTACAGTGGCGGCTCACCCACAGTACATTGCGGGCGGGCTGTCCCCAAGT
The DNA here is from genome assembly GCF_037356315.1 of Lithobates pipiens. Lineage (NCBI taxonomy): Eukaryota > Metazoa > Chordata > Amphibia > Anura > Ranidae > Lithobates > Lithobates pipiens. The sequence continues at coordinate 24,918,181 of NW_027507903.1, forward strand.
GGTTAATATAGAGGTTGCATAAAAAAACTTTTGTTAAGAAAATAAAACATTTTTTATACAGTAGATATGTACATATCAGACAAAAATAGAGGGACAACTGAGGCTGCATGAGGGACTTAGACCCCTTTCACACTGGGGTGTTTTTCAGGCACTTTAGCTTTAGAAAAAGCACCTGTAAAGCGCCTGAAAGAAGCCGCAACTGCAATCCCAATGCAAAAGCCCGAGTGCTTTCACACTGAGGTGCTGAGCTGGAAGGGCGTCAAAAAAAGTCCTGCAAGCAGCTTCTTTGCAGCGATTTTGGAGCGGTGAATACAACGCCCCTAAAGCGCCCTTTCCCATTGAAATCAATGGGAAGCGCCTGCAAAACGCCAGAAAAGTGCCTGAAAAGCGCTTTTGTCAGCAGCGCTTTGTGGGCGCTTTTAACCCTTTATTTGGCCACTAACGGGGGTTAAAAGCGCCCCAATAGCGCTCGAAAAACACTGCTAAAGCGCTGCTAGTTTAAGCGGCGCTTTACGAGCGTTTTTGGGGTGCTGATATTGGGAAAGGGCTCTTAAAGCACTTGGGCTTTCACATTGGGATTGCAGATGAGGCTTCTTTCAATCGCTTTACAGTCGCTTTTTTTAACGCTAAAGCGCCGGAAAAACGGCCCAGTGTGAAAGGGGTCTTAGCCCTTGCACACATGGTCGGACATTCTGACAACCAAATCCGTTAGATTTTGTCCGATAGATTTTGTCTGAAACTGTTGCATACACACAGTCGGACAAAGTTGTCGGAAAATCCAATCTTTCAGAACGTGATGACGTTATTTCATTACGACAGGACTACGTTCAGGCTAGTAGCCAATAGCTTTGGTCTAGGAATTTGATCTGAGCATGCGTGGCACTTTGTCCGATCGGAATTCTCTACACACAATCGGACAAAGTCCGATCGGATCATGTTGTCGGAAAGTTTTATAGCCCAGCTATAAAACTTTGTCCATTGGATATTCCGACGGAAACAGTCCGATGGAGCCCACACACAGTCGGATTATCCAACAACACCATTTTCCATCGGAATGTCCGACCGTGTGTACAAGGGCTTAGGGAATTGGTCTCAAAAGATGGATAGTTCCTGCAAATGAGGAGCAGTTGGGTGCAATGAAAAAGTGATTGCTTTTCAGAGAGGCAGCAAGGGTGGCCCTTACAAAGTTCCTTAAACAAAGCGAAGGCACTTAAAAAAATTATATATTATTCCCAACCAAAATGATGTTGATGGTGCTTATATCAAGGTAAATTAACATAACTCTTTGAAAAATGACTGAGCAGATATACCAAGCACATTCCAGACTGCCCTTCTAGCCTCACATTCCACTAGCACCTTCTTTCAGTATTAATTAGAAGCCCTAAATAGCCAGGGGAGTATTTAACCAGTTTTCATAGCCTGACCACTGCCACTAATTGGATTTGACATATGTCTCCTTGCCAAAAGGCCTATAAAAACTGTCCCTCGCTGTGCGTGAATAGGATGCTTGTTTTTCTTGCTGATTTCTTGATACGAAGCTTCAGGATGTGTTAATTTTTTTTTCACTCTATTTACTTATTTTTCTTCTTTTTTTATTGAACAATAGAGTCGAAAGAGAGCGACTGCCTTCGTCCTGCTGACCTGTCGTCCTCATGCTGCTTCATTTCCTGCCGTTTGATCCAGACATCCAGCTTTTGTTTTCCAAGTGCTTAGGCAGCACGTGTTGGTGATGTGGCCACCAAACAAATATTTTAGCCGGGGTCCCCACGCCCCGGAGAGCTGAGGCTGATGGACGACTGGCTTCCTGAGGCCGGGTGGCTGTAACGTTTCTGCCCCCACCCTTACAGGAAGAGATAGAGGGCCCGCGCCTGTGCTAGCGGAATCAATGGGAAATCCCTGCAGCTGCTAGATTGTTCTGTTCTGCTACAGCATTGAATGTCGGAGGTGTTTTATTGAGCTGTAATAGACCTTTCCTGTTGGGAGGATTTGCACGTGGACTCCTAAACACACACTCAAGGGAAGTTCTGGGATCAAAAGATAAGCCCTTTTCTTACTTGATCTGACATAGGTCTTTATTGTTTGAACCTCTTTGACATTTCAGTGAAAGTTTTAAATTGTGTGCTAAGCGAAACATCAGCATTGGCCATCATCATCAGTCCTGGGCGAAGATGAGCTTCACAACTCCACCTGCACACTTCCCCCCCGGTTTGTATTATTTAAAATTTACAACCCATCCCAAAGTTACAGGAAAGGTGGGAAACAATTATAGCTTTAGAGCTTTTTAAGTATTTCTAAAGACTCGGGCAGCAATGGAAATAATTGCTGTCGATTCTGCGAAAGGTCAACTTAGACAGATGCATATTGATGTTTTAGGAACACTTCAAGGTTGTATAATGTACCGTGATGTTAAAATAATAATGCAATCAAGGAGATTAAATGCATAACAATGACTAGTAAACTTGTTTCATCTGTATCTGGGTGGTGCTTTATAGAAAGAAAAAAAACACAAGGATTCAAATGCATTGCCATTGTATCTTTTTTTTTTAAACAATAGAGCAGCATACAAAAAAAGCATTAGTAAAAAAGCTCATCGAGAAACTCAGTTCATATTGGAACTATAAGGCTATTACAAGCTCATGCACATTCTCATAATTATGAGCAAAGTCTCACTGCAAGATGGGCACTAGCACACGCATGTCTACACACACAAGCACGCCCAGTATTGGCACTGGCACCAAACAGCCCATTTAAGCTAGACTATGACGGGAACAGATTGTTGAGTGGTCTTAAGTTAGTTCCTGCCTACCTGCGCCTTGACCTGCTATACCTGCCTACCTGTGTACGACCCGGCTTGCTGTCCTGACCTGTCTCTGGACTTCTTCCTGCATGTTGTGATCTCGGCTTGTACTCTGACACCTCTTCTGTCTTGCGTTCCCGTACCTAGCTGCTTGGCTGTGTACCTATCTCTGCTTGTATCCTGACTCTGCCTTTGTCTGATGTTCCTGTACTTTGCTGCCCAGCTGTTGGTGCCCTTTTGGCTGATTGAGTGTCACTGCGTTCCAGCTCTCAGTTTCTGCCTGGTGATCTAAGGTCATCTGCTTTCTGAAAACACCAGCTGGCTCTGCCCGTTACACCGGCCCTCATGCCACTCTGCATCTTCTCACCTCCTGTCACCACTACCAGGGGTGTTGGACAAGAGGTGCAAGAGAAGTCCACTCTCCAGCTCGATCTCCACCAGCGTTCTAGGAACAGGTAACTTAAAGGGGAGGGCCACCCTGAAAAACAAAAAAATGTTAAAAATTACAAAAAATCTAAAAAAAAAAAAATGAAAAAAAATTTTTTTTTTTACTTACCAGAAATCCCTGTTGCTAGGCACTTTCTCCTAATCTTCCTCTTCCTCCTCCGCGGAGATCTTCTGTCTTCTGTCTTCGTCGCGGCGTCTTCTGGGTAATGAGTCGCGCTGTGTTCTGGGAACTGTGTGTTCCAGAACACAGCGCGTCCCATTCAGAAAGCGCTGCGGGACTCGCGCATGCGCAGTAGCTGCGGGACTCGCGCATGCGCAGTAGGAAACGGGCAGTGAAGCCATAAGGCTCCGCTGCCTGTTTCCCTTACAAGGGATGGCGGCGCCGGGACCCGAGAGCCGAGGGACGGGTCGGCCTCGGGCGGCCGACATCGCGGAGGATTCGGGTGTCACATACCTTATAGCAGAGCATGACTCCCCGCAGCCACCATCAATGGACCCTCCAGCAGCCAGCAACAATAGACTCCTCCCTAAATAGTAGATCCCTCCCAGTAATAACTGACTCTCAACATAAGACCCACCCCAGAAACAATAAACCCCCTCACCAGCAACAATAGACCTACCCTGCAACAATAGAACCCACCTCTGCAAAAGAAGATCCCCTCCAGCGACAATAGATCCCCCCCCAATCAAAATCAACATTACATATATTCAGTGTTGGGGGTGCCAGAACTGTGTTCTCCCATGTTCCCACTGAAAAAAAGCCCTGGTCAGGGCAAGCCGGGTCAATCACAGAAGTCAAACACAGGAACAGATGCTGTAACACTGGAAAAACTGTAGATCAGACAGCACTGACTAGTACAGCTGCTGCACTTAAATATTCAATTTGGCGCCAGTGTTAGCTGCTGGTATGCGTGCATGTGCACAGCAATACGAGCACCTGTTGATCTGCACCTGCGCATCTGTATGCGCCTTGAGCCTTCACATGCACTATGGCCAATGCTTTTCTGACATGGGGGGGGGGGGGGGGAATGTTGCCATTGTTATCTTACAAAAATCTGTCTGTTACCTACTGTATATACTGTACATTTAATGCAACTATTGTCCTTTTAATAATGTCTTTAAACTTTTTAATATTTATGTAATTGTTAACTGCACAGCTTGTAAAAAACAAATAACCTCATTTGGTAATACATTTAGATCAATTATTCTAAGGGTCTTAGAGGGGTGTCAGGTGTGAAAATTGGGAGTTTCTCCTGGCTGCTTCTGCCTATTACTTTGGGTGAGCTGCAGTTTCCTGTTTTCCCTCTAGGGTTCTCCTTATCCCTCTGAAGATGAGTGTATATAGAAAACCAAAATAGGAGGCTGGTATGAGAGGTAATGTCTCAGTGCCAAAGAGTATTGAACAACAACTTACTTAAAGCCCACGGGACCTTTTGAGTCACACCTCAAACATAGGAAAAAATGTATTTACATTCATTTAAAAAACAACAAGTCGTACATGTACAGCAAAGATTGAAGTACATTATAACTTGTGTACAGTTCAATTACTGAAACATTTGCATAAAACCTATATGGTCTGTATTGATATCCTCCATCAGCCTGGAAAATCTGTGCTGGTATTTTCAACATGTTTCACAAGTTCAAAACCTTGCTTCCTCAGGAGAAGCACAGAGAATATCTGGAGAGAAACATTATGGCACATCAGGGCACATTATGGGGCACATAGCACATCAGGACACATAGCACATAAGGGCATGGGACACATAAGGTCATGGGGCACATCAGGGCACCGGGCACATAGCACATCAGGGCACATGGCACATAGCACATCAGAGCATGGGGCACATCAGGGCTCGGGGCACATTATGGCACATCATGGGGCACATTCAGGCACATAGCACATCACGGCACATTCGGGCACATGGAACATCAGGGCGCGGGGCATATGGCACATCGGGGCACATTATGGCACATCAGGGCACATTATGGCACACATCAGGGCACATTATGGGGCACATAGCACATCAGGGCATGGGGCACATCAGGGCACATTATGGGGCACATAGCACATAAGGGCACGGGCACATAAGGGCATGGGGCACATCAGGCCACATGGCACATTAGGGCACATAGCACATCAAGGCACATGACACATAAGGGCACGGGCACATCAGGGCACATTAGGGCTCGGGGCACATCAGGGCACATTATGGGCACATAGCACATCAGGGCATATTATGGGGCACATATTATAATCAGGGCACATAGCACATCAGGGCATGGGGCACTTCAGGGCACATTATGGGGCACATAGCACATCAGGGCATGTTATGGGGCACATAGCACATCAGGGCATGGGGCACATAGCACATTGGGGCATGGGGCACATTAGGGCACATGGCACATCTCGGCATGTGGCACATGGCACATCGGGGTAAATTATGGCACATTATGGGGCACATCAGGGCACATTATGGGGCACATAACACATCAGGGCACATAGCACATAAGGGCACGGGGCACATCAGGCCACATGGCACATCAGGGCACAGGGCACATAGCACATCAGGGCATGGGGCACATCAGGGCACATTATGGGGCACATAGCACATCAGGGCATGGGGTACATTAGGGCATGGGGCACATAGCACTCAGGGCACGGGGCACATTACAGGGCACATGAGGGGATCTTACTTGTCAGCATGCAGAGTAATGCAGGAAGCGCCTGTCTGTAGTAAGTTCTTTCTCATATCACGCAGCGCTGCTCGCTCCCCGGCGGCCCCTCCTCTCTTCTCGTCTATCCCAGATGATGTCACAAGCCAATGGGAATAGACGAGAAGAGAGGAGGGGCCGCCGGGGAGCGAACAGCAATGATTGACAAGAGAGAGAACCTATTACAGACAGACGCTTCCTGCGCTACTCTATGCAACAGTTTCAGTAATTGAACTGTACCGTATTTAATGTACTTCTATCTTTTTCTATACATGTAGGACTTGCTGTTTTTAAATTAATGTAAATACATTTTTGTATATTTTTGTATATTTGAGGTGTGACTCAAAAGATCCCATGGGCTTTAAATAAGTGGGTGTATATAGAGATTGCTGGAGGTTAGTTGATTGGTTGGAGTAGTGAGTGGTATATTGCAAACAATGACGTGTGGTGCACCTGTTTTTGCCCCCATAGGAAAGCCTTGGACCTTCAGCGCCATTTTGAAGCAGTATATTTTATCGGCCTTTCCCTGAAGGGAGTGCTACAGAAACCTTATCTACAAGTGGGCTAAGCGTACGGAGAACTAGGTCTTTGTTGATATTTAAAGAGCCACAGATGGACACCGCTGTTTTGCAACTGATATCATCTTACTATTGATGATCTGTTATGCTTACAATTAAGTTTCAGTAAAGCATCAGAAAATTAAAGAACGTGAACTCATTTCTTTAATTCTGGGCAGTGTATGGCCTATACTTGGATTGAGTAAGGACTGAGTTAGGACAGGAATGAGGCCTAGAAGAGGGAGAAGAAGGGTCATTCAGGTTAGGAGCTCCTAGCCTTTCCAACTGGGTGTGTAGTATGACCTAGAGTTGAGACAACAGTTCGAACCGAGCAAAAGTTTGGCTCAAACATCGCCTGTTTGCCATTCAGTGAACATTTGAATTTGCGGGGTGCTTGGCAGGATGTTCGCCTAGCGAATGCCCCATAATGCAATGCACGCTGCACAGTGCATTCTAAGCCCTGGTTGAGCAAAGCTTTGCCCAAACAGGGCACAGTGAATAGCTGGTTGTTAAGGTGCCAGGAAGCCAGCCACGGCGACCTTAACAATGGATAAATCATCAACTCATGTAGTGAGAGGGACTATGAGATCCAATCAGAGATCGGGTCTTGAAAGGTGAGCCCACAATAACGTTTTTATTTCAAAGTTTAGACTAGGCACAAGCTTGTCTTCCTCAGTAAGGATGGGCGAATGGTTCGGCCCAAATGTAGGTTCGGGCCGAACCTTGGTTGCTTGGATGTTCTGCGAACACCAAACAATATGCGGTGTTCAGGGCAAATTCGAAAGTCTATGGGACATTAACATAAAAAATCAAAAGTGCTCATTTTAAAGGCTTATATATAAGTTATTAAAGTCATAAAAAGTGTTTGGGGATCTGGGACCTGCCCCGGGGGACATGTATCAATGAAATTTTTATTTTTTTTAAAGCGGCCGTTTTTTCGGGAACAGTGTTTTTTTTAATGCTTAAAGTGAAGCAATAAAGATGAAATATCCCTTTAAATATTGTGCATGGGGGGCGTCTATAGTATGTCTGTAAAGTGGCACATTTTCCCGCGTTTAGAACCGTACCACAGCAAAATGGAATTTCTAAAGGGAAAATTGTAATTTAAAACTGATCGCGGCTCTAATGAATTGTCAGGTCATTGTGGTACATTTTTTTTTTTTTTTTTAATAAAGGACTTCTCCCCAAGCTGTATCTTGTAATTTTTTACATTTTGACACTTTTTTGTGAAATGGTAGGGCCGTTACAATTTCATACAGGGGGGAGGCCGGGATCTGGGGGTCTCCTTGTTAAAGGGGGCTTCCCTATTCCGATAAGCCCCCCGCCTGCAGACCCCCACAACCGGTATGTTTTGGTGCGAACCGCACCGGGGGTGTTAGGCTCATTCCTATTCCTCAGGACAACAAACAAATTGTCACGTACCTGGTGGTTGAGCCCACGGATGCTGGGAGCGGCTACTCGTATTCCTCCGGCTCAGGAACTCCTGGTAGAGGATACAGAGGTTCTAGAGCGCGGAAGGGGCACAAGTGCCAAGCAGGACACAGGTGTAAAGCTCCGGGTGCAGGAGAGGAGCAGATGCAGCAGGAACAGCGACCAGCAGGTGATGAGATCGGCAGAAGACGCACACGCTGGAGCACGGCTCCTCACGACAGACCCGTAAGCAGGTAAGGCAGGATACCGGAAGACTGGCACCGTAGAGGGACAGCAGACTGGATAAAGTGGTGAACAAGCCGGGTCAGGAACAGGCAGGCAGGTAGGTACCGAATCAGCAGGCAGAAGAATCGTCAGACAAGCCGGGGTGGGAGGCAGGCAGCAAACAAGGGGTCGTCAGGATAAGCCGAGTCACAGGAACGAGCAAGTAGTAAGCAGGAGCAGAGGGGTCCCGACAGGAACGCTGTAGACCGGACAGCAAGGAGGCAAGGCAACAGGTCCCCTTAAGTAACCCCTTTGGCGCCAAGGGCCATCACGGCGTGCTCCCGCGCACGCCCGCGCGCGCCCGCTCCCGCGCGCGCTCCCGCAGATCCGCGGACCCGCGAGCTCCCAGCAACACCAGCGTGCACCCGCGTGCGCCCAATAGCACTAACGCGCACCCGCGTGCGCCCATCAGGACATCTGCGCACCCGCGTGCACCCACCTATGTTAGCGCGCACCCGCATGCGCCCACCTGCGTTGGCGCGCACCCGCGTGCGCCCACCTGCGTTGGCGCGCACCCGCGTGCGCCCACCTGCGTTAACGCGCACCCGCGTGCGCCGACCGACATTCATAACAGGGGCTTTGCAGCCGGAACCTTCAGTAGCGGACAGGTGGCTGGGCTGACCTTCTTGACATTGCCCCCCCCAAGGGGCAGCCCCCGGATGCCCAACTGGGCCAGCTTAGCTGGGTGCGCTCTCTTGAAGGCCCGGATGAGCTTTTCAGCATGAATATTACTTTCCGGCTCCCAAGAATTATCTTCAGGACCGTATCCCTTCCATTTCACCAGGTATTGGACCTGTCCCCGTCTCTTCCTGCAGTCCAGAATCGACTCTACTTCGAATTCGACTTCTCCGTCGATCAGGACAGGTTCAGGTGGACCAACGTCTCTGCCAACGAAGGGATCTGGGACAGCGGGTTTAAGAAGAGCCACATGGAAAACCGGATGGACCCGGAAAGACTCTGGTAGTTGCAACTCGTACGCTACGCTGTTGATCTTCCTTTTAACCGGAAAAGGACCAATGAACTTTGGACCCAGTTTCCTGGAGGGACATGCCAGCTTTAGGTTCAGGGTTGACAGCCAAACTTGATCCCCAGGCTCCAGGCTAAGTTCCCCTCTCCTCTTTTTATCAAAGATCCGTTTGTAATATTCCTGAGTTCTGGACATTGTTTCCCGAAGAAGCTTGTTGTTGTTGCTGAAGAAGGTCAAAGTTTCCTGAACGGCAGGTACCGAACATTCCGGGAGATTATTTGTTAGAAACAGGGGGTGAAATCCGTAATTTGCAAAGAAAGGGGTTTGTTTGGTGGTGGAGTGGACAGAATTATTGTAGGCAAACTCAGCGAGAGGTAAGAGGGAGACCCAATCATCTTGAGAAAAAGATGAGAAGCAACGTAAGTACTGTTCCAAAGTTTGATTTGTTCTTTCCGTCTGGCCATTAGTCTGCGGATGATAAGCAGAGGAAAAGGAAAGGTTGATCTCCAGGGAACCACATAACGCCCTCCAGAACCTTGAAGTAAACTGTGCCCCCCGATCAGAGACAATGTCCACAGGGATCCCATGAAGCCTCACAATTTCTCTAACAAATATCTTAGCAGTCTCAGCAGCGGAGGGGGTACCTTTCATGGGAAGGAAGTGCGCCATCTTTGAGAGCCTGTCCACAACTACGAAGATGGTAGAATGGTCTTCAGAAGGAGGCAGTTCAACAATAAAATTCATGGAGATCATCCTCCATGGTCTTTCAGGGACAGGCAGAGGTTTCAGCAGACCCCAGACCTTGGATCTGCTGCCCTTGTTTCTCGAGCAGACCGTGCAGGATTCCACATAATTCTTGCAGTCCTTTGCCAGTTGTGGCCACCAAAAGGTCCGCTGCAGGAGTTCAAGTGATTTGATTACCCCGAAATGACCGGCCAACTTATGGTCATGGCAGGCGCTGAGAACAGCTACCCGTACCCCCTGGGGTACAAAGATCTTGTCCAGATGCCACAAAAGATTGTCTCTTGCCTGCAGAGTGACACCAGAAGGAGGAGAGGCATGGAGTGAGGCCCGTTTAATCTGTTCCAACAGGTCTTCCTGAAGTAAAAGGAAATTCCCGGAAGATAGGATAGTATCCGGGGGAGAAGAGGCTTCAGGTCCGCAAAACATCCTCGAGAGGGCATCCGGCTTGGTATTTTTCGACCCAGGTCTGTAGGTTATATGAAAGAAAATCGAGTAAAAAAGAGTGCCCACCTGGCCTGACGTGGTTTTAGCCTCTTAGCGACCTTCAGGTACTCGAGATTCTTGTGATCCGTAAAAATGAGGATGGGGTGTGCTGCTCCTTCCAGAAGGTACCTCCATTCCTCGAGTGCCGATTTGATAGCCCACAGCTCCCGATCTCCCACATCATAATTCCTTTCAGCTTCCGAAAGCTTGCGGGAGAAAAATGCCACCGGATGCAGGAGGGCCTTGGAACCTTGCCTCTGTGAAAGAACAGCCCCAACCGCAATTTCAGAAGCGTCGACCTCTAAGATGTAGGGTAGAGCTGGATCAGGGTGCTTCAGGATTGATGCCGAGGTGAACAGCTTCTTGAGGGCCACAAAAGCCTCCTGGGCTTCGGGTGTCCAGTGGAACCGATAGCCCTGCTTCGTGAGCTTCGTGATGGGGGAGATGATGGTAGAGAACCCCCTGATGAATTTCCGGTAAAAGTTGGCGAAGCCCACGAAACGTTGAACGCCCTTCTTATCAGAGGGAGCAGGCCAATCCAGAATGGCGGAAACCTTTTGTGGGTCCATTTGAATGCCTTCCACAGAGATAATCAAGCACAGAAACTGAATACTCTGCTGTTCAAACACACATTTTTCTGGTTTTGCGTAAAGGCTATGACAACGTAATCTGATTAACACCTTCTTGACGTGCTCACGGTGCTCGGACAGAGAAGAGGAAAAGATCAAGATGTCATCAAGGTAAATTATAACAAACAAGTCAAGATAGTCCCTGAAGATGTCATTCACGAAGTGCTGGAATGTAGCAGGTGCATTGCATAGTCCAAAGGGCATGACCAGGTACTCAAAATGCCCGAACCGGGTGCGAAAGGCAGTCTTCCACTCATCGCCGCTTCGGATACGAATCAAGTTATAGGCCCCGCGGAGATCCAGCTTAGTAAATACCGCCGCCGTCCCTAGTCTCTGGAATAGTTCAGGTACCAGAGGTAGAGGGTACCGATTCTTGATAGTTATTTTATTCAGTTCCCGATAATCAACACAGGGGCGCAGAGAGTGGTCTTTCTTCTCTACAAAGAAGATTCCGGCTCCCGCGGGGGAGGTAGAAGGTCGGATGAATCCCCTTTCCAAGTTCTCGTCAATATACGCCTTCAAGGTGCCCAACTCCAGCTCAGTTAGAGGAAAGATCCTTCCGAAAGGGATTTCAGCCCCCGGAAGGAGCTCAATCGGACAATCGTAAGGTCTATGTGGCGGGAGAGTTTCGGCACCTTTCTTGTTGAAAACGTCCAAAAACTCGTGGTAGGCCTCAGGAACAGATTGGAGAATCTCCTTGTCAGCTTCCAGGCACAACAAAGAAGGGGAAATATCGGTAGGCTTAATCAAGCAATGCTGGCTGCAATAGGGAGAGGAGAAGTTAATCTTCCCGGTGCACCAGTCCAGTTGAGGGTTATGGGCCTTCAGCCAGGGCATGCCAAGGATGATTGGGAATAAGGGAGAATCAATAATGTCCAGGCATAAAAGTTCTTGATGGTTCTCCAAGATGGTGGTCAACAGGGGTCTTGTTTCCTGTGTAACTGGCCCGGACTTAAGAACAGATCCGTCGGCCAAGTGTACTGAAAGTCCCTTCGCCCGTAGACGCAGGGGAACGTGGTTCTTGATGGCAAAGGTCAAGTCCATGAAGCCACTGCAAGCTCCAGAATCAATAATTGCGGTGACCCGAATACTCCTTCCTGGAAGCTGTAAGAGAGCGGAAACAGCCAGATGAGAAGCATAATCAGGTAAGGTGGATACAGGTACAGGGGTAGTGGCTTGGCACTTACGGAGCTTGGCTGGGCAGGTCCTTACATAGTGTCCTGGTTCCCCGCAGTACAGGCATAGATTATTAGTCCTCCTACGCAGACGTTCTTCCGGCGTGAGAGAGGGCCGTAGGAGACCAAGTTGCATAGGTTCGGAAGAATCGGAGGAAGAAGACACCGGAGCAGAAGAAGCTGGCTGAGGGTAACTGGGGACTCGTGGAAGCATCCAAACAGGACGGGAAGGACCGGCAGAGCGTTCTGATCTCCGTTCTCTTAATCTCCTGTCGATCTGTATGGAGAGGTTAATGAGAGCTTCTAAAGTCTCTGGGATGCCCACACGGGCCAGCTCGTCCTTTAAGTTTTCAGAGAGACCTGCACGAAATTGGAAGCGCAGGGCGGCATCGTTCCACCGCCTGAACTCAGTTACATAGTCCTCTACAGGTCTTCGGCCCTGCTGTAAGGAGTGCAAGGCCGCTTCTGCGGTAGCTGTCAACTGAGGGTCCTCATAAAGCTGGGACATTGCCTGGAAGAAGGAGTCCAAGTTATCAAGAGAGGCATGCTTCTGCTCGAGAAGACGGTGGGCCCAAGACTGAGGTTCCCCTAGTAACAAGGAAATGACGAACCCCACCTTGGTGGCTTCAAGAGAGAAAGTCCGGGGTTGCAGGGCAAAGAATAAACCGCAGGCATTACGGAATGCCCTGAATTTGCTTCGATCCCCTGAGAACCTCTCAGGCGTGGGGACCCTTGGTTCGGGTGGCATCATTACCACGGACGGAGGGGGAGCTGGACCTGATGAAGGTGGTGAAGATGCCGACAAAGCCTGAACTTGACCCTCCAGACGGTTGTACCCTTCTTGTAGGTTCTTCACAGCCTGAGTGAGACCGGCAAGGTGGCGGCAAAGTTCATCCATCGGGGAGGCTCCCGACGTGGGCTCGGACATGGCTGTCCGGTACTGTCACGTACCTGGTGGTTGAGCCCACGGATGCTGGGAGCGGCTACTCGTATTCCTCCGGCTCAGGAACTCCTGGTAGAGGATACAGAGGTTCTAGAGCGCGGAAGGGGCACAAGTGCCAAGCAGGACACAGGTGTAAAGCTCCGGGTGCAGGAGAGGAGCAGATGCAGCAGGAACAGCGACCAGCAGGTGATGAGATCGGCAGAAGACGCACACGCTGGAGCAGCGGGGAAGGTGTTCTGTAGTACGGCTCCTCACGACAGACCCGTAAGCAGGTAAGGCAGGATACCGGAAGACTGGCACCGTAGAGGGACAGCAGACTGGATAAAGTGGTGAACAAGCCGGGTCAGGAACAGGCAGGCAGGTAGGTACCGAATCAGCAGGCAGAAGAATCGTCAGACAAGCCGGGGTCGGAGGCAGGCAGCAAACAAGGGGTCGTCAGGATAAGCCGGGTCACAGGAACGAGCAAGTAGTAAACAGGAGCAGAGGGGTCACGACAGGAACGCTGTAGACCGGACAGCAAGGAGGCAAGGCAACAGGTCCCCTTAAGTAACCCCTTTGGCGCCAAGGGCCGTCACGGCGCGCTCCCGCGGATCCGCGGACCCGCGAGCGCCCAGCAACACCAGCGCGCACCCGCGTGCGCCCAATAGCACTAACGCGCACCCGCGTGCGCCCATCAGGACATCTGCGCACCCGCGTGCGCCCACCAGGACATCTGCGCACCCGCGTGCGCCCACCTATGTTAGCGCGCACCCGCGTGCGCCCACCTGCGTTGACGCGCACCCGCGTGCGCCCACCTGCGTTGGCGCGCACCCGCGTGCGCCCACCTGCGTTAATGCGCACCCGCATGCGCCGACCGACATTCATAACAGGGGCTTTGCAGCCCGAACCTTCAGTAGCGGACAGGTGGCTGGGCTGACCTTCTTGACACAAATGAAGTTGCTTCACTTGTTTTTTGTCCTGAGAAAGATGAGCTTGTGCCTCGTCAAAATGTTGAAAATAAATACGTTATCGTGCATTCACCTTTCAAGGCCTGATCTCTGATTGGATTTCATAGTTCCCCTCACTACACGTGTCCCAGACTTCCTGGTTTTAAACACTGTAATATTCTTTTACACAATGTAAGTGCATTTTTTACACCAATATTGAAATAAATGGTAAAACAAATTTACACTATGGGGCCTGTTGTTTCTGCATGTGAGGAGTCTGGAGGGACAGGAGATCGCAGGAGAAGCCAAGGCAGCTCTGTATCTGGAAATTGTGTACAGCCACAAAGTGCTGTAAATGCTGGTTTACCCCTGAACAGGGGAGAAACTCTGGTGAGTGAAGTGGAGAAGGGGGAGCACGTGTGGAAACCACCATCATATCACAATTAAATTCAAACAATTCTGCACTATGGACTTAAAATTTTAGTTTTTTAACACGTCACTTTACATTAAATATGTCAGGGCTGGCTTAGCCCTTCCTTCTCTCTGCTGGCTGCTCAGCTGTCGGTTATTTGCCAGCTCCCATCTCTCTCCACAGTTACCAGCTGTTCCTTATCCTGCTTGTCTGACCTGCCTACTTATAGCTGTCCAGCTCACTTCATATCTGCCTTCGCCTTGGTCACATCACAAGAAACCATCTCCTTCGGTTCTGTTTAAAGACTGGATAACTGACATCCCTTCTGGCTCCTTATCCTGCTTGCTGTTGCTCCACTTGGATCCCTGACTTCTGGCCTGGCTGACTACCTGATCTGGTTATTGAACTCTGGCCTGGCTGACTACTCGATCCGGTTACTGGACTCTGGCTATGCTTTGAATACGCTTACTCTATTTACCTTTTTTTTTTTATTAATAAACAAGTGTGATTTAATTGTACTTCTGTCTCGGTCTGATTCATGGTTTCTGACAAATAATAATTTCATAATTTTGTCCATAGCATGGAATATTTCTGTTTGATTTGTTTTGATTTTTCTATTACCGGCAAAAGTATTGTATTGCCTGCAATTTAAATGTCATTTTTTTTCTTTATAAATGTCAGTTTTGCTGCAGCTGGTTCTATACACAGTACAGATGTGCCACTTTACAGGCATACTAAGGGGACCCCCCGGCACTATATTTAAATGTACGTTTTCATTTTCATTGCTTAACTTTAGGCATCATTAAAATCACTGCTCCTGTAAAAGCTATCTTTAAAAAAATAAATGCATTGATAGATGTCCCCCAGGGCAGTAGCCAGGCCCCCATACCCTTTTTATGGCCAATAACTTGCATATAAGCCTTCAAAATGGGCATTTTTGAATTTTCAAGTTTGGGTCCCATAGACTTCAGTGGGGTTCAGTGTTCAGTTCCGAACTTTTGTGTTGTTCGAGAGTTCTGGCGCCCAACTGTAGTGTGGCCTTAGTTATACCAAATCAGGAACTGGATAGTTCTCTTTAGCCACTGAAGTAGGCCTACAGCCTGGAAGTATGTCCCTTAACCACTTCAGCCCCAGGAGGTTTTACCCCCTTAATGACCAGAGCATTTTTTGCAATTTGGCACTGCACTGCCTTAACTGGTCATTGCACGGTCATGCAACGCTGTATCCAAACAAAACGTCCTTTTTTTGCCCACAAATAGAGCTTTCTTTTGGTGGTATTTGATCACTGCTGGGATTTTTATTTCTTGTGATATAAATGAAAAAATCTAAACTTTCTTTTTGTTATAAAAAATATCCAATAAAATCAAGCTTTAAAATTATGCACACACCTTTACAGGTTATCACTTTAGATTTACAGAGGAGGTCTACTGCTAGAATTACTGCCCTTGCTCTGATGTTCACGGTGATACCTCACATGCATGGTACGATTGCTGTTTACATAAGACACGAGACTGATGCTTGTGTTCGTCTTTGTGCACAAACACAGGGGGACAGGGGGGCTTTAATTATTATTTTTCTTTATTATTTATTTATTTTTATTTTTTTATTTTTACACTGTCCCTTTCATTTTTTTTGTTTTTTTATCACTTTTATTTGGTATCACAGGGAATTTAAATATCCCCTATGATAGCAATATGTAGTGATAGGTACTCTTTTTTGAAAAATGTGGGGTCTATTAGACTCTAGATCTCTCCTCTGCCCTTAAAACATCTGACCACACCAAGATCAGTGGGATGCTTTCCCAATTTAAAAATGGTACTGTTTATATACGGGGAAACCGAAGTGATGAACTGCTTGTAGCTTCTGGTTTCTTAGGCCATAGAGATGATTGGAGCCATTCTGGTCTCCGATCAGCTTTATGGTCTGCTGGTGAGACCACCGCTCCTTCCACTGCTTGTAAAAGCAATCTAGAGGCTAAATAGCTGCTAGGATTACTTTTACATGAAAGCCGACTGAAAAAAACAATACCAAGATGATGCCTAAACCTGCAGGCATCATTCCAGTATAACCACTCAAGGTCCAGCACATTGATGGTCCTTGTTGTGCATATATTGTAATGTTCTTTTTTTTTTCATGCAGACTGTGGAATGATTGAAAAAAGAGAACATAACAGATTTCTCCATTCACATTGATCAATGGGAAATCGAAAAAGTGTGTGGTATGCCCACCATTAAAATACCGCCCTGCATCTACCCAATTCTAATGATGGGCATACATGCACTGTTCTTTTTTTGTTCAGCCTGTGGGCTTAATAAAAAAAAAGAACCTAACAGATTCCTCCATTCACATCGATCAATGTGGATGAAGAAATCTCTGCCAAGAAAAGAGAAAAAAAATATACGCCGAAGCATAGGGGCGATCCACCCTCTGTTCACCCCAGCTCCTATGCCTTTTTTTTAAATTACAGTGATGAAATTACCTCGGCTGGAGTCACCGATTTACGAATTGTGAGAGCAAAGCCTGTTGCTGTCAAAATAAACAAACCAGTGATGCAGCTGAATGGCATACCTGCAAAGCAAACAATGGTTAAAAATAAAACACTACAGTATAGTATAAAATATAGTAAAACAGTAAGAACAATAAAACGACTTCTTTATTTTTTTATTTTTTTTACTTTTTTTACATTTCTTTTGTAACTGTAAAAAAAAAGTTGAATGTTACAGGCTAGGGTCTCTCAAAATGCGATTGCCATCTAACATTTCTCGAGACCCCCTGTATAAAAGTGTGCCCTAGTGTGTGGTAGTGACAGAAACAGTCCGTGATGCGGAGACCAGGTTGGCCAGGACAGGAGGGACAAAAATAGCAGGTGTCATACCTATATCCTTGTTTTCGACAGACACAACATCTTCTTTGGGGTGCTCTTTGGGTAGGGGTACCAGGGAGGACATGCGGAAAATGCCTCTCATGCAGCTGGCTCACTGCATCTGGATTGCGAATTTGGGCCACACCACCTTCTGGATAAAGAAAGGCTGTGATGAACTCTTCCTGGAATTTCAGGAAGGATCCACTTCTCCCTGATGCTTTCTATATTGCGTACATAAGCCAATTTGAATAAGTATACAGACACTTTTTTGTACCAATGTCTGGTCTTAAGGGCAATTAAGTATGACCCCATCATCTGGTCATTGAAGTCCATCCCTCCCATGTTAAGGTTATAGTCGTTGACACAGAGGGGCTTCTCAACAACACCAGTCACCATTGCAGTTTGGACTGCTGTGTCTTCGTGAATGGAAGACAGAACAAAAACGTTCCATTTGTTATTCCACCTCACTGCCAGCAATTCATTGCACCCCAAGCAGGCTCTCTCTCCTGGTCTAAGTGGGGCATTTACAAGCCACTGGGAGAAGCCCTGGCTATTAGATTGCACGGTGCCACATGTGCCAATTCCAAATTCAAAGAGGTGTCTAAAAAGTGGCACACGTGTATAAAAATTGTGCTCATATGAATGGTATCCCTTTCTGAATAAAGGTGACACCAAGTCCCAAACAATCTTGCTGCTGATCCTTGTAGTCTGGGCATTCGGGGGGGCTCCACGTGATCTTTTCCCTTGTAAATCCTTAAACTCCATGTATAGCCTGTTGTACTGTCACAGAGTTTCAACATTTTGACCACATATCTGGCACGCTTGCTGGGGAGAAACTGCTTTAAAACAAGGCGGCCAGAAAAGTTAATCAGGGACTCATCTACGCAGATAGCTTGTTCGGGGATTTAAAAGGCTGCACATTTTTGGTTGAAGTGATTTACAAGGGGCCGGATTTCGTGGAGCTGATAATATCCAGGGTCACCTCGAGGATGACAGAATTCATTGTCGTTGAAGTGCACGAAACACAAGATTTACTCGTATCGAGTCCTGGCCATGGCAGAAGAGAACACAGGCATATAGTGAATTGGGTCAGTAGACCAATATGACCACAACTCACTCTTTTTGGTAATGCCCATGATGAGGGATAGACCCAGAAAGGTCTTAAATTTGGAAACCGTAATACGTTTCAATGTATATTGTCTGGCAAGGGTCAAATTTGGGCTTGCGACGATAAATTGTACCACATATAAATTGCTTTGGTCCACAATAGACCTGTACAGATCTTCGATGAAAAACAGCTCATAACAACCAAGGAGAGTTAGAATTTGCTCTTTCCACCAGAATTCCGGGTTGGCTATTGAATGGGGGAAGTACAGGTGCTACAGAAGTGGTGGGCTGCAAGCACATTAGGAAGGGCACTATGGGCTCTACGGGCCTGCATTTGAATTCTTGGTTAGATGTACTAGGCCGCTGGTGCTCGCCAGTTCACCAGAAAGTAGAGCAGCACTAGTACTGGCTCTCTGCTGCATACGAGAACAATGCGAATGTTGCACCTCAGCAACAGGGGAACGGGGTCGAGTATGCCTGACCCAAGCAGGGACCTGTCAGGGTGCTGCTGCTCTATACAGGTTTGTATACTGAGCCTAAATCTGACAGTGAGGATTCCCCATTGCTTCTCATCTGTCATGCTCAGTATCCTGTAGGCCTCTTTACTCGTGTACCTTTCGTTTGACATTTTGGCCACTAAATTTACAGTTACCTAGTGTGACTCACAGGTAAAAAAAGCACCTGGTTGTCAAGGACTGTTTGAAACGCTAATGCTGCAGTTTTCTGTGCTGTGTATCAGAAGTGACAGCGATCTGCTAATACTGCACTTTTTTTGGGTGGATTGGAGGGGCTAAGCGCAGGTGCTGGTAGATGTCGGGGCTGATCCTGCTAACGCTGCGTTTTGGGAACACTATTGATCCGTTCAGACACTATACTAGTATTGGAGGCGTACGGTGTGTCTGTGTGTGTTACTGGCAATCAAAGGGTTAAAATGTATTAGTGAATATGTGGCGAGACCATGACACTATCAGGGATTGATGTTAACTGACGCTGACTCTAACTAGCGTCACCCATGACACTAATACAGTGATCATAAAAAATATCTGTACACTGTACAAATGACACTGTGACAGGAAAGTGAAAGGGTTAACTGGGGGTGATCAGGGGGTTAAGATTTTATTAGGGAATGTATGGCAGGTACCCTGAACCTATCTGGGACTGTTGCTGACTGACGCTAAGTGCCCCTAATAGGGATGAGCCGAACACCCCCCGGTTCGGTTCGCACCAGAACTTTCGAACGGACTCCCACGTTCGTTACGAACATTAGAACCCCATTGAAGTCTATGGGACTCGAACGTTTGAAATGGAAAGTGCTAATTTTAACGG
Organism: Lithobates pipiens; assembly: GCF_037356315.1. NCBI lineage: Eukaryota > Metazoa > Chordata > Amphibia > Anura > Ranidae > Lithobates > Lithobates pipiens. The sequence goes on from NW_027507903.1 coordinate 24,937,964, forward strand.
CTAATATGCAAGATACTGTCCTAAAAAGGGTTTAGAGACCTGGCTCCTGCCCCAGGGGACATGGGTCAATGCAAAAAAAAGTTTTAAAAACGGCCATTTTTGCGGGAGCACTGATTTTAATGACGATTAAAGTGAAAAAAAAAAAGTGAAATATTCCTTTAAATATGGTGCCTGTGGGGTGTCTGTAGTATGCCTGTGAAGTGCCACGTGTTTCCCGTGTTTAGAACAGTCCCTGCACAAAATGACATTTAACGGAAATAACACCATTTAAAACTGCTTGCGGTTTTAATGTTATATCTGGTTCCTGCAATATGGTTGAAAATCATTGAGAAAAATGGCATGGGTAGCCCTCCCTGCCCATTACCAGCCTATTTGGGTCTTGTACGCATATTAAGGGGAACCCTGTACCCATATTAAAAAAAGGAAATGCGTGTGGCCCCCAGGCCCTATATACTCAGAACAGCAGTATACAGGTGGTGCAAACAAGACAGGGACTGTGTAGGTTTGTTGTGTTAAGTTGAATCTGTTTGTAATTTTCAACTGGCACATTTTTAAAGTGTAGCTCCAGTCAAAAAAACTATTTTTAAGCTTTTTGGAAAACATAGGGAAGGGTTATCACCCCTGTATAATTTGTTTTGTCGTCCATCTTTTTTCATCTCACTTGCTGCTGTCTCCTTGCGTTTGCAAGTAGGAGATGTTTGTAAGTTGGATGTTTGAAAGTAGGGGCCTGCCCTATATGCTCTGCAGAAATGGTGGAACAAGGTGTTGGTTTTGCCACAACATTGTAAGCCCTCAAAGTGACACTTGGTGGGCGCTGGAGCGCCCTGCTGTGAACGATTATATCAAGAATTGTAATTACATGCCATTGTTGAACAGTGGTAGAAAAATTGACCTTTGGTGGTTGTGGTGCTGGTGCCACAACACTATAAGTCCTCACCGTTACTCTGGGTGGGCACAGGAAGGGGCCCTCCTGTGAAATATTATATCAAGAATTGTAATTACATGTCCCTGTTAAACAGGGGCAGAAAAATTTGGCCTTAGGCACTGCTGCTGGTGCCACCACACTGCAACCTCTTCCATATACTCTAGTTTTATTGCTGGAATTAGCCCTGCTGCAAAGCATTGCATCAAAAATTGTACTTAGACGCCCCTGTTAAACAGGGGCAGAAAAATTGGGCCTTAGGCACTGGTGCTGGTGCCACCACACTGCAACCTCTGCCATATACTCTAGTTTTATTGCAGGAATTAGCCCTGCTGCAAAGCATTGCATCAAAAATTGTACTTAAACGCCCCTGTTAAACAGGGGCAGAAAAATTGGGCCTTAGGCACTGGTGCTGGTGCCACCACACTGCAACCTCTGCCATATACTCTAGTTTTATTGCAGGAATTAGCCCTGCTGCAAAGCATTGCATCAAAAATTGTAATTAAACGCCCCTGTTAAACAGGGGCAGAAAAATTGGGCCTTAGGCACTGGTGCTGGTGCCACCACACTGCAACCTCTGCCATATACTCTAGTTTTATTGCAGGAATTAGCCCTGCTGCAAAACATTGCATCAAAAATTGTAATTAAACGCCCCTGTTAAACAGGGGCAGAAAAATTGGGCTGCTGGCATCAGCGGAGGAGGAAGAGGATAGACAATCAACATAACAGGACAGTCACTCAGCATCAGCATAGGCAGTCTTGAGGGGATGTGGTATTTCAAAAAAAATTATTCGGTTACATCAGCTTCAGGTGCTTGGTAGCTGTGGGTGATCCAAGACTGATTCATCTTGATGAAGGTCAGTCGATCAACTGATTCGGTGGACAGACGCACCCTGTGATCGGTAACAAAGCCACCAGCAGCACTGAAGGTGCGTTCCGAAAGAACGCTGGATGCAGGACAGGCCAGTAGCTCAATTGCATACTGTGCAAGCTCTGGCCAGTGATCCATCCTCAAGACCCAGTAAGCCAGAGGATTTTCGATGGGAAAGGTGTCCAAGTCTGACCTTGCCCCTAGGTATTCCTGCACCATGTAAATCAGACGCTGGCGATGGGTGCTGGAACCAATCATACCTTGGGGCTGCGGACTAAAAAATTGTCTGAAAGCATCAGTCAGACGGCCACCTTCTCCACCGCTCCTTCTGACCGATGCCTCAGCAACACGTTGTCCAGGACCAGGAGTTTGTAACCTCCCAGTCTCTGGGAACGCGTTGCACAGAGCTTTCTGCAAGGCCTCCTGGAGATGTCTCATCCTCTGCTCCCTCTGCGATGGCAAGATAAGGTCGGCAACCTTACCCTTGTACCGTGGATCAAGGAGAGTGGCCAGCCAGTAATGGTCCCTCTCCTTGATCCGAAGAATACGAGGATCCTTCCGCAGGCTTTGCAGGATCAGGGAGGCCATGCAGCGTAGGTTAGCTGAGGCATTCGGTCCGGAGTCCTCTGGGTCACTAAGGACAACATGATCCGCAGCTACCTCCTCCCAGCCACGTACAAGTCCACGTGTTTCTTGGGACTGTAAATCATCCCTACAAGACTGCTGCTGCTGCTGCTGCTGATGCTGAGTGCCAGCCTCCACCTCCATGCTGACACAATCATCCTCCTCCTCCTCCTCATCCTCTTCCTGTGTGATGGGTGGCACAGCAGGAACACTGTCTGGATAAAGGGGGCCTTGAGAGGCAAGGAAGTCCTCCTCTTCCTGCCTCTGTTCTGCCTCAAGTGCCCTGTCCATTATTCCACGCAGCGTATGCTCCAAGAGGTGGACAAGAGGTACAGTGTCACTGATGCATGCACTGTCACTGCTCACCATCCTTGTGGCCTCCTCAAACGGTGACAGGACAGTGCATGCATCCCTGATCATGCCCCACTGGCGTGGTGAGAAAAAACCAAGCTCCCCTGACCCTGTCCTGGTGCCGTAGTCGCACAGGTACTCATTGATGGCCCTCTGCTGCGTGTGCAGCCGCTGCAGCATGGCCAATGTTGAGTTCCATCTGGTGGGCATGTCACATATAAGGCGGTTCTTGGGCAGGTTCAACTCCTTTTGGAGCTCAGCCAGCCGAGCACAGGCATTAAATGATCGGCGGAAATGCACACAGACTTTCCTGGCCTGCTTCAGGACATCCTGTAAGCCGGGGTACCTGCCCAAGAACCGCTGCACCACCAGGTTAAGGACGTGAGCTACACAGGGCACATGGGTCAGTTGTCCCTGTCGGAGGGCGGAGAGGAGGTTGGTGCCATTGTCGCAAACCACCATTCCTGGCTTAAGCTGGCGTGGCGTCAACCACCTCTCGGCCTGCCCCTGCAGAGCTGACAAAACATCCGCCCCAGTGTGGCTCCTGTCCCCCAAACAAACCAGCGCAAGCACGGCATGGCATCGTTTTGCCTGCGTACTTGCGTAGCCCCTGCAACGCCTACGGAGCACCGCTGGTTCTGAGGACAGAGCACTGGAAGAGGCCATGGAGGAAGAAGAAGAGGAGGGGGTGGAGGAGAGAGGTGTGTCACAACCAATAGTAGCATTTAGGAGGCGTGGTGGTGGAACAACCTCCAACACTACTGCACCTTGTCCTGCATCCTTCCCAGCAGCCAGAAGAGTGACCCAATGGGCCGTGAAAGACAGGTAACGTCCCTGTCCATGCCTGCTGGACCATGAGTCAGCGGTAATATGCACCTTACCGCTGACCGCCCTGCCCAGCGAGGCAAGGACATTGCCTTCCACATGCCGGTAGAGAGCCGGAATCGCCTTCCGTGAGAAAAAGTGGCGTTTGGGGACCTGCCACTGAGGAACCGCACATTGTACAAACTCACGGAAGGGGGCCGAGTCTACCAACTGAAAAGGCAGCAGTTGAAGTGCTAGCAATTTAGCCAAGCTAGCATTCAACCGCTGGGCATGTGGATGGCTGGGAGTAAACTTCTTCCGCCGGTCCAGCAGCTGGGGCAGGGACATTTGCCTGCTATAATCGGACGTGGGTGTACCGCTAGCAGAGTTCCCGGAAGCACTTGGCTGTGACACACCTAATTCTACACCTTCATTCCTCTCAGAGCAGGTTTCAGAGAGGACTGAAGGTCTAGTGGGGTTGGAGATGCCAGCTGATGAGGAGCAAGGAGAGGTCCGCTTTGTTCTTTGGTGTGGGTCTTTGAGGTACGCTTGCCAACGAGCTGCATGGCAGGTCAACATATGTCTGGTCAAGCATGTGGTGCCCAAGCGGCTGATGTTTTGGCCACGTGAGATACGCTTGAGACATATGTTGCAAATAGCAGCGGTGCGATCTGATGCACTCGTCTCAAAAAAGGCCCACACCAAAGAACTTTTAGAATAACGCGCAGAGGCAGCGCTCTGCACAGGCGGAGCTCTGCGGTGTGATTCAGTCGGTGTGCTGCCCCTAAGCTGGCCCCCGGAGGGCATCCTGCCTCGTTGGACATGTGCCTCCTCCTCCTCCTCCTCCTCCTCCTCCCTCCTTCCAGGCACCCACATGGAGTCAGTGCCCTCATCATCCCCTCCCTCTTCATCGCTGTAGCAAACCTGGCAGTATGCTGCAGCTTGTGGAACATGACTGCCAGATTGCTGTCCTTCTTGAGCATCCCCTCTCTCTGCGCTCACGCTACTGCCTTCCTCTAGCTGAGTGTCATCATCAGAGCCCACCAAACACTGGGCATCCTCCTGGAGCATGTACCCAACACTGTGCTCAAAGAGTTCAGGAGACTCCTCAGGAGGACGTGGTGGGTCTAGGGAAGGAGTCACTGATGATGACATTGAGAGGAGGGAAGACGATGCGTTGGCAGCTGCTTTGCTACTACCCTGAGACTGGGTGAGAGAGGATGAGGAGGATGAAGAGGGCTTGGTCATCCACTCTACCAAGTCGTTGGCATGTTGCGGTTCAACATGTCCAGCTGCAGAAAAGAAGGACAAGCATGTCCCATGGCCACGTGCTGATGACAATGCACCGCGTCCACGACCAGCACTGTTGTCTCTAGACACAGAGCCTGCTTGCCCTCTTTTATCGGCTCGCGCCTGTCTGCCTCTCCTTGCTGGCCTTCCAGACATGGTAATGGCCTGAAGGGAGTTGGGTAAAACAGCAGTTGGGTAGTTTATATTGTGCTGGAGGCACACACAACTTCCAATAACTCCTGCAGATGGCAATTGGGCTAAAATAGAGAACAGCTTTGTAGGTGAATTATAGCGGTATGTACTGGGTACAGAGCACGCAGACAGCACGCACTATCTCCTAACACTACTGACTGCAAGCTCTATTATTAACGATAGATCACTAGCTATATAGGTTAGGTGAATATCGCGGTGTATACTGCGGTCAGGGCACGCAGACAATAACCAGAAAACAGCAGAGATAAAGGGGTATATACAGATGTATACTGTGCTGTGCTGGAGGCACACACAACTTCCAATAACTCCTGCAGATGGCAATTGGGCTCAAATAGAGAACAGCTATGTAGGTGGATTATAGCGGTATGTACTGGGGGTACAGAGCACGCAGACAGCACGCACTATCTCCTAACACTACTGACTGCAAGCTCTATTATTAAAGATATATAAATATAGTGAAGTGAATAGGGAATATAGTGGTGTATAATGGCGGCCTTATATAGTGTGGGGCGTGCACTACACAGCCTCAGCTATGATTGGCCACAGGCATCCTGCCTGTGGCCAATCATGGCTCTCCTCGCTGCTGGCGCTGCGATTGGCCAAGCATGCGGGGTCACAGTGCATGCTTGGCCAATCATGAGCCAGCAATGCACTGCGCCATCGCAGTGCATTGTGGGCCGTGAGCGCCATGCGAATTTTTACGCAAACGGACCAAGTGTTCGGATTTCGCCGAACGGACGAACAGCCAATGTTCGAGTCGAACGTACGTTCGACTTGAACACGAAGCTCATCCCTAGCCCCTAACGTTATTTAGAGTAACAAGTGACACCAATACAGTGATCAGTAAAAAATATGTACCATGTGCTTGTGATACTGTGGCAGGGAGTGAAAGGGTTAACTGGGGTGGCGATCAGGGGGTTAAATGTGCCTAACTGTGTGTTCTAGTGTCAATGTAGTGCTTTACTCACTGTTTGAAGCTATCTCCTCTCTTGCTGGAACCAAAAAGGGCTCCAGGAGAGGAGATTGCATCATTTCCTGTGCCAGTGTTTACATTACACAGGCATAGGACGTTCTGTGATTCGTCAGAACCGATCAGCAGGTCCAGGCCATAAATCATTGGCCTGGATCTGTAGATTGATCAGTTCTGGAACTAATCTGATTGCCATGGGGTCAGTGGGTGTGAGTGGCGTACAGGTACTTCAGTTTGCGCAGCTGGGCCGCCTTGTCACAGGAAATGTGTGGCAGGCGGTCCGGAACTGGTTAATGGAGTCTCAGAGAGAGCAGTATATCATAAGCATGCCAAGGATCTCCAAGACAGGTCCAAAGCTTTATTCAGCGATCACATCATATCAAGGTGAAGTTTGAAGCCTTACAGGACCTCTTCATCAAGCATGTGACCTGCAATGGGCAGCTGTCAGGAGTCCAAGTGAAATATTCCCAACACACACATTGTCAGAGAACGGTTCGCAGAAGAATGGGCACATCTGTTAATGCCCAGTGGAATCAAAGATTGGCACATAGAAATTCACTAATGCAAATACGCATGCACAAGGGCACGAACAGCTGCAAGACACGCAATGCATAACTGATTCTGGCACCCAGTGGCCCATTTAAATCCAGCAGCAAGAACCATTAGTTGCTGGATGATCTTCAGCTCCCATTGTGTGTTCCTGTATTCCTGTTCTTGATATTATTGGATTTCCTGTTACCGACCCTGCTTGCCTTGCCCTGTCTTGTCTCCATTCCTGGCTTTGACCCTCGGCTTGCTCCATTGACCCCGCTTCTGCCTGCTGATCCATGTATGACCTTTTGGCTTGCTCTAAGTCTCGGCTGCTGCCTGATTACCAGTGTAGGACCTCGGCTTTCTCCTGACTCTGCTTGCTGCTTTACACCTGGCTGACATTCTGTGTATGACAACTGGCCTGGCTCATGACCCTGCTTCTGGCTCCCCCTTCTGCCAAGTCTCATCTGGTACATCTGAGGGGCTTCTGCACAGCAGTGCATCCTGCTTGTCCAGCCGCCATCCAGCAGACATCTCCTCATCACTCATCCTGTCGCAGCATGCAACCCCTGCTTCTTTGAGCATAGCACTTCCCTGTTACCACCTTCAGGGGTTCCCTGCACTTAGCTGCAAGAGAAGTCCTCCCAGCACTTCAGCCTCTGACCAGGTACCTGACACACATTGCTGAAGGTGGCCCTGTAAATGTAAGTGGGTGCTACAGCGACCACCAGCTGGTAATCAAAGACATTCAAAATGAGAAATATGTAACCAGCACACCACAGATCTCCAGAACAGGTTCAAAGTTTTATTCAGCGATCACATCATAGTTACAAAAGCAATGTTTCGGAGCCTCGCAGGACCCTTTCATCCAACATGAGACGGGCAGCTTATTGATAGTCTCAGACACATTGCCCTAGAGTTCTGTAGAACCCTCACATGCCCTCTAGCCTGAGAACTGTCTCAACAACCCTTCACCAGGGGTACTACAAGCATACACTTCATCAGAATTATCAGGGCTAAAGGTGAGCACATGAAGGCTAAACCATGCAATCTTATTTTGGGGTCACATTGTGTTATATGTAACTATTTTGCCTTATATGCATATAGAATTTATTTATAGTAATTATAAATAATTATTATAGTCTTTAAGCTGTAATTATAGTCTCCCAGCTTACAGACAGTCATAGCAATTGCAATTCCAATTAGGTTAAAAAAAAAAGTGGAATGTAGGGATGACCCCTGTTACAATCACTGATATACTGTGGGCACTGCCCCCCGGACATTTTGAGTAGTAAATGTTGGAAATCCTTCTCCCTTTCTCTTTTGTTGAAGTTTATGTCGAACCAATGTTTGGGATAGAGTGCAGAAGGATAAAAACAGCTTTCAGGTTTTTACCGCTATGGGGGCTCTGTTAGGACCAGTTTACACTAGCGTTTGGGAAGCGGTAAAACCAGACAGGCGTGCGCAGCCTATTGCATTAGAATGTGCACCCCGGAGCTCAAAGACACACTGCCGATCAGTCACAATATTCATTTAGAAAGGGAAGGACCGGTAAATTACATATTTACCGACCCCTTTCCTCACTCATCCTAAAACATCCCTGCAGGAGCAGCCGGCCAGAGAGGAGGGATGCTGGAAGTGCTGTGGGGGGAAGAAGGGGTGCCAGGGCAGTAGTGGAGTCTGTGCTGCTCAGGTTGATTACGTTGTGCCTGGGCACACCTGGCACACCCAGTGAGCATGCCTATGCCTGCAGGATACACACCTTTGCACTTTTGTAAATTAATCTTCATGCATCTCCTTCAATTTCTATAAACATTTCAGCAGACTGGAGAATGTCAGAGGCTTTCATGTAGTTACGATAAAAAACAAACATACAAAGTTTTTTTTTGTTTTTTTTGTTGTTGTCACAAAGTATGTCAGGGGCAATTGGGATTTACAAAACATATGAAGCAAACCCCATTGAAATGTCAACTCTATGAAGCTCCCATATCCCTAATGCCAGAATATTACATCAAAACACATCCACAAATCAAAGATTCCTTCCTGGACACATTCTTTAAAGGTCACAGTCCAGCTGTATAGATAATTCAGAGTATACCTTACCCCACTACAAGCAGACTCTGCCACCAAATGAACATGGCTCATAATACCTTACATGCTTTGGCTGTTCTTCTTTTATTTATGTATTTACTGTAAAGCAATAGCCTATAGGGAGATGTGGTTATCTGAGATATACATACAGTATATATATATATATATATATATATATATATATATATATATATATAGATAGATAGATAGATAGATAGATAGATAGATAGATAGATAGATAGATAGATAGATAGATATAGATATCTATTTCTATATATATATATATATATATATATATATATATATATATACAGATAGATAGATAGATAGATAGATAGATAGATAGATAGATAGATAGATAGATAGATAGATAGATAGATAGATAGTCAGGTTGAAAAAAAAAAGACACAAGTCCATCTAGTTCAACCAAACTGTATATATATATGGTCTAGAGCCCTACGGCCGATAGGGAAAAGGATGACATACAGGGTTAACATAAACTTACCACTTGAAATGGACCTGAAAGTGTGCCTTGGTCTAACGTACGGTATACCAAAATAAGGGGGCATACCCTAGATGAGAAATGAGAAATTAAAATGAAATATGAAATGAAGTGAAATGAGTACTCTTGTGAGGAGTATGAGTACTTGAGAAATGCCTTAAAAAAAGGGAATGGGAGGGTGGGTATCGTGCACAGGAACCGACAAGGTACACAGTCGAACGGTCTGGTTAAATACCCTCCGGGCTCCTCCCATAAATTCAGGCCACCATACTGGCCTTCTTATATATATATATATACACAGTATCTCATAAAAGTGCTCAGCGTCATACCCAGAGGTTGTCTTTGGGAAATAGACATTTGCGTACTGCCAGCATTGCTGCAGAGGTTGAAGGGGTGGGGAGCTCAGCCTGTCAGTACTCAGACCATATGCCACACACTGCATCAATTTGGTCTGCATAGTTGTCGTCCCAGAAGGAAGACTCTTCTAAAGATGATGCACAAGAAAGCCCGCAGTTTGCTGAAAACAAACAGACTTAAGGACATGGATTACTGGAACCATGTCCTGTGGTCTGATGAGACCAAGATAACCTTATTTTTTTCAGATGTGTTAAGGGTGTGTGGTGGCAACCAGGTGAGGAGTACAAAGACAAGTGTGTTTTGCTTACAGTCAAGCATGGTGGTGGAGTGTCATGGTCTGGGGCTGCATGAGTGCTGCCGGCACTGGAGAGCTACAGATCATTGAGGGAACCATGAATGCCAACATGTTCTGTGACATAAAGAAGCAGAGCATGATACCTTCCCTTCAGAGACTGGGCCACAGGGCAGTATTCCAACATGATAACGACCCCAAACACACCTCCAAGAAGACCACTGCATTGCTAAAGAAGCTGAGGATAAAGGCAATGGACTAGCCAAGCATGTCTCCAGACCTAAACCCTATTGAGCGTCTGTGGGGTATCTTCAAACAGAAGACGGAGGAGCTCAAAGTCTCTAACATCCACCAGCTCTGTGATGCTGTCATGGAGGAGTAGAAGAGGACTCCAGTGGCAACCTGTGAAGCTCTGGTGAACTCCATGCCCAAGAGAGTTAAGGCAGTGCTGGAAAATAATGGTGGCCACACAAAATATTGACACTTTGAGCCCAATTTGGACATTTTTATTTAGGGGTGTACTCACTTTTGTTGCCAGCGGTTTAGACATTAATGGCTGTGTGTTGAGTTATTTTGAGGGGACAGCAAATGTACACTGTTATATAAGCTGTACACTCACTACTTTACATTGTAGCAAAGTTTCATTTCTTCAGTGTTGCCACGTGAAAAGATATAATAAAATACTTACAAAAATGTGAAGGGTGTACACACTTTTGTGATATACTGTATATATATATATATATATATATATATCCCAGTCTTAGTCCGTAGGGTTCAATATTAAGTAGGCCCACCCTTTTTAGCTATAACATCTTCATCTCTTCTGGGAAGGCTGTCCACAAGGTTTAGGAGTGTGTCTATGGGAATGTTTGACCATTCTTCCAGAAGCACATTTGTGAGGTCAGGCACTGATGTTGAACGAGAAGGCCTGGCTCACAGTCTCTAGTCTAACTCATCCCAAAGATGTTCTATCGAGTTGAAATAATGACTCTGTGCAGGCCAGTCAAGTTCCTCCACCCCAAACTCCCTCATCCATGTCTTTATGGACCTTGCTTTGTGCACTGGCCAGAATCATTTGATGGAAGGGGATTATGATTTGGGGTTGTTTTTCAGGGGTTGGGCTTGTCCCCTTAGTTTCAGTGAGGGGAATTCTTAGGGCGTCAGCATACCAAGACATTTTGCACAATTTCATGCTCCCAACTTTTGAGAATGGCCCCTTCCTGTTCCAACATCACTGTGCACCAGTGCACAAAGCAAGGTCCTTAAAGACATGGATGAGCAAGTTTGGGTTGGAGAAACTTGACTGGCCTGCACCTTTACCCGATAGAACACCTTTGGGATGAATTAGAGTGGAGACTGCGAGCCACACCTCCTCATCCAATCACTTTGCATTATACCAAATAATTATGGAGAATGTTAAGCCTGATAGTAGTCATTTTTCTTCGGGAGTAGCCATCTTTTTCAGGAAGAATTTTCTCCTGTGGGACCGTGCATTACAAGGGTTTTAGGCCTGGGCCTTGAAGAAGAGGGCACACCCCAAAAGCTTGTCCTGAACATTTAAATGTTAATGTAAAAAAAAGTATCACGGACAGTACTTGATTGTTCTTGTTGCCATTCTCTAGGTAAACTGTGGTTTTAAGGTTCTAAGGGTGCAGGTTTTTAATTTACTTTTTGTCTTTTGGACGTGTAGGCAGGTGCAGTCTATTTTCTGTACTGCAGTTGGTTCTCATCCAAAATGGTAATGCAGAGGGAGAAGTCACGAGGAACATGGTTCCTTTATGGTTTCCTGGGTCACTGGGGCAGTTATCCATTTGGATATTGACAGCCAATGTAACTTTGGTGGCCATCTTGGGTGAGGTAGAGTCTATTTTAGACTCCTGGCTCCTGGTTTTGGCACACATTTTGTGTGTGAATAGTGTAGGGACAGGTCACTGTCTGTCAAGGACAGTAGTATTAGCGGCAGGGAAAGGTTCCAGATGAGTATGAAAAGCATAGGGATCTTCCACTCTTTCTGGAAACCTCCCCACTTGGGCTCGGACCGACCAGGCTGCATTTCTCCCCTCAAGGCAAACGCTGTCAGCTCAGCTGAGACCTGCTCCTCTACACCCTGCTGCCATCTGTGAGTGTTCCCTGTTGGGCTTCCTTCTGCTGGGCTTGTTGTGAACTGTTTTACTTGGACTTCTATGCAAGTTCTTTTAATTGCATTTAGACTGAGAGTGCATTATTGCCACCACACCACGTTGCACCCAACCACAGGCGGACATGGGCCTTTTTTCAACCTAACTTACAATCAATCAGAGTTCACTCTGGTAAAGTCAGACCGATACAAAACTAATCAAAATAACAAATAAAAGCAAGTACCTTTCAGGATATCACCATAGTTTAACGTGTCACAATTAATTATTTGTATGCAAATAAAAGGAAAAAAAGGCATATTCCTTTGCCATGTAAAAACATTACTTGATCGTGTTGTATATCTCTTTGTACATCTATTTGTTCATACATTCCATAGTATATCCCTCCCAGCAATCTTACCAGAATTTGTATAATTGAACATCATTTATTATGCATTACATTGTTTACAATGCGGAGTTCAGATCTTTTTATATCCAAAAAATGCTTTCTATTTGTGCATCTATTGCTGGAGGGTAATGGGCTGCTTGAATCAATGCATTTCATGAAAACTTCACTTCATCAGGATATGCAGTCAAAAAATATGCTTAACCATAAACATGTCTGATATATCCCAAGCTTTGAACATCTCACGGGGCACTGTTCAATCCATCAATCCGAAAATAGAAAGAGTAGTGGAGGACGGATAACCCGCATCTATGGCAGACATCGCTTTACCCAGGAGACGGGCGGCAGCTTCTCCTTCTCCTACTCTCCTCTTCGGCATCACAGCTGTTTCCATCTCCTTCCTCCTCATCAGGGCTGTCTTTAATGCAGGGAAAAAGGGGCATCTGTCCAGGGCCTCATCATTACTGTGGGGCCCAAAGCAGCTGCCTCATACTTGCCAACTATCCCAGTTCAAATTCCTTTGTCCCTTGAAGTTTTAGTCCCATGCTGTGTCCTGACATCTCAGTGTGAAGTTCTGTTACTAACGTTGCTCAGCTCTGCCTATTGCTGTGCACAGATGCTCACTTGCTGTGCACAGCACTCACCTGCAGGCCCTGTGTTTAAATGTAAATAACCGTCATTAATATGTAATTAGCCGTGGACCGATATGTAAATAAAGGCAGCATTCATATGTATATCATGCCCCCTGAGGTCATATCCACCATCACTTCTGCTGAATGCTGCCCACTGGGGAGGTAAAATGGCATGCTTGAAAGTCCTGCCTACAAATGTGGTCATTAACCACTTGCAGACCGCACCATTTTGCTGGTCAAAGACCAGACCACTTTTTGCGATTCGGCACTGCGTCGCTTTAACCGACAATTGCGCGGTCGTGCGACGTGGCTTCCAAACAAAATTGACGTCCTTTTTTTCCCACAAATAGAGCTTTCTTTTGGTGGTATTTGATCACCCCTGCGGTTTCTATTTTTTGCGCTATAAACAAAAATAGAGCGACAATTTTGAAAAAAACGCATTATTTTTTACTTTTTGTTATAATAAATATCCCCCAAAAATATATAAAAAAACGTTTTTTTCCCTCAGTTTAGGCCGATACGTATTCTTCTACAAATTTTTGGTAAAAAAAATCCCAATAAGCGATTATTGATTGGTTTGTGCAAAAGTTATAGCGTTTACAAAATAGGGATAGTTTTATAGCATTTTTATTAATAATTTTTTATTATTTTTTTTTTTACTAGTAATGGCAGCGATCAGCGATTTTTATTGTGACTGCGACATTGTGGGGGACCCATCGGACATTTTTGACACATTTTTGGGACCATTGTCATTTATACAGTAATCACTGCTATATAAATGCAGTGATTCCTGTGTAAATGACACTGGCAGTGAAGGGGTTAACCAGGGGGTGGCAGTGTAGGGGTTAAGTGTTCCTAGGGGTGTGTTACTAACTGTGGGGGGGTTGGGCTTTCATTTAGTGAACACTGATCTCTGCTCCAATCACATGGAGCAGAGATCAGCGTCACTAGTTGCTAGGCAGAATGGAGAAATGTTGTTTACAACAGCATTTCTTCATTCGGCCGCTCCGTGAGACGATCGCGGGGATGCCCGCGGCGATCGAGTCCGCGGGTCCCGCGACCGGACTCACAGGGGTCCCGACCAGCGCGGGAGCGTGCCGCTGGCGGCGCGCTCCCGATGGCAGGGCGGCAAATTTAAAGGGACGTAAATGTACGCCCATTTGCCTGCCCGTGCCATTCTGTCGACGTACATCGTCGTGCGCTGGTCGGCAAGTGGTTAAACCGACCATTAGCCTGGTCTGCAAGGGAAGCAAATTGGAGGTGGAACCCTTTTTCAAAATAACGTAGTGTTAATATGTCGACTTAACATAGTGTTAACATAGTGTTAATTTTGTCGACTAAAAGCGAGTAAAACATTTTAGTCGACTAAAATATGGCTAAAACTAAAACAATTAAGATGACTAAAATACTACTAAAACTAAAAATGGCATTTTAGTCGAAAGACTAAATTGGGACTACAACTAAAATGCCATTTTAGTCAAAAGACTAAGCCCTTGTAAACACGGTCGGAAATTCCGACGGAAAATGTCCCATTGGACCGTGTTGTCGGATAATCCAGCCGTGTGTGGGCTCCATCTGACTTTTTCCGTCGGAATGTCCAACCAACAAAGTTTGAGAGCTGGATATAAAATTTTCCAACAACATGATCCGATCAGACTTTGTCCATTCGTTTGTACAGAATTCCGATCGGACAAAGTGCCACGCATGCCCAGATCAAATTACGAGACCAAAGCTATTGGCTACTAGCCTGAACGTAGTCCCGTCGTAACGAACGAACGTCATCACGTTCTGAACGATCAAATTTTCCGACAACTTTGTCCGACCGTGTGTATGCAACATCAGTTTCGGACAAAATCCGTTAGAAAAAATCAGACGGATTTTGTTGTCGGAATGTCCGACCGCGTGTACAAGGGCTAAGACTAAAACTAAATTGAAATTTGACGTCAAAATTAACACTGGTCTGTAGCGCATGTTCATACCTCAATACCATAAATAATAACATATTCCATTTTTCACTCCAGCAGTATATAATGAGTTTGGAAATTGTAGAGAAATGCTTAAATAATGCATTACAATTTAACTACACCCATTAGATTTTAGATGACTAAAATGAGTTTTAGTCAACTAAAATGATTTTAGTCAACTAATATGTACTGGAGATTTTAGTCGACTAAAATGTAGGGCATTTCAGTCGACTAAAATGTCCTGGAGATTTAGTCGACTAAATGCGATTAAAACTAAAACAATTGCAGAAGACTAAAATGGGACTAAAACTAAAATGCCATTTTAGTCCTAAGACTAACGCCCCATACACGCTATCAGTTTTTCTGCTGAGTTTTTCTTTCAGGTTTACCAAAACCATGTAATACAAGGGCCTGCCTGATTGTATACAAATTGAAACTCCTAAGGTTTGACCTCATATTAAATGGTTTTGGTAAATCTGAAGGAAAACTCAGCGGAAAAACTGATAGTGTATATAGGGCTTAAGACTAAAACTAAATAGAGATGGCACTCACCATGGAGCGGTGAGTGCTGGGGACCATGGAGCGGTGGGTGCGGGGGGGGACCACGGAGTGGTGAGTGCTGAGGACCATGGAGCGGTGAGTGCGGGGGGGCCATGGATCGGTGAGTGTGGGGGGACCATGGAGCAGTGAGTGCGGGGGGACCATGGAGCAGTGAGTGCGGGGGGATCATGGAGTGGTGAGTGCGGGGGGATAATGGAGTAGTGAGTGCGGGGGACCATAGAGCGGTGAGTGCGGGGGGGGGGCCATGGAGTGGTGAGTGCGGGGGACCATGGAGCAGTGAGTGCGGGGGACCATGGAGCAGTGAGTGTGGGGGGACCATGGAATGGTGAATGTGGGGGACCATGGAGCGGTGAGTGTGGGGGACCATGGAATGGTGAGTGGGGGGTACCATGGAATGGTGAGTGTGGAGGACCATGGAATGGTGAGTGCGGGGGACCATGGAATGGTGAATGTGGGGGACCATGGAGCGGTGAGTGTGGGGGACCATGGAATGGTGAGTGTGGGGTACCATGGAATGGTGAGTGCGGGGGACCATGGAATGGTGAGTGTGGGGGACCATGGAATGGTGAGTTTTGGGGACCATGGAGCGGTGAGTGCAGGGGGACTGTGCAGCAGAGATTGCGGGGAGGACTGTAGAATGGTGAGTGTGGAGGACCATGGAATGGTGAGTGTGGAGGACCATGAAGCGGTGAGTGTGGGGGACCATGGAACGGTGAGTGCGGGGTATCATGGAACGGTGAGTGCGGGCGACCATGGAACGGTGAGTGCGGGGGACCATGGAACGGTGAGTGCGGGGGACCATGGAATGGTGAGTGCGGGGACCATGGAGTGGTGAGTGCGGGGGACCATGGAATGGTGAGTGGGGGGGACCATGGAGCGGTGAGTGCGGGGGGGACCATGCAGTGGTGAGTGCTGGGGACCATGGAGCGGTGAGTACTGGGGACCATGGAGTGGTGAGTGCGGGGGGGGCCATGGAGTGGTGAGTGCTGAGGACCATGGAGCAGTGAGTGCGGGGCACCATGGATCAGTGAGTGTGGGGGAGACCATGGAGCAGTGAGTGCGGGGGGACCATGGAGTGGTGAGTGCGGGGGGATCATGGAGTGATGAGTGCGGGGGGATCATGGAGTGGTGAGTGTGGAGGACCATGGAGCAGTGAGTGCTGGGGACCATGGAGCGGTGAGTGTGGGGACCATGGAATGGTGAGTGTGGGGTACCATGGAATGGTGAGTGCGGGGGATCATGGAGTGGTGAGTGTGGAGGACCATGGAGCAGTGAGTGCTGGGGACCATGGAGCGGTGAGTGTGGGGACCATGGAATGGTGAGTGTGGGGTACCATGGAATGGTGAGTGTGGGGGACCATGGAATGGTGAGTGCGGGGGACTATGGAATGGTGAGTGCGGGGGACCATGGAATGGTGAGTGCGGGGGACTATGGAATGGTGAGTGCGGGGGACCATGGAGCGGTGAGTGCGGGGTACCATGGAATGGTGAGTGTGGGGGACCATGGAATGGTGAGTGCGGGGGACTATGGAATGGTGAGTGCGGGGGACCATGGAGCGGTGAGTGCGGGGTACCATGGAATGGTGAGTGTGGGGGACCATGGAATGGTGAGTGCGGGGGACTATGGAATGGTGAGTGCGGGGGACCATGGAATTGTGAGCGCGGGGAACCATGGAGCGGTGAGTGTGGGGAACAATGGAGCGGTGAGTGCAGGGGGACCGTGCAGCAGTGATTGCGGGGAGGACTGTGGAATGGTGAGTACGGGGGGGGGGGGGGGGACCATGGAACTTTGAGTGCGGACCTGGGAGGATTTGTTTGCCGTCCCTTCTAAAAAGTTTAGCACCAACCGCCACTGAGAGCTACGCAACAAAATTGAGATGAAACTGAAGAAAAGAAAGGCAGGCGTGTTTTTCATGGCAGTCATTGTGGATATCAAATTGAAATATAACATCTAACTGGTTGCCACAAGTAACATCTTCATTTTTCCTTCCAGTTCTTCTAGATCAATGCCAGCGCTTTCTTTTTTTCGTCCTCAAAATTCTGCTGAGAAAAAAAAAAAAACAATAATATCAATGACAAAGCAAGTGGCGTTTTACAAGTTGTCAGCAAAAACATATGCACATTTCAGAGCGAGAAAGGCACGGCGCACGCATATTTTTGATAATAAAAGCTGACTTTTATCTAGGACGCGGAGACACGCAGCAGCATATGACAAATTCATCTCAGAAGCACAATCTAGATACTACGTGTAACTTTATCTTATTACCTCCCCAGTCTTGCCGTTCTTCTAAAGTGATCTCTCAACTGTCCAAAACCATTAGACGTTTTCCCTTTTACATTTTACCTTGGTAAATGTCAGGCATAACTGCATTTTTATTTGCTAAGGTACCACTGCTGCCTTGAATGAGTATAACGGAATCCCAGCTCCCCATCTCCCTCTCCTTCCCCTGTATGCTTTGTACTAATATGATTTGTTGAACAAATTGTTCCATTAATCTGGGGCTGTTTGACAGAGTGAGAAAATAAGTGCCAAAGTGAGAAGATTCACAAGAATCGGAAATCTCCGCCGCTCTTTCTCAAGGTAAATAGTTATTATATCAGAGTGTCAGACTGGCGAAATGGATGTGCTCTCATTCTGGGTTTGTAAATGTCACTTCTCGTCAGGCCATCGCGGTGACAAATGGGCTGAGGGTTACAGGGAGAGTTCATTGCCTTACCGAGTTTCTCTTTGACTTATTTCAAAGGTAAGCGCTGGTCTAGAGGAAAAAAAAAATTATATATATATATTATAGGCACAATGCATCAAAAGAAAGTGTTGCCGAGATGTGACCAAGCAAAGTCACTTAGTACATTGCGCTCTATTGTTCCTTTTAGGTTATTATGCCGAAAGTAAGTTGTTCTATTAGCTGTCAGAAAATTGGAAACAATTACAGTGGAACCTTGGATTACGAGTATAATCCGTTCCAGGAGAATGCTTGTAATCCAAAGCACTCGCATATCAAAGCGAGTTTCCCCATAGAAGTCAATGGAAACGAAGATAATTTGTTCTGCATTGACTTCTATTGCGTGCAATACCGCATGTGGCCAGAGGTGGAGGGGGGCGCCAGAGAGCCTCGGAAATACTCGGGGACAGCTCGGATGAACTCGGAAAGGCTCGGAAACACACATTTCTTAGTGATTTTGAGTATTTCCGAACGGCTCCGAACCGTTCTAAGGCCGCGTACACACGGGCGGACTGTTCGCCCAACTTTGTCCGCTGAACAGTGTTTGGGCGGACAGTCCGCTCGTGTGTGGGCTTTCAGCGGACAGTTTCAGCGGACAGTTTGACGGACAAGGTTTTTCGGAATTTTCCGAAACCTTGTTTCAGCGAACAGTCCGCTCGTGTGTAGGCTTGTTCGTCAAACAAAGTTGCGCGCATGCTCAGAAAGGATTTTCCCGCCGAAAGTTATAATGCAGTGTATAGGACGTCGTATTTTTCGTCCCGTCGTACGTGCCGTTCACATCATCGCGCACGGTTTCAGCAAACTGTTCGTCCGTCGTGTGTGGCCATGTCCGTCCATGCTAATTTTGAGCGGACTGTTTGCCGAAACTGTTTGACGGACAAAGTTGGGCGAACAGTCCCCGCGTGTGTACGCGGCCTAAGTGTAACCGGCACCCCTGTACCTCTGGCCAAATGTGGTACTGCACACCCCATTAGCTTGAATTCTGCTCGATTTGAAAGAAAACACTCGTGAGTCAGAATTAAAAAAAAAAATAAATTGCTCGTCTTTCAAAACACTTGTTAACCGCGTTACTCGTTAACCAAGCTTCCACCGTATGCTCAATTCTGCGGAGTTAATATCATCTGAAAAGATGGACGACTTCTGTTTCTTGGGATTTCTCAATAACGACTTGGTGGGATATTATGAAATATTGACATTGACAAGTGGAACTAAGCCCATCGATTTACCAGGTTTCAAAAAACTGTTAGATTCCCAGCATCCCAGGAATGCTGTCACATTTTCTTGTGTTCTCAACCAAACTGTCAAGCAATCAAATGGCTGGAGTCATAACTCATCACATGTGCAGCACCATGACAGAGGCCAAGATGGCAGCTTCCTTGGCTGAAAATCAAAAGTGGGTTCACTTCCACACACGGGGGGGACAATCAAGGGGTTAAATGTGTTACCTAAGGAGTGATTCTAACTGTGGGAGGGGAGAACCGACTTGGGGAGGTGACCGATCGGTGTCCCTATATACAAGGAACACACGATCGGTCTCCTCTCCCCTAAAATGACGTGGATCTGTGCGTTTACACACACAGATCCACGGTTCTGCTCTGTAACAAGCGATCGCGAGTTTCTGGCTGTCATTGCAGGCACTGGGCATGCGCATCGGCTCCTCGGTGATGCGGCAGGTCTGCGTGTGCCCCAATACCGCCGGGAAACCCAGGACGTCATATGACCCCGTCCAAGATGGGAGATCCCATCTGCGGACGTGTCATATGTCTATGGGCGGCTAGGGAAGTCGTTAAGCGCAAAATCACATACCTGTATGTGTTTTTTTTTTCAGCTCTGGGTTGTGCATGCGCGCTGCCAGAGCCCCGATGTGATTGAACACAGCGGGAGCCAATCAACGGGTGCCGGACTAAGATGCCATTAAAGTTCATGTGCGTGTAAAGGCAGGTGTTCCAATACTTTTGACAATACAGTGTACTGTATGTCCTGAATCTACCACAAGCCTGTTATTTTATTACAATTAGGAATTACAGATACAAGGAAGTGTTTTTTTTTTGCTTCTTGTACTATGAATAGTACCTCCAACCTTTCCTTTCCAACAAAACAATACTATACTCAAAGTTTAGCATTACGTAGATCTCCTGATGTATGGTGCAATATCTAGATCCAGATATTGTTTAAAATAGATTGGCATTTATTAGGCTTCTGCTCTCCCCGCTCGGAGCTTTATACTTCCAAGAGGCAGTTTATATTGAATGGCCATCTTCAGCAGTTCGGCCCTTCCTGTCACTAGCAGCTAATAAATATCACGTTAATGGATGTTGTTGGGAAATTCTGTCCCTGAAGCCAAATAACAGCCAATCACAAATTATCTGTAAAATGTTGTCTAATAGAAGGTACTAATGTGAAAGCATTAAACATGCATTACGAGCAATAAAACAACAAACCACAAAAGTTGAACAAATGATTATTAATATTATAGGTTTTACAGACTACAGTTGTACGGTACTTATCTACTGTTTTAGGGAAATCAAAAGTCCTAGCATGACCCGAAAAGGAACATTAAAGCTTGGGTCTCCAGTATGTTGCTTGGGAGCGATTGTCCTAAAAACAGCAATTTTCCTGCCAAAAAAAACGTACCAGCATACAAAAGTAAATCTATGCATCTAGCATTACATATCAATGCATGCCTGAGCCCAAAGATAACCGATTTTTTTTTTTTTTTTTTATCATTTCACACTTTTTAAGGCACCAAGCATAACCTACAGAATACAGGACTATAAAGAGATATAAAAATGAACTTGACTCTACTCGGCTCAACTCGGCTCTAGGGAATAAAGGGTTGATTCTAGGATTAAAGTAAGGAGCACTTGAAAAAATGATGTTTTCCCATGCCCACCACAGACATACACTATATTACCAAAAGCCTTTACAAGTACATGAACTTTAATGGCATCCCAGTCTTAGTCCGTAGGGTTCAATATTGAGTTGGCCCACCCTTTTTAGCTATAACATCTTCATCTCTTCTGGGAAGGCTGTCCACTAGGTTTAGGAGTGTCTATGGGAATGTTTGACCATTCTTCCAGAAATGCATTTGTGAGGTCAGGCGCTGATGTTGGACAAGAAGGCCTGGCTCACAGTCTCCTCTCGAATTCATCCCAAAGGTGTTCTATTGGATTGGGGCAAACATAGATCTAAACTCAACAAAATAGTTAAAAGAAAATATAAAAAAAAAAAAAATACACTATATATATATATATATATATATATATATATATATATATATATATATATATACATATATATATGTATATATATATATATATATATATATATATATATAGAGAGAGAGAGAGAGAGAGAGAGAGAGAACACTATAACCACAGTTGATCCAGAGGAAGGCAAAAAATAAAGTTAAAAAAGTTGCATCATTGTGGGGGAAAAAATCCTTCCTGATCCCTTGAATGGGAAGGCCTGGCTCGAAGTCTCCACTTTAATTCATCCCAAAGGTGTTCTATCAGGTTGAGGTCGGTCAAGTTGTCAAGATGTCCATGTCTTTATAGAACTTGCTATGTGCACTGGTCCAAATCATTTGGTGGAGGGGGGACTATGGTTTGGCGTTGTTCTTCAGGGAGTTGGGCTTGGCTCCTTAGTTCCAGTGAAAGGAAACTCCTAAGGCATCAGCATACCAAGACATTTTGGATAATACAATGCTCCCTATTTTGTTTGAACAGTTTTGGGGATGTCCCCTTCCTGTTCCAACATGACTGCACACCAGTGCACAAAGCAAGTAGACTTGTGCACAACCGAAAATTTTGTTTAGTTTCGGTTCGTTGACATTCGTAAAATACATAATTTCATTCTGTTATGTTTGTTATGTTACGTTAATGCGTTTTCGGAAAATTTGTTATTATTCGTAGAGTGTCGAATTCATTTGTTCGTATTCGTTGAAATTCGCTATTTGTGTATGTATAGCCATTCGTGATAATGATTCGTAGTTTGGAAAGTCGTTTGTTTATTGAATTTTTAACACACACAATGACAATATCTCTTCTCCTCGGCTCAAATACAATACAACACCCTTCTAACTCAGTTCTCAGGAATGCACTTTGCCAGTAATCCATCCTCCGGCAAAAAATTAATTAGCTGATTGGACTATAAGATTTACTTTGAGCTGACCTTTTGTTTCATTAGAAGAATTACCGAATCATGTCGAATTCATTCAAATTCATTTGTTATATTTCTTTCGTATTCGTTGTTATTCGTTATTTTTTTATTCAGACATTCTGATGCATCCGAATATCCGAAAGATGCAAAATTTAGCCGAATTTCGATTCATTACGAAACGAATTGCACAAGCCTAAAAGCAAGGTCCATAAAGACATGGATGAGCGAGTTTGGGGTGAACTTGACTGGCCTGCACAGAGTCCAGAACCTCAACCAGATAGAACACCTTTGGTATGAATTAGAGAGGAAACTGTGAGCCAGGCCTTCTCGTCCAACATCAGTGTGCACAAATGTGCTTCTGGAAGAATGGTCAAACATTCCCATAGACACACTCCTAAACCTTGTGGACAGCCTTCCCAGAAGAGTTGAAGCTGTTATAGCCGCAAAAGGTGGGCCAACTTAATATTGAAACCTTGCGCTTCACTTTTATTTAAACATAATATTGAACCTTACCGACTAAGACAGATGCCATTAACATTCATGTGAGTGTAAAAGTTGGGTCCCAATACTTTTGGCATTATAGTGTACATTGTCCGTAAAATATAATGAAACGGGTTTAGTCTCAGATGATTCAATCCTTAAAGTATATCTACACCCAACATTTTGTTTTCTTCTATTGGGTAGATTTCCCTACACGCTTTGTCCCATGGACACAACATGAATCAAGAGGGCATTTCTCAAAAGTGAGGTTAATCCCCTCTAAAGCCTCGTACACACAATCAGCTTTTCCTCAGAAAAAAACTCAGACTTTTGTCCGAAGGGCTTTGGCCCCAAACTTGTCTTGCATACAAACGGCACATAATTGTTGGCCAACAAACACGAACATAGTGACGTACTATGTGTTTTTTCAGCCTTTTGGGCTCCTTCTGCAAATTTTATGCTAGTAGAAGTTTGAGTGTTTATTCACACTTTTTATTTCATGCTTTTCATTTCGTGCTTTTCAGTTCGTTTCTGAATGGCCATTCATCAACCAGACATGTTGTGAAATCGGAGGAGATAATGTGTTATTTATTATTGGGCTTGGAGTTATTGCTTTGTCCCAAGTCCAGTCCAGGAACAGGAGGAGGAGGATTTCTTGGACCAAAAATTGGTTGTTTTTTTTAATTGTGACCAATTATGTCATATGCCTTTGCTGCGGGAGCTCCAGGAGAATAATCCAGAGGATTTTTGGCATTATCTCCTAATGATGGACCCCTGCTTTCACCAACTCTTGGCATTGTTATCCCTCTATATTAAGAAGCAGGACACATGTGCAAGGCTTTTATTTTATTTTTTGGTTGAATAATGATTTGATTTGGTATATTTTCTATATTTTTGGATGCATAGAATTCATTTTTTTTTTTTGGTTAAGTTCTATTGGCAGATAGCATTTCTAACTTTATTTGTTTTCTTTTTTGAATGCACAATAAAAAAAAAAATAGTATAGAATAATACTTGGCTATGTGTTTTACTTCAAATGACAGTTTGGGAGTAGACAGTTACATTTTAAAAAATACAATGTAAAATTAACAAGGGACACCAACATAGTTGTAGATTTGATCTTAAAAACTACGGGATAATGGTGTTGTGGTAACTTGATAACAAAAAAAACAAAAAAAAACAACAACAAAAAAAAACAAGCGTAATAATATTATTCCTGATATCATTAGAAAAAAAAAGCCTTAGAAAATGTGTTTGCAATAACTCCATCAGTATCAACAGCAAAGCAGATTCATTATTATCTCATTAAAGAAGAAGAGAATTGTGCGCTGCATTTCGAGATTTCATAATCTGCCCCGTCACAAATGCTAATTCTCCATTACGAACGCTAGTTTACAAGACCGACCGCTTCTGACTCGTCCTTGCTTCCGAGCATGCGTGTTTGCACTTTGGACGTTTGTCCAACAGACTTGTGTACACACGCTCAAAAAAACCGACAACACACATTTGTCTGCAGAAAATTTCTAAACCTGCCATCCAACATTTATCTGCGGGAAAGTTGGCCAACAATCGTCTGAGGTAGCATACAAACGGTTTGATTTTCCAGCAACAGCCTGTCATCACACAATTCCCGTCAGAAAATCCGATCGTGTGTACGAGGCTTCAACAAATGTCCCCATGGAAGAATTCTCCTCTATTTCTGTTTCAAAGATAACTCACATTTTTGGATTTTACCCACTTCCTGTCCTATTGACAGCAGCGGACAGGGCAAGTACATTGAGTGAATCTCCCCAGTATGAAATAGGTACCAATAAAAACTTGACAGGGTCGCCAACCCTTACCTATTCTAACCAAAACGAAAAAAGTATTTTGGCTTTAGACGCCCTTTAATATATTCAGATATACATGCAGAAGACATACCAACTCTGCTGTCTAATCATGGGATCTCCTAAGCAACTTCCAAAATGTTGGTGGAACAAAAGAACACTTACAAAAAAAACGCATACACTTGCAGATACCTTTACTGTTCAATAACATATCCCACATTGTGTAAATGACATTAAAGCTGATAATAATGGGTGAGGACCTTTTAACGAACCTATACACATGCTGAGTACTGGCATAGTAGGACCAAAATGATTATTTTCTGCCAGTATTTGGCATTTATCTTGGTATCTATAGACTCAGTGCTTCTTGCTTTGTAAAGTATTGTCAAATACATATTGTAAAGTCTATGTAAAGCCAATTTTTTTAAGTTTTGGATAAAATGTTGAAAGGTTAAAACCCTGTAAGGTTTTTATTGCTGTCTGTGTCCCCACTGGGGATGATCGCTATTGGCCTGGTGCCTATTATCTCCAGTACAGAAAGTGAAGGGAAATCAAATCTTTTTAAGTTGTTAGAGGTGACGAAATGCGTGATTGGAATACTGATAAGCAAAGAAAAGTATAACAATCATGATTTAAACATTGTTAAGCACCGTCGCACCCACCAAGTAAGCTTAGGTCTCATAAAATCCTTGCCTTCAACTATGAGTGGAAGCACTGTACCAAGGTGTGTGTTTAAGCTGTATTAACAATCCCGGACGAGCCCCCATTTGAAAGGAATTAGTAGGAATTCTGGAGGAGCACACGCCTATTAGATACACCAACAGCACCCTCTGGTCGTGCATTCGTAAAATGTCTGCCTTTATTAGGTGTGTTACAGCTTATATATGGTTCAACATACCAATAGAAAGAGGGGAGGGGGGAGTGGTTAGTAAATGATGTATTTGTATAGAAATATATAGTTACATGATTATACAAATCAGTGACCCTCCAACATACCTCATCATGAGTTAACACGGGTCAACAGCCTGTCTGATAAGAGTCATTGAGTCATATATCCTGTCCCATGGCTTACCAACCCACAATGATGTGTATACAGTATATAGTGATTTACGCAACCTCCAAGAGAAGTTGCATTCTGTGACCATTTCTTCTTTTCAAGTTGATAAAATACTTTTTATATGCACATTTGCTGTAACTCATGTTAAACTAAATATCACATTGTGTCTGTCCACTCACAGTTGTGACTCTCATGAGAAATTGCACAAAAAAAAAAACCCTTTCATCTTTTGCCACTGAAAATGATACCTTTTTTCTCGAGCCAGGAAATAAAGCAGTACAAAGAAATAAAATTAAAAAAAAAAAACAATAAAAATATTTCCTTTAAAGAAAAAATAGAAACTATCAAATAAATCATTAATCGAATAAAATACCAGCAATTATGTGGTCATTAGAACTATGTAAACAAGCATACCCTGCCTAATTGCTGTGTGAAATATCACTAGAATAATACATGGCATAATCTTTCTTGAAACAGAAAATTTTCTGTCACAGTTGTCCCTCGAGAGAAACCATTAACACTATTCGCCATTCTTGGATGTGAACGGGTCTCATAAAGGCCTGGTAAGTGCTGGAATACAATAGCAGGTAATTAGCCGTGCAGCTATCCTTTATCATTAAAGAAGACCTCTCACCCACAAACAGTAGCACATTAAACTTATGTCTGAACAGGCAGTTTCTATCTGTCATAAGGTGAGTATAAGACTGTAAGGAGCAATGATAATTTGCAAAGTGTGCTTAACCATTGCAACTAACCAAATTTCAGTTTACATGCCCCTCGTTAGTGAATAATCATTTCTAATTGGTTGATAACACACTTCTTACCTTACCGTAATATGTTACCACTGTTTCCCATGTATTCCTTTTTTTTGCTTTTTACACCTGTGCAGGGCATGACATGACTTGACATCTTATTGGCAGACATAATAATCCAGTTATCCACAAGTAGAATGAGTACCCTTATCGCGCATTCTCCTGTAATCCCTGGCCCAAAAGCACTAGAGTCAAGAGTCTGAATGACTCATCTGCTCTCCCCGCTTCCAGGAGGAGACCAGAGGGATGACCCAATGAATGTGCTAATATATATATAAAGGTATGTGGTGCTAACTACAAGTAATAGATAATAAAAAAACGTGAACAAAAATAATAGGTGTGATGAACACACTAAATGAACAGAACTTCCAAGACCGTGCTAAAGCTATATACTGGATAATCAAGTGCAAGTAATCTTCAACATAGTAAATGGTAATAATCATTCATAATGTCAGAAAGTCTAATAGAGTGCAAACAAAGCAATAAAGTGCAAAAAATGCTCCAAAAGTGCTGATAGTGCAATCAAAGTCCAATAAAAAGCAACACGACCAAATGAAATCCACTTCATCCAATTAATATCACCATCCATGGTGCGCCACCCATTTGCCCCAACCTTTCACCTCATACAAAGACCCCTACAGGTCAAGTCAAGCCTGATATAAATACAAAGAATTACCGCTCTAAGGTAATGACTACTCCCAAAACAGCTGTCTCCACAATCCCACAGGGTGCTGACTCTGTTTGCAGCAAGAACTGAAGTAGAAAAGATGTAGCTGGATAGCCGCACTCCAAATTATTCAACTTTATTTCAAAAATGTAATTAAAATCATAGCATCTAGACTGGTAAACAGACTAACTGCACAGCTGCTGACATGTTTCACACCGAACACGGTGCTTAGTCATAGCTATGACTAGATGCTATGATTTTAATTACATTTTTGAAATAAAGTTGAATAATTCGGAGTGCGGCTATCCAGCTACATCTTTTCTACTTCAGGTCAAGTTAAGCCTTGGTTTGGATATACACTGGATCCCTGAGCAATCAATTCCCACAGATATCCCCAGCAATGCCGTTGCCAGTGTGAATTTCAGGCTCATCCGATGCAATATGGTCATGCAATAAAGAAGGGGGGGGGGGGTCCATAGTGCAGTATTTCAATCCAATTTATTAAAAATATCAATAGTAACTTACAGTTTAAAATCGTAGGTACAGCTAAGTAGGGTACATCCGGTCTTGGCCGCAATCGGAAATGATGACACCTGGCTCCTCTCTGACACGTTGCATCACTGAATACGTGGCTTCATCAAAAGGTAATGGAGTCAAGTGTCTACTGCCAGTTTATATAGTGAGTTCCGCTGTCATAGCAACAGCAATAGTTAATAGAACATCCTAATTCTCTCTGAATGTGCTGCCACTCCTTCCTTGTTCATTCCCAAGCTAGGAACAGGTTGGTGACCAGGTTGTCCTGCATAAATGCAACAGAGAGATGTTGGGTCTCCGATCTTGCTGTGCTGCCTGGCATTACTGAATGGCAAGTTTGGATGGACACAATTAAATCCTCTAAGGAAAAAAAGGCACTTAATAATTTTTTTTAATGTTCAAAGCAAACACACCAATCCATCCATGCCTTTGTGATTTATTTTGCGGAAAAAATCACTTTGAAAAACACTTTGCCTAGCATTTCTGGCCTTGGCCACCTTGAGTAAGGGCAGATGATTCCCATAGAATTCAATCCCTGGAATTCATCTGCTCGGACATACAGGCAGGAGGGTGTGCTTAGCAGAGAAAACCCTGTCTCTCATCCCGAAGACTCCTGGGATGTATGACATCATGTATGACATCATTTTGGCCTAGACCACAAACCAGAAAGTAACTGCAGGAATGTAAAAAAAAAAGTAACAGCATAAGGATTACAAATAGTCAATGTTGATTGATTGAGTGACGTTCCGCTTTAATATATCTGTGTATTTAGCTTTTTGGCTTAGGCACATATTTACAGTATTAAACTAGGCAGAATAAGTAGAGAAGAACAGTACCATTAAACAGGTTGTGTCGTCTAGAAAGTGGCAGAAGGGCACTAGTTTATGTTCCCTTTTGAGATGGGAGTTTCTATCCAGCCTTTCTCAAATTCCTTGATGTTTGGAGAATCCTTAAAATATGTTTCAGGTTTTGATGAATCCCTGCTAAAAGTTATTACATCTACAGCTCATGGTACATTAGTGTGATCAAGTACCCTCTTATGTTGGTGGTCAGTATGGTACTCTCTTAAATTGGTAAACAGTATAGTACTCTTTTATATTGGTACTAACAAAAGGGCTCCCTCACATTGGTGGTCAATTTAAAAGTGTTCTCTTATATTGGTGGTAACTGCAGCCCACCTTACATTGTAGTGCTTCTTTACATTGGTGGTCAGTGGAAAGATGTCCCCTTACATTCATGGTTAAGGTAGTGTTCGCTGACATTGGTGGTGGTGGCGGTTCTCTTACACTGGAAGAAAGCCTTCTCAGATCTGCATTCAGTGGGAAAGACGTCCCCTACATTGATGGTCAGTGGTAAGTATTCCCCTTTTACTTTGCTGGTCAGTACATCGAATAAACCTAGCAACCTAGGAACCCTGGTCAAGAAAGGCTGTTCTAACTGTTGCATTGCTTCCTCATGGAAGTTTAGGAACTTGGCCCTATTATATGTTCAGGCAAGCCACCACTTCCCTTTCCTCTCAACCCAACAGTTTTAATACCCAAAACGCATATATATTCAACGATTTGACCTCATTTTAACCTCACTTGTTGCATACTTGTTTCAGGATTAATAAAACAGCCAAAATTAAAATTTTTAAAAGACGGTAACCAACAGGAGCCTCCATATTATATCTTAGATGATGTTTTTATGTGGTCTTATAGCATCTTGCATTATTAGAAATTGAGATATTTCTCATTGGTAAAAGGAATACTGGATTTCAAGTAAAGTAAACATAGAACACATGCGTCAAACACAAAACCTACGGGCCGAATCCAGCCCGCCAGTCCATTTTATGTGGCTCTCACGTATCTCCTGCAGCAGTGGACCCCCCTCGTCTGCACCCTCTCCTTGTCTCAGCAGTCAGCAGCAAAAAAGAGGACAGAACTCCTCTCTGCCTCATCTGCTCTCCTCGTCCCAGCATTCAGCAGACTCTGGAAGCTGACTCCAGCCCTCCTCTGCCCTCCTCTGGTCCTCCTCCAGATGCTGCACTTTTCACTTCCCAGCTCTGCCCCCAGCTTCTTCCCAGCAGCAGCACAAGTTAAGGGGACTGCACTGTGATGTAATGGATGAGGTTAGCTGTTGACATTTGAAGTAAGGGGGGCTGAACATCTAGTCTTACAGAAATAACTCACCCTTAGAGGGCAACCATGATGCTGATGTGGCCTGCACTGAAATTGAGTTTGGCACCCCTGTCATAGAGCTTTTGACACCCAAAGCAACAGTCGAGTCCTTTACTTAGCGTTACCTCTTTTACGCAGAACATTTTTATCTGTTTTACCTAAACTAGCTTAGAGTATTAGGACACAATAATATAAAAATAAGCTTATACTAGATGGCCATACTTTTTTTTATAATGTAGATAAATTGTGTGGCTGTAGCTTTATAGAAAAAGCCATCATCTTGCATGACCCACCCAATGACAGCGGCCTTCTGTGTCTGATGGAACATCTGGCCCTGTATATAAAAGAATGATAAATTTGGAAAACTATGGGGGCCAATTGCACATTAAGTTCAATAGATGCATTTAAACTGTAGTTAGATCTACCTCTATATACAAGTTATGTATTTTTTATGTGGATTTTACCTGAAAACAGCATATCAAATATAAATTATCATGATGTGGCAATGCAAGGAACAGTGATGTTGTTAAACAATGATTTCTGATTGGGAGTTATGTGCTACTATGAGCTGGTTGTTACATTTATAATTATTATTATACAGGATTTATATAGCGCCAACAGTTTGCACAGCGCTTTACAACATGAGGGCAGACAGTACACTTACAATACAAATCAATACAGGAGGGATCAGAGGGCCCTGCTAGCTAGAGCTTACAATCTAAAAGGGGGGGGGGGGGTCAATTGCAACAAAAAGTAATAACTGTGGGGGGTGAGGTGATGGAGAAAATAAAAGAAACAGTTGTTAGGTATGGGTAGGGTAGGCTTCTCTCAAGAGAAGGGTTTTCAGGGATTGTTTAAAAGCTAGTAGGAGATAAGTGGACAGATTGGGGTAAGGCATTCCATAGGATTGGAGAGGCTTTGGAAAAGTCCTGGAGGCGAGCATGAGAGGAGGTGACGAGGGAGCTAAAGAGCAGGAGGTCTTGAGATGAATGAACAGAAGGAGTAGGTTGGTATTTAGCGACTAGGCTAGTGATTTAGCCGGGGGCTAAATTGTGGATGGCTTTGTAAGTACTTGTTAGTATTTTGAATTTCATTTGTTGGCCGAGCGGAAGCCAGTGGAGGGATTGACAGAGAGGGGTAGCAGACACAGAGCAATTGGTGAGGTGGATGAGTCTGGCAGCAACATTCATGATGGATTGAAGAGGTGATAGACTATGTAGAGGTAAGCCAATGAGAAGGGAGTCACAGTAGTCAAGGCAAGAGATGACCAGCGAGTGAATTAGGAGCTTTGTTGTGTCATTGGTTAGAAAGGGATGTATTTTGGAGATGTTGCAGAGGTTGAGGTGGCAATATTTGAACAGCGATTGGATGTGGTGCTTAAAGGAGAGTTCAGAGTCCAGAACTACACCTAGAACCTTGGCATGCAGGGATGGGTTTATAGTTATGCCATTGATTTTGACAGAGAGATCAGGGGAAGGGAAAGGGACATATGGGGGAGGAAAAATGATAAGTTTGGTTTTGGATAGATTGAGTTTGAGAAAGTGGTGTTACATCCATACTGATATATCTGATAGTAAATTAGTTATACGTGAGGAGAGAGGTGGTATTGAAAGCTATGGGAGGCTATCAGCTGTCCCAGGGAGGAGGTGTAGATTGAAATAGGAGAGGTCCAAGAACAGAACCTTGGGGGACCCCAACAGAGAAAGGAAGAGGCGAGGAGGAAGTAGAGTTGTAAGAAATGCTAAAGGTGTGGTTGGATAAGTAGGAAGAGAACCAGTGAAGAGTACAGTCACAGAGACTAAAGGCGTGGAGTTTTTTGAGGAGGAGGGGGTGGTCAACCGTATCAAAGGCAGCAGAGAGGTCCAGGAGTAGGAATACAGAATAGTGTCAATTGGTTTTGGACGTTAGTGGATCGTTTGTTAGTTTTAGGAGAGCATTTTCTCTGGAGTGTTGAGGATGAAATCCAGACTGAAGGGGATCAAGAAGGCTATTATCGGCAGGGTGGATGCTCAGTTGGTTGTAGACCAAGGAGTTTGGATAAGAAGAGGAGCAAGGAGATAGGGCGTAGGTTTTTAAGATTGGATGGTTCCAGTGAGGGCTTTCTAAGTATGGGTCTGACAAGTGCAGTAGAGAGTTGGGGAAGATGCCAGAAGAGAGGGAGAGATTGAAGATGTGGGTTAGAGAGTGTAGCATAGAGTCAGAGGGTGAACGTAGCATTTGCGAGGGAACAGGATTCAGAGGGATAGATGGTAAGGTGGACGTTACCAAGTAATTTATCAACCTAGTTTATGTGGGCATGAAGTGTAAAACGTGGAGGGTATCTGAACAGTAGAGATCTACTTATTAAACAAGGCTTAAAGAATTAAATGTCTATATTTTGGAGACAATGCTGTTATCCAAAACAGTGTTGCAAACCTGCTATGTAATGAGCAGAGGAAATATATGGTGGATCAGATAATATTGACAGCGTATTTAATATTAAATGTTGTCTGTACCACTAATTAACCTCCTCTCTATCTATTTCTTCTTCTATGTGATCTTTTTTTTCTCCTCAGTGCAAATGAGTCAGTGAAGACACACTCAGATACATTATTCTATTTAGAAACTCTGTGGCTCACTAGGGGTGACAGGACTTTTTTTAGGTCATTTATCTAATTGCTCTTTGCAGATAAGAATTAATTAGCCCGATTATTTTTCTTGGTTTTTGGATGGATTCCCCATCTGGAGAGGAGAAATTCCTTTGTGTCAGTGATTAATTGCTCAGCTAGAAGCATCTTGCCTTGCATTTGTAATGTAAGCCTACTGATTCCTCAGGTCATCTCACAAACCAGAGAGGTTGTAATACAAAAATCTTGCCTAAGAGTGTTGGGATGGATGGATACAATTACTGCATTTGATGAAGTCAGATTAAAAGCATTTTTGAAGGCTTTGTACAGCCATACATGATACAATATCCCAAAGCAATAGGACCAGTTCGATCTTCTTTTGTTGTATCTGGGAAATAGAAGAATCTGTTAAGCAGAAAACCATAATGAGCATTGAAATTGCTCAATATCCCCTTCAGAATCTTTTCAACATGATATAATTACTGTGAAAGAGCAAGGTTTATTTCCCTGTTTTCCCATTGAAAACTATACATTTCTTGATCATATGATTGAAGCCTGGAAAAGAAGATCTCTTGTACATACTGTTCTTGGTTATTTGTCTGTCTAGGAGCAGCCTTACGCTGTGATATTTGGATACATGTAGGCAGGTGCAGTCTACTTTCTCCACTGCAGGTGGCACTCGACTGCAGTAGCATTGCAGGGGGAGAGGAAGTCAAGAGCAACATGTTCCTCTATGGTTTCTTGGGTCACTGGGAAAGCTATCCATTTGGATGCTGCCATCCCGTGGGACTCCTGCAGCCATCTTGGGTCGGGCAGAGCTAAACACACAACAGTAAAACCAGACTGTATATACAGAATAGCATGCTTGTTATACTCACTGTGGAACTTAAGGGGTTAATCCTCTGCATTGTTATGAAAAGGCTCTTTGATCCTGTATGCATAGATTCTTCCCTTCTGAACTGTCTATCTGGGGAAGGCCAGCTACAACACAGGCTGTGTAGCCAACCTGCACATGCTCAGTTGTGTCTTTTATACTGGAGAGAACAGAGCTCAGAGCTAGCCAGGTCACGTGATATTGACATCACACATGTGGGAGTGTATACAGGCTACAGTGGAAATATCCTCCTACATGCACACACAGCTCTGGATAAACTCTGCAGGTGATTGTGGTATACAGGTAAGCCAAAAAGGTATATAGTGGCAGTACTTTAATGTAAAAAGAAGATTGATAAGCTGTGGGCACTGCGGGGAGGGGGGGGGGGGGAGATTAACTACCGTATTTTCCTATTACTGGGTTTAGTAACACTTTAAGGCCCTGGCTCCTAGGCTTGGTGTCCATTTTGCATGTGGGTAGTGAAGGGCAGGTCCCCCGTATCACAGAGAAAGTGATTAGCAGCAGGGAGAGGTTCCAGATCAGTAGGGCAGTAGCTCTCAACCCTGTCGTCAAGTACCCCCAACAGGCCATGTTTTGGGAATTTCTCTTAGATAAAATAGCTGTCCAAAATACCAAGCCATTGACTATGATTTAAAGCACCTGTGCAATATAAAGGAAAACCTGCAAACATGGCCTGTTAGGGGTATTTGAGGACAGGGTTGTGAACCACTGCAGTAGGGAACAGATAGTGGCACACCACCCTACCTGGAAACCTCTCCATTTGGATCCAGATTGGCCAGGCCGCATTCCGCCCCTGAAGACAG
Source organism: Lithobates pipiens (assembly GCF_037356315.1). NCBI lineage: Eukaryota > Metazoa > Chordata > Amphibia > Anura > Ranidae > Lithobates > Lithobates pipiens. Next base: position 24,972,181 of record NW_027507903.1, read on the forward strand.
ATGCTTTCGGCACATCTGAGACCTGCTCTGCTACACATGGCTGCTACTTGCCATGAGTTATACACAATTGGATAATATGGCGCACTCTGAATATAACAATAAAATTGCATAATCTTTTATAACGTTCGGCAGTAGGCAAAGTCTTGGGAATGGCCTCCAGAATCCAGACCCGTAGTCCTGAAGATGATTGTTCCTGAAATTCTAAGAAATGTCTGGGAACACTATGTTTATCTTGTTCTACCAGATTCCGATGTTTCCCAAAATGCTTCCACAGAGTTCTGATTGTACAGCCATTCCCAAGACTTTGCCCATTGCCAAACATTATAAAAGATTATGCAAGAGAGAAAACTATTGGATCTACTCTTTGAACACTTTATCTCCTGGAGGCCTAAATCAAAGTATAGAAATAAATTTGTTATGATAAAATGCTAATATGCGAATATATCTATAATATGCTAATATACCTATAATTTGGCATTAAATGTAAAGTCGTACTAAAGTTACATTCCTGTCACCATAATCTCCCGCAAATAATCCTTGTAATAACCCTCATGAAACACCCCATAGGACATATGCACCCACATGCAGGTGCCAATACATGTTTTGGAAGCCATGTTGAGTGTATGTGGATATACACATGTATACACCAATAGGATAATCTAATCTCTAATTTTTAATTCTTATTTTTAAAAATTATTTTCTATACATGATATAACTTTATATATGTAATTTTAATCTTGTAATTTTAATTTTATATTTATATTTATAATTGATTTTTACCCACACTCACCACTATTCTAACCAGATTGATACACTTATTTGTTTAATTACTATCAACTGAAATTGAGCTCCTTATCATGCATTGTTGATCACGATATATCTTTAGCTGCCATAATTGTTCAAATTTTATTAATTTTATTGATTGATCTTTAATATTCATCTACTAATATATATATATATATATATATATATATATATATATATATATATATATACATATGTGTCCTAACTTATTATTAATTGATTTTTAATTATATTGTTATTATGATCATCATCACCCATTAATTGAGACCTTTTACTGATTATTTATATTTTCTTAACTTGATCTTAATATTTGACCAGCAAAATATTTTTTGTAGATATCCCTCATTATCCTGACTCTACTGGTCATCAGGAGTGATTATAATAACATTAATATAACATAATTTAGCTGATATAGATAGTACAAATAGGCCAGGTCATATCATATTATATTATAAGGTATTAAGGCAGTTGTTTAATAGCTGCAATGCCGTACCACGCCTATGTACATGTTTTTGTTTTGATGTTGCTATGGTAATCTCCCATGTGAGCACTACGTGTGTATGTATAAAATTCCCTAACCCAATATGGCCGTCACTGAAGCCTGAGGAAGGAGCATGCATGCTCTGAACACAAAGCACCGCTCCCGCTAACCTGACCCGAAAGTGACGCTTGTCCATATACGTCACTGATCACAGTCCTCAACATTCGGAAGAACCATGTACCAACAGTGTGGCTGGAGGAACGACTAGATCGCGGACACACGTCCATAGCAGTGACGCCGGACCATCCCCTTTACCCGGCAGTCGGAGCGGATGATACCCTGTAACATGCCTGTTATCACTACACCTTTGTGAGTTGTATTCTTGATTCTTTTATTTACATTAAAGATGTTTGCATACTGCACTTAGAGGGCGCTGTTCTCTTGTCCTTTCTATTTGCCATGAGTGTTTGCGGTCAGGTGCCTTCCCGCCAGGATTGTTGTGAAATACTGGATTCTGCATTAATACAAGTTCTGTTCTCTACAGCCAGAGTCTGTGTGACCACTGCCATCACATCACACAGCACCTCCCCACATACATATACTTACGGGGTGCAAAGAGAGAGGTGCGTCATTGCAATATATAGCTTATTTAATCAAATAAACTCTTATTTTGCATGAGTAAACCACGGCCTTTAAAAAAAAAAAACCTGCAAGACAATGGCATAATGTGTTAGTAAGCATCGCATACTAGCACTTTATGAAATGCTTACCTTATAAGGAAGCCCTCCAGTGCCTTACTGTCACCACTGACAGGGCTTTCATCTTCACCCAGTCTTTCTGGGTTTGTGTGCTTTGGCCTTCTGACTGGCCGAGCCGCGATGACGTCACTCCTGAGAGTGCAAGCGGGAGTCACTACCATGGCACAGAGCTCTGTAGGGACGCCACGGGTATGCTATCCCTTCAGAGCACATGCGAAAGTGACATCACCGGCTGCATGCAGTGTGACATAATCACTGTACCTACAGGTAAGCCTTATTATAGGCTCACTTGTAGGTACAAGTTAAAAAAATAAAGACTTTACTTCCACTTTAAAGGACAATTACAATACTAAACATCCTATTCCTTTAATATATCCTACAAAATGAGCAAGTTTGCAAATATAACCTTTCCCGTGTCTTTTGAGAGCTGTACAGGGATCAATAATAATCCTTCCTTTTAAGCTCAATACTCCTTCACTGAAAAAGTTCTGTGCAGGCATATTTAATTCTGGTGTCACTGAAAGCAGAGATATTTCAAATAGGCTTCCCCAAGGACTGGTAATCTGCAATATATTACAGTTTTGCTTTTAGTTTTAGATGGGCTTAAAGATTTGCTAGCAAATCTCAGAGAACACACTGCAGTAGGGAATTTAGTGCTCCCTTCCTGGTTTCCTCTCTGCCCAGATTTCGTATCTGTTCCTTTGGTTCTATTCAGCGTCTTCCAGTGTCATGACAAAACCTACTGGTCTTGCTATTATAAGCCCACTCTTACCTCCCATGGGCAGAGGGGGATTTTAATTAAAAAAAAATGGAAGGTTTGGAAACTCGTAGAACTTCTTAAAGCACTTCACTGTGGAATATGAACTTTACAAGTTTTCATCTTCATTGGGAGCTAGGGGGTATGTATCGGTGGCACCTGATTGGATCCCACATTTATGGGAAGCCTATGACCATGCCATTCATTCAGTACTTGAAATGTATATGAAATGTATTTAATTTGAATTTTGAAATGTAGATTTCATGTTTTTTCTTTGTCATTTTACTCAGAACCTTCAATTTTGGCACAGGCCTATATCATTTCCCTGAGGAAGCCAATGTTTTGGTGAAACATGTAGTAATTAATTATGGCCTTCTAACATCTAGGCCCGTTTTTTCTTTTTTCTTAATTTAAATATATGTACCGTATTCGTTTACACCCCTGCATGTTTACACATTGATGTTTATGTCCTTTTTCTATATATGTAAATAAAGTATATTGATATTTTATGCATCTTTTGTAATTTCTTATCTATTGGCACCGTTATAATCCCCTCTCTCTATTTCCATTTACAATTTTTGCTAAATTAATTGGGATGGGTTGCCCTATCTTTTGAGGATTCCCCAGCCACACCCCTATCTTCTTTATGACCATTACAAGTTGTTGGAAAACAACAAATCTGTTGCTCTCAAGAAACCTGAACTCAGGAAGCAGGCTCCCAATGGTTGTTGTCCGCTCTTAGGAATCCAAACACCAGCTTTCAAAAGGAAAAAGGGACCTGCTCACCATATAAAAAAACTCCACTCTGATTTATTTAAATGCTCCAACTCATATCAGTGCTAAGGGTCAAAGTCATCAGACTGCCCTTATATAAGGATTCTATTGCAAACACCTGTGACCTGGAAGAGGTTAGTGAAAGGCTTGCCTTTTCCTTTTGAAAGCAGGAATTTGTGTGGGCTCAGCCCTTCCTTCTCTGAGCTGGCTGCTCAGCTGTCGGCTAATTGCCAGCTCCTATCTCTCCACAGTTACTCAGCTGCTGATGATATCCTGCTTGTCAGTCCTGCCTACTTAAGCCATCCAGTCCAGAGGAGCTCTGCTTTCACCTTGATCAACATCCCAGAAACTGGGACGCTCTCCTGCGATCCTGTTCAAGACTTGCTTTGTTAACATCCCTTCTGGTTCCAGATCCTGCTTGCTGTTCCACTACATTGAACCCTGTCTTCTGACTTGGCTGACTATCCATTCCGGTTACTGAATTTTGGCTAAGTTTTGACTATTTTTGTTCTTTTTACTTTTATTATTAAACAAGTGTGATTTAACTGTACTTCTGCCTCGGCCTGATTTCCTGGTTTCTGACAGTTTGAAGCTCTATATGGAGTTATTTGCTCACATTCAAGTTTTCCAATATTCCCTTTTCAAATCCTTATATATGATCAGAGAAGTATTTTTGCCTATAGCATGTTTTATTGATTCCTTTAAATATATAATTCAACGTGTTCAACTACCTCTGGAAAATATCACTCCCCATTATGTTTCTGTTGCAATCTTTATTTCTGTTAGACCCCCCAGAGACAAATAGCTACACTCTGCTATTTAAAAATAATGGTTAATTCCCAAATCCACTAAACTGGCCTATCACAAAATGCTGCCTCTCATCAATCTCACTAACTGAATTCTTTATGCTTGTAAATACTACATTACCCCAATGTAGATGGCCAGAATATCCTTAGAATGCTCCCATATTTTTTCTATATGCACTTTCTGACCAGATTTACTTCATCTTTGGTTGTACCTTGGTCTCCAGGGGTTCTGGATCGAAATAATATACCTTCCATTCAATTTCTTGGGCTCATCTGTCAATCTGGATCACAAAGTTTGGATGCTAAAATATATACAGTAGGTCTAATTCTAGACAAATATAAACCTTAATTTTACTTTAAAGACTTTTTAGTTGGAATGTAACTTTATCACTAAACACTGAATTGCCCTGCTCTCCCATCTTAGTAGGTGTGGATCAGCATGCCCTTTTCCACTTTACCTACTTATTGACTAATTAACCATTTCCGGTTACTGCGGCAAGGCAGCCCGGCTGTGCAAAACAACATACCTGTATGTTGTTTCATCCAGTAGCTACTGGGGGGGAGCATGCGTGCCGCCAGAGGCATGATCGCGCTCTGATTGAGCAGAGGGGGAGCCAATCAGTGGGTCTGCTGGACACCGATGTCCGCCAGCTACCCGCGATCATTCTCGAGAGAGGCAGACAGTGGTGGAACTTTCAGGGTTGCAGCAGTCGCACTTGCAACTGGGCCTTGCTGTTCTGCCTCTGTGGGGGGGCACCAAGACCCAGCATTTCCTCTGCACCTCTGTCTGCTTGTTTTAGTATGCAGTGGGGGAGGTGGGAGGCCACGATCGGCAGCTGTATTGTGATTACGGGCCCCGGGATCTCCCTAGGGCTTATAGTTCTCTCTCTAAATGTATACAGTAGAGAGGGGAGGGGCCTCTGACCCAAGACCTCCTGCTTTCTAGCTCCCTTGTTACCTCCTCTCATGCTCGCCTTCAAGACTTCTCTAGAGCCACTCCCATCCTCTGGAATTCCCTGCCCCAGTCTGTCCGATCAGCCCCTACCCTGTCCACCTTTAGGAGATCCCTGAAAACTCATTTATTCAGGGAAGCCTATCCCACACCCACCTAACTGTCCCCAAGCCATCCCCATCAAATCATTCTCTGTAGCTATTACCTTTTGTACCATGTTACTTCACGCCACAGGCCCCCCCCTTCCCCAAAGCACCCACCCCCCCATGTTGAGGGCGTGCTGGACTGGTACGGCTCAGGAGGGGGGGGGCGCTTGCTCATCCCCACCCCTTTTCCTGACTGGCCGGGCTGCGTGCTTGGATAAGGGTCTAGTATGGACTTTGGGGGGACCCCCCACGCCGTTTTTTTAGCGTAGAGGTTCCCCTTAAAATCCATACCAGGCGACAGGGCAAGCAAGGTGTCAATCTCGCCAATGGAGGTGGCGACATTGACTTCCTTCGCTGGTCCCTGCTTAACAGAAGTCACATTCAAAGTGAACGGACTTTACTCCATGTGTGGGCAAGTCTATTCATTTGAAAAGTCCACCGGACAGCCGAGTCCAGCAGACAATTTTGAGTCAAGACTTCTTTCTAAGTCCGCTGGACTTTTGGGAAGAAAAAGTCCGCCAGAGCCCACACATGTTCTGCCGGATAGTCCGATCGTGTGTACACGGCATTAGTGTGCAACTCCCTTCATAGCCCCCCTTAATACTTACCCCTGGCCAGTCCCGATTCAGTGATGTGCACAAGAGCAGAGGCACTTCTGGGACTCTCTTCCTTCATTGGCTGAGACAAAGCAGCAGGAGCCATTAGAGGCAGGGGTGGGAGTGAGCCAGACGCTGTATGTCCCATAGATACACAGGCGCTATTTTTAGCGCTGTAGCGCCTGAAAACCGCCCCAGTGTGAAAAGGGCCTTATAGCAACTCTAAATTTTCCATTAGTGCTAACCCAAGGATCTTTTCTTTATTTCATTATTTCTTATTCTGGAGATCGTGCAGCTTGGACTCCTTATTTAGTAGCCTATTTTTGACTGTTCAGAATCCAAAATAACCCCAACTTCATTGCTCGTAGGCTTTTGGTGCAAAATAGGGAGATGAACCTAGGAACCTTTTTCATGATACTCACCAATTAGCCCATTGTCTTTCAGAAAGCTCGGTACAACAAACAAGAGGTCCACGCTGCTCACAGGTGAGCTGGCTCCAACAATATGATCTCCTCACTGCAGGGTGCTCGCCCAGTCGCAGCTGAAGCAACAATGAAAGGAAAATCCGGATGGACATGAATTGAGCTTTGATAAAGCCCAATTTGTGTGTGAAACATGTAACCCATGCCTCCCTTGCTTGTATATGTATTGCTCCTCATGTTCTTCATGGTTTTATGTGAATAAAGGCATTTGGATCTCAGCTTGGTGTACAGCCACCCGGACTTTCCTTTCGTTATTCTTTCAGAAAGCTATATATTAGGTCCATGTCCTTTTAATGCTAATTTATCTTCAAAAGAAAGTCCTAAAGTTCTCCTATATCCAAAAGAGTATCACCAGGTAGGCTCTAACCAAATATTTGTCCTACCCGTAATATCTTCAAGAGGCTTGTTTTAAATGTTTTATTAAAGCGGGAGTCCGCCGGGACTCCGTGTTTTTTTTTTTTTTTTTAAAGCCAGTAGCTATAAATACTGCAGCTGCTGACTTTTAAAATAGTGACACTTACCTGTCCAGCGCGCCCGCGATGTCGGCACCCGAAGCCGATCTCTAGATCGTCTCTCGGGTGCTGCCGCCGCCATCTTGGGTATGGAAATCAGGAAACGGAGCCTTTCGGCTTCATTTCCCGGTTCCCTACTGCGCATGCGCGAGTCGCGCTGCGCAATAAGGACGGTCCCCGCTGCCTCTGGGATCTGTGTGTTTCCCAGCAGGCAGTGGGGCACTTGCGGAAAGGGGCGGGCACTTGCAGAAAGGGGCGTAATCTACGCCCCTTTCCGCAGAGAGCTATCCCGGAAGTGGGTGCAGATACCTGTACTGTACAGGTATCTGCACCCCCCTCCCCCCTGAAAGGTGCCAATTGTGGCGCCAGAGGGGGGGAGGGTTCCGATGAGCGGAAGGTCCACTTTAGGGTGGACCTCCGCTTTAAGAAAATTTCACACTAAGTTCTACAGTATATTTATTATTGTATAGCTGTTTGTCTATTTACATTGCAACTGCATGTAAATAAGTTTGGGTCTACGTGTTTCATGGGTCAACCCGCTTCATCAGGACCATAAGTATTTTGTTTACCGAGCTATTCGATCACAACAACTTTTACTAAAAGGCAAACATACAACATTATAATGGTATTACAACCAAGCATGTACACCTTTCAATCAAACATATAGACCTTGGATTGTAAGCTCCTTGAGAGCAGAGACTGATGTGAATGTCCACTATACACTATATTGTCAAAAGTATTGGGACATCTGCCTTTACAGTTACATTAACTTTCATGGCATCCCAGTCTTAGTCCGTAGGGTTCAATGTTGAGCTGGCCCACCCTTTGGCTATAACAGCTTCAACTCTTCTGGGAAGGCTGTCCACAAGTGTAGGAGTGTGTCCATGGGAATGTTTGACCATTCTTGCAGAAGCACACTTGTGAGGTCAGGCACTGATGTTGGATAAGAAGGCCTGGCTCACAATCTCTGCTCTAATTCATCCCAAAGGTGTTCTATCGAGTTGAGGTCAGGACTCCGTGCAGGCCAGTTAAGTTCCTCCAGCTCAAACTCGCTCATCCATGTCTTTATGGACCTTGCTTTGTGCACTGGTACGCAGTCATGTTGGAACAGGATGGGGCCATCCCCAAACTGTTCCCACAAAGTTGGGAACATGAAATTGTTCAAAATGTCTTGCTTTGCTGACACCTTAAGAGTTCCCTTCACTGGACCTAAGGGGCCAACCCCAACCCCTGACCCAGCATTTCCTCTGCACCTCTGTCTGCCTGTTTTAGTATGCAGTGGGGGAGGTGGGAGGCCACGATCGGCAGCTGTATTGTGATTACGGGCCCCGGGATCTCCCTAGGGCTTATAGTTCTCTCTCTAAATGTATACAGTAGAGAGGGGAGGGGCCTCTGACCCAAGACCTCCTGCTTTCTAGCTCCCTTGTTACCTCCTCTCATGCTCGCCTTCAAGACTTCTCTAGAGCCACTCCCATCCTCTGGAATTCCCTGCCCCAGTCTGTCCAATCAGCCCCTACCCTGTCCACCTTTAGGAGATCCCTGAAAACTCATTTATTCAGGGAAGCCTATCCCACACCCACCTAACTGTCCCCAAGCCATCCCCATCAAATCATTCTCTGTAGCTATTACCTTTTGTACCATGTTACTTCACGCCACAGGCCCCCCCCTTCCCCAAAGCACCCACCCCCCCATGTTGAGGGCGCGCTGGACTGGTACGGCTCAGGAGGGGGGGCGCTTGCTCATCCCCACCCCTTTTCCTGACTGGCCGGGCTGCGTGCTTGGATAAGGGTCAAGTATGGACTTTGGGGGGACCACCCACGCCGTTTTTTTAGCGTAGAGGTTCCCCTTAAAATCCATACCAGGCGACAGGGCAAGCAAGGTGTCAATCTCGCCAATGGAGGTGGCGACATTGACTTCCTTTGCTGGTCCCTGCTTAACAGAAGTCACATTCAAAGTGAACGGACTTTACTCCATGTGTGGGCAAGTCCATTCATTTGAAAAGTCCGCCGGACAGCCGAGTCCAGCAGACAATTTTGAGTCAAGACTTCTTTCTAAGTCCGCTGGACTTTTGGGAAGAAAAAGTCCGCCAGAGCCCACACATGGTCCGCCGGATAGTCCGATCGTGTGTACACGGCATTAGTGTGCAACTCCCTTCATAGCCCCCCTTAATACTTACCCCTGGCCAGTCCCGATTCAGTGATGTGCACAAGAGCAGAGGCACTTCTGGGACTCTCTTCCTTCATTGGCTGAGACAAAGCAGCAGGAGCCATTAGAGGCAGGGGTGGGAGTGAGCCAGACGCTGTATGTCCCATAGATACACAGGCGCTATTTTTAGAGCTGTAGCGCCTGAAAACAGCCCCAGTGTGAAAAGGGCCTTATAGCAACTCTAAATTCTCCATTAGTGCTAACCCAAGGATCTTTTCTTTATTTCATTATTTCTTATTCTGGAGATCGTGCAGCTTGGACTCCTTATTTAGTAGCCTATTTTTGACTGTTCAGAATCCAAAATAACCCCAACTTCATTGCTCGTAGGCTTTTGGTGCAAAATAGGGAGATGAACCTAGGAACCTTTTTCATGATACTCACCAATTAGCCCATTGTCTTTCAGAAATCTCGGTACAACAAACAAGAGGTCCACGCTGCTCACAGGTGAGCTGGCTCCAACAATATGATCTCCTCACTGCAGGGTGCTCGCCCAGTCGCAGCTGAAGCAACAATGAAAGGAAAATCCGGATGGACATGAATTGAGCTTTGATAAAGCCCAATTTGTGTGTGAAACATGTAACCCATGCCTCCCTTGCTTGTATATGTATTGCTCCTCATGTTCTTCATGGTTTTATGTGAATAAAGGCATTTGGATCTCAGCTTGGTGTACAGCCACCCGGACTTTCCTTTCGTTATTCTTTCAGAAAGCTATATATTAGGTCCATGTCCATGGGCGTCCGCAGAACTTTTTCCAAGGGGGGGCATAATTTTAAGGCAACTCATGCGCCGCCCCTTTTTGACAATCTCATGAAAATCTTTCCACTGGAAATACATATGTGTTATATAACAGATAATTCATCTTCACTTTGTATTGGAAGTTACTCTGGCGGCTGTGTTCCATGCCCATATAACCTAGAGAATGTATATCTTTTTACATTGCAATACATCTGTTGTGGCCATATTTTGATCTCATACTGTCACTGTATAGGCTGTTTTCATCAAGATAAAAATATGGCAACAACAGATGTATTGCAATGTAAAAAGATGTACATTCTCTAGGCTATATGGGCATGGTACGCAGCCACTTGAGTAACCTTGCGGACGCCCATGCTTTCAAAAACCATATATATATATATAATCCAGTTAATAGTGGTAAGTGATCAATCATCAAGGGGGACCCCAGGAACTCAGAACGTGGGGGGTACCACCTTCTACAGAACAAATACTCCAGGCTAAGGGGGGTGGGTTACTAATATAAGGAGGAAACTCTTTATATCAGTGCCCCTTACATTATCGTATTCACTCCTCCCTTACATCAGTGACCCCCCCCACCCCCGACTGGCCTGGCGGTGCTTTCACTGACCTCCTCTCAGGTGCACTGTGCAGGGCTTAGTCAGTCGGCTCCAGCTTGGTGGCTTTGGTATTATCCTATAGTCTCCTGTCCACAGTCCACACAAGTCTGACTTCTCCCATGACCCCCCATCCCGGCGGTGCTCCCACTCTTGACTCCTCTCCAGACTCCCTCAGAGACTGCAGACATGCTACAGGAGATGGTCAGAGACTGCAGACTTGATGCAAGAGCTTAAAGCAGCCTCACCAGTGCCCATCAAATGCAGCCTCACTGTGCCCACCAATGCAGCCTCACTGTGCCCACCAATGCAGCCTCACTGTGCCCACCAATGCAGCCTCACTGTGTCCACCAATGCAGCCTCACTGTGTCCATCAAATGCAGCTTTAGTGTGCCGTGAATGCAGTCTCACTGTACCCATCATTGCAGCCCCTCCTGCGCCCCATGTCCCAGTCTGCAGTCCCTGACTGTGGGAAGCTGTGTTGTTGATGCTCGGTACGGTACCTTGCATGCCAGCAGGATATCCATGATGGCCTGCAGCAGGCAGGGTCTGTTCTTGTTTTGGATGGGGGCGGTGCTCCTTCAAGAGGATCTGTTTGCTGTGAGATGGAGTGGTCCCTGGCCACCTGCACCTTCAGCCGTCCTCGTTTTCTGGCCCCAGTCAGCCTGTCCTCTGGTCCTGGGGAAGTGGAAAGCACTGGGTGGGAGTTGGAGAGAAGGGGGAGCAAAGAGTACTGGCGGGGTTGGAGAACACATGGGTGGGGGCAAAGAGCGAGGGGGAGTGGAAATCACAGGGGTGGGGAGTGGAGAGCGCTTGGGGGGAACTTGAGAGCAGTGGGGGGCCAATAAGAACAGGGGTAGAGAGCAAGGTAGGCTGAGAGCACTGGGGGGGCTAAGAGTGTGGGGCGGTGAAGAGCATTGGGGGGCAGAAAAACAGGGGTGGAGAGCACGGGGGCTGGAGTGTACTGGGGGGTACAAAGAGCAGGGGGGGAGTGGAGAGCAATGGGGGGGCTTGAGAGCACCAGTGGGGGCCAGAAAGAACAGGGGTGGAAAGCACGGGGGACTGGAGAGCACTATGGGGGGTGGAGAGCACTGGTAGGGTTGGAGAGCACATGGGTGGGGGCAAAATGCAGGGGAAGTGGAGAGTACAGGGGTGGGGAGTGGAGAGTGCTGGGGCGGCCAAAAAGAACAGGGGTGGAGAGCACGGAGGGTAGAGAGCACTGGGGGGGGGGCTGGAGAGCACTGGGGTGGGGGCTGGAGAGTGACGGGGAGAGCTGAAGAGCACTGGGGGGGAGAAAGAACAGGGGGGGAGAGCACTGGAGGGGAAAGAACAGGGGGGAGAGCACTGGAGGGGAAAGAACAGGGGGAGAGCACCGGGGGGGGGGGGGAAGGAGAGCACTGGGGGGGGGAGAGCACTGGGGGGAGAAAGAACAGGGGGGAGGTCACTGGGGGGGGGGAAGAACAGGGGGGAGGTCACTGGGGGGGGAAAGAACAGGGGGGGAGGTCACTGGGGGGGAAAGAACAGGGGGGGAGGTCACTGGGGGGGGGGAAAGAACAGGGGGGGAGAGCACTGGGGGGAAAGAACAGGGGGGAGAGCACTGGGGGGGAGAACTGGGGGGAGTGGAGAGCACTGTGGGGGGAGAACAGGGGGGAGTGGAGAGCACTGTGGGGGGGAGAACAGGGGGGGAGCACTGGGCGGAGTGGAGGGCACTGGGCGGAACAGGGGGGAGAGCACTGGGATGGTGGCTAGCGAAGGATGGGGAGAGCTGGAGAGCAGGGGGGCAGCAAGAACAGGGGAGGATAGAACTGTGGGGGGGCAGGAGAGTGTGGTGGTGGAGGAGAGCACTGGGGGGGGGCAGGAGAGTGCGGTGTTTCATTTTTTGTGTTAAATATAGGGGATGATGCCTTTGGGAGTCTTTATCTTGGGTACATTTGACACTTCACTCTTATGTTGAGTTGATCTACACATGAAAATTACATCCTTTATTATCCCTAAAGCATATATAAAGTCCCACTTCTCTGTTTCATATAGGATGATATCTAAATGCAATCACTCTTATGCCGCGTACACACGGTCGTGTCGGAAAATGTTCGATGGGAGCTTTGTGATGGAAATTCTGACCATGTGTAGGCTCCATCTGACATTTTCCATCGGAATTTCCGACACACAAAATTTGAGACCTGGATCTCAAATTTTCTGACAACAAAATCCGTTGTTGGAAATTCCGATCGTGTGTACACAATTCCGACGCACAAAGTTTTACGCATGCTCGGAATCAAGCAGGAGAGCCGCACTGGCTATTGAACTTCAGTTTTCTTGGCTCGTCGTACATCACAGCGTTCTTGATGCTCGGAATTTCCGACAAGATTGTATGACCGTGTGTATGCAAGACAAGTTTGAGCCAACATCCGTCAGAAAAAATCCAATGTATTTTGTTGTCGGAATGTCCGATCGTGTGTACGCGGCATTAGGGATATTTTATTCTGGGAGTGACTTACCAATATTGCCATAACTGACTATTTACTGTTTGTTTGTTTTTTGGAACATGCTTGGAATCGGCTAAAACCTAGAATGTTGTTTTTCTTTGGTAAAAGTACTGTACACATATATTTACATGTGATTCAGCCAGATTAAATTTGGTCTGATCTGTGGCTTTTAACCATTCCATCCTTTCTTTTGGTCACCTGTCTTTGAACCGCAGATTCTTTTCGGTATGTGAGCATGACATATAAGCAGCTCTAAATGAGCGCCTTTCTAAACTATAGTTCATCTCTATAAAACCCCAATTGGTACTAATAGAATGTAGACACAGCCAGTAAAGCACCAGCTTTTCTGTGCCATTTATCTCATAAATCATACTTGGGTGTAATAGCTGCGAGTGCCAGGGAGCATTACATGTGCAGTATGAGTGAAATTTGTCACAGCGCTCTTAGGAATTATGGTCGGATTATGTAGCCTAGAAACATGCATGTAGTCCATTCATGGAAAAGGCCCAGGCGCTGTTCTGGATCTGTAAACTTCACTAAGTCAGATTCAAATGGACTTTTCCTTTTTTACTAACCAGAAACCTCAATTTCAGAAGACAAATGGAAAACACTTTTAGCCCTTGTACACACGGTCGGACATTCCGACGGAAAATGTCCAATCGGACCGCATTGTCGGATAATCCGACCGTGTGTGGGCTTCATCTGACTTTTTCCGTCAGGAATGTCCGACCAACAAGTATAAAAAATTTCCGACAACATGATCCGATCGGACTTTGTCCGATCGTTTGTAGAGAATTCTGATCGGACAATGTGCCACGCATGCTCAGATCAAATTCCTAGACCAAAGCTATTGGCTACTAGCCTGAATGTAGTCCCGTCATAACTAAATAACATCATCATGTTACGAACGATCGGATTTTTCGACAACTTTGTCCGACCGTATGTATGCAACACCAGTTTCGGACAAAATCCGTTGGACAAAAGCTGATGGATTTTGTTGTCGGAATGTCCGACCGTGTGTACAAGGGCTTACAGGTAGAGTTCATCAACAGAATGCTTACCTATTAGCCGGTTTGGCATCTGGCAGCTCTGGCATATTCTAAAGCTCTTGCTGTATCAACCAAAGCACAAAAAGACTAAATATATATATTAAAAAAAAACAAAAAAACTTGAGGCTTTGTTCATACAGCTTTCATACCAACATAAAGCCCAGCTGAAGTCTAATGCCCTGTACACACGGCCGTTTTTTTCCGTCAGAATAAACTATGGTGGTTTTTCCGATGGAGTTCCGCTGAAACGGTCTTGCCTACACACGATCACACCAAAGTCTGATCGTCTAGAACGCAGTGATGTACAACACGTATGACGGGACTAGAAAAAGGAAGTTCAGTAGCCAGTAGTCAATAGCTGCCCATGCATCATTTTTTGGGCCGTCAGAAAAGCATACAGAGGAACGGTTTTCCCGATAGGAATTGATTCCGTTGGCAAGATTTAAAACATGTTCTTTTTCTAGGTCTGTCAGAATTTTCAAAAAAAAGTAAGATGAGGCCCACACACGATCGAAATATCCGATGAAAAGATTCCGTTGGACTTTTTCTGCCAGAAAGTCCAACCGTGTATGTCGCATAACACTCGTTTTTCTCTTTATAGTCCTGTGCCCCCGCATGCTATAATTTTGCTTGAAAATGCTTTAAAACACAGTGGAACCTTGGATTATGAGCATAATCTGTTCCAGAAGAATGCTTGTAATCCAAAGCACTTGCATATCAAAGCGAGTTTCCCCATAGAAGTCAATGGAAACAAAGATAATTTGTTCCGCATTGACTTCTATTACATGCAATACCGCATGGGACCAGAGGTGGGTGTGGGGGCATCAGAGAGCCTTGGAAATTCTCGGGGAAAGCTCAGCTGAACCAGGAAAGCCTCGGAAAGGCTTGGAAACACTCTGGAATCGAGTGTTTCAGAGTATTTCCGAGTATTTCTGAACGGCTCCAAACGACTCTGAACCGTTCCGAGTATCCCTTGCGCCCCCGCACCTCTGGCCAAATGCAGTGCTGCACACCCCATTAGCTTGAATTTGGCTTGTTTTGCGAGACAACACTCGCAAACCGAGTCGGAATTTAAAAAAGAAAGTTGCTCGTCTTTCAAAAAGCTTGTTAACCGCGTTACTCGTAAGCCAAGGTTCCATTGTACATTACTGTCTAAGTATACCTGCTGTCTGTGTCCCTCAGTGCAGAGCTTGGTGTTGGCAGAGCTAATTAACAGCCACACCCCTCAGCACAGCTGTTCCTACATAGGCTTGTACTGCAAAGATGGGGATGGGGAATTCAGAACCATTCTGTTGCTGGCTACCGAATGCTGAGAGCATTGGGTCTAAATTCTGCTGCCTCTAGGACTACACGGATAAGACTATGAAAATGGAGGTTGTGTGTATGATATCTAGGTGACTGAATATCTATTTCTAGGATTTCAATTGAGCTTTAATCTTTACTTGAGCTTAAGTGTAGCACTTACCCTCTCAGGAGACAATGAAATGTTGGGTGCTTTAAGCCAAGACCAACAATGGTGTGACCAATCCTTTCCTGATGGTGCTCCAATTTAGAAGCCACCTTCCTGTGTTCCAGGCCCTAGCATAGGCCCATACCCAATCCTTAGGATTGGCTCTGGAATAATTTCTTCCCCAGGCAGAAGACCCATTGAATTATTTTTCAGTTACCTTCTGTCTAAGTAGTAGGTCCCGGGGCAAAAGAAACGTTCAACATGACATCCTCACCAGGCAAAGGGACTCTTCTAGAAGGGTTCCATGAAAATGTATCTCCTTCCCCAGCCAACATCACTAGCAATAAACATCCGTGTGATTAGCCAGAGTACGATAAATATGAATAACCTTTACCATTGTATTTTCTTGCTTTTTCAACTTGAGGACACTTCCCAGAAGCAGGTAGAAATGAACAATTTCCTAGTTTTAAGGGAAACCCAATGAATGCAGAATCAATCACAATCAGAGCTCAGGATGACTACTGCCTAGCTGCCCACTAAATTTGGAATGAGGACATGCCAGCTTACACAAGGTACATTTGACACCCAATGCTGAATTATTATTGTTATTATTATTATTATACAGGTCTAGTATTACTTTATTATTCATTAACATTATGGCTCTATGTTGCAGGTTGGTGTATTGTACTGTACATATCAGAGCTGGCTTATTGATGTCTGCCATAAACTTGGATTGAAGATTCAGTTAAAGGGTACCTGTGAAGATAGAAATGTAGGAGATGCCATTGCTAAGTATCTTTAGAGCTGCAAACTGTGGAGTTTTGATCTTCATTCTTGCTTCCCTTACTTAGTAAGTCTGGATTTAAATACATGGTTTAAATGATTAGGCCAGTTGTGTTGAATTCCCTCAATTTAAATGTAGCATGATATCAAGGAATCAAGCACCCAAAAGAAAGCTTCTGTTTAATAATTTTTTTTTTATTCTTCATTATTGGTGAAAGGATTTTCTATATGTAACAAGTTGAACTCCTTCAAGAAAAGAAAACCAAATGCCAGAATAATGTCAATGCCCATTGGAGCTTGTGATTACAACAGAGCCATGCTGTAGCTGCTTTGCAGCTGTTCTACCCCTTAAGAGATAGAAAACGTTCTTTGCTTAATCTGACTTTTACATGCATACGATCCTCACTTCAGGGACTTTCAAGTAACTTACTCTGTGATGAGAACTGGTATAGGTATGCACATATGATGTGGCTGTGTGACTAAATAGTCCACATAAAGCATTCGTTCATGTGAGCCAATGTGGCCCAACTAAAAATTAACACCCTAATCAGGCTTGCTCAGCGCCATTTAACTAGTTTCTTTGAGCCAATTATGTCAGTGACACCCCCCCCCCCCCCCCCGGTATAGATCACTGCCTGGACTCACAGTGGAATGCAGCATAGCATAGAGCTCATACATCAATGTGAGAATTGATGTTTATATACAATACAGCAGTGCATTACCAAAGATGGAGAAGAAGCTGAAGAATCTGGCTCATCGCAAGACTGCATGGAAGGTCCTTGGATATATAAGTCTAATAAGGCCTATAACCCCCTGTTGACAGAATGTACAGATAGTAGACATGTGCGATTTGGTTCGTAATAAATAGATTTTTGTACAAATTGGTTAGTATTTGGAGAGTAAGAGAAGAAATGGACTTTAAAGGCACATGTAAAAAATGATAACAAATTTTAATAGTTCACAACTCATATATATGTAGCACCGGTACTCCTGATGAGTACGCGCTATGTCTGTAAATTTAGTTTTTTCCCAAGACTGTAGTTGATTCTTGGGGTTAATTGTGTAAAATTGTGTTTTGGCATCAGTTTGGCTGGGCTGTACTAATGTTCTGCCTGATCATAGGTGGGGTTTGCACCTGTGAGAGGCATTAGAACGCAGTCTGGTTGGACGCATTGGGTACCAATCTCTCTCTCGGAGCCAATCAGTGGGCGCGTTTGTTCCGCTGTGTGTTCCGGAAGAGGGTACTTAAGGTGCTGAAGTCACGTGGTTCTAGGTTCCGGTCCAGAAGTTGTTGCTGACTCCGTGGTCCTGGTCCTCCTGATCAGCCCCCAGAGGCCCTCATGGTCTGGGGTGCGGATCCATCCGTTTCCGAGCCTCGAAACTGGCTAGTCCGAGGCACAGTAACTGGAAGGAGGATTCTAGGGTGTTTCGGTGCTGTCTCGGGTTTGGAGAGGCCCAGCAACTCTACATGTAACCAGGGGAGGACTCTTCAGTAAGAGGGCCACGTGTGAGGCTGGCTGCTCGGTAAGAACCTGGAAGCTGAGCTGTTATGGACATTAATTGAATCCGCATTTCATACGGTTCCGCCGGACCGGCTGCAAGATATTGGTACAGTAAGAAAGTTCCTACCTCTATCCTTCCGTTTTCAACTAAGTTCCTGTGAGCATCTAAAGTTTTACAACAAAGTCTGTGGCAGAGACTTTGCTAAGCTAAAATTACTTCTTGGCTGCTAGTATCCACAAAAAAGGATTTATTCAACAGTTGAAGAATCCAGTTGTGAGTGACTATTCCCTGGATTATGTAAAGAGAGACTTTTATTAAGGCCAGCAGTTCCAAAGTACCTGAGCTATACTTCATCCTTATACCCTCTATTCCTAACTGAGAGACTGAGGCCGCGTACACACGCGGGGACTGTTCGGCCAACTTTGTCCGCTGAACAGTGTTTCGGCGGACAGTCCGCCCGTGTGTGGGCGTTCAGCGGACAGTTTCAGCGAACAGTCCGCTGAACAAGGTTTTTCGGAATTTCCGAAAAACTGTCCGCTGAAACCTTGTTTCAGCGAACAGTTCCCTCGTGTGTAGGCTTGTTCGACAAACTAAGTTCCGCGCATGCTCAGAAAGGATTTACACGCCGAAAGTTATAATGCAGTGTATAGGACGTCGTATTTTTCGTCCCGTCGTACGTGCCGTTCACGTCATCGCGCACGGTTTCAGCAAACTGTTCGTACGTCGTGTGTGGCCATGTCCGTCCATGCTAATTTTGAGCGGACTGTTTGCCGAAACTGTTTGACGGACAAAGTTGGCCGAACAGTCCCCGCGTGTGTACGCGGCCTGAGTTTGTTCAACTGTTTTATGCCCTGTCAACTGTTTTTAAAACCCTAAAAAAGAATTCAAATGTTGGTCTCTGCAGTTACTGGGCCATCAACCTCGGGAACCCCTAGACAAGAACAACGAGTTATGAGCTGGAGGAGGTAAGTGATAAGCTCAGAAAAAAACAGCCGCTCCTTCGGGGGTCATTGCTACATATACAAATACACATTGATCAATATACATTAATTAAACAGTACAGACAAAAAGAGACAATAAAAAAGAGAAAAAAAGGAAAAAAGGAGGACCCATTGATCAGCCCCAAAGCATGAATGCCCCTAGTACTACTTGCAGTGGAGTACTGATGACCAAGTCAATGAAAGCTCCACTAGGATATGGCATATATTGATGGGGTGTTCATACGTCCTAACGTTTTAAAAACACTTGGTGTTCGACATGTTTCACGATTTCCACATATATCGCTTCTTCAGGAGCTTCACACTTGGTGTTTAGAGCAATGTCTCAGACTTGCCCCGCCGATAGAGTGCCAACGCTGCCCCACCACAAACAGCCCCTCCTGATGGATAGGACGGGAAGACCACAGGGGTCTGAACAGTACCCCCCAAAAATGAATGGCCAATCCTATATACAGATTGCAAGATGGGGGGTGCATCAGGTAAAGAGAATTGTTTCAGAATACTCCTCAGGGCTGGTTATGTGTATTGGGGAAGGGACCATTCGTGATGGCTTTAAGAGCGCTGTCTGCTCAAAAGCTGATCAAAAAAAAGATCCTCAAAACAGCCACAGATACTTTGCTGGGTATCCTGTGGAGTGGAGGTACCCAGCAAACTATCTGTGGCTGTTTTGAGGATCTTTTTCTTGATCAGCTTTTGAGCAGACATTATCTAACAAAATTTTGAATCAGAAAATTAGACTAACAGAATTACGAATCATTTTGTATCAAAGAAAATATAACTGTTACGAAAACATGAACGAGTCTGAATATGAAACCTCGCGTTTTACGAAATTACGAATCGTTAGACTAACGGAATTATGAATCATTTCATATCAACAAAAATATATCTGTTAAGAAACTACGAACGAGTCTGAATATAAAAACTTGCGTCTTACGAAATTACGAGTCGTTACTTATCAACGGAAACGTAAAGAAATTAATTTTTTTTTTTGTTGTGCACATGTCTAACAGATAGCTCGTTTAGCGCGAGGATGTATTTTCTGGTGTTTCCTGCAGGATCATTGTGGAAGACTGTCCTCCTGTCACAGCCATGCTGGGAAGGCTTCCTGCTAGGGGGAAGTGCTCTGGTAAACATGTACATATGTTGGTGATTGAATTACTCTGCTAGCTTCAGGGACCTATAGTCAGGATTAGGGTTGTGGATCACCCCTCTGGTTTGGATTGCGCCAGAACTCTCAAACATCGCAAAACTTCGGACACGAATCCCAAACCCCGAACCCCATTAACGTCTATGGAACCCGAATTTGAAAAATCAAAAGTCCTCATTTTTAAGGATTACTTGCAAGTTATTGGCCATAAAAAGGGTATGGGGGCCCGGGTACTGCCTTGGGAAACATGTATCAATGCAAATTTTACAGGAAAAGTGATTTTAATGATGCTTAAAGTGACAAAATAAAAATGAAAAAATCCTTTAAATATAGTGCCTGGAGGGTCCCCTTAGTCTGCCTGTAAGGTGGTGCATCTGTACCGTATATAGAACCTGCTGCAGTTAAACTAACATTTATTAAGGAAAAAAAAAAATTTAAATACAATATCATTGCTGGCAATAAAAAAAATAAAAAGTTGAAAAAAAATGGCATGGGGTCCCCTCCCAATCATTACCAGTCGCTTCAGTGCCCCTTGTTAAAGTGGGATTCCAGATTCTGATAAGCCTCCTGACCACAAACGCCCACAACCACCACCCAGGGTTGTCGGGAAGAGGCCCTTGTGTGGGGACAAGGTGCTTTGAGTTGGTGGGGGCAGAGCCCCCTGCCCCAAAGTACCCCCCTTCATGTTGAGGGCATGTGCTCTTATTATTATTATTATTATTATACAGATTTTATATAGCACCAACAGTTTGCTCAGCGCTTTACAACATGAGGGCAGACATTACAGTTACATTACAATTTGGTACAAGAGGAATCAGAGGGCCCTGCTCGTTAGATCCCCCCCTTTTCCTGTCCTGCCAGGCTGCATGCTCAGATAAGGGTCTGGTATGGATTTTAGGGGGGCCCATGCCATTGTTTTTTAATGTTGGCATGGGGTTCCCCTTAAAATCAATATCAGGCCAGAAGGGGGCCCCACAGCTTTTTTTTTTCACTTTTTTCTATTGCCGGCAATGGTTTTTTTTTCATTCAGTTGTCAGCAAGGAAGCCCATTGACAGCTGATGACTCATCTGTTGTTAGGACGCAGCAGACAGCTTCCTGGCCAGCTCCTTAGCAAACAGCTATTCACTGTGCCCTGATTGGGCAAAGCTTTGTCCAATCAGGGCTTAGAATGTACTGTGCAGCGCGTGAACATCCCGCTGAGCGCCCCTCAAATCAGTTGTTTGCCACAGATTCTCAATTGGATTTAGGTCTTGACTTTTGACTGGGCCATTCGAACACATGAATAAGCTTTGATCAAAACAATTTCATCGTAGCTTTGGCTGTATGTTTAGGGTCGTTGTCATGCTGGAAGGTGAACCTCCACCCCAGTCTCAAGTCTTTTGCGGACTCTAGGTTTTCTTATAATGCAGCGTACACACGACCGGACTTTCTGGCAGAAAAAGTCAAACGGTCTTCCCGACTGAGTTCCAACCGAAGGGACTTGCCAACACATGAACAGACCAAACTCCGTTCATTTTAAACGTGATGACATAGGATGGGACTAGAAAAGGAAGTTCAATAGCCAGTAGCCAAAAGCTGCCCTTGCCTTGTATTTGGTCTGTCGGACCAGCATAAAGACGAACGGTTTTCACAATAGAAATTGATTCCATCAGAAAGATTTAAAGCATGTTCTATTTCTAGGTCCGTCAGAATTTTTTGAAGAAAAACTATTGGAATATCCCACACACGATCGTAATATCTGGCGGAATGATTCTGTCTGACCCTTTCTGCTGGAAAGTCCAGTGTGTACGAGGCATAAGATTGCCCTGTATTTGGTTCCATCCATCTTCCCAGCATCTCTGACCATCTTCCCTGTCCCTGCTGAAGAAAAGCATCTCCCACAATCCACAACATGCTGCCACCACCATGTTTCACGGCGGGGATGGTGTGTTCAGGGGGATGTGCAGTGTTAGTTTTATGCCACAAATAGCGCTTTGTCATTGTAATATTACAAAATGTGGAAAATTTCAAGGGGTATGAATACCTTTGCAAGACACTGTACAATGTTGAGGAGGCTGTTGGTGGCCCTCAGGGGTACCCCCTTGTCTGGGGGGTGTCCTGCCTTGGGCCGGGGTTCAGGTGCTGGAAGGATCCTTATACAACACATAGGAGGAATCTTTTCTTGGAGGCATGGGATCAAGAGAGGACAGAGTGTGCAGTCAACACTGCTGGGGACTAACAAGAGGGGAGACTACCTGTTATGTACCTAGTAGGTGAGCCCGAATTGCAGAGGGTGGCCTCTCTTACCCCTCCGACTCGAGGACCCTGATAGGATAAACAGGATGCAATGAGGCATAGGACTGAGGAGTGGTACAAGTGCCTGGCAGGATCAACAGCAGGAGGTCAGTCTAGAAGTTCAAGAGATTCCTTGCAGAAGGTAGAAAGCAGGAACTGGAACAGCAGGCTGGTATCCGGAGTAGGCAGGATGGGTAGGCAGGTACAGCAGGCAGGAACAAGAACATCAGACTGAAACCAGGAACAAGCTGGATCAGCATATAGGCACAACAGGCTGGAACCTGAACAGTGGACTGGAACCAGGAACAAGCTGGATCATCAAACAAGCACAACCGGCTGAACTTGAGTAATGGACTGGAACCAGGAACAAGCTGGATCCGCAGATAGACACAGTAGGCTGGAATAGGAACAGCGGACTGGAACCAGGGACAAGCTAGATCAGCAAACAGGCACAGCAGGCTGGAACTGGAACAGCAGACTTTAGGTAGGCCAGGCAAGCTGGGTCGGTTATAAAACGGGCAGCAAAAGGATCAGAGGAGTAAGCAGAAGAGTAGTCAGACAGGCCGGAGGTCAGGTGCAGGAGGATAGCAAGGATGGTCACCGGCAAGCCGGATAAACACAGGAACAGATTTCAAATAAGCCAAGAACACACGGAACGCTGTAGAGCAGACAGCAAAGTTCACATGTGTCAGTCTGGTTTAAATAGCTCACCTGGCACTAATGGGCGTGCACGCGCACGTTCCCGTGAGTGCATGCACATCAGCACCCACCATTGCGCACCTGCAGGTCTGGATCAGCTGTTGCTGGCAGAATCTTCCTGACACTACCACATGTATCCAGTCTCCCTTGAAGACAGCGCTGTGCTTAAGTCTTCGGCCTTTCCCTAGAGATCTCCTGAGAGTCAGTGAGGTGGACTGGTGTGGGGAGTTAGTCTGGAAGGCTAGATAAAGGGGAAGCTGCAGCCAGGTGCCTAAGGAGAGGGTGTTGGGATTAGTGGCCACAGAGGAGGAATTACAAGTTGTTTCACTATACTGTTCTACACAAAAAGGGGTTTCAAGTTCCTGCCTGTAAGGGGCCATTGCTAAAATCTGACTGGGAGCCTGTCAGAGTATTCTGCAGTGATTCAGCTGGCGCAAGTAAGCAAGTGTGTTCAGGAGGAAATTAAAGGACACTTTATATAGACTGTATGTAGGAAAATGTCCCTGAAATTTTGCTGAAGTCAAGTGGGCATCCCATAACCTCCCATCCCTATCCAAGTTATTAACCCTCAATAAATAACAAAAACAAAGCCATGGACTGTTCTCTGACTCAAGGTGTTTGTGAAGATTCAGTGTGCCTGGCTGTGCAGGAGCAGGGGAATCCAGTTCATCTGTAGTCTCTATTGGGGTGTGCTACATTAATATGGGAAGGCTGAGCGATACCCCCTGGCTTGATACTAGAGTTGTCAAAGATTATGGAAAGAGGCAGAAGGAGAAAATGTTGGAACTACTTTGTGCCACTTATACTTTTAGCAAAGCATCTAAAAGTTTGACCACATGATCAATTGTTTATTTGAAAAAGCAACAAAGTGTTCTTGGAAGCTGGCGTTTTGCAGAAGTAGGAGAGTAGCCAAGATGGTGGAGTTCCTCCATAATGAAAGTGTTTGATACCCAATCTTGTTCCAGTTTTAGAAAGACGAAGGGTGGTGCCCTGGGCCAACATGGTTGCAGCTGGTGGCCGTCCAGAGAACAGTTTTTACATGTTTCCCATTCTGTTTTTTTCCTCACTTCCTGTCTGGTGAAACCACTGTCAGCAGGACAGGAAGTGACTGTAAATATTTCTATAGCAGTAAAAACTCAGCAGCTATTTTAACCCTTCCCCGCTCCATCCAAAACTGGAAACGTTTTTTGGCTTTGCATACACTTTAACTCATGTCTCACACTCTTCTAGCTACTAATTCTCCTATATAGCTGAGTAAGCTAACGTTTCAGCTATTATGAAAGAAAGTGAACAAGCACAACCTGGCTGGAAAGCCACATAGTCACCCAGCTTATGTAAACAGTGTCATAGATGATAGCATTTCCCTACCCCATCTGCAGTTGCATGGGAATCTATTATTTTCTCATCCCCTGGGAGAAAAAAGGTCTCGGGCATCATTACTCCTAGGCAAATGTAACTGAGTCGGCTGCACACCCTAATTTGCTTTCCATAATTATAGGTCGTTCACCCCTTATGTTATTTATAAAAACCTTTTTTGTTCTTATCAATAATAAATGGAGCCCAGTGAATCACGCTGCTGTAATATTTTGATATTATGAAAATGCTAATATGAGGTATCGTCAGGACCGGGGTCTTATCAGCTGCTCAGATGCTCTATTAGGCACTCAGTGAGGAGTTCAGCCAAATTGGTTATGTTAATGTCCTGTAGTACTTGGAAAAGATGAGGAGTTGGCAATTAATTTTTTCCAGGCGGCAGGCCGACAGGCAAATTTATTTTCCTCCCTCTCTATGGGACCGGCTAAGAGGAGGTGAGGTGGAAAGCAAGCTTCTTCAAGAGGTTTTCTACGACCTAATTGAACATGCTAAATAAAGACTGAAGAGGAAAAAGAAAAACAATAGCAGAAGAGCCCGTGTCCCCATTCATTCAGCTGACAGTGTTTTTGCAACTTAAACCTGTTTTATTAATTATGTTTGACATTTCCTTAATTAGTTTCATTTACATCCCATCAGCCCCTAGCAGACAATTGCCCCATACATCATTTTAGAAGAGCCCCAGTATGCCTGCAAAATAAAATAAAAAATATGAAAGAAAAAAAAAGTACTCTGTGTTATTGTAGAGGTTTTGTTTGGTCATTACCCTGCTTTTGTTTAGATCAGGCCAGAGCTTTGGGTTTTCAACCGATGATGAAGTGCACCATACTTACCAACAAGCATTAAGACGAATGGTATACTTACAAAGGCTTCATGCACATGGCTACAAGAGGGCCTACAGCAGAAGTAGCCTGCATAAGGGGGCCACAGGCGCAGCATGCAGCCTCCCTTAGCAATGAATGGCTGTATGCTGCTATACAAATGTTTATGCTGGCACTTGCATAAATTTGCACATGACACACGCATGAAACCCTGGAAACTTACTGCATCGAGGGTTGTATGCCTATGCGCATGTACTCAGATGTAAATTTTCTTCCATCCAGTAGCAGGCACTGTGTCATTGTACAGATGGTAGGCTTGTGCAATTCGTTTCGTAACGAATCGAAATTCGGCCGAATTTTGCATCTTTCGGACATTCGAATGCATCCGAATAAAAAAATAACGAATTACAACAAATACGAAAGAACTATAACGAATGAATTCGAATGAATTCGAATGAATTCGACATGATTCAGTAATTCTTTAAAGATCTATTGAAACAAAAGGTCAGCTCAAAGTAAATCTTATAGTCCAATCAGCTAATAAATTTTTTGCCGGAGGATGGATTACTGGCAAAGTGCACTCCTGAGAACTGAGTTAGAAGGGTGTTGTATTGTATTTGAGCCGAGGAGCAGAGACGTTGTCATTGTGTGTGTTAAAAGATTCAATAAACAAGCGACTTTCCAAACTACGAATCATTATCACGAATGTCTATACATACATAAATAGCGAATTGCAACGAATACAAATGAATGAATTCGACACTCTACGAATAATAACGAATCATCCGAAAACGTATAAACGTAACATAACGAATATAACAGAACTAAATTATGTATTTTACGAATGACAATGAACCGAAACTAAACAAAATTTTCCACTGTGCACAAGTCTAACAGATGGAGAGGAATCTGTAGATCAGGGTTTTTCAACTAGGGTTCCTCCAGAGGTTGCTAGGAGTTCCTTGAGCAATGAGCAATTTCTGCCTCTCGGATAAGTTTTTCACTGACACCAATGATGTTCTTAGCTATCAGTAAGGGGGAAATTCTTCCCAATGTCCACAAGTGTAAGAAACATTCTTCCCACTGACCATCACACTAATGCATCATGAGTTGCAGATATAGTAATTTTTAGCAGGGGTTCCCTGATATCGGAAAGTTATTTCAAGAGTTCCTCTATGTCAGGGATATGCAATTAGCGGACTTTGCAGAACTAAAATACCATGAGGCATAGCAAGACTCTGACAGCCACAAGCATGACACCCAGAGGCAGAGGCATGATGGGACTTGTAGTTTTGCAACAGCTGGAGGTCCGCTAATTGCGTATCCCTGCTCTATGTTGAAAAGATTGAGAAAGGCTGTAGATGGAATTGTCCCTCCATGGTCTCCTGTAGAGGTAATCTCTACAGAAGGCGAACACTGTGCTAAAAGACAAACTGACCAAAATCTCTATTCTAATCTTTATTAACAAAAATTAAAAAACATGTACAATTAAAACATTCAATGTGATTATGGATCATTTTTGGTCATGTTGGACACCCCTCAGAGTTACCAATATCTCACATAACATAGACTCTCTCAATATATATTCCTTATACTTCTCTCTTTGTGCCCCTACGCTTTCACGGCATGTCCCGATTCTTCAGGAGAACGTCAAGGGATATACAGTATAATTAGTGTGAAGCTGTAATCCACCCATAACCTCCACAAAAGAGGACCTCCATCATTAGAGTCCATAGGGGGTGAGCGCAGGGGCATCCCACAGGAGTAGATGATGGCATCAAAGGGACAGAATCTAAACAGAGACTGGTTAGCGGTGAGTTCTTGGCCTATGGCTTATGCCCATAAAAACTACCAAGGAAATGGTAGACTCAAGGTTCAAATCATTTTTTTGAACACTACATTAGCTGATTGAATGTCCAAGGGGACGCATATTGTGAGATGCTATAAATTTAGGAGTCTTTCTATCCACCCTGATGTTATCATGATTTTACAGGTTTCCAAAAAAGGCTCATGGCCAGCCCACACTGGGTCCATCTACTGGGTTGTAGATGTAGGTTTCTCCTTCAGGTCTCCACTGCCGTCCAGCAGATGGCACTATGACACTGAACAGATGGCGTGGAATCTGTAGGTGGAATTGTCCTTTCATAGATTCTATTGGTTTCATAGAGATAAAAGCTGTCTGATTGGATGCTGCAACTTCTGGTGACCTTTGGTAGCCATCCTTGTGTGGGACCTTATATATGAGGGCTGTGTAATTTGACCGTGACTGCACACGATCACACTTTTTGACAACAAACATGCAAATTAGCTGTTTTGGAGCAACATCCGACCGTGTGTACGCTCCATTGGACAAACTTTTTTGGTTTTCATCGGACTTTTGTTGGCTGTGCGAACGGACAAACTTTCTGGCAACAAAATTCCGATGGAGCAAAGTCTGATCGTGTGTACAGAAAACCATAGGACTTTTGTACAAAGTACAAACACACATGCTCAGAACCAATGCAAAAGATCAGACAACAATACAGAAGTTGACCAAAGGTGGCGGTAAAGAGCAGAAAAACCACGTGATTTGGTGAAAGTTGGCTGAAAAAGTCCTGCCGTGTGTATGCAATACAAGTTCTCGGGCCAACGCCCTTTGTACAAAAATCCACAGGAAAGTTTGTACAAAGTCTGATCGCGTGTATGAGGCTTAAGTGTTTTTTTTTTTTTGTTTTTTTTTTCCACAATAAAGTTTTTATTGGAGTAAAATTAAAGCATCACAATTGAGAAACAAAAATACACGCATAATGTGTACATGTACTACAATATAACGGTAATGATGTAAAGTAACAGAAAGATACATGTCAAAGTATTACAAATGAATAGTAAAATAGGTGATCCTGGGAACAAATAGAGAAATAGAGTATGTAAGGTTACTATAGATCAGACAACACTGAGAGCAAATACACAGGGATCTCTTAAGCAAAGAGCACTACAATAGTTGGGGGGCCCGTCGAGTCTCCCATGTTGCCATCCACCCCGTATGGGATCACACTGTGGATGTTTGAGAGGCATCAATTTCGTAGTGCGGTATCGAAGGAGACTCAATTCGGGACATTCGATAAATCTCATTGAATACAGTAGATGAAATAAGAACAGGGGTGAGGGAGGGAAAGTCAGCATTGGAGTGTCTCCAAAAAGAATAAAGAAGGGGGCAGGCAGGGGATGGAAGGGGGACTAAACGGTGTAAGGACACAGGGGGTGCAGTAAGTAGGATATATTGTAGTCCGGCATATTTCCACCAAAGGGAGATTCAGATATAACCACAGAGGAAGGGGTGGGATATATCAACCAAAAGAGGACGGCCCAACACGGAATGAAGTCCTAACCTTCAATTAATCCTACTAGGTATGAGTGGGGGTAATGGTGCGGGAGTTAGAGGCACGGAAATGTATCCAGCATGTCCATTTATTGGAAAATTGTTCATGTCTATCATACGCTTGGTGAATTAATCTTTCCATTTCTTCTATTTTATCCATCTGCCGAAGCCATTCCTCAAAAGATGGGGGTGTCCCAGAGCGCCAATGACGTGGAATGCATTGGGTGGCTGCGTTTATCAAATGTGGGATTATTGAGGATTTATATTTAGAGAGAAATTGTGACCTGACCCAATTCTAGATTGAATATTGGCTTGCCCCCATCCCTAAATTGGGTAAAACATGTGAAGAGAATGGAACTGGGACTTTACATGAGGCAAGTCAATCATTAGTTAGCTGTTTCTGATGCCTAAATGGTAAGGTCATATGGTAACATATTCCACAGAATCACTATTATATCTATAATTTGATAATACTTATAATAATACCGTAATCACAAGATTTCCAAAGTAAAATTCGTATAAAATATTTAATACAATTGATCGTTAGACAAGATGATACCAGTAATGAGGATACAGAAGGCAAATGATGTTTTTAGTACAGCCATGTATATATAAAATAAACTAAAATAAGAATCAACAAAGCAATACATTAAAGATTGTGCAAGATAGGGGAGATAATTTTGACGCATCCATAAGATATTAACTCTACGCGTTTCATGGTTTTGTACCAATCTTCAGGAGTCAGATGCATATAGATATGGGCTGGGGAGAGATGAAATGGATACATTTTAATTTAATAACAAAGGAAATGGTCTATTTGGGTAGAGGATAGAACTAAAGGGGTATATAATATCAAAAATACTCACTGGATGCCAATGAATAAGATCAAAAAACTCCTAGAGTGAAATTGGTGGAAGTCTGGGCTATATGCGGTCTCAAACGGGGTTGAGGCAAAAAACATCCCCAAGATGGGTGGACCCCGGACCAGGGAAAAGCAGCCAACACAGTCACCGGAACATCACACTGCAACATCGCCTGGGAATGTACAAGTGTACCACCGTGAACTTGCAATACTAATAACAAAAATAGGAAATGTGAAATAATTAGTGAAGGACAATTTGATGAGATATATGTGTAAACTAATAATACCATTGTGGATATGTAAAAGAAATGTAATTGAATTATGTGTGTGAGTGCCGTAAGTATAAGTATGATCACTGGAAAATGTGATTACCCATAGTGTACCACATATAAATAAATGAAGTGTAACAGATGTATTTACCTGAGGTTACAAAAAATTGTGCCGGTTGGACATTCCCGGAAGCGATAGTGCAGGGATTGAGCCGGCCAAAGAGCCCGCCACTGATATACCCCGGATCCGGGGCGTGTTCATGCCAACGTCATGAAACGCCGGAACAGCGTGCAGGGATAGGGGGGACTCTTCCCGCGCGTGCTGATGATCGCGGTGGATGCCCGCCCATCCGACGCGAAGACGTATGATGACAAAAAAACACTAACTCCTACAATGCAGCGTCGAATGACGCTGCATGCAGAGCGTGTTGCCATGACACCGATGCGCTGAGGTCACGTCCCACCCCCATCAGTAAAAGGATGGGCGGGGGAAGCGGACTAGGCACATCGCAACCCCGAAATAGAAACCAGTGCACCAGTTCCACCATCACTCAAAGGGGTAAAAAAATATAAAAAAATATACATAAAAAATGAAAATAAAATATGAAATGAAAAAAATGAAATAATTTTATTAAAAAATATTAAAAAGGGAAACGTTTTAAAGAAAAATGAAAAAAAATGTTTTTTTGCAGAAATTAATTGGGTCGGTATTGATTAAATAGGTACAATAAAAATAAAAGCAACAACAAATGAGTATATTTAAAATTATATTATG
Organism: Lithobates pipiens; assembly: GCF_037356315.1. NCBI lineage: Eukaryota > Metazoa > Chordata > Amphibia > Anura > Ranidae > Lithobates > Lithobates pipiens. The sequence goes on from NW_027507903.1 coordinate 25,002,649, forward strand.
TTAATTGTATTGGCCAATAATGAATTGACTTTTTTTTGGCTTTTTCTATTCATTAATAGAAAGTGTTTAGAAGTGGGATTGGGTCAGGTCCAAGGTAGGTGTCTTCCACCCATATTTGGTCAAAATTTAGAGAGAAATTGTGACCTGACCCAATTCTAGATTGAATATTGGCTTGCCCCCATCCCTAAATTGGGTAAAACATGTGAAGAGAATGGAACTGGGACTTTACATGAGGCAAGTCAATCATTAGTTAGCTGTTTCTGATGCCTAAATGGTAAGGTCATATGGTAACATATTCCATATTAATGAATAGAAAAAGCCAAAAAAAAGTCAATTCATTATTGGCCAATACAATTAACATAATATAATTTTAAATATACTCATTTGTTGTTGCTTTTATTTTTATTGTACCTATTTAATCAATACCGACCCAATTAATTTCTGCAAAAAAACATTTTTTTTCATTTTTCTTTAAAACGTTTCCCTTTTTAATATTTTTTAATAAAATTATTTCATTTTTTTCATTTCATATTTTATTTTCATTTTTTATGTATATTTTTTTATATTTTTTTACCCCTTTGAGTGATGGTGGAACTGGTGCACTGGTTTCTATTTCGGGGTTGCGATGTGCCTAGTCCGCTTCCCCCGCCCATCCTTTTACTGATGGGGGTGGGACGTGACCTCAGCGCATCGGTGTCATGGCAACACGCTCTGCATGCAGCGTCATTCGACGCTGCATTGTAGGAGTTAGTGTTTTTTTGTCATCATACGTCTTCGCGTCGGATGGGCGGGCATCCACCGCGATCATCAGCACGCGCGGGAAGAGTCCCCCCTATCCCTGCACGCTGTTCCGGCGTTTCATGACGTTGGCATGAACACGCCCCGGATCCGGGGTATATCAGTGGCGGGCTCTTTGGCCGGCTCAATCCCTGCACTATCGCTTCCGGGAATGTCCAACCGGCACAATTTTTTGTAACCTCAGGTAAATACATCTGTTACACTTCATTTATTTATATGTGGTACACTATGGGTAATCACATTTTCCAGTGATCATACTTATACTTACGGCACTCACACACATAATTCAATTACATTTCTTTTACATATCCACAATGGTATTATTAGTTTACACATATATCTCATCAAATTGTCCTTCACTAATTATTTCACATTTCCTATTTTTGTTATTAGTATTGCAAGTTCACGGTGGTACACTTGTACATTCCCAGGCGATGTTGCAGTGTGATGTTCCGGTGACTGTGTTGGCTGCTTTTCCCTGGTCCGGGGTCCACCCATCTTGGGGATGTTTTTTGCCTCAACCCCGTTTGAGACCGCATATAGCCCAGACTTCCACCAATTTCACTCTAGGAGTTTTTTGATCTTATTCATTGGCATCCAGTGAGTATTTTTGATATTATATACCCCTTTAGTTCTATCCTCTACCCAAATAGACCATTTCCTTTGTTATTAAATTAAAATGTATCCATTTCATCTCTCCCCAGCCCATATCTATATGCATCTGACTCCTGAAGATTGGTACAAAACCATGAAACGCGTAGAGTTAATATCTTATGGATGCGTCAAAATTATCTCCCCTATCTTGCACAATCTTTAATGTATTGCTTTGTTGATTCTTATTTTAGTTTATTTTATATATACATGGCTGTACTAAAAACATCATTTGCCTTCTGTATCCTCATTACTGGTATCATCTTGTCTAACGATCAATTGTATTAAATATTTTATACGAATTTTACTTTGGAAATCTTGTGATTACGGTATTATTATAAGTATTATCAAATTATAGATATAATAGTGATTCTGTGGAATATGTTACCATATGACCTTACCATTTAGGCATCAGAAACAGCTAACTAATGATTGACTTGCCTCATGTAAAGTCCCAGTTCCATTCTCTTCACATGTTTTACCCAATTTAGGGATGGGGGCAAGCCAATATTCAATCTAGAATTGGGTCAGGTCACAATTTCTCTCTAAATTTTGACCAAATATGGGTGGAAGACACCTACCTTGGACCTGACCCAATCCCACTTCTAAACACTTTCTATTAATGAATAGAAAAAGCCAAAAAAAAGTCAATTCATTATTGGCCAATACAATTAACATAATATAATTTTAAATATACTCATTTGTTGTTGCTTTTATTTTTATTGTACCTATTTAATCAATACCGACCCAATTAATTTCTGCAAAAAAACATTTTTTTTCATTTTTCTTTAAAACGTTTCCCTTTTTAATATTTTTTAATAAAATTATTTCATTTTTTTCATTTCATATTTTATTTTCATTTTTTATGTATATTTTTTTATATTTTTTTACCCCTTTGAGTGATGGTGGAACTGGTGCACTGGTTTCTATTTCGGGGTTGCGATGTGCCTAGTCCGCTTCCCCCGCCCATCCTTTTACTGATGGGGGTGGGACGTGACCTCAGCGCATCGGTGTCATGGCAACACGCTCTGCATGCAGCGTCATTCGACGCTGCATTGTAGGAGTTAGTGTTTTTTTGTCATCATACGTCTTCGCGTCGGATGGGCGGGCATCCACCGCGATCATCAGCACGCGCGGGAAGAGTCCCCCCTATCCCTGCACGCTGTTCCGGCGTTTCATGACGTTGGCATGAACACGCCCCGGATCCGGGGTATATCAGTGGCGGGCTCTTTGGCCGGCTCAATCCCTGCACTATCGCTTCCGGGAATGTCCAACCGGCACAATTTTTTGTAACCTCAGGTAAATACATCTGTTACACTTCATTTATTTATATGTGGTACACTATGGGTAATCACATTTTCCAGTGATCATACTTATACTTACGGCACTCACACACATAATTCAATTACATTTCTTTTACATATCCACAATGGTATTATTAGTTTACACATATATCTCATCAAATTGTCCTTCACTAATTATTTCACATTTCCTATTTTTGTTATTAGTATTGCAAGTTCACGGTGGTACACTTGTACATTCCCAGGCGATGTTGCAGTGTGATGTTCCGGTGACTGTGTTGGCTGCTTTTCCCTGGTCCGGGGTCCACCCATCTTGGGGATGTTTTTTGCCTCAACCCCGTTTGAGACCGCATATAGCCCAGACTTCCACCAATTTCACTCTAGGAGTTTTTTGATCTTATTCATTGGCATCCAGTGAGTATTTTTGATATTATATACCCCTTTAGTTCTATCCTCTACCCAAATAGACCATTTCCTTTGTTATTAAATTAAAATGTATCCATTTCATCTCTCCCCAGCCCATATCTATATGCATCTGACTCCTGAAGATTGGTACAAAACCATGAAACGCGTAGAGTTAATATCTTATGGATGCGTCAAAATTATCTCCCCTATCTTGCACAATCTTTAATGTATTGCTTTGTTGATTCTTATTTTAGTTTATTTTATATATACATGGCTGTACTAAAAACATCATTTGCCTTCTGTATCCTCATTACTGGTATCATCTTGTCTAACGATCAATTGTATTAAATATTTTATACGAATTTTACTTTGGAAATCTTGTGATTACGGTATTATTATAAGTATTATCAAATTATAGATATAATAGTGATTCTGTGGAATATGTTACCATATGACCTTACCATTTAGGCATCAGAAACAGCTAACTAATGATTGACTTGCCTCATGTAAAGTCCCAGTTCCATTCTCTTCACATGTTTTACCCAATTTAGGGATGGGGGCAAGCCAATATTCAATCTAGAATTGGGTCAGGTCACAATTTCTCTCTAAATTTTGACCAAATATGGGTGGAAGACACCTACCTTGGACCTGACCCAATCCCACTTCTAAACACTTTCTATTAATGAATAGAAAAAGCCAAAAAAAAGTCAATTCATTATTGGCCAATACAATTAACATAATATAATTTTAAATATACTCATTTGTTGTTGCTTTTATTTTTATTGTACCTATTTAATCAATACCGACCCAATTAATTTCTGCAAAAAAACATTTTTTTTCATTTTTCTTTAAAACGTTTCCCTTTTTAATATTTTTTAATAAAATTATTTCATTTTTTTCATTTCATATTTTATTTTCATTTTTTATGTATATTTTTTTATATTTTTTTACCCCTTTGAGTGATGGTGGAACTGGTGCACTGGTTTCTATTTCGGGGTTGCGATGTGCCTAGTCCGCTTCCCCCGCCCATCCTTTTACTGATGGGGGTGGGACGTGACCTCAGCGCATCGGTGTCATGGCAACACGCTCTGCATGCAGCGTCATTCGACGCTGCATTGTAGGAGTTAGTGTTTTTTTGTCATCATACGTCTTCGCGTCGGATGGGCGGGCATCCACCGCGATCATCAGCACGCGCGGGAAGAGTCCCCCCTATCCCTGCACGCTGTTCCGGCGTTTCATGACGTTGGCATGAACACGCCCCGGATCCGGGGTATATCAGTGGCGGGCTCTTTGGCCGGCTCAATCCCTGCACTATCGCTTCCGGGAATGTCCAACCGGCACAATTTTTTGTAACCTCAGGTAAATACATCTGTTACACTTCATTTATTTATATGTGGTACACTATGGGTAATCACATTTTCCAGTGATCATACTTATACTTACGGCACTCACACACATAATTCAATTACATTTCTTTTACATATCCACAATGGTATTATTAGTTTACACATATATCTCATCAAATTGTCCTTCACTAATTATTTCACATTTCCTATTTTTGTTATTAGTATTGCAAGTTCACGGTGGTACACTTGTACATTCCCAGGCGATGTTGCAGTGTGATGTTCCGGTGACTGTGTTGGCTGCTTTTCCCTGGTCCGGGGTCCACCCATCTTGGGGATGTTTTTTGCCTCAACCCCGTTTGAGACCGCATATAGCCCAGACTTCCACCAATTTCACTCTAGGAGTTTTTTGATCTTATTCATTGGCATCCAGTGAGTATTTTTGATATTATATACCCCTTTAGTTCTATCCTCTACCCAAATAGACCATTTCCTTTGTTATTAAATTAAAATGTATCCATTTCATCTCTCCCCAGCCCATATCTATATGCATCTGACTCCTGAAGATTGGTACAAAACCATGAAACGCGTAGAGTTAATATCTTATGGATGCGTCAAAATTATCTCCCCTATCTTGCACAATCTTTAATGTATTGCTTTGTTGATTCTTATTTTAGTTTATTTTATATATAGTGATGGCCGAACGGTTCGCCCGGCGGTCGTTTCGCGGCGAATTTCCGACTTTCGCCGTCCGCGGGTTCGAACGCCTTTTTCCGTCGTTCGCCCCGGCGGACTTACGTGTTTAATGTATACAAGAACTTTAACCTTTCGTGACACGTTTATCATGTGTTACAGGACAACCAATTGAGACATGACAGCTCATGGACACTTGGACATTCCCCCTAACCTATAAATACACCCGATCCGGTGGCCATTTTACATTCTTTCTTCTGTCACTGTAGGGAAAGGATCCTGTGTGGAGTAGGGACAGAGAAAACGCTAGCTATTTGGTACACAAAAGTTCTTTTCAGGACTGGTATAGGTGTTAGGTCAGCAGCCTGAGTTTCTTTTGTCAGTTTAGATAAAGGGACAGAGCGCTGTATGCTGCTATTTTAGGGACAGCTCAGCCAGATTAGTCTTTCTTCATCATCATCATCATCATCATCATTAGCTGTTACTATCAGGTCCACAAAAGAGCTGTTCCAGCTAATCGTTCCAGCCTACTCTTTTTTGCCAATTTGTATAGGGACAGGCAGGAAGCAGTGTGTCAGGCAGTGAGGATAATTTTAAAGACTTGCTGTTACTATTAGTTCCACAAAGGTTCTTTTCAGGACTGGTATCAGTGGTACGGTAATAGGCTTGTACACGTATAATATTCTTTCTTCCAAATATAGAAAGAATATTATACTTGACTGCTGCCCTTCTGCTGCAGTCTGCTAAACATTCACAACTCACTTGTTCCACAAAGCTCTTTATCAGGACTGGTAACTTGGTCTGTCTAGGGTGCTACGGTACATAGGCTTGGGTGCGGTACAGTCTGCTGTTCTGTAAGGACCGCTATCGGTCCACAATACATAGGGTTGCCGTGCACTACTGCTGACCGCTGCCCTATACTGCAGCAGTCCTTCATTGGTATAGGGACTGACGTACAGTCTGCTAATCACTAACACACAACCTGCTTGGTCCACAAAAGTTCTTATAAGGACTGGTAACTTGGTATAGGGTGCTACGGTACATAGGCCTGAGTGCGTTACAGTCTGCTGTTCTGTAAGGACCGCTATCGGTCCACAATACATAGGGTTGCCGTGCACTACTGCTGACCGCTGCCCTATACTGCAGCAGTCCTTCAGCGGTATAGGGACTGACGCACAGTCTGCTAAACACTAACACACAACCTGCTTGGTCCACAAAAGTTTTTATAAGGACTGGTAACTTGGTATAGGGTGCTACGGTACATAGGCCTGAGTGCAGTACAGTCTGCTGTTCTGTAAGGACCGCTATCGGTCCACAATACATAGGGTTGCCGTGCACTACTGCTGACCGCTGCCCTATACTGCAGCAGTCCTTCATTGGTATAGGGACTGACGTACAGTCTGCTAATCACTAACACACAACCTGCTTGGTCCACAAAAGTTCTTATAAGGACTGGTAACTTGGTATAGGGTGCTACGGTACATAGGCCTGAGTGCGTTACAGTCTGCTGTTCTGTAAGGACCGCTATCGGTCCACAATACATAGGGTTGCCGTGCACTACTGCTGACCGCTGCCCTATACTGCAGCAGTCCTTCAGCGGTATAGGGACTGACGTACAGTCTGCTAAACACTAATACACAACCTGCTTGGTCCACAAAAGTTCTTATAAGGACTGGTAACTTGGTATAGGGTGCTACGGTACATAGGCTTGAGTGCGGTACAGTCTGCTGTTCTGTAAGGACCGCTATCGGTCCACAATAGATAGGGTTGACGTGCACCACTGCTGACCGCTGCCCTATACTGCAGCAGTCCTTCAGCGGTATAGGGACTGACGTACAGTCTGCTAAACACTAATACACAACCTGCTTGGTCCACAAAAGTTCTTATAAGGACTGGTAACTTGGTATAGGGTGCTACGGTACATAGGCTTGAGTGCGGTACAGTCTGCTGTTCTGTAAGGACCGCTATAGGTCCACAATAGATAGGGTTGACGTGCACCACTGCTGACCGCTCACCTATACTGCAGCAGTCCTTCAGCGGTATAGGGACTAAGAGTTTTGTCACAGGGTCATTTAAAAAATGACATGCAGAGGAAGAGGCAGGCCCTTCCGCAGGGGTGGTAGGGGTAGGGCAGGAGCAACAGGCTTGAGCCAAAGTGGGAAGTTGCAGAAGGTGCGTTCAATTACTTTAAAGGATGCACCAGACTTGGTTGAGTGGCTCGCTCAGCCTTACTCTTCTGCACCCTCCTCATCCTCTCGATCTGCACCCTCTTCTTCACTCTCTGCTATGTGCACCCCCAAAGACACTACCACCAACAACACGACCACCACCACCACCACCACATACCTTCCGCTTGAGTCACTGGAATTATTTTCCGATCCATATCAAGAGGACATTTCTGATGCGCAGCCACTCTTGGTATTGGATCAGGAAGAGGAGGTAGCAACAAGCGCTACTCAGCAGTCTGACGCCAGTACCCAGATCAGCCCAAGGAGGAGGTTGGTCCCCGGTGTTGCTGCCTACTCTACTTATAGCGGTGGGGAAGGTGACGTTGATGATGACGTGTCTAGTGATGTCACGTGGGTGCCCACAAGAGAGGAAGAGGAGGGGAGTTCAGAGGGAGATATGGACCAGCAGATAGGGAGGAGAAGCAGCAATGACTTACATTGCACAGCAGGGACAAAGCAGACTGCAAATGTATCAGGAGCGAGTCATCGACCATGTACGGTCACATCTGGCGCTCCCAGGACACCGGCACATGGCTCCGCAGTGTGGGCTTTTTTTAACGTGTCCGCTGCTGACAATAGCGTTGCCATCTGCAATCTTTGCAGTCAACGCGTTAGTCGCGGTAAGCCCAATACTCACCTAGGGACGACCGCCTTAAGAAGGCACATGAGCAGCCATCACCGAGCCCAGTGGGAGCAACGGAACACACAAAGCCACACTGCAGGCTCTCACCGTCCAGCCTCGTCTTCTACTTCTCCTTCTCCTCTCTCCTCACAATTGTCCTCCACTCCACCTTCCATCACGCCAAGCTCACATTTTTCTGCAAAAAGGCAGGCTTCCGTGGGCCTAATGTTTGAGCGTAAAAAAATGATGACGCCGGATAACCCTCTTGCCCAACGGTTGGCGGCTGGCTTGTCAGAACTCATAGCCCGCCAACTACTGCCATATAAACTGGTGGACTCGGAGGCCTTTCGCAAATTTGTGGCCATTGGAACACCACAATGGAAGGTCCCAGGAAGGAAGTATTTCTCAGAGAAGGGCATCCCAGAGCTATATGGCCATGTTCAGCGGCAAGTGAATGTATCTCTGGCACACAGTGTCGGTGCCAAGATACATCTGACCACAGACACGTGGTCTAGCAAACACGGGCAGGGAAGGTATATCAGTTTTACTGCCCACTGGGTGAACCTTCTGACGGCCGTCAAGCATGTAACCCGTGGCACCCGTGTAGATTTGGTTTTACCGCCACGGATTGCATGCAGGCCTGACTCTTCTTCTCCTCCTCCTACTCCATCCTCCTCCCTCTCCTCCTCAGCTGCCTCCTCCTTTTCCGCTGCTAGCGTCTCTTCCACTGCACCGCCCAAGCTCCCCAGAACCTATTCCACATGCCAGGTGAGACGTTGCCATGCCGTGCTGCGTCTGTTGTGCCTGGAAGCAAAGAGCCACACTGGCCCGGCACTCCTTTCAGCTTTGCGTTCACAGGCAGATGAGTGGCTAACACCGCTCAATTTGACAGTTGGTAAAGTGGTGTGTGACAACGGTGCCAATCTGCTTAGCGCATTGAAACAGGGCAAAATCACGCACGTGCCGTGCATGGCACACGTCTTAAACTTGGTCGTGCAGCGATTCCTTGTCAAATACCCTGGGGTCCAGGACATCTTGCGGCAGGCAAGGAAAATCTCGGCCCATTTCAGAAGATCTTACACGGCCATGGCTCGCCTTGCTGACATTCAGCGGCGACACCATCTGCCGGTCAGACGTCTTATTTGCGATTGCCCGACGCGATGGAACTCAACCTTCTATATGCTTGATAGGCTGCTCCAGCAGAAACGTGCAGTTAACGTCTACCTGTATGAACTCTGCGAAAGAAACGGTTCTGGGGAGCTGGGTTTTTTTTCACCGCGCCAGTGGCTGCTCATGCGCGACACATGCAGACTTCTGCGGCCATTTGAGGAGATCACCAAACTGGTCAGTCGCAGCCATGGCGCCATCAGTGACATGGTACCTTATGCCTTCTTTCTGGAGCGTGCATTGCGTCGTGTCATTGATCAGGCTGTGGAGGAGCAGGAGCGGGAAGATGAGGAAGTCGCAATGCTGGATGAATTCCCAGGGGGGGCTACTCTATCTGAGACAAGTCAACAACAGGAGTCTGATGAGGAGTCAGAGGAGGATGGTGCCGGGGCGGATGAGCAGGAGCAAGAAGAGCATGCTTTAAACCTTTCTGGGATCCCTGTTGTGCGAGGATGGGGAGAGGAGAATGAAGAGGACGACATTATCCTGGATGATGAGCAGGAGCCAGGCCACCACACCGCTTCCACTTTAGTGCAAATGGGGGCCTTCATGCTCCAGTGTTTTAATAGGGACCCCCGTATAAAAAGCATGAGGGTCAAGGACCAGTACTGGGTGGCAACGTACTTAGACCCCCGGTACAAACACAAAATGGCGGAAATGTTACCGCCGTCGCAGAGGGCTGTCAGAATGCAGCACTTCCAGGCCTTGCTTCGAGAAATGCTGCATTCTGCTTTTGCGTGCGCTGGCAGAGGAGCAATTCCCACTCCCAGAGAAGGATTTGCGGGTACCAATCCAACAGCGCCTGCAAGAAGAGGCCGGTTTGAAGATGTGTTGGTGACTTCGGATATGAGGTCATTCTTTCAGCCGACCCATCGACAGGTGTCATCCGGATCCAGCATCAGGGAACGCCTAGACCGTCAGGTGTCCGACTACATTGGGTTAACGGCCGATGTGGACGCTCTGAGGAGTGATGAACCCCTAGACTACTGGGTGGGCAGGCTTGACCTCTGGCCAGAGCTTGCCCAATTTGCAATCGAACTGTTGGCTTGCCCCTCATCCAGTGTCCTGTCCGAAAGGACGTTCAGCGCAGCAGGGGGGATTGTGACCGATAAGCGTACTCGCCTAGCTCACCACAGTGTTAACTACCTCACATTTCTAAAAATGAATGAGGCATGGATCTCGGAGGAATTCAACACATGTGATCAGTAGACCATGTATATGTCTATAAACAATTTTTGGAATCAAGCACACAGACCTTCTTAATTCATTTGGCTCACTTCCCTGACCCAAAAAAGCACACCGTACTATATGCCCCTACCCTCCTCTTTGAAGAGGTTGAGCGGTGTCATATTTCTACTGGGGCTGCTTATTATGAGGGGTTCCCACCATCCCTGTGCTGTGCTGACTTCCTCCTGGGTGTTCTTATTATGAGGGGCTCCCACCATCCCTGTGCTGTGCTGACTTCCTCCTGGGGGTTCTTATTATGAGGGGATCACACCATCCCTGTGCTGTGCTGACTTCCTCCTGGGGCTGCTTACGGTGCTGCTGTCAGCGCTGTATGTCACGGAGCTGCTGTCAGCGCTGTATGTCACGGAGCTGCTGTCAGCGCTGTATGTCACGGAGCTGCTGTCAGCGCTGTATGTCACGGAGCTGCTGTCAGCGCTGTATGTCACGGAGCTGCTGTCAGCGCTGTATGTCACGGAGCTGCTGTCAGCGCTGTATGTCACGGAGCTGCTGTCAGCGCTGTATGTCACGGAGCTGCTGTCAGCGCTGTATGTCACGGAGCTGCTGTCAGCGCTGTATGTCACGGAGCTGCTGTCAGCGCTGTATGTCACGGTGCTGCTGTCAGCGCTGTATGTCACGGAGCTGCTGTCAGCGCTGTATGTCACGGAGCTGCTGTCAGTGCTGTATGTCACGGAGCTGCTGTCAGCGCTGTATGTCACGGAGCTGCTGTCAGCGCTGTATGTCACGGAGCTGCTGTCAGCGCTGTATGTCACGGTGCTGCTGTCAGCGCTGTATGTCACGGAGCTGCTGTCAGCGCTGTATGTCACGGAGCTGCTGTCAGCGCTGTATGTCACGGAGCTGCTGTCAGCGCTGTATGTCACGGAGCTGCTGTCAGCGCTGTATGTCACGGAGCTGCTGTCAGCGCTGTATGTCACGGAGCTGCTGTCAGCGCTGTATGTCACGGTGCTGCTGTCAGCGCTGTATGTCACGGAGCTGCTGTCAGCGCTGTATGTCACGGAGCTGCTGTCAGCGCTGTATGTCACGGAGCTGCTGTCAGCGCTGTATGTCACGGAGCTGCTGTCAGCGCTGTATGTCACGGTGCTGCTGTCAGCGCTGTATGTCACGGAGCTGCTGTCAGCGCTGTATGTCACGGAGCTGCTGTCAGTGCTGTATGTCACGGAGCTGCTGTCAGCGCTGTATGTCACGGAGCTGCTGTCAGCGCTGTATGTCACGGAGCTGCTGTCAGCGCTGTATGTCACGGTGCTGCTGTCAGCGCTGTATGTCACGGAGCTGCTGTCAGCGCTGTATGTCACGGAGCTGCTGTCAGCGCTGTATGTCACGGAGCTGCTGTCAGCGCTGTATGTCACGGAGCTGCTGTCAGCGCTGTATGTCACGGAGCTGCTGTCAGCGCTGTATGTCACGGTGCTGATGTCAGTGCTCTGTATTACGGTGCTGCTGTCAGTGCTCTGTATCTCCTGCACCCTCTTGTTTGCCTACCCTGGTCCCTGACCTTCCCTCTCCTCCATTGCCTTCATTAGCTCCATAGTCCTGAATTGTCAGAACAATTTCCCAAATAAAAAAAAAATGCTTGTAGTTATCGATCCCAAATTCACCTCATACATGTATTATGCTATTGTCCAGGTGGTGGGACTACGTGCTACCCCCTAATAATTACCCCGTGGCCGCAAATTCGACCTAAAGGTTTGCGAAATTCGCCTCCCATTGAAGTCAATGGAGCCCGCGGCGAACGGTCGTTTTCGCGAACGTTTGTGTCCGTTCGCGTTTCGCGTTCGCGAAACGTCCCGTCGGAAGTTCGTCCATCACTATTTATATATACATGGCTGTACTAAAAACATCATTTGCCTTCTGTATCCTCATTACTGGTATCATCTTGTCTAACGATCAATTGTATTAAATATTTTATACGAATTTTACTTTGGAAATCTTGTGATTACGGTATTATTATAAGTATTATCAAATTATAGATATAATAGTGATTCTGTGGAATATGTTACCATATGACCTTACCATTTAGGCATCAGAAACAGCTAACTAATGATTGACTTGCCTCATGTAAAGTCCCAGTTCCATTCTCTTCACATGAGGATTTATATGTTTTGTGTGAGAGTGGAGTGTGGTGTAACAGGTATTGTGTCGGGGAGAATTCTGGCCGATAAGACGTGATTTCAATTATTGTATCGTGGATTCTCTTCCAAAAGGGTTGAAGTATAGGGCATTCCCACCATATATGTAAGAAGGTGCCTGTTGGAGCATTACAGCGCCAACATGATGGTGGGACATCAGGGAATATTTTATGAATTTTATCGGGTGTGCGGTACCACCTAGAATAGATTTTGTAACGATTCTCTTGTGTTGATACGTTAACGGACTGTGGTCATAGATCATAGCCCATTGTGTGTAGTCAATGTGGTTTGTAAATCTGATTCCCACTGTTGTTTAATGGGATTCTGCGGGGTGGGGTTGGAGCTAAGTAACTTGACAATAGTTGAAATCACATGTTTTTGTGGTTCCGAACTGAGGCAAAGGGATTCAAACGGAGCCGGGGTTGTTGTCCATCTTGATAACGGCCTTGTTGATGTGAGAAAGTGTCGGATCTGGAGAAATGTAAAGAATGTGAGGCGAATTTCATGGAATTTTTCGACCAGAGCAGGAAACGTTAATATCTTCCCCTGGTCAAAGAATTGGTAAGCTCTGTAAGTGCGTTCCTGAAGAACTTCACCGGAGATAGGCACAATAAGTCCTGGAGAGAAGTCTGGGTTTGAGGAAAGGGGAGTCAGTGGGCCATGTGGCGCAGCAATTTGAAGGGATCTGCACGTTTGGCTGAAAGCTTTAATAGTAGGGCCTATTAAGGGATGTAAGGAGCAAGATGAAGGGATGGCCTGCTTTGTAATCCATGGTAGGTGGGAAACAGGGAACGGGGCAAATACCTGTTCTACTGCTATCCACGCTTTGTCCTTTTGATGTATATGCCAATTCACAACCCTTGCGAGAAGAGTCGCATTATAGTAAGTATGGAGATCCGGTACACCCAAACCTCCACATATCTTAGGGAGGATGAGTTTGGCCCAACTCAATCGTGGGGAATGATGTGACCAAAGAAAATTTCTACATATTGTTTTATATGAGCGAAAAAACGCTTTAGGAATTGTAATAGGAATGGCCTGCAGTAGATATAGTAATTTAGGGAGAACGTTCATTTTTAGAATGGCTACTCTGCCAAACCAAGAGAAGGGGCCTCTGTGCCATTTTTGGAGATCTGTTTGGAGCCGGAGAAGAGCAGGGGCGAAATTTAGGTCATATAGCCGTGAAAGATCGGAGGGGATTTTGATGCCCAAGTACGTGAGCGCATCATTTTCCCAACAAAAGGGGAAATTGAGGCGGCACTGTGATACTATATTGTCAGGTAAAGACACGTTTAAGGCCTTTGATTTTTCAAAATTAATTTTCAGATTAGAAATCGTAGAGAAGGCATCAAGGTCTTTCAAGACGTTTGGAAGAGTCGTAATCGGGTTAGAGAGATATAGCATGATGTCATCAGCGTAAGCCGCAATTTTATATTGATTGCTTTTGATATTGATGCCTTGAATGGATGGATTTTCTCTAAGCATGCGGAGTAAGGGTTCTAGGGTTAGGACAAAGATGATCGGGGAAAGTGGGCATCCCTGACGTGTACCATTAGTGATGGAGAAGGCGTTCGATAGGCGGCCATTTACTCGTATACGAGCGGTGGGGGTGGAATACAACAACGATATCATATGAATCAGTCTTGCGGGTATACCGATGTGTTGTAAGACCGCTAACATGTAGTCCCATGCCACTCTATCGAACGCCTTCTCAGCATCCAGTGATAAAAAGAATCCTTTGCTCTGTGAAGTGGTTAACCAATGATGAACATTAATGGTGAGGCTTAAGTGTTTTTATGGCACGCAGTATGATAGATGTACAAGGGGTCAGGGGACATGTAGCGCTCCGCTACCTGGAGTTCAGGGAAGTGGTGGCTGAACGACCTGGAGCCAGTGGTGGTGATCTTAAAAGTATGTGTTGACCAAGGCAAAAATAAATATTTTGGGGCATGTCCAACTGCTTGCTTAGAATGCTTTAAGCTAAAAAAAGCTCTGCAAATTTCATACTACTTTAATTTTTCAGCAATGCTAAGCCTAGCATCTTTTGATATATCTCAGCCATAGAGTCCTTGTGGTATAAGCATGGCTTAATGATATATTTAAAGATATTGGTGACTTTCTCATTACAGTTATTTAATGGAAGCTCCTAGGAAGATCACATAGAAGGTTGGCGAATAAAATGACATCACACTGTCTATCGAGATTCGCCCAGCACTTATAACTCATGTCAGCACTATATCTACTCTGTTAATTAACTAAAATGATTTCTCTACCTTTTATCATCATACAATAGCAGTGAAGGTGCTCTCGCTGGCATTTTAATTTAAGTGCTATATTGAATTGGACTTGAAAGAATGTTTCAGGTGGATCTCAATATATTGGTTGCCAAGTTCTGCATTCTTAAATCATGAGCTTTAAGCTTGGTGCGAAGGTCATCATAATTAATTAGAGAGACAAAAGGATTGGAAGATTCTTGTCAATGGTAGACAAATTCATATTACATTCTTAACCTTATGTGCAGTGCTCTGCACATATAAAGATGCCTACAGTGACTTGCAACAGAATCATGGTCAAAGTATTATGCAACTTAAAGCTGATCTGCAGGTAAACAGATACATACATGGATGAAATACATAAAGAGGAGCCGTTTTACTGTGAAATAGTTGCATTTTTGTCTATAGTGGATTTCTTTGTCAGCAATTGCTGAACTTTAGAATGAGGGACACTCAAGGAAGGGACTAGAGCCATGGATGCGGCTTGCGGGACCTGAGTCACCCTGCACAAGCCACAGGCAAATGCTACTGGTGCCCACGTGTCAGGGCTGGGCTCAGCCCTTCCTTCTCAAAGCTGGCCGCTCAGCTGTCGGCTAATTGTCAGCTCCTTTCTCTCCACAGTAACTCACCTGTTGATGATAACCTGCTTGTCAGTCCTGCCTATTTAAGCTGTTTAGCCCAGATGATCTCTGCCTTTGCCATACTCACATCTCTAGAGACGCTCTCCTGTGTCCCTGTTAAAGACCTGCTTGGCTGCCATTCCTTCTGTCTCCAGATCCTGCTTGCTGTTTTACAACGTTCATCTCTGGCTCCCTGACGTTTTGGCTTGTCTGACTATCCGTTTCGGTTCCTGAACTCTGGCTATGTTTTGACTACGTTTACTCTGTTTACCTTTTTATTATTATTAAACAAGTGTGATTTAACTGTACTTCTATCACAGTCTGATTCATGGTTTCTGACAGTAGGCGAAGGCCATGAATTCAGAAGATGCAGTCAATCCACTTGTTGGTAATATTTTTACCAGATTGGATGAGCAGGATCACCGCATGGATCAGTTTGCCATGGCATTATAAACGCTCCTCAGTCATATGGCTCACCTGGAATCTCCCACTGCTCTGGTACAACCTGTGTTGCAGGCCATCCCTTCTGCTGTTCCAGTCTCTGTGCAGGCACCCGCCTTGAGTATTACCTCTATAAGAGGTATGTCTGGTTCTGCTCCACTTCCCCAGTGATTTTGGGGCGATCCAGTCCAATGCAGGGGGTTTCTCCAGGTTGAGGTATACTTTGAGATGCTGCGCCAGGCGTTTCCCACTGACAGAAGAAAAGTAGGTTTTGTGATGTCTTATCTTCTGAGAGATCCTTGGCCTGAGCAAATCCTCTATGGGAGACGCAAATGAGTTACCCAGGGTTTGTGGCTTCTTTTAAAGGGCACACTCTGCTTCTGCTGCCAAGTGCCTCATGTCCATCAAACCATTGAATTCCATACTCTGGCAGCAGAAGTTGCTTGGAACAATGAGGCCCTCATGGCTGATTTTTCTCATGGTCTCTCGGATACCATCAAGGATGAGATAGCAGCCCGAGATATACCCACTGAGCTGGAGAAGTTGATCACGTTTGTCATCATCATTGACTCCAGACTCAGAGAAAGACTTCCTTTTAAGGAGCGCTTGCGGAAGCCTCCTGTACATTTGTCTACGAACTTTGCAGCTTGATTTGAGAGGGGCATACAATCTTGTGAGGATTAAGGAGGGCGATGAGTGGAAAACTGTGTTTAATACCAGAACAGGCCATTATGAGTACCTCGTAATGCCTTGTGGCCTTTGTAATGCCCCGGCAGTTTTCCAGGAATTTATTAATGATGTCCTCCGAGATTTTTTGCAGTTATGTGTGGTGATTTATCTCAATGATATCCTCATATTTTGAAGTCCCTGGAGAGCCACCACATGTCTGTTGTGTGCTTCAGAAACTTAAGAGAGAAAAATCTGTACTGTAAATTGGAGAAGTGCGAATTCCATCGTTAACAGGTTAAATTCCTGGGTTATGTAATTTCCACTGCTGGTTTTTCGATGGACCCAGAGAAACTTTCAGCAGTCCTACAGTGGCCCGTGACCCATGAATTTACGTCCTCTGCAGTGTTTTCTTGACTTTGCCAACTATTTTTAGAAGTTTATTTGTAACTTCTTGTTTCTGGTCAAGCCTCTGACTGATATCACCAGAAAGGACGGTAACCCACAGAGTTGGTCTCCGGAGTCCATTAAGGTCTTTGAGAGTCTCAAGGCTGCCTTTGTTTCTGCTCCTGTGTTGGCACATCCTGATCCTAAATTACCTTTTATCCTTGAGGTTGATTCTTCTGAGACTAGAGTTGGCTCACTTCTGTCTCAACGTCCTACCTCTGAGAGCGCTATGCATCCTTGTGGCTACTTTTCCAAAAAATTGTCACCTGCAGAGTGCAACTACGAGATTGGTAACAGAGAGCTGTTAGCAAAGAATTTCACATTCTTGTCTGAGGTTAAACGCCTCTCTCCCAGAAGTGCGCGGTGGGCTCTTTTCTTCTAGTTTCTATTACATTCTCTCATTCTTCCCCGGTACTAAGAATGTAAGGGCTGACGCTTTGTCTCAACAATTTTCCTTCACTTCCAAGATGGAGTCAGTTTCCAGTTCCCGTGATACCTCCTTCTGGCTACGGTTTGCAACAGTCTCACTTCTCCTTTGGGTGACAAAATTCTTGCTTAAGTCCATGCTCCTCCTGAGAAACTTGTGACTGCTGCTTTGTGCCAGAGAGTCTCCGTACTGCCATGCTCCAGACTTACCATTCTCCCAAGGCTGCTGGCCACCCTGGGAAGAATCAACTCTTTTGGGCCATTTCCCAACAATTCTGGTTGGCTAGACTATGTGCTGATGTAACTGCCTTCGTAGCTGCCTGTTCTGTGTGTGCTTAGAGTAAGACTCCACGACACCTTCCAGTGGGCCTCCTACAACCCACCTGTCTATGGATTTCATTGTGGAGTTGACCAACTCCAAGGGCAACACAGTTATCCCTTTGTATTCCATTTAAGAAGTTGCTAACTTCTAAGGAACTGGCTTCTATTTTTGCTCATGAGATCTTTCGCTTACATGGTGATTGTCTCGGACAGGGGTAGTCAGTTTGTGTCATGGTTCTGGCAAGCCTTTTGTGTACAGTTGGGAATTCAGCTTCCTTTCTCCTATGTGTATCACCCGCAGTCTAATGGGGCCGTAGAATGAGTCAATCAGTCCTTGGAGCAATACCTATGTTGCTATATTTCTGACCATCATAACAACTGGTCAGACCTCTTACCATGGGCAGAGTTTGCTCACAATAGTGGCTTCCCAATTGTCCTTGTTTATGGCGAGCCATGGTTTCCAACCTTACATGTTGCCAGACTCGTTTGTTCCGCAGAGTATTCCTGCATTAAAGGAGCATCTCCATGGTCTTCATTCCACTTGGGCACAAGTCCAGGAGGCTTTGGGACATGCTAATGATAGGTACAGACTCCATGCTGACTGTAGACGCCTGCGCCTTCATACCAGGTTGAGGACCTCAGTTTATTGAGCCTTTCGGTATTCTTCGCAGGATTAACCCAGTAGCTTACGCATTAGACCTTCCTTCTAATATGCGTATCTCAAATGTATTTCATGTCTCCTTATTAAAACATTTGGTCTGCAACCGCTTTTCCAGCTCGGTGCCTCGTCCTCATCTTGTACAGGTTGAGAACCATGAGGAGTATGAAGTACAGTCCATTGTTGACTCCCGTAGGTTCCGTGCGCGCGTACAGTGCATGGTGCATTGTAAAGGGTACGGTCCGGAGGAACACTCTTGGGTCTCATCCTCAGACGTACATGCCCCTATCCTCCTTTGTGATTTCCATAGACATTTTCCCGTTAAGCCTGGTGATCCTTCGAGGGGAAGGGGTCATTGAGGAGTGGGTACTGTCAGGACTGGGCTCAGCCCTTCCTTCTCAAAGCTGGACGCTTAGCAATCGGCTAATTGCCAGCTGATCTCCAGGTAAACAGATACATACGTGGATGAAATACATAAAGAGGACCGGTTTTACTGTGAAATAGTTGTATTTTTGTCTATAGTGGATTTCTTTGTCAGCAATTGCTGAACTTTAGAATGAGGGACACTCAAGGAAGGGACTAGAGCCATGGAATGCGGCTTGTGGGACCTGAATCACTCTGCACAAGCCACAGGCAAATGCTACTGGTGCCCACGTGCCAGGGCTGGGGTCAGCCCTTCATTCTCAAAGCTGGCCTCTCAGCTGCCGGCTAATTGTCAGCTCCTTTCTCTCCACAGTAACTGACCTGTTAATGATATCCTGCTAGTCAGTCCTGCCTACTTAAGTTGTCCAGCCCAGATCTCTGCCTTCGCCTTGGTCACATCTCTAGAGACGCTGTCCTATGTTCCTGTTAAAGACTTGCTTGGCTGACATTCCTTCTGGCTCCAGATCCTGCTTGCTGTTCTACTACACTTATCTCTGGCTCCCTGACTTTTTGTCTTGCCTGGCTATTTTGTTTTCCTTTTTATTATTATTAATATTAAACAAGTGTGATTTAACTGTACTAATGACTCAGTCTGATTCATGGTTTATGACACCGCGCTAGTGTATCTCCGCCGTGCAAGTCCCTGGAGCCAAGTGCTGGAACTCCACTCCGGGAATCAGGCTTGATTCGCTGCAACTCCAGGACTTACATCAAATCCCAGGACAGTCCTGGCGACAACGAGACAGTTGAGAGGTATGAACATGCTGCCTCTCACACACCTGTCTGAACATGCAACTGCTAGCCCTATTGTTCTAGGTTAGAACTGTCACACTGATGGCCAATTTTACACTCCTCTATCCTTAACAATATCATAATTCTTTCAGTAAAACCCCAGCTTGTACTATTTTTCTTTATTAAAATGTGGGTCTAGCTTTGCTCATCAAAATTGTCTTGCTTCTGGCCAATTTTACACTATTGTATCATTATTGTCTCTTAATTTTTGTAGTTAACACCTACTTGTACTCTGTGTCTCTAGTATATTTTAGTCTATTATCCCTGAATAAAACTGTCCTGTTATATTTGGTATTGCCTCCAGTATCTTTTTTTTTTTTTATTCTTTATTTAAATTTTTCATTTAAGTTGCGTACAAAACATAATCAAGTATTATAAAAGAAAACCATAGGACCAAAATACATTCATGCCCTTAAATTTTTCACATTATCCTGGTTTTCTTTCTTTACTTCTCGAGTTCTTCTAAAATATCTCCCTCCCACCCCTCTCCCCACCCCTACCGACCCATTACCTCGTTAAAAATCATAGATTGTCTAAAGATTTTCCAGTATTTCCATTTCACATGGAATCTCTTTCTTTCTCTTTCTTCCTCCATTCCCAGCCCTTCAATACTATACATTTCCTCAACTTTTCCTAGCCATTCCTTTACTTTGGGTGCTTCTATTTCTTTCCATTTTTTCGGAATCAGGCTTTTTGCCACGTTTATTAATGAGCTTGTGAGGGAATTCCTATACTCCTTAATTGGGGTATCTACTGCATGGAATAGGCATAACCATGGGTTCTCAGGTAACTGTATTTTAGCTATTACTTCTATATATCTTATTATTTCTCTCCAATATTCTTTAATCTTGGGACAATCCCACCATATATGGGCCAA
Organism: Lithobates pipiens; assembly: GCF_037356315.1. Lineage (NCBI taxonomy): Eukaryota > Metazoa > Chordata > Amphibia > Anura > Ranidae > Lithobates > Lithobates pipiens. Next base: position 25,023,169 of record NW_027507903.1, read on the forward strand.
ACTTCCCGTTTGTCCACAATTCCTCCAACATTTCCCAGATTGTCCCTCCTGGTACTTTGCCATTATATCTGGGGTCCTATACCATCTTACTAAAATTTTATAATTTGTTTCTATCATCTTACTATTTTCCGTGGATCTGTGCACCATCTTCAATATTTTTTCTATATTTTGGTTTTCACCCCGTGCTCCTATCTCTTCTTCCCATTTTTGAATGAAAGTTGGTACCTCCGCTTCACATTCCCGTCTCAAGACCTTATAAAGCTGGGTAATACCTGCCCTTGGGGATTTCCCCTCACATATCCGCTCCAAGGCAGTCAAATTTTCTCCATCTCTAAGCGGTTGTGGTAGTCTTGAGACGAAATGTCTAAGCTGCAGGTATCGCCACTCATTCAAATCCATCCAATCATTTTCTTTCTGTAATATTGCTAGTGTTTTCAATTTCCCCTCTTTAATTATGTGTCGTAATTGCATATTATCTTGTTTTATCCATTTCCCTCCTATTGTACTTTTACCAGGTGCAAAAAAATCATTATCTTTTAAATAAATTAAAGGGGAATTATATTTCCACTTGTTATGTTTGTGTATTCCCTCCCATACTCTAAACACATTTTTTGTGACCAAAGGTGTTGTCTTCCCTAGTGATCTATATTTTAAAGGAGTCCAGATTTCTCTACCTAAATTTGTGCCTGATAAACTGTGTTCTATTTTTCCCCATCTTTTTTTACTTTCTAATTTTGCCCATTCCACCACCCGTGTTAACACTGCTGCTTCGTAATATTTTCTAAAGTCTGGGACATTCAGACCCCCCTCGTCTTTTCCCTTTTGCAAAGTCTTCAGTGGGATTCTAGGTTTCTTGTTGTTCCAGATAAATTTAGAAATTAAAGAATTTATCATTTTAAAATATAGGGGGGGGATATATATTGGTAATAGCTGAAATTTATAAAGGATTTTAGGTTGAATAATCATTTTTAAGGCATTAATTCTTCCTAACCATGACAGGGGCTTTGTTCTCATTCTCCTTATTTCTTCTCTCAATTCTTCTAGAAGGGGGATATAGTTTATTAGGTACATTTTTTCTATTGATGCAGTCAGTTTAATCCCTAAATATTTAATTTCCTTTTGCCATAGAAATGGGAATTCTCTCTTAATGTCAAGTTCTTCTCTCGGATTTATATTTACGTTTAAGATTTCTGACTTGCTTGGGTTGATTTTAAAGTTAGATAATTCTCCGTATTCCTGTAAAGCCTTTAACAAGTTTGGCATGGAGATTCGTGGGCTGGATACATAAAACAGAATATCATCCGCGAATGCGGCTGTCTTATGTATTTCCCCCTCTATCTCAACCCCCTTTATATCTGGGTTTCTCCTTATCGTCTCCAGGAGTGGCTCCAATGCCAGAACGAACAATAGGGGGGACAGCGGACACCCCTGTCTAGTCCCATTGTTCATTCTGAAGGCTGTTGATAGTACCCCATTAACTCTTACCACTGCCTTGGGGCTGTTATATAGTGCCTTTATCCACTTCAAAATTTTGGGACCAAACCCCATTCCCCTTAGGGTACCCATCATGAATCCCCAGTCTACTCGGTCAAAAGCTTTCTCAGCATCTATTGATAGGAGTAGACTGGGGATTCTACTCTCCTTCATCCTCTGAAGCAGTAATAATGACCTTACTCCATTATCTTTTCCTTCTCGCCCCTCAATGAATCCCACCTGATCTGCATGGACTAAGCTAGGCATTAACTTCTTTATTCTAGCGGCCAATATTTTTGCGAACAATTTAATGTCTGTATTGAGTAGTGAGATCGGTCTATAGTTTGAGCATATTGTATTCTCTTTTCCCTCTTTCAATATCGTGGAGATTGTCGCAGTGGAGGCCTCCTCGCTCAGTCCATATTTTGTACCTAGTCCATTATAATATGCACATAAAATTGGGGCTAGTATGTCTCCAAACTTTTTTAGATATTCTATTGTATAGCCATCAGGCCCTGGACTCTTTCCTCCTTTGGTCTCTTTTATTGCCTGTATTACTTCTTGGACTGAGATTGGATTCTCCAATTCCTGCGCCAATTCCCCCGGTATTTTAGGGATATTTGCTTGAAATATATAGTCTTTGATTTTTCCCCTTCTCTTCATCTCTTGCTTTTCTGTCTCTTTTTTTCTCACGGAATATAACTGCCCATAATATTCTCTAAAAACTTCTGCTATTTCCTTAGTTTTATAGACCGACTCTCCCTCTTTATTTAATATTTTCTCTATATAATTCTTCGATCTTTTTTTCCTCAATATCTTTGCCAAGATCTTACTATTTTTAATGCCGCTATAATATCTCTCTTTATTAATCCTATTATATATCGTCCTCATTTCCTGTTCCATTAATTCCCCGAGTTCCTCTCTTTTCATAGCCAGTTTATGTAATAGGTCCACTACCTGTCCACTTTCCCTGCCATTTGCCTTTTTATGTTCTTGCTCTAATCCATGGATTTCCTCCCTCAACTCTCTACTCTTTTTAATACCTTCTCTCTTCCTATTTGTACCTAGTGAAATATATATCCCTCTTATATAAGCTTTATGTGTCTCCCAAATAATATTTTCCATATTCTCTTCATTTAAATTAGTGGTAAAAAAAAACTCCAATTCCTTTCTAATTATTTCCTCTCCCTTCTCGTCCAACAGTTCCCTATTCAATTTCCAGGAAAAAGGAGATTTCTGAAATCCTGGGATTTTGATCTTCAGGCATATTGGAGAATGATCAGACAATGTTCTAATTCCTATATCTGTGGATATCACCTCGTCCAGAACCCTATGTTCCACTAACCAGTAGTCGATCCTTGTGTACGTCCCGTGTACCGGGGAATAGAACGAGTAGTCTCGTATCCTTGGGTGCATAGTTCTCCACACATCCATAAGCTGGTACTGATATAGCCTGTGTTTTATTATTCTCCTCTGCTCCTTCCCAATCCCCTGCACACGGGATGAACTATCCATTTGCGGATTCATACAAAAGTTCATATCTCCAGCTATAATTACTCTTCCTCTTTTAAAATCCCATAATTTCTCCAATATTCCTTTCAGAAAAACCGTTGGACTTCTATTTGGGCAGTATATGTTAGCGAGGGTATAGTCTACTCCCCATAGTTTCCCCTTCAGAAAGAGGAATCTACCCTCCGGGTCGACTAATCTTTCTTCTATTTTATAGTATACCTCCCGTCCTATACCGATAGCTACCCCTTTTGAGTTCCTTGAGTAAGAATCTCCATAAAACCACACCGGGAACCTAGGGGAGTATATTCTAATCTTGCTTTCGTATGATAGATGGGTTTCCTGTAAGAACACTATACCCGCTTCATATTGTTCTATTTCTTTCAGAATTTTAAACCGCTTTGCTGATTCATTTAGCCCCCTAACGTTATATGACAAACAATTAACTATAGACATAGCTTTTAGTCAGGCTGGTTTCTCCTCTTTTCTCACTTAACGAGGTTCTCTGCTGTCGGGTCTTCTTTCTCCCCCCACCCCTCCCACCCCCCCTCCCAACCTCCTCCCAACCCTCCCAGACCCCTCTTTGGTCCTTGTACCTATATCCAGAATATATCCCCATCCTGGAATATGTACCTCACCCCTTGCCTCCAGTATCTTAACCTCTTCACAACTGCTTCTACTATGTATAATACTTCTTCTATGAATCACAGGCGTCCACTTCATTCTGCAGTCCTGTGACCCATTTTCAGACGACAGTGGACTAAAGTCCACTGTCAGTTGATGTCACAGAGCTTGTACAGACTCTGGAGGCAGCCCAACTTTAAATACTGGATCCACCCAGATGCCTGGACCGGCAGCTGGCTCAGCTTCTCAGCAAGCCAGGCACCCCACCCCCTACACATCCCAGGGCTCCAGTGAGAGCTGGAGGGGCAGAGCAGTGAGCCGGTGGTCGCAGTCCTAAGAACAGGATACTGAAGCAGCTTGGCACCAGAGCAGGAGATGGTAGAAGGAGCAGTATGTAGGCAGTGACCAGCGGCAGCTGGGTAACAAGGGACTAAGTCAGCAAGCAGAGCAAGTTCAGGAAGCAGACCAAGGTTGGAAACAGCCAGGCAGCACAGTACAGAATCAGCAGGCAAAGACGAGTCCAGTAAACAGGCAGAGGTCTGAGAGATCAGGTGAACAAGTTTAATGCAGGCGCAACAGCAAAGTCCAGGAAAAAGCTGAGTTAAACACAGGTAAGCAGTTTTAATGAATCCGGCCACAGGAATACAGATACAAGTTGAGGACCATTCAGCAACTGTAATGGTGACAGGCCAGTTTAAATAGGCAACTGGGCGCCAAGTACACACGCTAATTTGTGTGCATCTACGTATGCAAGTGCGCGTACAAATGCGTGCACAATGAATTGGAATAGTACATCTATTGCCTTTTTGCCTAGAAGTATTAGAATGTGAGCAATGCACACATAAGTGAATATGAGCATAGATTTTCATTTGTTTTCTGGTGCTGGGAATCTGGTTTACCTTACGCGTTTATTATTTTCTTTAAATTCAAACTTCTCTTTTAACATGGCCCAGACATGGATAATTATAAGAGAAAGGGTCTATGATTACCTTTAATGCTCAAAAACTTTCAAGTATTCTCAAGTGCCTTCAAACTGGCAATAAAAGAATATGTAAAGGATATAATGTCCCCAATATCAATAGCTATCACATGCCATACAAGAGTTTAATTATACCTGTATAAACCACAAAGTCACTCATACACATGCCGTAAAATTTAAGGGTGCACTTATTTTACATGTGTTTACAACCTTCTTTTGCCCTTCTTTAGTCTTTACTTGCCTTGTTCTCACCAATTTCTTTGTCCACATAATCTACCGGACTCATTGACAGTGTCAAGGAGTGAATCCACTAAGGGGCATCATTCAGTTGACAGAGCAGCTCATGGAAGCCATGCATGTCATTGCATCACAGAGCTTGGTGGTAGAAATTTAAAGTTAATTCACGGTTCATGGATGTTAATCAAGGCTGAAAAAGCCAAAAGGAACATTCCTGAATAAAGACTGTCCATTTAGCAAATTAAAACAATTGTAATATGCACCACAAATAACTCCAGCGAAGCCGGGAGCCACATAGGACTACAAATAGGTGGCACATCCTTAGCTAAAGACTTCAGTTGGTTACCACTGCATTATGTGCCCCCCTACAGTAGGTGTAATGTGAATGTCAGGCTTTTTACAGTAATAATATGCAAACTTGGTCTTAGTCTTTACAGCAAGCACTACAAGAGCAGCACTACTCTGGAGCTCTCCCGCACCTCTAAACCTCTTTTCTGTCGAGCCTAATGAATTGTCAGAACTGTCAGCGAGTGCCAAGGAATGACAAATGTGCATGATTTGCTGTTGCTGCTGCTGTTACATGGCATGCACCTGATGTATGGGAAGAACTCTCTTCTGCTGCTTTACATTGCAGATGTGAGAAGCTAATTAGCATTGAAACATGCAATGATTCCTTTCACAGTTTTATTTTACATGAGAGTTTATGCATATTTCTAAAAATGTTATTGAGATTTGATTGTTGAAACATGTTAAGGGTCATTTATAAGCAGGGGCGGACTGACAACTCATGGGGCCCCCAGGCAATACATTATGGGGCCACACAGTACACGTACACGCACGCACGCACGCACGCACGCACACTATACACACACAGAATACACATATGCACACACTCAAAAGGTACTGGAGAGGTGGGGGAAGCTATAATCTTGGATTTTTTTTTTTAAACACAGATTTTTACATACTGCCCCTGGTTTTATTGAGGCTGGCAATGCTGATGGGGCCCCTTAGTGGCATGGGGCCCTCGGGCAGTGCCTAGATCCTGTCATGTGTGCTCCAGGAGCCTTGTGAATACAGACTCATGTAGGGGATCATGGGGACTGGTGTTGTCCCCCCCCCCCCCTCCAGTGCTAAGGGTCACCTATTGGGTGCAAGCTAAAGGGGACACTAGCAAGGTACAGCAAATTCCATCTGCAACAAAGAGACTTGCTTTAATCTGTTCAGTTTGATGCATAGTGCTACTGATGGCCTGCTACATAGTTCTACATAGAGTTGAGTCAACACTGAAGAAATGGCTGCACTCCAAGGTCCATCAAAATTCTTATTTACGGTAATAACAAACATCTCAAGTGTTACAGACAGTTCAAATGGTAGACACGTTTCACACACTAACAGGTGCTCTTATTCATTACCAATTGCTATTCCTAATAAGGAGGCATATAGCTCCTGCCAGAAGATTTCTGTTACTAATTATCAAGGACTGACATTATTCCGGAGGAAGTACAGTCCATGATTAATTTGCTACACTTTGTACATAGAGAACGTTGTCCTCATCTGTGAATAGTCAATTTGGAGTATCCTACTAAATCTCTTCTCCTATACAAGTATTCCAAATAAAACATAAAACCACATCCCCTAGACTGGTCATTGAAGATAACGAGCAGAAGAGTGTGTGCACCTGGCTGTATGAAAATACCCTGTGACTGGCTGTGGAGAAATCGGTGGGAGGCTCAGGAAAACCAATATCCAAGTGGCTCCTGCGGGGGTACCGCTACAGTAACAAAGCAAGATCTTCAGAGAAAGAGTCTATGAAATTTAGCCTGACTCTTCAAATGCATATTCTCCTGATCCATAACAAATTAAAATAAACTTCCAATAAGATATAAATGGAGAGCAAGCCTTATTGTTTCTATTAATAAAGTCTTATTAATTTCCTTGTGGATAGAGAGCAAAAACTTCTCAGGGTGAATGCGGCAGAGGCATTCTTGGTAGTGTGGGTTGGTGGTCATGGATGGGTCAAAGTAATCAGAAGCACTGAATAGACATTTATTGGTAACACCCAAAAATTTGTTTTGTGGTTAATACACCACTTCATCAGTTTATGCGTCAAGGTTTGCTAAGCAACCACAAGATTTGAAGGAGGTCAGAAGGCCCGTCAATGGTCCAAACGGTAAAGAAGCCCGTTTTGTGTTTAAGGACTCCTCCGAGTCATCAGTTTTATCGAACAACAAATTACTTTCTTTTACCACTTGGGTGAAGCACCAAACCAGGAATCTTCAACGGTCTATCACCCTGAACTGAGGAAGTGGCAATTTGAAGGTATGAAACACATTTTTATGAAATAAGTAATTTGATATTTGTTAAGCCAGATTCATCCTTAGCCCTTGTACACACGGTCAGAGATTCCGTCGGAATGTGTCCTATCGGACCGTTTTTATCGGATACTCCGACTGTGTGTGGTATGCATCGGACTGTTTCCGTCTGAATATCCGTCGGACCAAATTTTTCAAATTGCTGGAAATGTTTTCCGACAACATGCTCCGATCGGACATACTCCGATCATGTGTAGCCTACACCGACGGACAAAGTGCCACGCATGCTCAGATCAAATTCCTAGACCAAAGCTATTGGCTACTAGCCTGAACGTAGTCCCGTCGTAATGAAATAACGTCATCACGTTATGTACAATCGGATTTTCCGAACAATTTCCGACCGTGTGTATGCAACAGTTTTGGACAAAATCTGTCGGACAAAATCCGTCTGACAAAATCCAACGGATTTGGTTGTCAGAATGTCCGACCGTGTGTACAAGGGCTTAGACACATGAAAACTGGTGCCTCTGCCGTTCAGAACACCAACAGGCTTATTGACTTCCTCCAACTTAGGCATCCGCCTGAGAAACCCTCAGAGGATCCAGACTTTGGACCCCTGTGGCATTGAGAACAAGCTACTTAATCTTGTGGATACAGGGTTTTCTACACCTGTGCCTACAGAAGGTTGAATGTTTTTTACCCCCAGCAAAAAACATTTTTAAAACAGTGATTTTAATGATGCTTGAGATGTTAAACAATAAAAATGAAAAATCTCTTTCAATATAGGAACTGGGGGCTCCCCTTAGTCTGCCTGTATAGTTGTGCATCTGTATAGTGTATAGAAGCTGCTGCAACAAAACTTTGACATTTCTAAAGAAAACAAAATGCATTTAAATGTATTTTGCAGCCGTAAGCTATTGCTGGCACCCAGCAATACAAAAAAAAAACATTGTGCCCCCCCCCCCCCCCAGTAAGTACAAGGCCCATTGGGTCTAGTAGGATTTTAAGGGGACCTCCATGCCAAACAAAACCTGGTGTGTCCCCCCAAACCTGATATGCTTTGGGGCAGGGGGGCCTCTTCCTGACAACTCTGGGCTGTGGAGATCTGTGAGCAGGGGGCTTATGACAACTTTGGGCTGTGAGGCATTGCAGGTGGGGGACTTATCAGAATCTGGAAGCTCCCTTTAACAAGGGGGACCCCAGATCCCACCCCCCCCCCATGTGAATGAGTAGGAAGTACATTTTACCCCTACTCATTCACCAAAAAAAGTGTCAAAAATAAATTAAAAACAGTACACAGGTTTTTGACAAGTCATTTATGAAAAAAATGTAAAAAAAAAACAAAAAAAACAAGTCCCCCCAATGTAGATCCATCATCAATCATGACACCAACGCCACCAAAAAAACAGCAGAGCCTGCAGTAGGAGGTTAGGCTTTTTTGTGGGTCGGAGTGTTTTATTTTCTTTTTACAGGCCAGGCAGGGGCATTGGCATCATGATTGATGAAGAATCTACATCCGGTGACATTTTTTTTTTTTTTATAAAGGACTAGTCAAAAACCTGTGTACTGTTTTTATTTATTTTTGACACTTTTTTAAGTGAATTTGTAGGGGTACAATGCACCCCATATTCATTCACATGGGGGGGCAAGATCTGGAGGCCCCCTTGTTAAAGAGGGCTTCCATATTCTGATAAGCCCCTTGCCCGCAGACCCCCACAACCACAGCCCAGGGTTGTGGGGTAGAGGCCCTTATCCCCATTCACATGGGGACAATGTGCTATGGGGTGGGTTGCAGAAAAGTGTTTCCCAGTGCTAAACTTTTCATCCAATTTCTAAATTGCTGCATTTGTAAATTTCAATAGACAATATAAAGGAATAGTAGTGGTAAAAAGCACTTGTGGGTTTAACCAATCATTTTTTTTTTCTGTACAATTCCCCTTTAAAGGGGATGTGGCGAACGGTATGTCTTATACCTAAAAGTTGTCCCTCATTCCCATCTCACAAAGTTGGGAGGTATGTATGACGTCCTCCCAGAACAATGGGGTTCCCACCCATCCATCATTTTACAATGATGCGGGTGGGAAGCAGTTAATCCTTATACTGCTAGCATTAATAAATAGATAGGAAGGTATAATTAAACTTTTTTTAACATTTCTTCAGCTGCTTCCTGATTTCTGGCCTAGGCCAAAATGATGTCATACATCCCAGGAGTCATCAGGACGGGAGGAGGGGCTTTCTCAGCTAAGCACACCCTACTGCATGCATGCTTTAGCTAAGAACAGATGGATCCCACGTAGTAAATGCTACATGAATCGCCTGACCTTGCTCAAGATGGCCACAGCTAGAAATGCCAGGGAGTGATTTCTCAACAAAATAAAGCATGGGGACTTGGATGGATGCCTGGATGGATGGGGGGAGTTTGCTTTGAATAATAAATAGGAATAAAATGGCATTTTCAATTATCTTCCGATTGTTCACTTTCGTAGGACCATCATAGACACTCATTCCTCCCTTACTAGTCTGTCTCTTTATGAAGGTATATGCAACTCTGACCCGCATGCCCTTGGTATCATATCACATCTATACATTCATCTCACGTCCCATTCATCAGTATGCCATCTTACAAAGCACAGAGGTTTAGAGACCTTGAGATGGATCTGGGGTCGGAGGATTGGGTTGCTATTTGGGTGACCACTAAATCCTCTTCTAAGAACATTCTAGCGCTTGAGATGAAGTTCTCATGTACTGGTATTTGGTTCTGGCAAGGATCACCAAATATTTTTTTTTAAAAGCCTCCTCGTTAAAATATTTTTAAAAATAGCCATACAATGGTAATTATTTAACAAAAATACCAGAGTTCTCCTTTTGAAAATGAACTCTAAAAATACAGCCCATGTAACAATTTACATTCTTCCTCCCATTATGTATTTTTTATATACAGTATCTCACAAAAGTGAGTACACCCCTCACATTTTTGTAAATATTTTATTATGTCTTTTCATGTGACAACGCTGAAGAAATTACACTTTGTTACAATGTAAAGTAGTGAATGTACAGCTTGTATAACAGTGTACATTTGTTGTCCCCTCAAAATAACTCAACACACAGCCATTAATGTCTGAACCGTTGGCAAAAAAAGTGAGTATACCACTAAGTGAAAATGTCCAAATTGGGCCCAAAGTGTCAATATTTTGTGTGGCCACCATTATTTTCCAGCATTGCCTTAACCCTCCTGGGCATGGAGATCACCAGAGCTTTACAGGTTGCCACTGGAGTCTTTTTCCACTCTTCCATGACGACATCACGGAGCTGGTGCATGTTAGAGACCTTGTGCTCCTCCACCTTCCATTTGAGGATCCCCCACAGATGCTCAATAGGGTTTAGGTCTGGAGACATTCTTGGCTAGTCCATCACCTTTACTCTCGGCTTCTTTAGCAATGCAGTGGTCGTCTTGGAGGTGTGTTTGGTGGTTGTTATCATGTTGGCATATTGCCCTGCGGCCCAGTCCCCGAAGGGAGGGGATCATGTTCTGATTCAGTATGTCACAGCACATGTTGGCATTCATGGTTCCCTCAATGAACTGTAGCTCCCCAGTGATGGCAGCACTCATGCAGCCCAAGACCATGACACTACCACCACCATGCTTGACTGTAGGCAAGACACACTTGTCTTTGTACTCCTCATCTGGTTGCTGCCACACACGCTTGACAGCATCTAAACCATATAGGTTTATCTTGGTCATCAAAGCACAAGATATGATTGCAGTAATCCATGTTCTTAGTCTGCTTGTCTTCAGCAAACCGTTTGCAGGCCTTCTTGTGCATCATCATTAGAAGAGGTTTCCTATTGGGACGACAGCCATGCAGACCAATTTGAGCACTGACAGGCTGACCCCCCACCCCTTCAACCTCTGCAGCAATGCTGGCAGCATTCATACATTAATTTCCCAAAGACAACTTCTGGATATAACGCTGAGCATGTTCACTCAACTTCTTTGGTCCACCATGGCGAGGCCTGTTCTGAGTGGAATTTGTCCTGTTAAACCGCTGTATGGTCTTGGTCACCGTGCTGCAGCTCAGTTTCAGGGTCTTGGCAGACTTCTTATAGCCTAGGCCATCTTTATATAGATATTTAAATCAAGAGAAAACAATCAGCGCTCACATGTATAATACAAAACAAACTAATTGCAAGCTGAACACCTAAAGGAGCAATACAAAAAACACCTTAATAACACATCAATTAATATAAATGGTGCAGCACAAAATACAAAAGTCCACACATATTGGTCATATATGACAACAGAATAGCATGTAGAGCGGGAACACCACGTGGAAAGACCGCTAATTGCTTGTATGTGACACTCACATAAAATCACATGTGAAATTCAGAGGTCCATCAGAGCTGGTAAGAGTTTATTCCTACTGGTGGAAGGAGTGTCACATACAAGCAATTAGCGGTCCTTCCACGTGGTGTTCCCGCTCTACATGCTATTCTGTTGTCATATATGACCAATACGTGTGGACTTTTGTATTTTGCGCTGCACCATTTATATTAATTCATCTTTATATAGAGCAACATTTCTTTTTTTCAGATCCTCAGAGAATTTTTTTGCCATGAGGTGCCATGTTGAACTTCCAGTGGCCAGTATGAGAGAGTGAGAGCATGAACACCAAATTTAACACACCTGCTCCCCATTCACACCTGGGATCTTCTAACACTAATGAGTCATATGACACTGAGAAGGAAAAATGGCTAATTGGTCCCAATTTGGACATTTTCACTTAGGGGTGTACTCACTTTTGTTGCCAGCGGTTCAGACATTAATGGCTTTGTGTTGAGTTATTTTGAGGGGACAGCAAATTTACACGTTTATACAAGCTGTACACTCACTACTTTACATTATAGCAAATTTCTTCAGTGTTGTCACATGAAAAGATATAATAAAATATTTAAAAAATGGTAGCGGTGTACTCACTTTTGTGAGATACTGTCGATCCAGGCCTCTGGTGGGCATGCCCGGTTGTGAAGCAATTTTGTACTGAAACTTTCCGAATGGCCTTCATCCTGGTTGGCGTCACACTTGATCCTGACCCATCACTTGCACACTTGAACCACAATACCTTGGACTGCACTAGAGCCCAGTTCCGCCTCATTTTACAACTTATGACAACAGCCAAACAAAATACAGCATGTGCCTGGAAGTCCCCTACCCTTTGCACTATTGAAACTAAACATAGGGTCACCCAGGCTATGATACACAGCAAAATTGAGGCAACTATTCAAGATAAAATACCCAAATACCTAGGTTTTGGCAACCTTGAGTGGACCATTTTCCAAAAGTTCTCAATGGGATTAAGGTTTGGGGAGTTTCCTGGCCATGTACCCAAAATGTCCATGTTTTGTTCCCCCAGCAACTTAGTTATCACTTTGCTTTATGGCAAGGTGCTCCATCATGCTAGAAAATACATTGTTCGTCATTAAACTGTTTTTGGATGGTTGGGAGAAGTTGCTCTCGGAGGATTTTTTTGTACCATTCTTTAGTCATGTCTATGTTCTTCTCAAAATTGTGAGTGAGCCCACTCCCTTGACTGAGAAGCAACCCCACACAAGAATGGTCTCAGGAAACATAACTCTTAGCATGAAACAGGACTGATGGTAGCACTCACTTTTTCTTTTTTCTGGATTTCCCAAAAATTCAGAAAGGGGATTCATCTGAGAAAATGACTTAGTCCTTAGCAGTCCAATCCCCGTACATTTTGCAGAATATCAGTCTGTCCCTGATGTTTTTCCTGGAGAGAAGTGGCTTCTTTGCTACCATTCTTGACACCAGGCCATCCTCCAAAAATCTTCTCCTCATTGTGCCTGCAGATGCACTCACACCTGTCTGCTGCCATTCCCGAGCAAGCTCTGCACTGGTGGTGCCCTGATCCCGCAGCTGAATCAACTATAGGAGACAGTCCTGGCAATTGCTGGACTTTCTTGGGCCCCCTGAAGCCTTCTTCACAATATCTTTTTTTTTTTATGAGAATTAGTTCTTTTTCATGGCAAAGAGGGAATTAATTGCAATTCATCTGACCGCTCTTCATAACATTCTGATATATATGCAATTTTCCATCATAAAAACGGAGGCAGCAGACTTTGTGACAATTAATATGTGTGTCATTCTCAAAACTTTTGGCCACAGCTGTACTTGTATATATGCCTTAAGTTTTCTTTATATTGGAAACTGATTTGCATTATTTTGTGATGCTCAAACACAGTTTAGTTCCGCTTTAAATCTATATCTTATTTATTTATTTATTTATTTTTTTTGCATAAAAGCTCTTTTTCCGATCTTACATCACCATAACCTGCAGCTTTTGCATTTAAGTGGCCTAAACACCCTGACAAATGATCATTTGCCGTTATAACATAAATAACGGCGAGGAGCGATTGCACAAACTCTCAGGCACAATGGACTGTAGACGTAGAGCATGATCTATCTCTTCAAAGGGACAGATACATCTTTCTCAGTGGCATCAAGTAGCTTCCTTAACTGCTCATTGCTATACACCAAATCAGCTCAAATAAATGTGATTTTTTTTTCCATCTCTCTTCTTCCGTGTTCATATAGTAATTCCTTCATTTTTAAACACATAATGGAAATGTATAACTAGTGCTCATAAAAATTTATACCTCAATTCTTTGCTTTAATTTATGACGAGCCCTCTAGGCAGTTATTATTCAAACATTAATAAAATGCCTATGCATCACAAGAAGCCTCCATTTTTCACGCGGACTCCTTTCAGGTTGGTATAAATATAGAGCTAGATTATAGTTAATGCCGGCGCTGACACGTGTGAGTCTGAAAACAATTATGCTTTTAATAAGATAAGTCCTGATGAAATATTATGTTAATCATATTAGAGGTTTTTTTTTTTTTTTTTACTTCTGTCTTCAACAAAGTCACATTTTTTTTCCCCTTACATCTGTTCCAACGCTTGTTTAATGTTCTATACGTTAGCAGATTACAGTTTATGTAAATGCTAGCTTTCTATAAATTTTAGATTCATCTCCATTTATCACGCTCAGATTTGGTTATATGGGGGCAAGATCTGTTTAGCTTCAAATAGGATTCCGATGTTCTTAAATATTTATTTCAGCCCTCTGGAATAAATATATATTTACATTTAAAGCACCACTTTTAAGGTCACCCCAGTTTACCCAAATCATTTCCAGCCAGGGTGAGATTACCACTGTTGATCTACGCTGATCCTCTGAGGGATAACTGGCATTTCAATTGTATATGTGTAATTATAAAGAAAAACCTAGATCTATATAAAAATGACACACTGGGAGGAAGAATGTAAATTGTTACAGGGGCTGTATTTTAAGAGTTCATTTTTAAAAGCAGAACTTCAGTATTCTTTAAAATAATTGCCTCTTTATGGCTATTTTGTTTTAAATATTTTAAGCAGGAGGCTTTTTAAAAAAATATTTTAATTGCACTTTTTGAGCAAGAGGTGCTTTCAAATTTTTTTTCTTTTTTTTAAGTTGCCATTTTATGACTGTTTATTAAAATATTTTGAGCAGGGGACTCTTTAAAAAAAAATATATTTTTCATTTTAGGACTATTTGCTAAAATATTTACAGCAGGGGGCTCCTTTATTGTTATTTTTTAAATATTAAATATTTTATTTTTTAATTGCCATTTTATAACTATTTGTTACAATCTTTTGAGCATTGGGCTATTGCATTTCCTTTTTTTTTTTGTTGCTTTTATCATTAATTGTTAAAATATTTTGAGCAAGAGGCTCTTTAATTATTTTTTTTTTTAACATTTCCATTTTATAACAATTTGTTAAACATTTCTAGCAGGGGGTTCTTTTATTTATTTTTTTGTCTTTTTTAATTGCCTTTTTTTTTGTGACCATTTGTTAAAATATTTAAAGCACTGGGCTCTTTTATTTCTTTGCATAAAATTAATTAATACAATAATTTAAACCCTGCTCTCTGTTATATGTGTCAAAATAATGATGCACTAGATCATATATATACAATAAAGTGCACTATATATATATATATATATATATATATATATATATATATATATATATATATATATATATATATATATATCCCTCTAGTCCTTAAAGAGGGTTTCCACCTACAAAAAAAATATTAAAAGCCAGGAGCTATAAATACTACAGCTGCTGACTTTTAATAAATAGACACTCACCTGTCACAGGATCCGGCGATGTCTGCAGCTGAGACCGATCGATCGCTGGGGTCTCGGCTGCTGCTGCCACCGCCATTCTAGGTGAGGGAATCAGGAAGTGAAGCGTTGCGGCTTCACATCCCAATTCCTTACTGCGCATGCGCGAGTCACGCAGCGCACTAGGAATGGTCCGCGCTGTCTCTGGGACCCGTGTGTGTCCCAGCAGACAGCACGGCGGGACAGGAAACGGCATAGACTCCCATGGAAGTCTATGCCTGGAAGTGGGTGCAAATGCCTGTTTTAGACAGGTATCTGCACCCCCCTCCCCCCTGAAAGGTGCCAAATGTGACACCGGAGGGGGGGAGGGTTCCTATGAGCGGAAGTTCCACTTTAGGGTGGAACCCCGCTTTAAGTTAGGCCCAAGGCTGGCCGTAGTTCGATACCCCCATCAATATACAATTTTACTAACACATGTCAAAGTTGCAAAATTGTGCTTAAATCGTTAACATCTGTTAACATTGCGTCCCCAAAGTCGCATGATTTTGCAGCGAGCAAAATGCATTGTCTGTGTATTCTTGAGGTCTATGGCCCTCAAGTCACATTAAAGTGGGACCAAAGTAGTGCAGGGACTACTTTGCAGTCGCTGCATCTTGAAGTCGCACAGATATGAACGGTACTCATTGGAAATCATGAAGTACGACTTGTCATGTGACTTTTCAGTCCCAAATTGCATGAAAAGTTGCACTAGTGGAAACCTAGCCTTAGGCATGAAGGGGTTAATATACTATTGGCACTTCCTCCAGCTCTCCAAATCCTCTACCTTTGTATGGCCAAAGAGAGCTGGAGGAAGAGTCTACAGGGGCCTGGCATTACACCCACAATCCACTAATAATGGGTGCAATGCTTCGATTGCCTCTATGAAAAAAAAATATATACTCACAATTTTTTTCCTACGTATACATGTGCATCTATTATGAAGAAATATATATACATATATATATATATACATATATATATATATACATATATATATATACATATATATATATACATATATATATATATACATATATATATATACATATATATACATATATATATATACATATATATATATATATATATATATATATATATTATTCTCCCGCCCAAAGGGGAGATCCGCTTCTCTGTTTCCTCCCTTCTCCTTTTCAATTTTTTTTTTTTTTGGGGGGGGGGTTGATTAGGCAATCCGAGCAGAGGGTCGGCCCTCCCTATGCCCGCAGCCTCTTGAGACACACCATAGGTCCCAGGAGGCTGTGGGCCCATTCAAGGGGGCAGCTTGCACCTTCACAGTGGGGAGCTGACTGTGAAGCTGCAAGGAGTCACAGCCGACATCCCACAGTAAGCATTGTGGTGTTGGGAACCCGAAGACCAGGGAAAAACCATCCCGGGTGAGGATAGCGCTGGATCCCTGGACAGGTTATTGTTCTTTTATTAAACCCTTCACGCTGACCGTACGCAAATATGCATTCATGGCTTGAAGGAGTTATAATGGTGTGATGTCTGCAGCTGCAGGCATCACCCCAGTACTGTTTTTACCGTCACCCCAGTACCATTTTTTAGAGTAGGCGATTGGCTCTTTAGTGATATCAACCGATGCGGCTAAAAGCCGCTCAGCTGTTATCCTAAAGTGATCGGAATATGTTTTTTTTCTTTTTTAACGTACAGTGTAAAAAAAAAGAAAAAGAAAATAAATTAGAAAAATTGAATATTTTTTTTTTAAAGCGCCCCCATCCCCGCATGCTCGCACAAAGTAAACGCAAACGTAAGTCGCGCCCGCATATGTAAACGATGTTCAAATCACACATGTGAGGTATCGCCATGATTGTTAGCCCTTGTACACATGGTCGGAGATTCCGACAACCAAATCCGTCGGATTGTGGAGATTTTTAGGTAGTTTGTCGCCATTCCACGAGCGTGTGCAAATTTCAAAGCATGCAATGTTAGATATCTATTTACTCGACACAACATCGTCTTTCACATTATACAAAAAGATTAATTGAGCTAACTGTAATGTTTAGTTTTTTATTTTTTATTTATGAAAGTATCTTTTTTCCCCAAAAAATAGAGTTTGAAAGACAGCTGCGCAAATACCGCGCGGCATAAAATATTGCAACGATCGCTATTTTATTCTCTAGGGTCTCTGCTAAATAAAAATATATATATGTATTTTTTGCTAGAAAATTACTTAGAACCTCCAAACATATTATATATATATATATATATACAGTGGTGTGAAAAAGTGTTTGCCCCCTTCCTCATTTCCTGTTCCTTTGCATGTTTGTCACACTTAAGTGTTTCAGAACATCAAACCAATTTAAACAATAGTCAAGGACAACACAAGTAAACACAAAATGCAATTTGTAAATGAAGGTGTTTATTATTAAAGGTGAAAAAAAATCCAAACCATCATGGCCCTGTGTGAAAAAGTGATTGCCCCCTAAACCTAATAATTGGTAGGGCCACCCTTAGCAGCAACAACTGCAACCAAGCGTTTGCGATAACGTGCAATGAGGCTTTTACAGCGTCCTGGAGGAATTTTGGCCCACTCATCTTTGCAGAATTGTCCTAATTCAGTTACATTAGAGGGTTTTCGAGCATGAACGGCCTTTTTAAGGTCATACCACAACATCTCAATAGGATTCAGGTCAGGACTTTGGCTAGGCCACTCCAAAGTCTTCATTTTGTTTTTCTTCAGCCATTCGGTGGTGGACTTGCTGGTGTGTTTAGGATCATTGTCCTGCTGCAGAACCCAAGTTCATTTCAGCTTGAGTACACGAACAGATGGTCGGACATTCTCCTTCAGGATCTCTTGGTAGACAGCAGAATTCATAGTTCCTTTTATCACAGCAAGTCTTCCAGGTCCTGAAGCAGCAAAACAGCCCCAGACCATCACACTACCACCACCATATTTTACTGTTGGTATAATGTTCTTTTTATGAAATGCAGTGTTCCTTCTACGCCAGATATACTTGGACACACACCTTCCAAAGAGTTCCACTTTTGTCTCATCGGTCCACAGAATGTTGTCCCAAAAGTCTTGGGGATCATCAAGATGTGTTGTGGAGAAATTGAGACGAGCTTTGATGTTCTTTTTGCTCAGCAGTGGTTTTCTCCTTGGAACTCTGCCATGCAGGCCATTTTTGCCCAGTCTTTTCCTGATGGTGGAGGCATGGACGCTGACCTTAACTGAGGCAAGTGAGGCCTGCAGTTCCTTGGACGTTGTTGTGGGGTCTTTTGTGACCTCTTGGATGAGTCGTCGCTGCGCTCTTGGGGTAATTTTGGGCGGCCAGACACTCCTGGGAAGGTTCACCACTGTTCCATGTCTTCGCCATTTGTGGATAATGGCTCTCACTGTGGTTCGCTGGATTCCCAAAGCTTTGGAAATGGCTTTATAACCCTTTCCAGACTGATAGATCTCAATTACTTTCTTTCTTAATTGTTCCTGAATTTCTTTGGGTCTCGGCATGATGTGTAGCTTTTAATGATCTTCTGGTGGACCTTACTGTGTCAAGCAGCTCCTATTTAAGTGATGCCTTGATTGTGAACAGGTGTGGCAATAATCAGGCCTGGGTGTGGCTAGAGAAATTGAACTCAGGTGTGGACAACCACAGTTATAGTATGTTTTAACAAGGGGGGCAATCACTTTTTCACACAGGGCCATGATGGTTTGGATTTTTTTTCACCTTTAATAATAAACACCTTCATTTACAAATTGCATTTTGTGTTTACTTGTGTTGTCCTTGACTATTGTTTAAATTGGTTTGATGTTCCGAAACACTTAAGTGTGACAAACATGCAAATGAACAGGAAATGAGGAAGGGGGCAAACACTTTTTCACACCACTGTATATATATATATATATATATATATATATATATATATATATATGTTATGTTATATATGTATATATATATACAGTGGGGGCAAAAAAAGTATTTAGTCAGCCACAAATTGTGCAAGTTCTCCCACTTAAAAAGATGAGAGAGGCCTGTAATTGTCATCATAGGTATACTTCAACTATGAGAGACAAAATGTGGAAACAAATCCAGACAATCACATTGTCTGATTTTTGAAAGAATTTATTTGCAAATTATGGTGGAAAATAAGTATTTGGTCACATACAAACAAGCAACATTTTTGGCTCTCACAGACCTGTATCTTCTTTATAGGCCCCTCTGTCCTCCACTCATTACCTGTATTAATGGCACCTGTTTGAACTTGTTATCAGTATAAAAGACACCTGTCCACAACCTCAAACAGTCACACTCCAAACTTTACTATAGTGAAGACCAAAGAGCTGTCGAAGGACACCAGAAACAAAATTGTAGTTGAGGTATACCTATGATGACAATTACAGGCCTCTCTCATCTTTTTAAGTGCGAGAACTTGCACAATTGGTGGCTGACTAAATACTTTTTTGCCCCACTGTATGTGTATATATATATATATATATATATATATATATATATATATATATATATGAAATATGTTTGGGGGTTCTATGTGTAATTTTCTAGAAAAAAATACAGATTTTAACTTGTAAGCAACACATGTCAGAAAAAGGCGTAGGCATGAAAGGGTTAAAAGTCAGCAGCTGCAGTATTTGTAGCTGTTGACTATTTTTTTTTTAGGGGGGGGGGGCGACGACTGCAGAACCCCTTTAACCACATGCGGTCCAGCCACTGTACACATACTGTGGCAGGGCAGCCACTCTGTGCCGTGTCACATACCTAGTATATGATCCAACACTTCTGAGTCTGGGGAGCACATGGGTGCTGCCTGGTGACCCGCTCCTGCTATTATATACACAGCGGCAGCTGATCTTTGGGTATCACGGACTCGATGTCCATGGGCACCTGCTGAAAATTAGGCAGAGAGACAGAATTGTGATCTGCCTATGTAAACAAGGAAGATCGCTGTTCTGTCAGTAGGGAAAGCATGGATCCTGTGTTCCTGCAAAGCAGATCCACCCGATCTTGATGTCTCGGGGCTGGCTAGCCCGAGGCAAGGAAACTAAAGGAGGATTCTGAGGTGGTTGGGTGCCGTCTCCGGTTTGGGAGAGACCCAGTGACTTCAAGCATTCCAGGGGAGGACTCTTCAGAAGAAGACCACATACAGGTTGGTTTCTTAGTAAGAGCCTGGAAGGGCTGAAGTACCCAAGAGAATCCGGTCTCGGGGCTATCGCCAAGCTGGCTGAAAGATCCAGGTATCCTACGAGAGTTCTTCAAGTTTAGTTTCCCTACGTATTCTACAACAACGTCTGTGGCAGAGACATTATCTTGTATGTTCTACAACAACGTCTGTGGCAGAGACATTATCTTGTATGTTCTACAACAACGTCTGTGGCAGAGACTTGTTCCTGAGTAAGCACCTTGCTGGCTGCTAGGCCTTGTGAGAGAAGGACTATCCAACTTGAGTGACCATCCAGTTGCGAATGACTATTCTCTGGATGCAGTCAAAGTAAGCAAGTTCTTCAAACATTTTGACTTTGACATTAAGAGTACCTGAACTTCCTTTCCAACCCTCTGATCCCAATTTAAAAGACTGTTCATTGTCTAAGTTTTTGCAAATAAAATCCATTCAAGTGGATCTGTTGTCAGTCTCTCAAGTTACTTGGCCATCTACCACGGGACACCCCTAGACGTGAAGCGAGTGGAATAGAAGGTAATGGTAAGCCCAAATCTAACCAGCAGCTCCTTCGGGGGTAGTGCTATATATATATATATATATATATATATATATATATATATTTTTTTTTTATATATATATATATTAATATAGTAAAAACGTTTAAACCAATTGTGCATTGCAAATTTACATTTACAAAAATAAAAACATGGGCGGATTGCTTGTTGACAGTCAAACCAAATGTTTGCCGCAGTAACGCGCGAGGAAATGATCAGTGCCGTTTTTCAGCTGCTGGCAATGCTTCTCCGTACCCAGGAAAGATGCATAACCTTCCCACTTCCAGGAGGATATTTCAAGGCTGACATTCATATCTCATCTGCCCCATTTCGGTGACATTGCTTGAACACTTTATTCCTTTCATTGTTAATAGACTTGAAGTAGATATTTTTTTTCTTCGGCAAGTTATTATGATTTAGACAGATAAACACTCTTCCAGGCAGGAATCATATTACACAACCTTGACTTTGCCGCATTCTGTATGGGTATGTCAATTTGAACTTAAGTGGGTGTTGAGAACTGATGAAGTTGATAAATAAATCTTCCTTTTAACCAGTTTCAAGGCATTAAGAGGTTCAGAAGGCTGGCGGCAGTCAAACAGAAAACGTATAAATGGTGATCCGGGAAATCATTATCATTATTATGTCTTATAAAATCCTAGCATTAAATACTGACTTTACCCACAGCTCCCTGATTTCAAGGGACTGTCCCTCATTCGGAGCAATATCCCTCTGTCCCCCTTTCCTCCTCATTTGTCCCTCATTTTGGAATGATCTACATAGTTGTATATAAAATGCACTACTTTTCTATGAAAAGTGTTTCCCAGTGCCAAACCTTTCATCTAATTTCTAAATTGCTGCATTTTTAAATTTCGAAAGCCAATATAAAAGGAATAGTAGTGGTAAAAAAGCACTTGTGGGTTTGACCACTTGACCTCTAGAAGATTTACCTTCATGACCGGGCCATTTTTTGTAATACTGCATTGCATTATTTTAACTGACAATTGCGCGAACATGCATCACTCAAATAAAAATGTATGTCATTTTTTTCCACACAAAACGAGCTTTTTTTTGGTGGTAATTGATCACCTCTGCATTTTAAATTTTTTGTGCTGTACACAAAAAATGACTGACAATTTAAAAAAATATATATATTTTTTACCCACTGCTATAAAACATATCCAATAAAAAAAAAAAAAAATGTCTTCATAAATTGAGGCCAATATGTATTCTGCTACATATTTTTGGTAAACAAAAGCTCAATAAGCATATATTGATTGGTTTACACAAACGTTATAGCGTCTTCAAACTGTGGTGTATATTTATGGATTTTTTTTAAAATATTAGTAATGGCGGCTTTTGGCAACTTATATCGGGGACTGCGATATTGCAACGGACAGTCGGACACTAACTGACACTTTGCTGGAGCCAGTGACACTATTACAGTGACCAGTGCTAAAAATATGCACTGTCAATGTACTAATGACACTGCTGAGAAGGTGTTAAACATCTAGGGTGATCAAAGGGTTAACCGTGTGGCTAGCCAGTGTTTATGTGTACTGTCTGTGCTGCTTTTACAAGGGGAAGAGATAGATGTTAGTGGTCAGGAACACAGAATCCATCCCCCTCTGTCAGAATGAAGATCTGCCTTGTTTACAGATCCCCGTTCTGTGTGTTGTACCGTTGATCTGCGGGTGCCAACAGACATCAAGTGCCTGGCACCCGCAGATCGGTTTCTGCTATCAATAAACACATCAGAAGCAGCCCACCGACAGCGGCACGCGCTCCCTGCAGGGTGAGGTGCAGGATCACGTGTATATACGTGATCCCGCACAGAGCTGCTGCCCTGTAGCAAGTGTTTAAACAATCTTTTCTTTTACAATTCTCCTTTAAGGGGGCGTGGCAGGGGTGTGTCCTATGCCTACATGCTTTTGCTAATAGGTTTCCCTCATTCCTATCTCAGGAAGCTGGGAGGTATGCTTTACCTAGTAAAAGCAAAATAATAATAAGAAATCTCTATTTGTTTTGAAATGTTCTTGTGATTTTGTAGACCTATTAGGCCAGCTTCACAATCACCGGGCCATGGCCTTCCCT
This sequence comes from Lithobates pipiens, assembly GCF_037356315.1. Classification (NCBI taxonomy): domain Eukaryota; kingdom Metazoa; phylum Chordata; class Amphibia; order Anura; family Ranidae; genus Lithobates; species Lithobates pipiens. Next base: position 25,046,323 of record NW_027507903.1, read on the forward strand.
CTCCCAGGCTTACAGCCAGCTGCAGATGCCTAAAGAGGAACTTTGGTCCTGTTTTGAAAAATGTAATGTCAGCACCCACAAATACTGTCTTTTAACAAATGGGCACTTACCAGGCAGCATTGTCTTCACTGGAGCCGATCCTTCACCAGGCTTTGAGTCCCCAGTGCTGCCATCTTAGATGTGGGACCTGGCTGTGATGAGTGAGATTGCACTGTGCCTTCAGACTGGTCCCTTAGCCTCCTAGAACATGTGATGTGTCTTTGGTAGCTATAAGTACACAGGGGCAGGCCAAGCTTAGATATTAATTGCCTAGGTGAGAACTGCAGAAGTGGGAGCGGGTACCAGACAGAAAAATGTACCCACTCCGAGAATTTAAAAAAAAGCCAATTTTGTTAGAGTAGAGGAGTTGGGAATTTGGTGGGGAGAATGAGCGAAACTTCTACTTTTAAGTGAAGTTCTGCTTTACCCTACCACAGTGCCTCCCAGTATCCATGGTGCCCCCCCCCCCCATCTTCCCATAATGCTGCAAACTCTCTCACATTGATCCTCAGCCTACTGCATGGCCTCCAGTCCTCTATAGTGCCCCTGGCCTCCAACTGTGTCCTACAGTGACGTTCAATCTCCCACAGTGCTCCCTATCTTCCTCCACAAACCTCATCCCCTACAGGGCTTCCAAATCTTCTGCAGAGTCCTCTTACCCACTTAGGCCTGGTTCACACCTATGATTTTTTTTGTGTTTTTAGTTATGCAGTGTGATGGATCTCAGATAGACCTGCTGGGCACCTCCGCCAGACCTGTGTCTCCTGTCCTCCAAACGCACCTGCAACCTGCAGACTCGCCATAACCAGCCCTTAACTCCTCAATCACAAGATAAGCTGCACAGGTGTTCAGGGTTAAACATGCAGAGCCTCAACAAACATACACTTTTAAACACAGTTAGGGACACTCCCCTTAGCCTTGTCATAGAGGGGGTAGGGGACAAGGAAGAACCAATGAAAACTCAACACTTGTATATTCAAACAACTGCAGTTGAAACAGATGAAGGGATTATGATAAGCAGGCAGCGCCTCCTTACACATCCCCTGCTGGGATGTTTCTCCAGACCTTTGTCTACGTGCCATGACCCAACACAATTAAACACAGCAAGGGGGGGGGGATGGGGGAGAAGGGATGTAGCATTACATTATCTCAATGCCATTTTGTCCCCAAGACTCATAGCCCCACGCTTTGGGAATATCGCCTTCTTCTATATACCTTTATCAGCTAAAAGTACATTGTTTGTGGAATAAAAGTATATATTTAGCCCAGGACTCCACAACCCAAGCCACAGATACCACGTTCACCCGGTTCCGATGAACCGGCGACTGCGGACAAAAATGTCTAGAGATGCCATCTTTTCCAGGTGGTGGGAGATGGCAAATAGCCCTCCAAATCTTATGTTCTCTGCTGGGCCATAGTCTGTGGGAAGGAGGAGAACCTACAGCTCCTTCCAAAACACACAGTTAGGCTGGATTCACACCTATGCATTTGTAGTGCGTTTTGCATTTTGCAGATTTGCACTACAGAATGTGCTCCATAGGAAACCATTATAAATGGACTGTAGTGCAAATCTGCAAAATGCAAAAAGCACTAAAAATGCATAGGTGTGAATCCAGCCTGACAGTGGGTTCTGTCACATGCAGAAACACACTACAGGTTTTCTATGGTTTCTTTGAGTCACGTTCACATATACACATTTTATGGAAAAGTCCAGGGGCTTTTTTCAGTTTTTTCCTGTGGCTGATCAGATTCTCCCCCAATCACAGATCATGTTCCAGGTAGTGAAAAAACTCTTCTCAATGGAGAAGAAGGCAGGAGGAGGGGTGCAGCTGAGCCTGGAGACCTGAAGCTGTTAACCCCACAGCACCATAAGTTCAACAGCAGGAAGAGGACAAGGCAGCCCTGCAGTGAAGATTTCTAAAGGATCCAACAGCCTGCACATCGTGGGACATCTTTCATTACAGGCCAATAATGTAACTAAAGCTGTAGAGAAAAAAAAATGTTTTTTTTAGCTAAACTACATCTTTAATTTGTCACAGAATAAAATGTCACATTGGAGTCAATTGACCAGTAGTTCGACATTGATTCTTAGGAGAAAAAAGGTCTTTTAAACTCTTAATATAGAAGTGTCACCAAAAATAGTTCAAGCCCATTCCAAGAGCCCAGATAGGAAGGCACACCACCCTTGTGCAGCAATTGGGGGCTTACCAGAAAAATCTGACCACTGATTAATGGTCAAACTCGCATCTGGTAAATATTAGAATCCTCTAAGATCCTCCAATCCCAGAGCCTCAATATACATGTCATTGATCCCTGTTAATCCCACAGGAGCAGCGACTTGTAGCCAAATTAGTGAATCTCATACAACATCCGACATGAAAAGAAACAGAGCAATTCCCATAGTGAAGTCCTGTTTGGCACAATAATAAATGTATTAAACCTGTTGCACTCACAATGTTCCAGTAAAAACAGGCATGTACAGAATACAAGGTGTCAGGATGCACATGCCAGAAAACAGAATAATCCCTCTGGAAAACTTCTGGGCACAAGCTAAAACGTATTTACTTTCATGCTCATAAGAATTGGGCATTGGCTAATAGATATGCGCATTCGCAAACTCGCGCGTATACACAAGCCGTCACACATCCCTATGTGCACGGGTGCTTGTGTGCACCCGTGACAGATGCTGGCACTAGACTATTTAAACCCAGCCAGTGCTCAAATTCAATGCTGCCTTGTTTTCAGCCTCCTGTGTATCTGGTATCCTGTGAACCTGTATCCTGCTACCAGTTATCTACCCTGCTTGTCTTGACCATTTCCTGAACTACACCTACATCGACCTCGGCTAGTTCACTGACCATTCTTCTGTCTGCTCCTTTGGCTCCAGTTCCACTGATAGATTCCAGACCTTGCCTCCTGACCACATTCCTGTCTGTGACCTGTACCCGATTCTTCCTGTCTGTGTATTACCCAGCCTGCCTGGCCCAGCTACCCTGCCTGCTGTCTCCAGCAAGAGCTGCCTTTCTACCTATTTACTTACTGAAGCCATCTTATGACTTCTCCTGCCCAGCGGGGACACCTGCCCTGCTAGCTAGCAAGACTTCCAGGCACTCATGCGACTCTGCACTCCTGGGCCTCCTGTCCACACTATCAGGGGCCTCGAGTCAGAGGTGTAAGAGAGGCTTTCCTCACCCTATTAGGCTCTGCTACCAGGTATGTGATACAAGTCGAGCTCCAAATTCCCAATTTCAAATTGGCCGCAAGTATATTGTGCATGCGTGGTGTGACAAAGGTCCTAGCTCTACCCTACGTGTTTCGTCATATATAACGTCATCAGGGGCATAGATTCTATTTTTGCTTACACTTATATATTAAGAGTTTCAAAGACTTTTTTTTCTCCTATGAATCAATATCTAACTATACTGGTTTTGGGAACGTCTACATTTTTGTAATTGTTAACGTCCAGATAATACAAGAACAAATAAAAAGCCCCTAAAGGGCGAAATGATTTAATGGATGTGAGGTTGTCACTGAGGTGGACACATACACAGTTTAAAAGATATAAACCCTCTTTATTGTACATAAATTTAAAAAACATAGTTAGGTCATCAAAGACATCACATAAAAAAAAATTGTGAGAATAATATACAGGCATAAAGCTATATCAGCAGTTTATTCACATCGGTTTTCAGGTTTATTCACATCGGTTTTCATAACTCATCAGGTTCCAATACATTTCGCAGAGCATTTCTGCTTCATCAGGGAACTTCCATACAGTATGTGTCTAAAATATTTTTGATTTTCAACACTGATATTATTATACAATTCATGACTTTATACCACATTTATCAACAACCGAGAACAGGTTAATCACCAATTCCATCAATGGATCATATAATCAGGCATCTCAATCAAAGAAAGAAGAAGATGTGGCAGGTAAGTCATGCAGCTCCTGGTATTAACCACGGGATGGCTAAATGGACATTGGACTCCACACAGAAGGAAACAGACAGGACCACAGCTGCGCAGACCATGACAACTGGAACAAAAACTGATACTGTAAGAATATAAGTTGACCATAACAGGTCACATGACCTGACATATCCCTACCTAGGAACCTCAAACTTCTTGGCATCCTGTTGAGCCATCTCCATACATAAATCCACTGCCCCTCAGGAGCCCACCATCCTATTTGCATACACACATTCACCTCGCCACTATCATTCACAACCCATATCATGTGCCCCCATATCCACAGACACTTAATTGTCATACACTAAAACATACCCATACAAACCCTCAAGATTTATGTTGAGATGGTGTTTGACTTTACGTTGATATGAATATGGCTCAACAGGATACCAAGTAGTTTGAGGTTCCTAGGTAGGGATATATTGGGTCATGTCACCCGTTATGGTCAACTTATATTCTTAGCCCTTGTACACGCGGTCGGAGAATCCGTTGGAATTGTGTGTGGTATGCATCGGACTGATTCCGTCGGAATATCCGTCAGACCCAATTTTCCAACATGTTGGAAATATTTTCCGACCAACTGGTTCGATCGGACATACTCCGATCATGTGTAGAGAATTTTGATCGGACCAAGTACCACGCATGCTCAGATCAAATTCCTACATCAAAGCTATTGGCTACTAGCCTGAAAGTAGTCCCATCGTAACGAAATTACGTCATCACGTTCTGAATGATCGGATTTTTCGACAACTTAGTTTGACCGTGTGTATGCAACAGTTTCGGACAAGATCCGACGGGCAAAATCCGACAGACAAAATCCGACGGATTTGGTTGTCGAAATCTCCGACCGTGTGTACAGGGGCTTAGAGTATGAGTTTTTGTTCCAGTTGTCCTGGGTGGCGCGGCTGTGGTCCCCCCTGCCTCCTTTGTGTGGTCCAGTGTCCATTTAACTGTCCCGTTGTTATTAGCGGGGGGCTGCATGACTTACCTGCCAAGGCCTCTTCTTTATTAAACTGAGATGCCTGATTATATGATCCATTAATTGAGCTGGTGAGCAAGAGATTAGTTTGGTCTTGGTTATTGTTAAATGTGAAAATTGCTAATTTTTTAGACACATATGGAAGTTCCCTGAAGAAGCAGAAATGCTCTGTGAAACGCGTTGGAACTTCATGTGTTATGAAAAAGGATGTGAATAGACCTAATGTTTATAACTCCAAATATGTACCTATGCTAAACTGTTGATATAGCTTTATGCCTGTATATTATTCTTATGTGATGCCTTTGATGACCCAACTATGGGTTTTTAATTTATGTATAATAAAGATGGTTTATATCTTTTAAACTATATATGTGTCCACCCTCAGTGACAATCTCACATCCAATAAAGTCCTGTTGCCCTTTAGGGGTTTTTCTTTGTTCTTGTATTGTTTCCAAAATGATGTGGATTTGATTAGTTGTCCCTAGAACTGGTAATCCTATAATAATATATAATGTTCAGATAATCTCAGATTTTGCCTTATTTATTCACTCACATATTTTTGTTTGTTTGTGGTCTATACATATAAACCAAGTCACTTTATATATGTTTAAGGTCACAGTAGCGAGGCACATTTGTGTCCCTATATGATTATAGTTTGTACCGAAGCAGGGGCGGACTGACCATTTGGCCACTCAGGCACTGCCCGAGGGCCCCAGGGCATTAGGGGGGCACATCAGGATTGCCAGCCTCAGTAAAACCAGGGACAGTATGTAAAAATCTGTGTTTTATTTACTTCTGTCTCTGAAATGTCCCTTACCGACATCCTTTTGGTCTAAAAATCCAGAGATTATAGCTGCCCCACCTCTCCAGTATCTTTTCAGCCAATAGAAACATGTCTGTGTATACTGTGTGATAGTATACTGTGTGTGTTTGTGTATACTGTGTGGCCCCATAATCTCTGATTGCTTGGGGGCCCCATAATCTCCTATTGCCCGGGGGCCCCATGAGTTGTCAGACCGCCCCTGTACCGAAGTATTGTGCTAGTTGCTTTATTTCATTATTTTGCAGGCTGTACCATGGAAGGTTCTTCTTTTTCACACTAATATGGCATACACCCTACCAAGTGTTCTGCATATGGTTGCCTATGCATATGATTGCCTGTGTAGCCCAACATGTATTAATAGGAAACAGGCTTTACATGCAGAAGAAGAAATTATACCATTAATCGACATGGACTTTTTACAGAGAGTTACATTGTAAGTTATGAATTGCCATCTCCCCTCAAACTTTGTCTTCAAAAACTAAAGTCTTTCTTGCTCAGTGCTCTGTACAAGTAGACATTTCAGTATACAAATATTACAATAAATATTACAGGATATTAAAACACCAATGTGAGCTGTAATTTTTCTTATCTTTTGTGTACATTTCACCTAAAGCCAACTTCAAGCATTTACAGACTGCCGTTTGCATGAAGCTGACGCTAATTGGCTCTCTACAAATGAGGTAAGCTAGAAGACACATGGAGGATGATAAATATTAATACATTTTTGTTTGTTTTCCTCTCCTTGCTTATGAATTCATACAAAGGCAGTGCTAAGACATTAACTTCAGTCTATTAATTGCCACCTGATAATTGCCACCTGATACTTTTCTCCTGGATAATTAGGTACCCATTAGTTCTAATCAGGTAGTTACTTAATTATTGCAGTAATTAGTCTAATGGGCTAGCAAATTGAAGCTTTATCACTTTTGGATACCTAATGTTCCTGACAGAATACTTGATAAGTGTCAGGGTCCCTTAATAGCAGCAAAGAACTTCAGTTATTTGAGAAGTTTCGGCCATAAGTGCACAAGGTGATGATCTTTTCATTGAAATATATCTGGGTTCATGGTTGTTATGTAGGAACATGAGTCTAATTTAAACACTCAATGCTTTGATTTAGTTGACCAGAGTTCCTCCAAATACTTGACAGTGCTCCTTGTTGTAATGACTTACAAAGCCATAAAAATAAAATTCATGCCTTTTGGTGGCAACCAAATTGTTTTAAAAAGATCCATAAGAAGAGGATGTGCCCTAGGTATTGTAGTTTATTTTTGTATAGTCCTAAATTTTCACGATTCTTAAAGACTAAGGCACTTTATTCTTCATATTTAAGTTATGGGAGAATCTATTTCATATACTGTATATATTTGGACTTTACCCAAAGTGATGCAAAATTGAGCATAACTTTTTTATTACCTTACGTAGGTCCAAATTTCACATCATGGTAGAGTAACTCTTTCTTTATAGTAACTCTTATTTTTTGATTGCAGGTAATTAATGGATTCCAAGCAGACGCAACGTGCCATCCACAGAAGGCTACAGAATGTTTACGGAGATTGGCAAGAGTCACCAATGACAAGACACTGCTCTCATCAATGATGTCATCTCCATAAACATTTTCTTGCCTTATGTGTATGTAAGAGAGCTTCTACCCCTTCGTCATCAAGAACATGAAAGCAATATAATTGAACATTAAAATACTAATGTATCAATTATAAATGATGAGGTTTTATTTTTTCAAAAATGTTACCATTATGTCATATGTTATGACATAGCTGGATTTATTATTCTGTTTCCAATGCAATTTCTCAACTATTTTATAAAACCATTCTTTTAGACTTAAGGATATATTTTCCTATTAGCATTTTAACTGAATTAAAAAGCTTACTTAGTTCTGGAGCCCCATAAAAAATTATTTTAGAAGTTGTAACTTACAGCAAATATGAATTTGGAATTTAAAATTAAATTGAGCCACCCTCAGAAGGGAAGCTCAATTTAAGAAGGAAAATCCCCAGAAGGTCTTGAACTGGGGATTTGCCCCAGTTGAAGACCTTCTAGTGTCGAAACATGTCGGTCTAGCATTTACTGTACCCCACATTGCTTTTATATATATCGTTTTATACTTTTGTGATCGCTTTTATTGTGTCATTGTTGATATATGACATATCCCAATAAACCTTCTGGTTTGACCTGCATCTGGACCCCTCCTTTCTTTTTTCCACATGCTTTTTGGAGTCCATGAGAAGCTGTTTGGGGTGACATCCATTTTGATTCTAAAGTGTCAGTGGAGCCTTGGGACTGACAGTCGGGGACCCCGCATTGGATTGGCTTGACCACCTCCTGTGCACAGCGCCTGATCCAGACCTTATAGGATCTTGAGCCATTCTGACCCACTGTCGTACAACATGTGTGTCCATCCCAGTTGGTAAGAGTATTTATTTACTTACCTTCAAAGTGTGGCTGAGAGTGACTACAGACACTATCCTGACTTTCCTGACTATCCAGACTTTCCTGTCCCCATTGGTTTGGTCTTACCTCAAGGGGAAGAGCTTTTTCGCTTCACAATTTTGTGGACTGTTGTCCCGTGTTTAATTCATGCACCAATTGTGTTTTAGCACATTCATCATTGCTGTTCATACACAATCTATTTCCCTTATACACATACTGCAGTGCATTTAGACATATGTATTATTTCACTTCACTGTGTACATTAGCACTACACTGTTGTTCCACTATTCACGTTAAACTTTGTTTGAGTGTTAGCAGCTCTTTTCATTTTTATTTGATTCATTTATGTTTTAGTGCAGTCTTTTCCCCGCATCTTTTACATAAAGAATAAAATCCTGGACCTGCAAAACACATCACAATAGCAAAAAACAAATAGACATAAAACAGGACCATAATTAGACAGTATATTATAACATGTAAAAACCACACGTAAAATAGGTAGATATAGTAGGGTAACCTTAGTAGATGGACATGAAATAGGGTATTGCCATGTATACAATAGAGGCTGCATCCTGTAGAGCTCAACACGTTTCGTCTGTAATTCTGACTCATCAGGTGCGGATGCTGCGTAATCTATAAAAAATATGTAAAATAGGAATAAGAAAAGTGTCTATAATGGTCTAGAGGTCTAAATGGAAATACATGTTGTTGAAACATATATATATGAAAAAGAATAAATGATCTGGACCCAAAAGACTTACATCCCATTAGAGGTTCTGCCTGAGCGGTACTGGTGTGAGGGGGTCGCCATATGTGCATCTCCTGTGAGCTAAGGTGTTGGGATCTGCAGAAACACCAGGAAAAAGATGAGTGTCCCCAGAAAGGTAAAAGTCATTGAGATATAGTAGAGATTGTGCCAAAAATTGGATACAATGGGTGTGTAAAGTAAATAAAAAGTTTTTATATGTAGCAAATTGGCTGGCACTGCTGAGAAAGGTGTAAGGAAATGTATATACAATAGGGGTACAAGGAAACCCAGATCATGATGTGATAAGAGAATATATAATTATTATTATAGTGGATGAGGTATAATTAAGTAAAGCATGAAGTATGTGCATGGAAAATATGTGGGGAACAAAGGCAAATTGGCCAAAAAATATCAATGGGATGTGCAGAAGGGTATACATAAAAGCTAGGAAGTGTATCTCCTGCATGTATATGGACCCCAATGTCGTGTAAACATACAATGTGTCCAAGGGGTAGGGACCTGCGTATAGTCTCTCTACACCCATGGAAACATATATGGATATGCAAAAAGTAGCCGTAGGCTACCTGATAGGTTAGAACTCTGCCTCCAACCCTGATTTAAGAATAAAAAGAAGGGGGGAATCATGTATATAATCAATATAATGGGACTTTAACTGAGGTGCAGAAGGGGCGATGTACCTCCATCCCTAATCTGGATAGAAGCTAAAAGGTAATCTGGATAGAAGCTAAAAGGAACTTTAGATGAGGCAGGTAATAACACAGAAGTAGATGATAAAGGATAAATGACACGTTTATTCACATGGGCAATGATGACATGCAAAGTCGATGCGTAGAAGATTAACCTGATAGGTTAGAACTCTGCCTCCATCCCTGATTCCAGAATACAAATAAGGAGGGGAATGTATATAACCAATATACTGGGACTTTAAATGAGGTGCATAAGGTGAGATGCACCTCCATATTTTTTAAAGATTACACAGCATCCGCTCCTGATGAGTCGGGAATTCTATTATATACAAGGCAATACCCTATTTCATGTCCATCTAATATGGTTACCCTACTATATCTACCTAATTACACATGGTTTTTAAATGTTATAATATACTGTCTAATTATGGTCCCGTTTTATGTGTATTTGTTGTTTGCTATTTTGATGAGTTTTGCATAGCTAGGATTTTATCCTTTATGTGCCCTATTTGTGCCATGGGTCATCATTGACCATGTAAAATAAGTGTCATTTATCCTTTATCTTCCACTTCTGTGCTATTACCTGCCTCATCTAAAGTCCCAAACCTTTTAGCTTCTATTTATAAATGATATTGGGTCTGGGATTAAAAGGACCATTTCAGTCTTTGCAGTCTTACAGGATGTCTCCAGCTTACAAGTTGACCTCAATGCACTCAATGTCTAATTGGGCAACTAAGTGGCAAATGAGGTTTAAAGTTGATAAATGTAAAGTTATGCACTTGGGGGCTAAGAATATGCATGCATCATACATACTAGGGGGAGAACAACTGGGGGGATCCACAGTGGAGAAGGATCTTTGGGTTTTAGTAGATCATAAGCTCAATAATAACATGCAATGCCAAGCTGAAGTTTCCAAAGCTAGCAAAGTCCTTTTTTGTATTAAGAGAGGTATGGACTCCAGAGAAAGAGATATCATTTTGCCCCTGTACAAATCATTAGTAAGACCTCATCTGGAATATGCAGTTCAGTTTTGGGCACCAGTTCTCAAAAAGGATTTCGGGGAACTGGAAAGAGTGCAGAGATTAGAGGCATGGAGGAGCTAAGCTATGAGGAAAGATTAGAAGAATTCCATCTATTCCTTCTTTAGAAGAGGTGATTAAGTAGGGATATGATCAACATGTACAAATACATAAGTGGTCCATTTAGTGAACTTGGGGTTGAGTTATTCATTTTGAGGTCATCACAGAGGACAAGGCCCACACCGATATCAGACTTGTGGATGGGCAGACGTTTTTGTTTTTTGTGTATCACAGTTACAAATCATCGTGCAGTACTGTGCATGTCCATATTGTGGTGCCTTGGAGTACGCTAATGACGTCTTAACAGATAGGAATCGGGTGTATCTTATGGTATTTAAGGGGAACTGATTTTTGCAGATGTGCCCTGTGGCAATTTGCATGACAGTGGAGAGACATTCTGCGGAGTTGATGCACTGGTACTGTATGTGTCTTGTTATATGCGTTGGTATGATCCTTATGTTATGTTCCTGTATGAACCACTTCTAATGATATGGCTGTCCACAGATTCTGGTGTATCTGGTGTTTATCTGAGATCCTGTTTAATATCTCTTCGCAAACATTCCTTGAAGCTTGGAGTATATCCAATCCACTTGATGTGATCCTGACATTAGACCTTGTAAGGTTGGTGTTTTTTTTATTACTCTTATTAGGATTTGATCGGTGCTAGCATGTTTCAACCACTTTATCAACAAGCCTTGTTAATGCTTTTTATATATTGCATAGAACCTGTATGTGGCTTTGGATGGTTCCTTGGACTATTTCCGTCTACACCTGAATTCAATATCCATTTGGATAACACACTCTCTCCCTGCCCAAATTACATGCACTGTTTAGTGAAGACTTCATATGTGTGTATCGCCAATTGAAATGCTTTGATTGTATTTTTTAAATTTTTTATCTGAATTATGATGGTTGTGAGATAGATTTCTCTGCCCTATGGGAAAAAATATATATATATTTTTTTAAATATCAGTCTTTTATTTTTAAAGTATTTTCTTTTTTATGCAATAGTTTCTCTATGTGACTTCACTTTTCCTGGTTCCCGCACTCGCCCGGGAGATTGCCAATTTTTGGACTTGTGACGCCCAAAACTATTGTTCCGGCTATGTGGGTGAGTTTCTTTTTTTGCTCCAAAATCAACCATTTCACATGGACTTAATCCTTAATATTGAGGGATATACTGAGGGGCATAGTAGAGGCTGGCTATTAATTATGTGTTTTTGATTCTAATACAGTATATTTGATTTATATGCTTTCTTGTAGATCATTTTCTGACCTAATATTCTCCTGAAGAAGGGGGTAACCCCGAAACATATAGAGTGTGTAACTGGAAGAACAAATCTCAATTTGTAACAGCACGGGATCAAATGCAATTCTGGAAGAATGGTCAAACATTCCCATAGACACACTTCTAAACCTTGTGGACAGCTTTTCCAGAAGAGCTGAAGCTGTAAAGGATGGGCCAACTCAATATTGAAACCTACGGACTAAAGCCTCATACACACAATATGATTGTTGGCAGAGGATTGTCTGTTGACAGACTGTTGTCCTGAAATCTTACCGTTAGTACGCTCCTTTTGACAATTGTTGTCCACCTTTCGCCCAACAATTTCTGGATGACAGGCTAGTAAAAAAATTTTGCGGACAAGGGTTTGACGTCTGATTTTTGTATGGCCAGTACACTAATCCATCACACAAAAGTTGAAAGTACAAACACGCATGATTGGAAGCAAGGAACGATCCGGAAGTGTTCAGTCTTGTAAACTAATGTTCATAATGGAGAATTAACATTCGTAACATGGCAAATTATGAAATGTCGAAAACATGGCAAATTATGAAATGTCGAAATGCAACGCACATTCTCTTCTTCTATAATGGGGTAATAATGAAGCTGCTTTGCTGGTGATTCTGATGGAGTTATGGCAAACGTATTTTAAAAGGCATTTTTTTTTTTGTGATATAAAGAAAATTTTTATATTGCTTGTTGTTTGTTTTTTTGGGCAAGTTACCACAACACCATTATCCATTTGTTTTTAAGATAAAGATACAGCTATGTTGGTGTCCCTTGTTAATTTTACATTGCATTTTATTTAATGTAACTGTCATTTGAAGTAAAACACATAGCCAAATATTATTCTACAGATTTTTTTTTATTGTACAGAAAAAAAAATCTAACTAAATTAGACATGCTACCAGGCCATCCAAATACAAAGTACTTAACCAAAAATTGCATTCCATGCATACACAAATATAGAAAATATAACAAATAAAATCACTATTAAAAAAATAAAATAAATTAATAAGTAGTGAAGGGGTTAAAATCCCCAGTCCAGCAGGGTTGTTGGGGTTCTTGTGGCTGGAATTGCCACTGACCGCCATGCTGCTGCGGTGGATGGGGTGGCTGTGGTGCCTGTGGTGTGTGGGTTGGCTGTGGTGGTGGAGGTGGAGCCACATAAAATCTGAAATGTGGGTGCTTTCTGAAATGTGGCCCCTCACCCCCTTTTTGAGGAGCTGCAGGATGATTTCCTCACACCTGCTCCTTTGCTCACCGGCCATCTGCCTTAATTTATTGGCCGTCACACACCCAAATGCCTCAGCCTCATCTGGGCCAATACAGAGCACAGTGGTGGCCTGGCTGAGAAAGGAAGCTGTGGCCTCCTCCAGATTCCTGCTCCTCTTGGCCCTTTTAGTAGCAAGACATAGGGGAGGGATCTGCGACTCGGTCTAGCTACTGGCCACTGGCTCCTCCAGACTGACACTTTCCTGCGTATGAAAATGGGACATAATTAGAATCTTTTTAAGTGTTTGGTCATCAGTCACACATAATTTTGATATCCTCACAGTTGCAAATTGAATGTGGAGAAATAGAAAAGACTATCATTCTGACCCCCGCATTTTTCATTCTTGTTCAAACCATTTCTGGTCTACTGTCTATTGATATGGAAACCACTTTGTTAAGTCAGAAATATTTTCACAATAAATTTTAGTTATCATCATTGTATTTTTTGATATAAATATGTTCAACAATGCTTTACCTGTGTCAAGCTGGGCTTCTCCACATCTTAATCCACATCTTAATCCTGTGCATCAGGACCTGTGTGGACCTCAGTAGCTGTGGCCTCAGCAGACATTTAAGGGAGCATAGACAGCAATGGCCTGGGTTCTGTCTGGTCTGTCAAAAACTGCAGGCTGTGGTAATACCACAGCCTGGGGACATATAGGTCATCCGCTGCTGCTCCAGATTAGAGATGGCCTTGCGGTTCGCCCAGCGGTAGTTTCGCGGCGCATTTTGCGTGTTCGCGATTCGCCAAACCGGTGGACTTCTGGCGCTGTTCGCCCGGCGGACATATGCGTTTACATAGTGAAAGAACTTTGACCCATGATGACACATCAATCATGGGGTACAACACAGCCAATTGAGACATTTCAGCACATGGACAATTGGACATTCCCCCTACCTTATAAATAGACCTGATCTGGCGGCCATTTTACATTCTGTCTTATGTCAGTGTAGGGACAGGATGCTGTGTGGAGCAGGGAGAGATTGTAGTGACACAAATCACTAGCTATTAGGTCCACAAGGACTGGTATAGGTGTACAGTATATAGGGTTCTGGTGCACTGCTGTGCTGGTGATTGCTGAGTGCACTGCTGTCCGATTCTGCAGCTGTCTTTTGTCAGTGTAGGGACTAAGGGACAGTCTGCAAATCACTAGCTACTAGGTCCACAAAGGTCCTTTTAAGTACTGGTATAGGTGTACAGTATATAGGGTTCTGGTGCAATGCTATGCTGGTGATTGCTGAGTGCACTGCTGACTGATTCTGCAGCTGTCTTTTGTCAGTGTAGGGACAGGATGCTGTGCAGAGCAGGGACAGTCAGTTGAATCACTAGCTATTACTATTAGGTCCACAAAGGTCCTTTTAAGGACTGGTATAGGTGTACAGTATATAGGATGCTGGTGATTGCTGATTGCACTGCTGCCCGATTCTGCAGCTGTCTTTTGTCAGTGTAGGGACTGAGGGACAGTCTGCAAATCACTAGCTACTAGGTCCACAAAGGTCCTTTTAAGGACTGGTATAGGTGTACAGTATATAGGGTTGTACACGTATAATCTACTTTCTTTTAAATATAGAAATAATAGTATACTTGACTGCTGACCGATTCTGCAGCTGTCTTTTATCAGTGTAGGAACTGAGGGACAGTCTGCAAATCACTAGCTACTGGGTCCACAAAGGTCCTTTTAAGGACTGGTATAGGTGTACTATTTGGTGTGCAGTATATAGGTGTGTAATACACGTATAAAAAACTTGCACATATAGAAAGCATAGTATAGTGCATTTCCACTGTGCAGCATTGTGACTGCTGAGTGGTTCTGCAGCGCTACTACAGAGAGTGACCAACGCAATAGAAAAAAAAAGTATTATGATTGGTGTGATAGACCAGTGGCCCCCAAAAACGACAGATTGAAGCGGGGTGTTATAAACCTTCTTCCACATACATACTGCACTTCTTGAGAGACTTTTGTCACAGGGTCATTTAAAAAATGACAGGCAGAGGAAGAGGCAGGCCCTTCCGCAAGGGTGGTAGGGGTAGGGCAGGAGCAACAGACTTGAGCCAAAGTGGAAAATGGCAGAAGGTGCGTGCGGTTACGTCAAAGGACTCACCAGACTTGGTTGAGTGGCTCACTCAGCCTTACTCTTCTGCACCCTCCTCATCCTCTCGATCTACACCCTCTTCACTCTCTGTTGTGTGCACCCCCAAAGACACTACCCCCAACACCACCACCACCATATACCTTCCGCTTGAGTTACAGGAATTATTTTACGATCCATCACAGGACATTGCCGATGCCCAGCCACTCTTGGCATTGGATCAGGAAGAGGAGGTAGCAACAACCGCCACTCAGCAGTCTGACGACAGTACCCAGATCGGCCCAAGGAGGAGGTTGGTCCCCGCTGTTGCTGCCTACTCCGAGATCTCTAATTATAGTGGTGGGGAAGGTTACGTCAATGATGACATGTCTAGTGATGTCACGTGGGTGCCCACAAGATCTCGGTGCTGGTGTCAGTGCTCTCTATCTCGGTGCTGGTGTCAATGCTCTCTATCACGGTGCTGGTGTCAGTGCTCTCTATCTTGGTGCTGGTGTTAGTGCTCTCTATCACGGTGCTGGTGTCAGTGCTCTTTATCTCGGTGCTGGTGTCAGTGCTCTTTATCTCGGTGCTGGTGTCAGTGCTCTCTATCACGGTGCTGGTGTCAGTGCTCTCTATCATGGTGCTGGTGTCAGTGCTCTCTATCACTGTGCTGGTGTCAGTGCTCTCTATCACGGTTCGGATGATCATCTCCTGCACCATCTTCATAGCCTGCCCTGACCTTTCCTCTCCTCCATGGCCTTCATGCACTCCTGAATTGTCAAAATTTCACAGATAAAAAAGAAACCATTCCGCTCCTCCATGGCCTTCATGCGCTCCTGAATTGTCAAAATTTCACAGATAAAAAAAGAATGCTTGTCATTGTCGATCCCAGATTCACTTAATACTTTTGTTATGTCAGTGTCCATGTGGTGGGAATATGTGTGCACATCTAGTAAGTATTTTGTGGCTGAAAATATGACCTGTAGATTTTTAAGTATTGCCTGCCATTAAACTCAATGGGGCCCGCCGCAAACTTTTGGCCACGTTTACAGTTCGCGTCCGCGAAACGTCCCGTCGGAAGTTTGTCCATCACTACTCTAGATCTCTCTGATTCCAGGACCTTGTTCCGCTCCCTTTTAAATGTACTTCTCAGGTTAGCAGTCTTTTGCTTGATGTAGTTGGTGTCTGCCCTGGGGTACACAGATTTGACCAGGTCAGCCAGTTTCTCCAAAACTGCCATCCTCAATGTTTTATTTGAGTAGTCTCTACTCTTGGCCTTCCAGAGACAGGACAGCTCCCGGTACAGGTCAATGAATTGGGGGAGACATTCAGGTGAAGTAAATGTATCCTTCACGATAAATGATATGATGCCTGCAAGACAGAACACAAGACAAACCATAATGTCTGGCTTAACCCATAATCTGGTCCAAATACAGGCCTTAATGTAAGCAGTATAGGCCACTACCCACCTATGCCCCAATTTCCAATTGTACCTTCATTTTATGCCTTGGCAATCGTTCATCCTCCGCTCACTCCAAGATCGTTCCTACGGCCTTTCCATCGTCTGTGCATTTTGGCTTAATACACACTGCGCATGCGTCAAAGTCCACTCTCAGTGCGTCATGACACTGGGGCGTGACCATCTTCTGCATGCGACACACACGGCGGAACATTCGGGAGGGACAACATGGCGGATTCAGAGGATTACAGCCAGCCCCGCGGTGGTGGAGCTCATAGGCGGCACAAAGCAACCCTCATGAGCAAGGGTGAGATGGTGGAGATGGTGCGCATCCTAGAGAAGCACGATTATGACTGCAAGCTGCGCAATTACGAAAGGCCCAGCATCATTGAACATCAATGGACATAATTTTGGAGAAAGTCATCGCCGTTTTGCAGTGCACATATTCAGTGGAACGATCAAAGGACCAAATCCGAAAACGATGGTCTGATCTCAAACACCGTGAAGAAGACCAGATGGAGTACAAACATCAGATCATAAAAAAGTAAGCAATATTACGATCTAAACTATATGTATATGTGTAAATTAGCTGTCTGTATATGTTCTTTCTCCAAGTAAAGCTTTTCAAAAATCTTTGTGTGACTTGGGATTCCAAAGATGAAGCATATATGAACAATTCTTATTTGGTCATGTTTTTGACCATTCCTTTTTTTTTTTGTTTTTTTTTCTTTCAACAGGGAAGCACAAGGGACGAAGAAAGGCTACCCTCACTCGGGCCCCAGCAGGGGAGGAAACAAGGCCATCTTCCCCCCAAAAATTCAAGTGTCAACTTCAAATACACGAATTTAGCCACCGACAGGGGCGTTTCGAGGTGGGCCAACGGCCATGGGCTTAGGGCAGAACTTAAGGGGTAAAGAACACTTTCTGGTTGCTGCCTGGCTCATCAGTGCCCGTTAATGCAGTCTTGCCAGTGTAGACATGGACAGAGAACAGGCCCTGGGGCTCCCAGTCACACAGAGTCATGCCTGCTAGGATGGTCATTATATATCCTGTATCCCATAGGAAACAAGAGGGGTGGGGGGCATCTGCAGGACTTTTTCAATGTTGGCACTTGTTAAGTGTTTTCCCTCTGGAAAATGTCATCATCTTCCCTTTTCTATGCATTTTTCACAGAAAAAAAACAGAGTGTGGCATGGTGGAGTACACTAGTCAGGCGCAAACATCGACATCAGACCAAGTGCAAGGTTGGTCAACTAATGTAGCAAAATGGATGCTAGAAACAGATGGGACTTGGGATGGCTTTATGAATGATATATTGTTTCTTTTTAGAGGAAAGCTCACCCAGGATGTTTCTTTGGAGCCATGGGATCTGACTCCTGGACCCAGCACAGACATTGCCATTGTGGACGTCAAATCCCCTGATGCGAGTCACAGTGAGGGCCAAAGCAAACCAGAAGAGGAAGAAAGTATTCGGGAGCCTCATGTTTGCGCAAGTAAGTATGCTTGGAATCTTGCTTCAAATGTGTATACATTTCGAATATTTAGATGTCCAAACCAAACAGCCCCTCCACACATTAGCAAAGTATGTAGTGCTTTAACATTAGCATGGAGAAGGAAGAGGTGGAAGGAGCTGGTAGTGTTGTTAGGTACCCGAGTTTGGGGGACCCGGGCACCAGATTACAGAGTATTTGCAGTGTGTACATTCCTAGTAGTGTAGGTGTCTGAAGGGCAAGCAGGTTGCAAGAAACAATAGACTGGGTAGGTAAGTTTTTCCTGAATTTGAAAAGTACCTTGACCATAACTCACTATGTAGGGGCTTAGCCACTTGACCATCATTCCTTTAATACTTTTTACTCTTCTTACTAAGTCATGATCTTCCACAATGCACTATTGGCAGAATGAGTGCAGATATGTTGCATTGTTTGAAGGAACTGGAGCAAATCAAGGAGGCTGCCACTGCTTTACAGCAAAGAATAAGAGATTTTGTGGACATGCTTTTAATTTCCTCTTGCCTGATCTGAAGTTTATTGTTCCACTTGTTGGCTCCTGTTTGCCCTTTTACTAATTACCAGGTTTTTATGACTTTTGAATGTGAAAGTTTAGGGACAGAACTCAGTGTTTCCACGAAACACAGACAACAGTAGTTCAAATGAAATAGGAGTTTATGATCTATAAAAATTATAAATGGTCAGCTACAATTTGCTGCCAAGCCACTGCCCCTCCACCCACAAAATATTCCAGGTATTTCTGCCATAAATCTTTTATGAGGGCAATCCAGCATGGTCATTTTCAATAGCTGTCAGCACTCTCACAGATGGACAAGCTGCAGCCTTTTCAGCTGGGCCTGCCACTGCAGGCTCCACATCACTTGGCAGTGAAGTTAGGTAGCTGGTAGCATCCTCCTTAAAAAAATATGTAGAATACAGCAGCACAGGACCACATGGTTTATCTTGTAGAGTGCCGGGTTAATTGTATTTAAAAACAACCTGAAATGACTAGGATGTCAAAGGCATTTTCAACCACCCATCTGGCATGAGAGAGCCTGTAATTAAAGATTCTCTGCTCTGGAGGGAGGTTCTTCATAGGAAATGGCTTCATCAGATTTTCCCCCAGAGCAAAGGCATCATCTGCCACAAAAACAAAATTGGTGCCCTCAACATTCTCCTCGGCAGGTGACAAGTTTAAGGTGCCATTCTGGAGCCACTTGTAGAACTCTGTCTGCATAATCATTCTCCATCAGAGTTGCGACCGTCCTTCCCAACATCCAAATACAATAACTTGTAGTTGGCAAACACTAAAGCTAGCATGACTATGCTGCAAAAACCCTTATAATTAAAATAATAGGTGCCAGTGTTGGGTGGTGGTACAATAAGGACATGCTTGCCATCAATAGCACCACCACAGTTGGGAAAATCCCACTGATGATGGAACTGGGCTTCAATATCCTGCCATTGCTCTGGGTTGGAAGGAAACTGTGGATTAAAAAAAGAAATTACTACTTCTGCACATAACATTGCAAGCAGGTTTGACACAGACATGCTTAGCCAACATAAGGATACACGTAAATGAGTATTTAAAGACAAAAGTGGAAGGTCAACTTATCTGATTCCCCTTCTGGAGGCCCATTAGATAAACTTTAGGGGGGAGGTAATGGGGGGATGTTTTGGACAGGTAACCCTCTCCACTTCCATGCGAGCTGTTTGCATAAATAATCAGTGATACTTTGGCGAGCCCCTCCTTATGCCCTGTACACGCGACCAGTTTTCCCGTTGGAATAAACTCTGAAGGTTTTTCCGATGGAGTTCCGATGGAATTCCGCTGAAACTGTCTTGCATACACACGATCACACCAAAGTCCGACCGTCAAGAACGCAGTAACGTACAACACATACGACAGGACTAGAAAAATAAAGTTCAATAGCCAGTAGCTAACAGCTTCCGTCTCGTACTTGCTTCAGAGCATGCGTCGTTTTTGGTCCGTCGGAACAGCATACAGACGACCAGTATTCCTGATAGGAATTGGTTCTATAGGAAATATTTAGAACATGTTCTATTTCTAGGTCCGTCAGAATTTTCAACGTAAAAAGTCAGATGGGACATACATACGATCGGAATATACAATGAAAATCTCCCGTCTGACTTTTTCTGTCAGACATTCCGCTTGTGTGTACGCGGCATAACTTACACTATTGGCAGCCCAGTGGACAGGTAAGAAGTGTCATAATCTAAAAAGCTGGATACACACAGTTCAAATTGCAGCACATTTTAACAATTATGATTTAACCAATCAATATAATAGGAGACAAAAACGTAATAAGTTTCAAATTGTAGGTAATCAGGTAGGCCTTTGCACTACATGGTCTGGTGAATTTATACAGAAATTTGAACACAAAAGAGGGATAGTGTGTATGAGTTTTGCAAAGTCAGCAGCTAGAGTATTTAGATCTGTTGACTTCACATTTCCAGGTTCCAAATGAGTTTGGGCCCAAAAAAATTGCCTTTTGTACCCATTTTAGGGGTTGTTTAGGGTAAGCCCCAAAATGTAGCTGACAAAAAACATTGTTAAGTTACCAGGCTAGGTGTGTATGGGCCCAGGATAGCATGCTGGGGAGGTTAGTGAAGGGAAATATGCATGTGGGCCAAAAAGGGAGCAGGGAAAGCTTACAGCATGCATGAGGACAAAGAGGACATTCACAGCATATTACAATCATGGTAATTATGGAATGATGGAATAAATACAATACATTAGCAAACATTAAATACATAGAATGTGATGTTAAAGGATAAAACTTACCTTAATATAGTCCTTCTGCAGGACTTGAATGATGGCTGAGCAGGTCTCTGGAATAATGATTACCAGAGCCTGGTGAGGAGAACCCAGTCGTGAACTTGAGGTCCTGGAGATTTCTCCCCATGGCCAAGTACCACGAGGTGGCTATGAGCCTTTTCTCTGGAGTGATGGAAAGCCTCATACATGTGTCCTGCTTTTTAATATAGGGGGTGATCAGTGCCAAGAGTTGGTGAAAGCAGGGGTCCGTCATCGGGAGATAATTTCCGAAAATCATCCGGATTATTCTCCTGGAGCTCCCGCAGCAATGGCATATGACATAATTGGTCATGATTAAGCAACCAATTTTTGGTCCAAGAACTCCTCCTCCTCCTGTTCTTGGCCTGGAATTGGGTCAAAGCAATAACTCCTAGCCCAATAATCATACATTCTCTCCTCCGATTACGCAACATGGCTGGTTGATGAACAGCCATTCAGAAACGAAATGAAAAGTGCGAATCAACACTCATCAAACTTCTACTAACACAAAATTAGCAGAAGTCCAAAGGGTGGCGCTTGAGAAATGAAGCTCCTCTTTATAGTCTTGCAGTGTGCCTTGTGAACCATTAGTATACAAGACAAGATCTTGGCACACTCCCTTTTGACAAAAATCAGATGCTCGGTTGGCCAGCAATTGTACCGCGTTTACGAGGCTTTAGACTGGGATGCTAATAAAGCTCATGTGCGTGTAAAGGCAGGCGCCCAAATACTTTTTACAATATAGTGTACTTTATGGTGAAGAAAAGAAGGCTACCACGTAAAAAAATGTCTAGCTGATGAATAGTAACACACACTGACTAGCCATTTTGTCCTAATGTTTACTGTATAGTAAAGGAATCATTTGCTTGCCAATCGTAACCCTCGCAGTTTTTCTTTCAGACACTTTTCATGCACAGGGCCTAATTCCTCTTCTGTGCTTACAAACAGCCCCCATACATTTTGCTAAAATAACCAATGTGAGAAGTGTGCCCTTTTGGTTATTTGAAAAAGCAGAAGTGGAATTAAATTGAGTCATGCAGAAAAAAAGCAATTGAAGCAGAGACAAGAAAAACCTGCATCACGTTTATATATATTTTCACTTTTCAGCTGGCGGCTGATGCAAAGACTGCTGATTACAGCAATAGTGCAGGAGGACTCCGTACACCTGCTGAAAGCTATTTCACTCCTCACAAGCCGTTTTTGGTCAAGCTGAAATACAGTTTTAATAGAAAACATGCAATTATGAGGTTATTTTTCTTCAGGGAAAATCTATACTAGAGCTTCTTAAACAAAACATTGTATTATATTGGCTTGTATTGTTTAATGAATATTTAGAGAGAAAAAATGTTGTGCTGGAAAAATAGCTTCTGAAGAAATATTGACTTAATTATTTCGGATAGGACCTTTTGGAGGCTGGAAAAACATGTCTTCCTTATTATATACTGCTTGACTGGAATGCTGCTTTTTATGTGCTCTTTGTACATTAACATGGCAAAGGCATTAGCTATCATTTACTAACTTTGTATTACGAAGACTCAAAGAGTACCTTTTCATAGATGAACCTGCTTTCCACCTAGCACATACATAGGAGTGATATCATATATTTTGTTTAGAAATTGGTCCTCCTGTGTACCAGTGGTGACCGGTTCTGTATATTTGAGGGGCAAGGGCAGCAAACAAGACACCTGTCCGCCACTCCACCCCCGTTGCTTGTCGCCTGCCCCCACCAGCCCCACACTTACCCCCTCTAGGCAGATTCGGCTCCTTCCTGTTAGGCTGTTTTTCATCCAGTGTCACCAGCTTCACCGTGGCTTCCTCCCCTGTGGCTTACCTCCTCCTTCCCTCAGTGGCCAATACCATCGCTTCTCCTCTCGGCCAATTGGGTCTTAAGACCCGTTTTCCTGCGATGCATAGTAGTCCATTATGCTTTACCTTTGCAGGGAATCAGGGAATGAAAGAGGAAGTAAACCCATCAGGGTTTACTTCCTCTTTAAAAACCCAGGAAGTCAGCACAGCAAAGGAATGGTGGGAGACTCTCATAATGAGCATAGCACAGGGATGGTGGGAGCTCCTCATAATGAGCACAGCAGGGGTACAGCCCTAGGAGGAAGTCAGCACAGCACAGGGATGGTGGGAGCCCCTCATAATGACCACAGCAGGGGTAAGCCCTAGGAGGAAGTCAGCACAGCACAGGGATGGTGGGAGCCCTTCATAATGAGCAGAGCAGGGGTACAGCCCCAGGAGGAAGTCAGCACAACACAGGGATGGTGGGAGCCCCTCATAATGAGCACATCAGGGGTACAGCCCAAGGAGGAAGTCAACACAGCACAGGGATGGTGGGAGCCCCTCATATTGAGCATAATGAGTCGACAACTGCCATATTGAGAAAGGTATTTTTTGCTTTTTAAATTCATCAGAACGAATGTTCGTAATTGTTATGAAAAGTTAACGAACCTAACAAAAATTTGTATTTCGTACGAATCCAAATTGAATTTCGGACATGAATTAGGAAATATGAATTAACGGCTAATGTGAAACAGAACGGCATGAAATTAAACAAATTTATTGACGACGCACATGTCCAGTCTGTTTACAGAGGTCTGCGCCTTGCAGGATCTCATTGAATTGGTTTCAGAATCTAGTCCTTGTCTCAGTGATCCCACTGATATACAAAACAAGATCCCATTCAGATTGAGATCGGACTTCTATACGGTGGCATCAAGAGGCAAGGATCTCAATCTTTTTCAAAAACTCGTAGAGAGGGATCTGACCCATCTGGCTCTGGGTTGTCGGAGAGGTCCTTAAGTTCTTAAAAGGAGAGGAAATTACAATTAATTTGAATAATCTATTAGAATAAGTTATTTGAACACTTTACTCAAGTTGGTTCAGTTTTACTTTCACATATTTGTTCTATTTTATACACATTCATGTGCACTTCTCTAAATCACACATGTTTATCACGTCTGCCAATTGAGTTGATTCAATTCAATTGATTATCTAATCAGCTAATTGAATTCAATCAACCACACATGGAGTCACATGTCTAATATATTTTAGTATATATGAAATGTGTCAGTCGTTTGTCCTATTTTCTACTGTGGCTTGTATTTTTGGATTTCTTAAAATAAAGGCTATATTCCAGAGTGTGCCTGTCCAGAATGTTTCCTTGCCTCATGAATAGTCCAATAGTCTTTGGTAAATCAACCCCAATGTGTGGTGCAATCTGCAGTGTTACTTAAAAGAATAAAACAAAGAAAAACCAACGTGCAAATAAATCACTGCATCCCCCTGTCCTCATAGTAAAATTAAAAAGTTAGGCACACACTGGTTAGGGCAACTATCCTTGATTAAAACTGTCTCATGCTGGCCAATTTTAATCTGTTCTATCATCTGAGGTTTCTGAATTCCTAATGAGAGTTAAAGAGATAGAAAGTGACCAGCAGCAGGGCAATTTATACATCAGTGGGTACAGGGACAGCTTCAGTGAACTACTTGCCAATTTTTATCTGTTGCTTAATGCAGGCCTATTCCCACTTGATATAAAAAAGGGGGCCCTGCTGAAACATGTGTCCCTACCTGAAAAAAAAAAAAAAATCCAGAATAAAATGAATCATATTGGGGTCTGCCGTTGTCTAGAAGCCAGGCCAAAAAAATTATAAATTCCACAGCCAATTATGCCCTGCCAGTATAAACTGCCACTTAGCCTGCCCATGGATATCATACTGTTCTGTAACGCCATGCACATTTTTTATTCATTCCTCATGCATGTTATTTAAAATATTTTATAGTGTTTGTAAACCATTACATATACAGTGCCCAGTGAAGTGACTGACTTCAGGTGATACACAGAGATTAAACAAATCTTCCTACATAAGTTGTACCTATTTATCTGCAGTCTTCTCTTCTTTACATCTGTTCAAAGTCCAGAATTTATAAATCGTGTCTGCGCTTTCAAAAAAAGGGGACGGGAGATGTAGAGCTGATTGAAGGAAGGGACACACCCTTCCTTCACAGGAAGTGTGCTTAAGGCTGTCAATCACAGGCTGGAGCTCCCTCCCCTGTCACTTTTTTCCTCTTGGTGCCAGGAAAGCTTGTCAGACATGATTTTTTTCAGACAGCAAAGGAATGAAGCAGCAGACAGAAATGATACTTAGTGCTCTAAATTGAGACAAGCACACACTATAGAGGGATATGCTATGTTCTTATTTCATGTCTGAGGTTTACAACTACAGTAAAAACCTTGGATTGCGAGCATAATTCGTTCCGGAAACATGCTAGTAATCCAAAGCACTCGTATATCAAAGCAAATTTTGCCCCATAAGCAATAATGAAATCTCAGATGATTCCTTCCACAACCATTTATTCATAGCTCCTTCTGTTTATGCTCCATATAAAAAGATTATAGCAATGTGATAGGCTGTGTAACCATAAAATGTCCATCCACAAATGGAAGCCTCCATAAGAGGATTAGAAGTCAAATCCAGCAGGAGCTACACAGTATAAAAGAGAAGAGAGGCGCCTCTAAGTGTAGCAATATGGTTTATGGTTACATTTAATGAAGTTACAACATTTAGCAACTCACATGGTTGATGATTAACCATGGGGTAAAGCTGTCCACATAGACCATCCTTTGCACTGCCGGCTCTCACTGCAGTCTGCAATCATGACCGGGAAGACTATCCTGCAGTAGAGCGCTCTTAAAGCGAGGCTTGAAGCTCTGGTAGAGAGCAGAGTGGAAGGGAGGATGTTGATGGTGGTGAAGAGGATGGTCTATGTAGACAGCTTTACCTCGGATGCCCGCATATTTCGATGTGCACGTTTTATTCATCAACCCTGTCAGTTGCTAAATGGTGTACCTTTATTAAATGTAACCATATTGCTACACTTAGAGGCACTTCTCTTCTCTTTTATACTCTTTTATACTCTGTAGTAGGGATGAGCTTTGTGTTTGAGTCGAACGTACGTTCGACTCGAACATCGGCTGTTCGCCCGTTCGGCGAATTCCGAACATTATGGGCCGTTCGCGCCAAATTCGTGTGGCGCTCACGGCACACAATGCACTGCGTCATCGCAGTGCATTGCTGGCTCATGATTGGCCAAGCATGCACTGTGACCCCGCATGCTTGGCCAATCACAGCGCCAGCAGCGAGGAGAGCCATGATTGGCCACAGGCAGGATGCCTGTGGCCAATCATAGCTCAGGCTGTGTAGTACACGCCCCACACTATATAAGGCCGCCAGCGCGGCGGCCTTGTGTAGTGTGTTGGCGTCTGAAGCAGTTAGTGGGTGTTCTGTGTACCTTCAACACAGTATACACCGATCGTTATCGGCCGATTTTCGATCTTGCTCTTCTGTAGTGGTTGTTGTCTGCTTGTCCTGACCGCAGTATACACCGCTATATTCACCTCACCTATATAGCTAGTAATCTATCTTTTATAATAGAGCTTGCAGTCAGTAGTGTTAGGAGCTTGTGCGTGCTGTCTGCATGCTCTGTACCCTGTACACACCGCTATATCCACCTACATAGCTCTTCTCTATTTGAGCCCACTTGCCATCTGCAGGAGTTATTGGAAGTTGTGTGTGCCTCCAGCACAGCACAGTATACATCTGTATATACCCCTTTATCTCTGGTGTTCTATAAAAAAGGCATCTGCAGGAGTTAGTGGGTGTTTTGTGCCTCCAGCACAATATACACCTGTATCTACCCTTTATTGCTGTTCTCTAATAGAGCCATCTGCAGGGCTTAGTGGGTGTTGTGTGACTCTATTACAGTATACCCCTTTATCTCTGGTGTTCTATAATAAAGACATCTGCAGGGCTTAGTGGGTGTTGTGTGACTCCATTACAGTATACCCCTTTATCTCTGGTGTTCTATAATAAAGGCATCTGCAGGAGTTAGTGGGTGTTGTGTGCCTCCAGCACAATATACACTACCCAACTGCTGTTTTACCCAACTCCCTTCAGGCCATTACCATGTCTGGAAGGCCAGCAAGGAGAGGCAGACAGGTGCGAGGCGATAAAAGAGGGCAAGCAGGCTCTGTGTCTAGAGACAATAGTGCTGGTCGTGGACGCGGTGCATTGTCATCAGCACGTGGCCATGGGACACGCTTGTCCTTCTTTTCGGCAGCTGGACATGTTGAACCGCAACATGCCAATGACTTGGTAGAGTGGATGACCAAGCCCTCTTCATCCTCCTCATCCTCTCTCACCCAGTCTCAGGGTACTAGCAAAGCAGCTGCCAACGCATCGTCTTCCCTCGTCTCAATGTCATCATCAGTGACTCCTTCCCTAGACCCACCACGTCCTCCTGAGGAGTCTCCTGAACTCTTTGAGCCCAGTGTTGGGTACATGCTCCAGGAGGATGCCCAGTGTTTTGTAGCCTCTGATGATGACACTCAGCTAGAGGAAGGCAGTAGCGTGAATGCAGAGAGAGGGGATGCTCAAGAAGGACAGCAATCTGGCAGTCATGTTCCACAAGCTGCAGCATATTGCCAGGTTTGCTACAGCGATGAAGAGGGAGGGGATGATGAGGGCACTGACTCCACGTGGGTGCCTGGTAGGAGAGAGGAGGAGGAGGAGGAGGAGGAGGAGGCACATGTCCCACGAGGCAGGATGCCCTCCGGGGGCCAGCTTAGGGGCAGCACACCGACTGAATCACACCGCAGAGCTCCGCCTGTGCAGGGCGCTGCCTCTGCGCGTTATTCTAAAAGTTCTTTGGTGTGGGCCTTTTTTGAGACGAGTGCATCAGATCGCCCCGCTGCTATTTGCAACATATGTCTCAAGCGTATCTCGCGTGGCCAAAACATCAGCCGCTTGGGCACCACATGCTTGACCAGACATATGTTGACCTGCCATGCAGCTCGTTGGCAAGCGTACCTCAAAGACCCACACCAAAGAACAAAGCGGACCTCTCCTTGCTCCTCATCAGCTGGCATCTCCAACCCCACTAGACCTTCAGTCCTCTCTGAAACCTGCTCTGAGAGGAATGAAGGTGTAGAATTAGGTGTGTTACAGCCAAGTGCTTCTGGGCACTCTGCTAGCAGTACACCCACGTCCGATTATAGCAGGCAAATGTCCCTGCCCCAGCTGCTGGACCGGTGAAA
Organism: Lithobates pipiens; assembly: GCF_037356315.1. Classification (NCBI taxonomy): domain Eukaryota; kingdom Metazoa; phylum Chordata; class Amphibia; order Anura; family Ranidae; genus Lithobates; species Lithobates pipiens. The sequence goes on from NW_027507903.1 coordinate 25,074,614, forward strand.
GAAGTTCACTCCCAGCCATCCACATGCTCAGCGGTTGAATGCTAGCTTGGCTAAATTGCTAGCACTTCAACTGCTGCCTTTTCAGTTGGTAGACTCGGCCCCCTTCCATGAGTTTGTACAATGTGCGGTTCCTCAGTGGCAGGTCCCCAAACGCCACTTTTCCTCACGGAAGGCGATTCCGGCTCTCTACCGGCATGTGGAAGGCAATGTCCTTGCCTCGCTGGACAGGGCGGTCAGCGGTAAGGTGCATATTACCGCTGACTCATGGTCCAGCAGGCATGGACAGGGACGTTACCTGTCTTTCGCGGCCCATTGGGTCACTCTTCTGGCAGCTGGGAAGGATGCAGGACAAGGTGCAGTAGTGTTGGAGGTTGTTCTGCCACCACGCCTCCAAAATGCTACTATTGGTTGTGACACACCTCTCTCCTCCACCCCCTCCTCTTCTTCTTCCTACATGGCCTCTTCCAGTGCTCTGTCCTCAGAACCAGCGGTGCACCCTAGGCGTTCCAGGGGCTACGCAAGTACGCAGGCAAAATGATGCCATGCCGTGCTTGCGCTGGTTTGTTTGGGGGACAGGAGCCACACTGGGGCAGATGTTTTGTCAGCTCTGCAGGGGCAGGCCGAGAGGTGGTTGACGCCACGCCAGCTTAAGCCAGGAATGGTGGTTTGCGACAATGGCACCAACCTCCTCTCCGCCCTCCGACAGGGACAACTGACCCATGTGCCCTGTGTAGCTCACGTCCTTAACCTGGTGGTGCAGCGGTTCTTGGACAGGTACCCACCGGCTTACAGGATGTCCTGAAGCAGGCCAGGAAAGTCTGTGTGCATTTCCACCGATCATTTAATGCCTTTTCTCAGCTGACTGAGCTCCAAAAGGAGTTGAACCTGCCCAAGAACCACCTTATATGTGACATGCCCACCAGGTGGAACTCAACGTTGGCCATGCTGCAGCGGCTGCACACACAGCAGAGGGCCATCAATGAGTACCTGTGCGACTACGGCACTAGGACAGGGTCAGGGGAGCTCGGTTTTTTCTCACCACGCCAGTGGGGCATGATCAGGGATGCATGCACTGTCCTGTTACCGTTTGAGGAGGCCACAAGGATGGTGAGCAGTGACAGTGCATGCATCAGTGACACTGTACCTCTTGTTCCCCTCTTGGAGCATACGCTGCGTGGAATAATGGACAGGGCACTTGAGGCAGAACAGAGGCAGGAAGAGGAGGACTTCCTTGCCTCTCAAGGCCCACTTTATCCAGACAGTGTTCCTGCTGTGCCACCCATCACACAGGAAGAGGATGAGGAGGAGGAAGAGGAGGAGGAGGATGATTGTGTCAGCATGGAGGTGGAGGCTGGCACTCAGCTTTAGCAGCAGCAGCAGTCTTTTAGGGATTATTTACAGTCCCAAGAAACACGTGGACTTGTACGTGGCTGGGAGGAGGTAGCTGCGGATCATGTTGTCCTTAGTGACCCTGAGGACTCCGGACCGAATGCCTCAGCTAACCTACGCTGCATGGCCTCCCTGATCCTGCAAAGCCTGCGGAAGGATCCTCGTATTCTTCGGATCAAGGAGAGGGACCATTACTGGCTGGCCACTCTCCTTGATCCACGGTACAAGGGTAAGGTTGCCGACCTTATCTTGCCATCGCAGAGGGAGCAGAGGATGAGACATCTCCGGGAGGCCTTGCAGAAAGGTCTGTGCAACGCGTTCCCAGAGACTGGGAGGTTACAAACTCCTGGTCCTGGACAACGTGTTGCTGAGGCATCGGTCAGAAGGAGCGGTGGAGAAGGTGGCCGTCTGACTGATGCTTTCAGACAATTTTTTAGTCCGCAGCCCCAAGGTATGATCGGTTCCAGCAACCATCGCCAGTGTCTGATTTACATGGTGCAGGAATACCTAGGGGCAAGGTCAGACTTGGACACCTTTCCCACCGAAAATCCTCTGGCTTACTGGGTCTTGAGGATGGATCACTGGCCAGAGCTTGCACAGTATGCAATTGAGCTACTGGCCTGTCCTGCATCCAGCGTTCTTTCGGAACGCACCTTCAGTGCTGCTGGTGGCTTTGTTACCGATCACAGGGTGCGCCTGTCCACCGAATCAGTTGATCGACTGACCTTCATCAAGATGAATCAGTCTTGGATCACCCACAGCTACCAAGAACCTGAAGCTGATGTAACCGAATAATTTTTTTTGAAATATCACATCCCTTCAAGACTGCCTATGCTGATGCTGAGTGACTGTCCTGTTATGTTGATTGTCTATCCTCTTCCTCCTCCGCTGATATGTTGGAAGAACATTTCTAGCTCTGGGTGATGCCATCAGCCCAATTTTTCTGCCCCTGTTTAACAGGGGCGTTTAATTACAATTTTTGATGCAATGCTTTTCAGCAGGGCTAATTCCTGCAATAAAACTAGAGTATATGGGAGAGGTTGCAGTGTGGTGGCACCAGCACCAGTGCCTAAGGCCCAATTTTTCTGCCCCTGTTTAACAGGGGCGTTTAATTACAATTTTTGATGCAATGCTTTGCAGCAGGGATAATTCCTGCAATAAAACTAGAGTATATGGGAGAGGTTGCAGTGTGGTGGCACCAGCACCAGTGCCTAAGGCCCAATTTTTCTGCCCCTGTTTAACAGGGGCGTTTAATTAAAATTTTTGATGCAATGCTTTGCAGCAGGGCTAATTCCTGCAATAAAACTAGAGTATATGGGAGAGGTTGCAGTGTGGTGGCACCAGCACCAGTGCCTAAGGCCCAATTTTTCTGCCCCTGTTCAACAGGGGCGTTTAATTACAATTTTTGATGCAATGCTTTGCAGCAGGGCTAATTCCTGCAATAAAACAAGAGTATATAGGAGAGGTTGCAGTGTCGTGGCACCAGCACCAGTGCCTAAGGCCCAATTTTTCTGCCCCTGTTTAACAGGGACATGTAATTACAATTCTTGATATAATATTTCACAGGAGGGCCCGTTCCTGTGCCCACCCAGAGTAACTGTGAGGACTTATAGTGTTGTGGCACCAGCACCACAACCACCAAAGGTCAATTTTTCTACCACTGTTCAACAATGGCATGTAATTACAATTCTTGATATAATCGTTCACAGCAGGGCGCTCCAGCGCCCACCAAGAGTCACTTTGAGGGCTTATAATGTTGTGGCAAAACCAACACCTTGTTCTGCCATTTCTGCAGAGCATATAGGGCAGGCCCATACTTTCAAACATCCAACTTACAAACATCTCCTACTTTCAAACGGAAGGAGACAACAGCAAGTGAGATGAAAATAGATGTACGACAAAACAAATTATACAGGGGTGATAACCCTTCCCTATGTTTTCCAAAAAGCTTAAAAATTGTTTTTTTGACTGGAGCTACACTTTAAAAATGTACCAGTTGAAAATTACAAACAGATTTAACTTAACCCAACAAACCTACACAGTCCCTGTCTTGTTTGCACCGCCTGTATACTGCTGTTCTGAGTATATAGGGCCTGGGGGCCACACGCATTTCCTTTTTTTAATATGGGTACTGGGTTCCCCTTAATATGCGTACAAGACCCAAAGGGGCTGGTAATGGGCAGGGAGGGCTACCCATGCCATTTTTCTCAATGATTTTCAACCATATTGCAGGAACCAGATATAACATTAAAACCGCAAGCAGTTTTAAATGGTGTTATTTCCGTTTAATGTCATTTTGTGCAGGGACTGTTCTAAACACGGGAAACACGTGGCACTTCACAGGCATACTACAGACACCCCCAGGCACCATATTTAAAGGAATATTTCACTTTTTTTTTTTCACTTTAATCGTCATTAAAATCAGTGCTCACGCCAAAACAGCCATTTTTAAAAACATTTTAGGCATTGACCCATGTCCCCTGGGGCAGGAGCCAGGTCCCCAAACCCTTTTTAGGACAGTATATTGCATATTAGCCGTTAAAATTAGCACTTTTAATTTCAAACGTTCGAGTCCCATAGACTTCAATGGGGTTCTAAAGTTCGTACGAATTTGGGGTCCGTTCAAAAGTTCTGGTGCAAACCGAACCGGGGGGGGTGTTCGGCTCATCCCTACTATGTAGCTACTGCTGGATTTCGCTTCTAATCCTCTTGTGGAGGCTTCTATTTGTAGATAGACATTTTATGGTTACAGAACCTATCACATTGCTATAATCTTTTATATGGACTATAAACTGAAGTACTTATGAATAAATGGTTGTGGAACAAATCATTTGAGTTTTTATTATGGGGAAATTCGCTTTGATATACAAGTGCTTTGGATTACAAGCATGTTTCTGGAACAAATTATGCTTGCAATCCAAGGTTTTACTGTACATTCTTTTCAACTTGTTAATGTGAATGCAGAAAATACCACATTATGGCCAGTAGATGACACTGACTATCAAAGGAAATAAGTATGCTCTGTCATGGTTATGCAATAATTTGTCTGCTTACCTGTTCCCATGTGTTCATCTAGAGACCAGCCGACCCTCACCTGTCTGCTTTTGTAATCCATCCTCTGGCATGGCTCCACCCTAGCTCCTATCAGGGAGCTCTATATTAACCTGTGCACTGCAGGCCAGCCCTGCTGATCAACCTTTGTGTGTTAGCTTCCTGTTGCCTGCCGTGCGCTCTTCTGTTGTTTTCCGTTACCGACTTTGGCGTGTCTTTGACTATCCCTGTTTGCCTGTGATCCTGACCTTTTGGCGTGTCCCTGACTATTCCTGTCTGCTTGTGGCCCCAACCTTGGCTTTGTCCCTCACTTTCCCTATCCTCCTGTTGCCTACTGTGGGTGTGAGCTGGGGGACCCTGGGGGTCGCGACCTGGAGCCAGTTGCAGCCAAGTCCATCCTTACCACTAGAGGCGCTGGTAAACACCTGCTGGCTCTTAGACTCCTCGCCCCAGGGAATCTTATGCTCTAACCCCAGTGGGATCTGTCCCCCATCCGCAGCAGTCAGCCGTAGGGTCCACAACCTTGCGGTGCACTCCAGATCCCTACGGTGTGCATCTGTCACCTCGCCTCAAGGTGACCTGACATGCTCCTTAGCGCCACATACTCAGTTGTGACGTGACGCTACTCATATGTCAAGATATTGCTCGTTTATCAAGTCAAAATTTATAAAAAATTGCCTGTCTTGCAAAACACTCACACACCAAATTACTCTCAATCCAAGGTATTTTTTTAAAGTTGCCCTGAAAAGACCCATTTCCTTTTGTATAGTATTTTAAAAAAATGTATAATAACAGTAATTTTGAAGGCTGACTGCCATTTCTAATAAATATATTGCCAAATGGTGAGTATAGCATCAGGTTCAAAATGGGCATTCATCAAACTTATTAAAGTACCATCATGCAAATTTGTAATTGTAGAATGCTAAAATATGTGGGAGTGTCTGGGCAGTTGCTGATGCTGACCCCTATACATCCACATCTATAAGACTTTGGGTTTGAATGGTCTATCTCGGTACTTGGTAGTAAATACCAAGTGAAAGAAAATAAATAAAAAATATATAATATTTAATGAAGACAAGAAGTGTATAAATACAAACAATAAATCTTTAAAATCGTATACACCACAATTAAACAATAATAAATAAATTATTAAAAGATGTGGGAGTGTCTGGGCAGTTGCTGATGCTGACCCCTATACATCCACATCTATAAGACTTTGGGTTTGAATGGACTATCTCGGTACTTGCTAGTAAATACCAAGTGAAAGAAAATAAATAAAAAATATATAATATTTAATGAAGACAAGAAGAGTATAAATACAAACAATAAATCTTTAAAATCATATACACCACAATTAAACAATAATAAACAAATTATAAAATATATAATAAATATATTGGTCAAAAATAAACAGATTTATTTTGGATGCATCTGGATTAAAAAGATGAGTGACACTTTTACCAAATCCCTGTGTTGATAAAGAGTAGATCTATTACATATGTCAGCTATCCTCTGGCATTTCCTGGACCATCCCAAAAAAAATGATCGGTATTGTGTTCTATTTTATTGTCTTGACAAGTAACAATAATTTTAATGATCTCTACTTATGTTTTTACCACTCCAGCCTTCACATTTCTGTGGATGATTCCTCTGAACTGTAGAGAATCATGTTGAAGAACTGAATAATAATAGGCTTGACCTTTACTGCAAAGGGTTATGGGTAAATTTGATGAAAAAGTATCAAAGCTTCATCCCTAACCTTACTTCATAAAGCAGTATATTTTCCATGAAAGAGAGCCATACACCGTATTATTCATTGTTTGTTCATTTGCTTTCTAAAGACTAATTAAGCAATACACAAGACTCCTTTTGGTGTTATTAAGTCCTTGAAACAAAGTAACGCGACCTTCCAGATTCTGTACAATCTGCCTCATTATGTCAAAGTTTAAAGTTCTTCTTTGTAGTGTTGTCACATAGCATTACTACTGTTTGTGAACATTAAAGTGCCATTGAGCATTGTCCTCCTCCACTTCTGATTCAAATTTTCTCCCATAACCTCTGGGGCTCATGTACTGAAATACTGTATTCCTGTAAGCTATAACACTTAGCATTGCTTGAAAGTTCACTCTCAGTTTAAAAGAATATTTTATTCTGTAAAAAGTGAGATATATATGAAATAGAACTGTTTAATGGTAAAGCGTTTTGTTTCATCCAGAATATATATTAATCAAACCCAGAGCTATATTATTAACAATTCTAATATTATGTTACACATATCTATATTAACCAATTTTTTTCACGGCTAGGTTTTACATCATTAGCTATAATATTTCAAAGACATGTAATATCTCCTATTATTTCTGCTTTTGATCTATCACAATTATTTTCTAATGTGTTCCTTTATCTTTCATGGCCATGTTCTTTAAGCCTCGTACACACGGTACGATTGTTATACAACCGAGTGTCTGGTTTTTGTCAAAAGGGCGTGTGCCATGATCTTGTCTTGTATACTAACGCTATTATATTGCAAAGTTTTCTAGAAAGGGTATAAAGCAGTGTGCAGAAGGTTCATCCAGAACTTCTAAAAAACAAACATAAATCCTCTGGTGGGACTTTGAAGGGCTAAAACTCCAATTAGGCGTAAACCAATTGAATGTGTAAAAAAATGTGATTTTAATAATACAAAATTTAAAAATAGGACACAGAGTTGACTATGGCAAGCAGAATACAATTGGACAAATACATAAATGATGTGTACCATGGCATTCATGAAATCACAACCACGGTTTGTGCGTTTTTCCTCTTCATCAGGGGAAAGTTGTGGAGTTATCTATCATGTACAAGCAGGTATCTTGTTATGTCGCATCAAGAATTAAAAACAAGGAAATACTGGCTCCGCTGGCCCTGAACTGTCCAGGGAGATTGGAGACAAGAGCAGCCACCCCACTGACCACCAAAAGGGGGGGAGGGCAGATAATGAGACCTTCATTTCTCTGACCCTTTGGTGTGGGTTCTACTGAGGGTTGGGCTCTTCTGCCCTGCCCCCCCTTTTGGTCATCAGTGGGGTGTCGGCTCTTGTCTCCAATCTCCCTGGATGGTTCAGGGCCAGCAGAGTCAGTATTTCCTTGTTTTTATTCCTTGATGGCAGCATAACAAGATACTGTACCTGCTTGTATTTGATATCATAGATAACTCCACCACTTTCCCCTGATGAAGAGGAAAAACGCATGATGTTGAAATGCATTGGATATCACTCTGTTCGCCTATACAAGAGAGATTCTAAACAGTGGTTGTGATTTCATGAATGCCATGCTACACATCATTTATGTATTTATCCAATTGTATTCTGCTTGACATAGTCAACTCTGTGTCCTATTTTACATTTTGTATTATTAAAATAAAAATTTTTACACATTCAATTGGTTTACGCCTAATTGGAGTTTTTGCTCTTCAAAGTCCCATCAGAGGGTTTCTTTTTGTTTTGTGGTTCATATTGGGGATGTGGGCAATTGAACTATTCTATCGAGAATTTCTAGGGCTACCAGTCAGGTCACCACTATGACAGCCAATTACAGTCATCATGTGATCAGACAGTCTGTCCTGCCCCCACCCCCTTTCTCTAGACGTAACAACCAAGTTAAAGGGAGGGAAGGAGTCAAGGCTTTCCCCAAGCATGCTATTTAAAGCGGAGGTCCACCCTAAAGTGGACCTTCCGCTCATTGGAATCCTCCCCCCCTCCGGCGCCACAATTGGCACCTTTCAGGGGGGAGGGGGGTGCAGATACCTGTACAGTACAGGTATTCTGCACCCACTTCCGGGATAGCTCTCTGCGGAAAGGGGCGTAGATTACGCCCCTTTCCGCAAGTGCCCGCCCCTTTCCGCAAGTGCCCCGCTGCCTGCTGGGAAACACACAGATCCCAGAGGCAGCGGGGACCGTCCTTATTGCACAGCGCGACTCGCGCATGCGCAGTAGGGAACCGGGAAATGAAGCCGAAAGGCTCCATTTCCTGATTCCCATACCCAAGATGGCGGCGGCAGCACTCGAGATGATCTAGAGATCGGCTTCGGGTGCCGACATCGCGGGCGCGCTGGACAGGTAAGTGTCACTATTTTAAAAGTCAGCAGCTGCAGTATTTGTAGCTGCTGGCTTTTAAAAAAAAAAAAAAAACGCGGAGTCCCGGTGGACTCCTGCTTTAACCACTTAACGACAAGGCCTATTTTTCAAACTTGTTATTTGCAAGTTAAAATAATATTTTTTGCTAGAAAATTACTTATAACTCCCCAAACATTTTTTAGACATCCTAGAGAATAAAATGGCGGCCATTGCAATACTTTATGTCACACCATATTTGCGCAGCGGTCTTACAAACATAATTTTTTTGGGAAAAAAATACACTTTTTAAATTAAAAAAATAAGAAAAAATGTTAGCCCAATTTTTTTTATTGTAAAAGATAATGTTACGCTTAGTAAATTAATACCCAACATACCATGCTTTAAAATTATACCCACTGTTTGAATGGTAACAAACTTTGACCCTTAAAAATCGCCATAGGCGACATTTTTGAGTTATACCACGTACACACAATTGTAATTTTGGTCGGAAAAAGCTCTGATGGGTTTCCCAACGGAATTCCGATGGGATTTCGCTCAAGCTGTCTTGCGTACACACGGTCACACCAAATTCTGACCATCGAGAACGCAGTGATGTACGACGGGACTAGAAAAAGGAAGTTCAATACCCAGTAGCCAATAGCCTCCATCTCAAAGTTGAATCTGAACATGCGTGAGTTTTTGTGCGTCGGAATTGCATACACACACAATTAGAATTTCCGATAGAAAAAAAAAAAAAAATTGAGAACATGCTCTCAAATTTTTTCTGGTGGGAATTCAGCCAGCTAAATTCCGATGTAGCATACATACGGTCGCATTTTCCGATTAAAATCTCTCATCGTCCTTTTGCTAGCCGAAATTCTGATCGTGTGTACGCTGCTTTATAGAGGAGGTTACCGGTTTTGAGTTACAGGGGAGGTAATTTTCTAGAATTATTGCTCTCGCTGTAATGATCACGTTTAATTCCTATTACAGGGAATGAAAAATTCCCTTGTAATAGAAAAAAGAAGCATGACAGGACCTCTTTAATGTGAGATCTGTGGTCAAAAAGGCATCAGATCTCACATTTACACTTAAATACAATAAAAAAAATTTAAAAAGTATTTTTATTAAATTATTATTACTTATTATTATTATTATTATTACTTATTAAAAGTATTTTTTTTTTCAATACTTTTTTTTCCCCTTTAAGGCCGTTGAGCAGAAGTGAAGTTTGACATTGCTTCCACCATCCAACGTAATTGAGTCGAGTGGGGGCCATCTTTCCCTCACTGGACTCACAGCCTCTGAGGGGAAAGGATCAGATTTTCTCCATCACTACCGATGGCTCGGTAAGCGGCATGAGGGGGGTGCCGCCGATAAGTTATCTTGCGGCGAATACGCCACATCACGCCAGATCACTTTTATCTTAAAGAAGACCGCCCGCCATTTCAGAAAATACTGGAGTTATGGCAACTATCTGCCATAACCCCGGTATTCTACATCAAAATACCAACATACTGCTACGGGTAAAGTATTTTCACTGCTGCTCTAAAAAAAACCAAAAAAAAAACTCCACACTATATGGTATTTTTTAAATGTTTGCACTGGAACATGCCCACCATGGCAAAGCCCAGCTTCCCCTTTTTGACAGAAGCTTGCCTATTACCCCTAATATGGCCAGAATCTACTTACAGAATTGCCCCCCCCCCCCTTTTCCTATAGGCTTGGCAAACGTGTGTTTGCTGAATTTCAAACAGAACTTGCTGAACTCTTGCTGAATTATTATTATTATTATTATTATATTTTTATTATTATTATTATACAGGATTTATATAGTGCCAACAGTTTATGCAGCGCTTTACAATCCAACCTGAATCCAACCTGGGCAGATTTGTTTATCACAAATGAGCATGAGAATTGCTCAGTCCAGCCATTTTCAGCTGTATTTGGCAACATTCTTGTTATGGGTCCAAAACCTAAACACCATTTTATTTATTCCTTTATTATAGGGTGCCATTAATTACTGCAGTCGTCCTCACTATTCCTTTCCTATGCAAACGTGTATGCTATGCAAAGTAGACCAAACAAGTTTATAGAGAACTTTATGGAGAACTCTGCAGTGCTCTGAACACCATTTATTCTAGAGGCGGTCAAACCAAAACCTGCCTTTTCAAACTTTTTCCACAATGAATGGATGTGGCTGGAACTGTAGTGCCACCAATGCATAAAAAGTGGGCTCCTGGTTTCTTCCACACAATGCCCTTGTGCTTTTAATAATGGTAACACCACATGGAGCCAACAGCAGCTTGATTATGGATGCAGATTTATCATTCAAATACATTTTTACAAAAATGTGTAATATAAATGCAAACACAACAGGAAAAATGTATAAACAATTACATTGGATCTTGCAAAAGCATAGATCAGTATAAATAACATTGGGCAGTATCCAACCCCAAAAGAGCAGCAAAACTGCACTACAGAGGAGGATGTGTGGGGCACTGCTGAAGCATAGAGAGAGGAAGTACTGGTCCATTTACAGGTGTGGCAGCCACACAAATTGTTAAATTCTAAAGGTCCACAGTGCCTCAGAAAACAAAATGTACCAGTTACACAGCATGGTTGTGACCTATTTAGGGATGGGGACACCTAGTTTTCTGTTCCTATAGAACAGTGATGGCGAACCTTGACACCCCAGATGGTTTGGAACTACATTTCCCATGATGCTCATGCACTCTGCAGATGAGCATCATGGGAAATGTAGTTCCAAAACATCTGGGGTGCCAAGGTTCTCCATCACTGCTATAGAACCTGGAAATATACAATAAATCTCTGTTTGCGGCCCACAAGTTTGAAAGTATTATGATTTTAGAAGAAGATTTTAAATTGTATCCCTTCTGTTGGGATAGCTAATTTTTTTTGAGACACACCTGGGGTGCACACCTGTACACTAGGGAAAGAGATGCCTAAAGAGAACACAACTCAGTCAGTGCTGGTGCCTAAGCAGAATTGGGATGAAAGGCAGATATACCATATATAACAATAACCTACAATTTATATGTTCTCAACAACAACCAACTGATGACTACATATAGAACTTTCTGAACAAAGAAAATTGCATATTACATATGGATATCTTCAACTACTACTCATAGGAAATGCATTGAACTAAACTACTATAATATGTATTGGTAACAAAGAATTCCATGCATTTGTTCTGACACATCTGAAGGCAGCTTGCTTTATTTTCCATAAAATAAAAAAAAAAAGAAAGAAAAAAAAAAGTCTAGCTTGAGACCAAAATGGAAAGTTAAAACTAATGCTCGACATTTATCATGCGCTGGGCACATATTAGCCTGGGCCACGGACACGCCACCTTTACGCAGAGGAATTTGTATAGTCATCTCTGTTCACTCAACAGAAAGCCTTGAAAGAAGGAATCAAATACTTCACAAAGACAGCAAATGAAACACATCAGCTAAAAGATTGACTGATTGGTTTCTTCGCAGATCTGATGGATGGTTCTTACTGACCTGTAAAATCATTGGTTGGGCTTGGAGCCACAACTGCAAGGCTTGAAGAAGAAATATAAATACAACTCAACAGCTAACACTTATTAGTGACTGGTACAAAACTTGTCAGCTAAGACTTTTACTCAAGAAAAATAAAAACAGTACCAGTTACTAGGTGTAAGCTGTTGGATATATATATATATATATATATATATATATATATATATATATATATATATAATATATATATAGATATGTATAGATATATATAGATATACATACCTATCTATCTATCTATCTATCTATCTATCTATCTATCTATCTATCTATCTATCTATCTATCTATATAGAGATAGAGATTATATATATATATAGATAGATATATCTATATAGAGATAGAGATTATATATATATATATATATATATATATATATATATATATATATATATAGATAGATAGATAGATAGATAGATAGGGTGGAGGTGGAAGGAAAATGATAAATGGTTTTTAAAATTCCTTTACAAATAATTATGTGAAAAGTGTAGCGTGCATTTGTATTCAGCCCCCTTTACTCTGATACCTCTAACTAAAATCTAGTTGAACCAATTGTCTTCAGAAGTCACCTAATTAGTAAATAGAGTTCACCTGTGTGCAATTTAATCCCAGTATAAATACAGCTGTTCTGTGAAGCCTTTAGAGGTTTTTTAGAGAACCTTAGGGAATAAATAGCATTATGAAGGCCAAGGAACACACCAGACAAGTCAGGGATAAAGTTGTGGAGAAGTTTAAAGCAAGTTTAGGTTATAAAAAAAATATCCCAAGCTTTGAACGTATTTCACAGAACACGGTTCGATCCTTCATCTGAAAATAGAAAGAGTATGGCACAATTCCAAAACTTCCAGGACATGGCTGTCCACCTAAACTAACAGGCCCGGGCAAGGAGAGCATTAATCAGAAAAGCAGCCAAGAGGCCCATGGTAACTCTAGAGGAGCTGCAGAGATTCACAACTCAGAGGGGAAAATCTGTCCACAGGACAACTATTAGTCGTGCTCTCCACAAATATGGCCTTTATGGAACAGTGGCAAGAAGAAAGTCATTGTTTAAAGAAAGTCATAAAAAGTTCTATTTGCAGTTTGTTAGAAGCTATATGGGGGACACAGCAAACGTGTGGAAGAAGGTGCTGTGGTCAGATGAGACCAAAATGTAACTTTCAGGCCTAAAACCTGTCAGAAACCATGAATCAGACTGAGACAAAATTACAGTTAAATCACACTTGTTTAATAATAAAAGTAAATAGAACAAACATAGCCAAATTTTGGTAACCGGAATGGATAGTCAGACAAGCCAGAAAGCCAGGAAGCCAGGGAACAGCGTAGTGGACCAACAAGCAGGATCCGGAGCCAGAAGGAATGTCAGCCAAGCAAGTTTTTAACAGAAAATGCAGGAGATAGTCTCTGTGATGTTGACCAAGGTGAAGGCAGAGATCATCTGGGTTGGATGACTTAAGTAGGCAGGACTGACGAGCAGGATATCATCGACATGTGAGTCACTGTGGAGAGATAGGAGCTGGCAATTAGCTGAAAGCTGAGCGGCCAGCTCAGAGAAGGAAGGGCTGAACCCGGCCCTGACAAAACCAAAACAGTGTGTGGCAGAAAATGAACACTGCCCATCACCCTGAACACATCATCCTCACCGTGAAACATGGCGGTGGCAGCATCATGTTGTGGGGATGTTTTCTTCAGCAGGGACAGGGAAGCTGGTTAGAGCTAATGGGAAGATGGATGGAGCGAAATACAGGGTAATCTTGGAAAAAAACCTGTTATGCCACGTACTCGTGACCGGTTTTCCCTTCAGAATTAACTCAGACAGTCTTTCCGACGGAGTTCCGCTGAAACAGACTTGCCTACACACGATCACACCAAAGTCTGATAGTTTAGAACATGATGACATATGACGGGACTAGAAAAAGGAAGTTCAATAGCCAGTAGCCAATAGCTGCCCTTGCGTCGTTTTTGGTCCATCAGAATAGCATACAGACGAACGGTTTTTACCCGATAGGAATTGATTACGTCAGATAGATTTAAAACATGTTCTATTTCTAGGTTCATCAGAATTTTCAAAAGAAAAAGTCAGATGAAGCCCACACATGATCGGAATATCCGATGGAATGATTCCGTCTGACCTTTTCGGCCATGTATACAGGGCATTAGAGTCTGCAAAAGGCTTGAGACTGGGGTGGAGGTTCACCTTCCAGCAGGACAATGACCCTAAACATACAGCCAGAGTTACAATGGAATGGTTTAGATCAGAGCATATTCATGTGCTAGAATGACCCACTCAAAGTTTGGACCTAAATCCATCTGGGAATCTGTGTCAAGACTTGAAAATTGCTGTTTACAGAAACTCTCCATCCAAACTTACAGAGTTTGAGCTATTTTGCCAAAAAAATGGGCAAAAATGTCACTCTCTAGATGTGCAAATCTGGTAGAGACATCCCCAAAAAGACTTGCAGCTGTAATTGCAGTGAAAGGTGGTTCTACAAAGTATTGACTCAGGTGTGCTGAATACAAATGTACACCACACTTTTTACATATTTTACATATTTATTTGTAAAAAATTTTGAAAACCATTTATCATTTTCCTTCCTCTTCACAATTATGTGCCACTTTTTGTTGGTCTGTCACATAACATCTCAATAAAATACATTTACGTTTTTAGTCATAACATGACAAAATGTGAAAAATGTGAAGAGGTATGAAAAATTCGGGTGCGCGTTATACGACTGTGAGTGTTATACACTAGACTTGTGCACAACGGAAAATTTTGTTTAGTTTCGGTTTGTTGTCATTCATAAAATACATCATTTCATTCTGTTATATTCGTTATGTTATGTTAATACGCTTTCGGATAATTCGTTATTTCTGTTGAGTGTTGATATTCGTTATACTGAATCTCGAATCATGTCAAATTCATTCGTTAAATGCACTATAATTTCATTTGTATTCGTTCAAATTCGATATGTATGTATGTATATATATATTTGTGATAATGATTCATAGTTTGAAAAGTCGTTTGCTTATTGAATCTATTAACACACAATGACATTATCTCTTCTCCTCGGCTCAAATACAATACAACACCCTTCTCACTCAGCTCTCAGGAATTCACTTTGCCAGTAATCCAACCTCCAGCACAAAATTAATTAGCTGATTGGACTGTAAGATTTACTTTGAGTTGACCTTTTGTTTCATTAGATCTTTAAACAAATTAGTGAATCATGTGAAATTAATTTGTTATATCCGCTATAATTTCTTTTGTATAGGTTGAAAATCGTAAATTTTTCATTCGGACATTCGGATGCATCCGAATGTCCGAAAGATGCAAAATTCAGCCGAATTTCAATTGGTTAGGAAACAAATTGCACAAGCCTATTATACAATTATAAATACGGTATATAGATATATACAGTATACTGTATCTATATATATATATTTTTTTGTTAACCAGAATCAGTTGGAGCAAGGGTTAGATCCTAACTCTGCATGTTTAGCAAGTTGCTAACACCTTAAGCAAATATTTGAACATTTTAGAAAAAGTGGGAGGATGGGGACAAAATTAGAAAGTGTGAGTTAAAAGAAAGAAAAATGCATAAAACACAAAAAAAAAAAAACGAACATTGTGAAATCAGATCTGAGAAGCTTTGCTTAATCCAAAGAGTAAAAAAGCATAACAGACTTGAAATCCAATCTTCCATAACATTCCTAAACTGGGTTTATACGGATAATTTTTTTTTCTTTTTACTGCCATCCCAATCTCTATGACGGTAAATGGCAGATGTTAAATGCACCTTAGTCCACATCTAAGAAATATGCACTTAGCAAAAGTGCTGTTATAGAATAAAATTAGGGTGAGTAGACATGAATGAAAAGTATATTTTGGGTAGAAATGTGAGCAAATATTAAGTGCAGATTCTCTGTTGTAGACTTATGGTTATGTTTATTTTTTTAAAAAACATTTTGGCCCCATTGCTGCGATAGTACAGTCGATATGAGATGTTAAAAGCCCCTTAGTCCACGCCTTAAAGTGTACTTAGATGTGTTACTTTTGCGGCAGCATTGAATACAACTATGGCTATTGCTGCCAGAACAGAGAGGCACGTAGGTAGAAATATAAGCAAATAATAGGTCTGAGCTCTCGGATCTTAAGGTTATGTTATGTGACAGCGCAATAAAAAGAAATACACTTAACCTCTGTAACTTTTGGTGTATTATAGAAAGAATAGGCAGAGAGCCTCATGACTATTGCAGCAGGTTCTTCTCTTTTTATATCTCCTTTTTTTTTTTGCTGTCACACGACTTTGCACGAGTTGTCATCGCTTCGCAATTAGTGGCATTATATTCAGGTAGCTGCTGAGAGATTGTGTCAGCGGACGAGCTGAGATGTCTTAGGGAAGTGTGTAGTCCTTTTTTCAGTTAGTCACTGGAACAGCCTTAACAGATGAATGGAGCATTTGGCCTGTTTGCATGCCTACAAAAGCCTACAGAAAATGAAACCATCTCCAGGAAAATGGCAGTAACAATTAGATGTCCTAGTGTAGATAAGAGGAAAAAGTTCCTTCTCGCTTCAGGAAGGATTTGGTTTACTGATCCCCTTAATGTGGCTTGTAATGTCAGAGCAGCTTGTAAAAACATGATCCCTAAGCACAATCTAGTACAAGATACACTGAGGAGAGTATTTATAAAAAAAATGAGCAGCTTCTTGTAAACTTGTTAAGGGGTGAATGAAGCAAAATGTAATATTCTCAAACTATATTCTCTTCAATTCGAGTGCGAATGCAGAAAATACTGCATTAAGGCCACTAGGTGGCGCTAAGGTGCATACTTATTTCCTTTGATAGTCAGTGTCATCTACTGGCCGTAATGTGGTATTTTCTGCATTCACATTATCAAATTGAAAAGAATATACAGTAAAACCTTGGATTGCGAGAAATAATTTGTTCCAGAAACATGCTTGTAATCTAAAGCACTTGTATATCAAAGCAAATTTCCCCGTAAGAAAAACTCAAATGATTCGTTCCACAACCATTTATTCATAAGTACTTAAATGTATAGTCCATATAAAAGATTATAGCAATGTTTGTCAGAAACCATGAAATCAGACCGAGACAGAAGTACAGTTAAATCACACTTGTTTAATAATAAAAGTAAAAAGAATAAACATAGTCAAAACATAGGCAAAGCTCAGTAACCGGAACGGATAGTCAGCCAAGCCAGAAGTCAGGGTTCAATGTAGTGGAACAGCGAGCAGGATCTGGAGCCAGAAGGGATATCAGCAAAGCAAGTCTTTAAACAGAAATGCAGGAGATGTTTCTTGTGATGTTGACCAAGGCGAAGGCAGGACGGACGAGCAGGATCATCAACAGCTGAGTAACTGTGGACAGAGATGGGAGTTGGCAATTAGCCGACAGTTGAGCGGCCAGCTCAGAGAAAGAAGGGCTGGGCCCAGCCCTGACAATGCGTTAGGTTGTGTAACCATAAAATGTCCATCCACAAATGGAAGCCTCCACAAGAGGATTAGAAGCAAAAGCCAGTAGGAGCCACAGAGTATAAAATAGAAGAGAGGCACCTCTAAGTGTAGCAATATGGTTATATTTAATAAAAGGTACAACACTTCATAACTCACATGGTTGATGATTAAAACAGACACATCTAAGTATGCAGTCATCCGGGGAAAAAGCTGTCCACATAGAACATCCTTCTCACCGCCATCAACATCGTCCCTTTCACGCTGCACTCCATGAGCGCTCAAGCCTTGCTTTCAGATCGCTCTACTACAGAGTAGTCTTCCCGGTCACGATTGCAGACTGACAGCGGAAAGAGTCAGAGGTGCAGGGGATGGTGTATGTGGACAGCTTTACCCCGGGATGCCTGCATACTTACATGTGCCTCTTTTAATCATCAATCATGCAAGTTGCTAAATGTTGTACCTTCATTAAATGTAACCATATTGCTACACTAAGGCCGCATACACACGGACGGACTGTTCGCCCAACTAAGTTCGTCAGACAATCCGACAAACAGTCCGTTCAAAATTTGAATGAACGGACTTGACCACACACGATGAGCAGACAGTCCGCTGAAAGCGTGCGCGATGACGTGAACGGCACGTACAACGGGACGAGAAATTCGACGTCCAATACACTGCAATGCAACCTTCGCCGTGTAAATCCTTTCTGAGCATGCGCCAAACTTAGTCTGTCAAACTAGCCTACACACGAGCGGACTGTCCGCTGAAACCAAGTTTGGACGGACTGTCTTACGGAAATTCCGTAAGACTTTGTTCGTCAGACTGTCCGCTGAAACAGTCCGCTGAAGCCCACACACGAGCGGATTGTCCGCTGAAACACTGTTCAGCGGACTAAGTTGGGCGAACAGTCCGCCTGTGTGTACGCGGCCTTATGCCCCGTACACACGAGCGGACTTTTCAACATCCAAAGTCCGAAGGACCGAGTCCGAAGGACCGAGTCCGTCAGACTATCCGATCGTGTGTGGGCTGCAACGGACTTTTGATTCGCCAAAGTCTGACGGACTTTAGAAATGAAGCATGCTTCAAATTTTCCCGAAGGAACTCCGCCGGACCCGGTCCCCTTCGAAAACTCCGCTCGTGTGTATGCTACTCCGACGGACTAAAACCGACGCTAGGGCAGCTATTGGCTACTGGCTATGAACTTCCTTATTCGAGTCAGGTCGTACGTCATCACGTTCGAATCCGTCGGAGTTTAGTGTGATCGTGTGTGGCCAAGTCCGTTCGGCCGAAAAGTCTGTCAGAACTCCATCGGAACTCCGGCGGAACTCCGGCGGAACTCCTTTGGAAGTCTGTCGGACATAAGTCCTCTCGTGTGTACGGGGCATTAAAGTTGCCTCCCTTCTTTTTTATACTCTGTGGCTCCTACTGGATTTTGTTTCTAACCCCCTTGTGAAGGCTTTTGTGGATGGACATCTTATGATTACACAACCTATTACGTTGCTATAATCCTTTTATATGGAGTATAAACTGAAGGACTTATGAATAAATGGTTGTGGAACAAATCATTTGAGTTTCCATTATTTCTTATGGGGAAATTTGCTTTGATATACAAGTGCTTTGGATTACAAGCATGTTTCTGGAAGTAATTATTCTCACAATCCAAGGGTTTACTGTAACTCAACACACAGCCATTAATGTCTAAACTGCTGTCAACAAAAGTAAGTACATCCCTAAGTGAAAATGTCCCTCCCCAATGTCATGGGATTCTTTAGAAGGTCTCAGGTGTGAATGGGGAGCAGGTGTGTTAAATTTGATGTTCTCACTCTCTCATACTAGTCACTGGAAGTTTAACATGACACCTCATGGCAAAGAACTTTCTGAGGATCTGAAAAAAGAAATGCGCTCTACATAAAGATGGCATAGGCTATAAGAAGATTGCCAAGTGGTCGACCAAAGAAATGGAGTGCACATACTCAGCATCATATCCAGAGGTTGTCTTTGGGAAATATATGTATGAGTGCTGCCAGCATTGCTGCAGAGGTTGAAGGGGTGGGAGGTCAGCCTGTCAGTGCTCAGATCATACGCCGCACACTGCATCAAATTGGTCTGCATAAGTGTCGTCCCAGAAAGAAGCCTCCTCTAAAGATGATGCACAAGAAAGCCTGCAAACAGTTTGCTGAAGACAACCAGACTAAGGACATGGATTGCTGGAACCATTCCCTGTGGTCTGATGAGACCAAGATAAACTTATTTGGTTAAGATGATGTTAAGCATGTGTGGCGGCAACCAGGTGAGGAGTACAAAGACAAGTGTGTCTTGCCTACAATCAAGCATGGTGGTGGGAGTGTCATGGTCTGGGGTTGCATGAGTGCTACCGGAACTGGGGAGCTACAGAGCATTGAGGGAACCATGAATGCCAACATGTACTGTGACATACTAAAGCCGAGCATGATCCCCTCCCATAGGAGACTGGGCCGCAGGGCAGTATTCCAACATGATAATGACCCTAAACACACCTCCAAGATGACCACTGCCTTTTTTAAAGAAGCTGAGGGTAAAGGGGATGGACTGGCCAAGCATGTCTCCAGACCTAAACCCTATTGAGCATCTGTTGGGCATCCTCAAATGGAAGGTGGAGGAGCGCAGGGTCTCTAACATCCACCAGCTCCGTGATGTCATCAAGGAGGAGTGGAAGATGCCTCCAGTGGCAACCTGTGATGTTCTGGTGAACTCCATGCCCAAGAAGGTCAAGGCAGTGCTGGAAAATAATGGTGGCCACACAAAATATTGACACTTTGGGTCCAATTTGGACATTTTCACTTAGGGATGTACTCACTTTTGTTGCCAGCGGTTTAGACATTAATGGCTGTGTGTTGCGTTATTTTGAGGGGACAGCAAATTTACACTGTTATAAGTTGTACACTCACTAATTTACATTGTAGCAAAGTGTAATTTCTTCAGTGTTGTCACATTAAAAGATATAATAAAATATTTACAAAAATGTGAGGGGTGTACTCACTTTTGTGAGATACTGTGTATATTAAGGAAAATTTTTGCCCATACTTACCATAATTTTCCTTTCCCTTATCCTCCCCATGTCAGCCTACAATGGGTCAGCTCTGCGCCCTCTGACCCCTCCAGGGCCACCTTTTTTCTAGCCCATAAAGTGCGGCTGTTGGACCAGCTTGATGTTCTAACACCCTTCCTCGCGACGGATGATAGGGTGGGAATCCCCGGCTGACATGGGGAGGATCCAGGAAAGGAAAATTACAGTAAGTATGGGCAACAATTTTCCTTATTCCTGGACCTCCCCATGTCAGCCTACAATGGGATGTAAAAAAGCAACCTTCAATAAGGGAGGGAAAGACTAAAAGGCAGAAAAGAGAACTGCTGCTAAACGAATTTAATGGCTGATAGCCGTGGAAATAACAGAAGAAGAACCAAACATTTGATAGAGGAGAGGGCTACATTTAGCCTATAATGCTGGGTGTGCTCCAACTCACTGCTCTGCACACTACCTCAGGTGCCATTACATAAGCTGCCCATGATGCTGTCATACCCCTAGTTGAATGCGCTTTGATCTCCGCCGGAGAGGGAAGGCCCAAGGTTTCGTAAGCAGTCTGGATGATCTTCATAATCCAGGATGAGACAACCCTAGGGGGAGCCGCCATACCCTTTTTAGACCCCATAGGAAAGACAAATAACTGATCTTGCTTGCAAAACTTCTTAATTCACTCCAAGTAAACTGAAATAGAGGAGGCCAAGTGCAGTTTCTTCCAATCCTCCTGAGACTGATCAACGGTAAAGGCTGGGAAGACAGACTCCCAATTCATATGAAAATCCGTAGAGACTTTTGGTAGAAAGCTAAGACCCGGTCTGAGAATAATCTTGTCTGGAAAAACAACAAAAAAAGGCTCCTTGGATGAAAAGGCACATCAATCGGAAACTCGTCTAGCGAATGCTATAGCTGTCAAAAAATACTGTCCTCAAGGTTAAATTAAATAAAGAACAGGATGATGTTGGCTCAAAAGGAGGAGCCAACAAGGCTTTTAAGACCAGGGTCAGGTCCCATTTTGGAAGGGAAGACTTTAGGGGAGGCCTAATTTTAATGGCTGCCTTCAGCAACCAGAACACAACCATATCCAATGCCCACCTAGAATTTGCCATTGCTGAAAGGGCAGAAACCTGGACCTTCAGGGAATTATAAGCCAGGCCATCATCCAGTCCCTGCTGGAGAAACTCCAAAATGTTTGAGACTGAAGGAGATTCAGGCTCCCAGCCCTTTTCCGCAGCAATGCGTCAAAAAGCCTTCCGTACTCGGTGATAGATCGAGTTTGACGATTTTTTGTGAGACCGTAACAAGGTGCTCAACACTGGTTCTGAGAGGCCCAAATTCTTCAGAGATCTCCTCTCAATTTCCATGGCATTAATGCCTAGGGCACCTGGTATTCCCAGGCGGTCTCCCATCCAGGTGCTAACAAGGCCCGACCCTGCTTAGCCTCTGAGATCAGATGAGATCGGGCGCTTTCAGGGTGATGTGGCCATAAGCGGTCTTGAGGATTAAAGGAAGCAGAGGGAACACATACACCAGGGGGGAAGTCCCATGGTCTGGACAGAGCATCCTGGCCGTGAGCTTGTGGATGGTATGTTCTGGAGAAGAAGCAAGGAAGCTGGGAATTCCTCCCTGATGCCATGAGGTCTATTACAGCAAACCCCAGACTCTGAAGATCCTCTGCAGGAGATCCAGATTCAAGGCCCATTCGCCGGGATCCAAAAAGTTCCAACTCAGATGGTCTGCTAAAGTATTTTCGGGCCCCGGTAGATAGGCTGCCGTCATGGAGATAAGATTCTTCTTGGCCCACTGGAATATCCGGCATGAAACTTGGAGCAGGACTCGGCTCCTGGTGCCCCCCTGGCGGGACGCATATGCGAGTTGTTGTCGGACAATATTTTGACAGCTTGACCTTTCAAGATTTGCCGGAAGGCTAGAAGAGTGCACCGGAGAGCCTCCAATTCCATGAAATTGGATGTTTGTGGGATGTCGGGGGGCCACTGACCTTAAGCCTGCTGACCCAAGCAGTGGGCTCCCCAACCCAGGAGACTGGCATCGGTAGTAAGGACTACCGGTTCCGGAAGCCGAAGGGATACCCCCCGGGCAAGGTTGCGTGAGACTGTCCACCAAAGCAGGAATTGACTTATTGACCTTGGAATGCGTATCCTTTGTATTAGGGAATGTCAATCCCATTGGAGAAGGAAATTGCATTGAAAAGTGCTTCTTCTCCATCTGGCCCATGGGACTACCAGGATTGTGGCTGATAACACTCTGAGATAGCGCATGCATTCTCTCGCTGCAAGGAATGAACAAGTCATTACTTTCCTGGTTTGGGTCTGAATGTCCCGAAATTTCCTTTGAGGAAGAGAGACTTGACCCTGTCTTGTGTCAAACTTTACCCCCAGGTATTCTAAAACCTGGGTTGGCTGCAATTGGCTTTTTCGATGGTTGACTAGCCAGCCGAACCAAGCCAGCATTTCGCAGGTGAGAGACACGTGGTGAAGGAGAAGATGTTCTGAAGAGGCTAGTAGCAACAGATAGTCCAGGTAATGAAAAACTTGAAAGTCCTTGACTCTTAGGGTCGCAATGATGGCTGAGAGCACTTTCGAAAATGTTCTGGGTGCTGTGCAAAGGCCAGACGGGAGGCACCGAAACTGGTAATGAGAGCCTTCCACTGAAAACCTGAGGAGAGTGAGTCGGATGGATAGGAACATGTAAATAGGCATTCACCAAATAGATGGAGGCCATCCAGTCTCCTTCTTTCACCATGGACATGATCGTCTCAAGCAATTCCATCTTGAAAGGTGGGACCTTCATATAGGAATTTAGGGCCTTCAGATCTAAGACTGGTCTGAAACCTCCTGAGGCTTTTGTCACCAGGAACAATTTGGAATAGACACCCAGACCTTGTTCTCGCCTTGGTACCAGGATGATGGCCCCCATTGTCAGCAAACCGCCTATATAAGCTTGCAAACACTGGTCAGAAGACAAGGGTCAGAACTTTGGTTTCCATAAAAAGAGACTGCGGAGGTCTTGATCCAAACTTGAGATGATAGCAGCCTCGAATTATGAACAACACCCGTGCATCCTGATTTTCGCCTCTCGAACCGAGCGAGCCTTGCTCCCACCTGAGGGTCTTGGGCAGAGAAACCTTCAAAAGGTCTTATCTGAGGAATTGGGGGCTTGGCCCTGCCTGGACTTGGAGGCTTTCGGAAAGGAAGAACCAGCTGATCTCCATTGCCTGGAGAATGGTCTACCAGGCTTGTAGGAACTTGCCTCCTTGAAACTCTCCCTGGACCTTCTTGCCAGGCGAAAAGGCTGCTGCTGCCTTCTCCTTTCTTGTGGGATTAAACCTGATTTGCCTCCAGACACATGTTGGATTGCTGACTCCAAGGGTTTACCGAAAAGTAATTTACCATCGAACGGCACCGAATATAGGCTCTGTTTTCAAGAATTATCTGCCGTCCAGTTTCTTAACCACAGCGCTCTTCAGGCTGTCATGGAGTGGGCCATGATTTTCGCCATCATTCTGACCTGGTCAACGGCTGCTTCCACCATAAATTTGACAGCTGTTTTAAAGAATTGAAGAGCCGAGGGACTGCCAGCTCCAGGAGGCAACCTTCCCCCTGTGCTTGCGCCTGGATCTGGTCTTTCTAGATGTTCTTTGATGGCTTGCACTTTCCTGGCTCAGGTATGAGCGACTGCAATGAAGTTCTGACGAGGGAGATCTGGAGTACCGGTATAGTTGAGGAAACCGTTGCTGCATGCGACTCTGCAACTTAACATGTTGCATCTTCCTCTTGCTTTTATGAGGCAGCATAGCAGACTCAGAGCCTCTTTGCGGACATTTAGCTATCACTGGGCTTTTCTCTCTGTAAAAAAGACAGAAGAGGTGCTCTCTTTTAAAATAATAAAAAATAAAAAACAAAAAGTAAAAATTTCTTTAAAAAAAACATAGGTAAAAACCTCTCCATGGGTTCTTCAGTGCAAACAGGCAGGAACACAGGCAGGCAGATAGATCTTGGAGGAGAGAGAAAGGCTCAATCCACAGTGCACAGCAGTATAAGAAGGCAGCAACAAGTATGTAATAACCACAGTCTTCCTACCTTCAATGCAGAGCAGCACTAGCCAGCTGGAGAGCTCAGTGTAGCAGCAGGGAAGCCCAGAGCATGGGAGACCACCCCTTTAAGCCTGGGCAGTGACGTGAGTCATCACAGAGCATCCCGGCAGTTGCTAGGCAACCGGATGAGAAGGGAAGCCGCTGTGACGTCACCGCTGGCTCAGGCCACTGCAGAGCCCAGCCAACCACTAGCCACCAGGGAAAGGTAAAAAAGACATTTTTTAGCAAAAAGAGAAAGCCATAAAGCGCCCCACAAGCCTGCCTGTTTCAGGGGGCTCTGGAAGACCCAAGGGCGGACTGCAGAGCCCAGCAGACCACTAGCCACCAGGGAAAGGTAAAAAATGCATCTTTCAACACACAGAGAGAGCCATAAACCACCCCACAAGCCTGCCTGTTTCTTCTCATCTGCCACAACACAGTTATTTAAACTGAAAGCATATGTCCCTGCACCATGGGAACCCACCTTCTTGGGAGATTTACAGCCCGTCTGGGGGGGGGGGGGGGTCTTCTGTGCTGGGAGAGGCTTAATCCAGACAGGACATCCATTCGACCCAGGATCTTCACTCCAAATGTTTAGGGTTCTTTTTTTTTTTTTAAAGGCGTCTGGAGCGAGGACGAAAAAAAGAACGTCGAGCTGGTCCGACAGCCGCCCTTTTTGGGCTAGAAAAAAGGTGGTCCTGGAGGGGTCAGAGCTGATCCATTGTAGGGTGACATGGGGAGGATAGAGATAGAGATAGAGACACACTTTTCATCCATTTTAGCTATAAAGACAACTTGTCAGAAAATAAATTGCCTTTGACATCTTGTGAACAGAAGTGTGGTGATAAAAGTTAGTATAGGCATAAGAGGGTGCCTAAGAGGGAATGGAAGCTAGCATTGGATTACTATTTTTCCAACAAGTTTAACCTGAACTAAATGGCTGCATATTTCTGCTAAAGGGTACAGTGGGAGTTCGCAATTACAGATTATAAATAAATGTTGCAAAGTCTTTATAAAATGCATGACTGGTGCTCACACAAAGTTACATAGTCAAGTTGAAAAAAGACACATCTAGCTCAACCAATAGTTATATTACTATGTCAGCGCACTCTGCCCTAGGGGAGAAAAAAAGCCTGCTGCTTGTTGCCACCAAAAGAAGAAGTGAACACTTCCATGAAGTCACTGGAATAATGCAAAAAAGATATGTTATTTTTTTTTTTTTTTTCTGGGGAGGATTCAAGTAGCAGGGGGAGGCAGATAACGGGGGCTTCTCAACTTCCTGACATTCCTCTTTATCTTAAACTATAACTATGCCCAAAATGTAAAGAAAAAAAATCCAATTAATCCTAGCATACAAAAAAAAGCAAATGTACAAAAACGTGTTATATTTTAAATAAATACTTGGCAATTCTGTCAGTTTTTAAGATTTCCTCTTGGAGGGTCACAATGCTGTTTAGCTTACAGTGAATTCACTTGACCAGTGGCAGCTGGTGCTAAAGTTTTTTTTTTGGGGGGGGGGGGGGGTGCGGCAAACAAACCCCCCCACCCAAGTCACACTCAGCCCCTCTACGGTCTCCCGCACTCAGCCCCCCACGTTCAACAGCATTCATCCCTACATGGCCCCTCTGCGGCTTTCCTCTGCTTCTTTGGCTTCTCCTCATGGCCAACCTGATATGCCTCCTTCCTGATTGGCCTGGAGGAGAAGCTGGCCCTGCAGCCCAAGCCCAACCCTTTTCAAGCCAATTAGAGCCTCAGGCTTTAATTATGTGGCTTGAAAAAGAAACTCAGCAAGCTATAAGTCCAGCACCCTGCATGTATACCCGCATGCATCCCCGCATGCAAACTAGGGAGACGCGCCCCTGTGCCCCTAATGGACCGACCACTCCTGCACTTGAGTAATATGAATCTAAGCAACCTAGGGCTGCAACTCTGATACTCCAGCCCTACAATTCCATCATTCCTGGTCATGAAGTCCAAAGGGGCACCCTACTTCTGGCGAAAATTACATAAGACACCCTCAGGGATCCTTCCTCTTACCTACAGCTTATTGAAGACCCTGGTGGCCCCTGTGATATTGTGGGGTAAAAAAAACAAAAACAAGGGCATATTCAGAGGGAAGAGAGACTTAAATTGGCTAGAGAGGGGTGAGGTCTATAGGGATAAAATGTAAGAATTGCAGTTGAGTTGGAAAGTCGACGGTGGGGGAGAACTTTGGGAGATGTTAGGCGGGTAGATTTTCATAAGATTTTTCCTTTAGCTTTGATGAAGCACACTGTCCAAGTATATAACATGGACTTACAGTATGCAAGTCATTATCAGAACAATTTGTCAATGCCAGCAGCCCATTTGCTATATGAAGGTGGCACTTATACCATATGGAAGGAGCAGTGATAAGCAGAGTTTGTTAGGTTGGCGTTCTTCATTACAAACTTGAAATTAACTATACATTACATTTTTTACTAAGGTATTAATATTAATGATACATTTTCAGGGCTATAAATAAACTTTAAGTTAACTCTTCTAAACAGCTGCATTAAAATACAGATTTCTGTATTCTTATACAGGTCTGTGTTTGTGTCAGGGTCTATTCAGAAAGTACTGTTCCTCATCAGCTTTACTTTGCTCAGTACTAAGCCTAGAGCCTCAAAGGTCACAATCTCTAATTTGAAATGTACAAAACTGACCTTACCCTGCATTGTCTTTGTTCTAAAGCCAATTGTTGTTGACATAAAACAAATGAGAGGCTTGGAAAACTTTCTGCTGTTCTTTTGGAACAAACTGGATACTAATAAGGTCAACCGGAGTATTAAGTGAAGGCGACCTGGTGGCAGAATTGGCACTTCCAGTTTATAAGTATGAGGGCTACATTTTATTTCTGACAAAAGCAGGTCACAGGGGCATTATTTACACGTTTCTAAGGTTAAGTGCGCAAAGATCTTAGAAATGAATATCACACAGCAAAAAAATATAATTTGGTTTAAAATACTTTCATTTATATTGTTGTGGTAATGTGCACTGCAGTAAACCCTTTAGAATGGCACTACAATGCATAAGATAAGTAGATAAGTAGCTGATAAGATGGTGGCGTAGTCTGGTAGCTCCGTTCCGCTCTGGCTGATTTTGCTCCATCTATCTTGTGCAACCCGATTCACAGCTGCCTTCCTGAGACTGAGGGGGACCCGAGGACTGCTCCCATTCCTGCAGGTTGGGCCAGAAGAGATCTAACCCACCAACTGAACCACTCTTGTGCCTGAGGTCCCTCTGGCGCCTGAGGCCTTCAAGATCATGCCCTCAGCGCAGCATGGTGAGGGAGCAGAGGGAGAGGACTCTGTAGCTGACATGTACTTATCCACCCAGGCAGAAAATACCCCAGAGAGCACCACAGTGAGTATGCATACACCACCTGTGCTCCCCCGACCTCCACCAAGTCCCTCCTAATCATGTCTCTTGAGGGGGAATTTACCTGCGAGCCCACTATTGCCAAATCCGAGTGGACTGTATCCTTCTGATAAGTAGGTGCCTGAAGATCCACACTGTATCGCACTCAAACATATATACCATGTGGGGCACTGCAATTAAAAAAAAATTGCAGGTCTGGTTTTTGGTCCATTGCCTTTCCACTGCAACCCCGTCTAAATTAATAGACCATCTTAACACTATAATGATCTGTGGGCAATCTGTAATAAGGGGACCCTCAGATACTGTCCTCGTCCCCCCACATAGTACCCCTACTCCTTCACAAAAAAAATTGTAAGCTAGAAATAAAGGCACCCAAACATTTGACAAGTCCTTTGTTAAAATAGCTAAAAATAAAAATCCCCCAAAAATGTCCCTCGTTAATCCATTGTCAGGTATAATGCCCATCACTCACTAACAATTTGGTGCACAGAATTAATCCTGATGGTACAACTAGCCAAAGGACAGCGCCCAAAGCTGCTATCAGCTATATAAGGGAAGTAACGGAAATAATGGTGACATCACTAAGCAAATATGGCATATGTCATTGCCCAAAAGCAGTGATGTCACTGCTATTCCCCACCTTTTTGCTTAAAATGAGCGGGGATTGCCAATAACAGGAGTTTCTAGGGGTGCCATGTGTGCTAGCATGTAGGCAGGTGTTGGTTGACCTCCCTATATAGTTGGTGCTGTCACAACCACCTGGCAGGCAGAGTGGAGGACAGGAGAAATTTACATTCCTCCTAGGCCTCCATACATGTCAACGGGTGAGCAGCTGTCCTATTGGATGCTGCTTAGGTGGATAACCCCCGCAGCCATCTTTAGAGAGGGCAGTGCTTATTAAAAGGTACTGTCTCACTGCAGTTGGCAAGCATTTTGCGTGTGGCTAGATTAGGGACAGAAACTGGCTGGACAGGGAGAGCGTGCAAAGCATAGGGAGAGGTTCCAGAGGAGGAGGGACAACATAGGGACTGCTCACTAGTGTTACTATGGAGAACCCTTTCCACCACTAGTCCTTTGCTGCTTGTTGCCTACCAGCCGCCTCCTGTGCCAGGTGCTGTTGGTCTCCAAGCATCGCTTCATGCAAGTATTGTATATTCATCTGTGAGTGTAGCCATCAGTTCTAAGTCAATGCACAAACTCTGTTACTGTATGTAAGAACGCTCTTGACAATACAATTCCTGCAAATCTACCCACTGTGTGTGTGTCATTCCCTTCCTCAGGGGAGCCTGCCACCTGACCTTCCTTAGGAAACAGTGACAGTGGGACGCTGTCATTTATTGAAAGGGTAGAAATACCAGTTCTATACTGTATATGACTTTTAGCTCCAGCTGTACAGGGGGCTGAGCAGGCTAGGTTTGGGTGTAACCATTGGCTTATCCCTAGCAGGCAGTTTGCTAGTACACCTAGGTCAGTGATGGCGAACCTTGGCACCCCAGATGTTTTGGAACTACATTTCCCATGATGCTCATGCATTCTGCAGTGTAGTTGAGCATCATGAGAAATGTAGTTCAGAAACATCTGGGGTGCCAAGGTTCGCCATCACTGACCTAGGTACTGCACATTGTGCCCACACTTTTATCAGACAGGGTAATGGCACAAAGGGCATTCATTGATCTGTTCATGCCAATTGTCCATTTGTACCCTAAGCTTTAGAAATGATCCCCTAAACAATATTTAAATAATGAACAACGTAATCAAGTTTGGGCAGAGATTGTGTCCTGTAATATACCAGAATGGATGGATCTGTCATCTTCAGAACATAACACATTGGAGTTATTTTCTTTTTGCAGTTATTGTTTAAATTTGAATATACAGTGCCTTGAAAAAGTATTCATACCCCTTGAAATTTACCACATTTTGTCATGTTACAGCCAAAAACATAAATTTATTTTATTGAGATTTTATATGATAGACCAACACAAAGTGCCACATAATTGTCAAGTGGACGGAAAATGATAAATGTTTTTTTTTTTTTTTACAAATAAATATGTAGAAAGTGTGGAGTGCATTTCGATTCAGCTCCCCTGAGTCAATACTTTGTAGAACCTCCTTTCTCTGCAATTACAGCTGCAAGTCTTTTTGGGGATGTCTTTGCACATCTGACATTTTTTTCCCATTCTTCTTTGCAAAATAACTCAAGCTCTGTCAGATTGGATGGAGAGCATCTGTAAACAGCAATTGTCATGTCTTGCCACAGATTCTCAACTGGATTTAGGTCTGGACTTTGAATGGGCCATTCTAACACATGAATATGCTTTGATCTAAACCATTCCATTGTAGCTCTGGGTGTATGTTTAGGGTTGTTGTCCTGCTGGACAGTGAACCTCCACCCCAGTCTCAAGTCTTTTGAAGACTCTAACAGGCTTTCTTCTAAGATTGCCCTGTATTTGGCTCCATCCATCTTCCCATCAACTCTGACCAGCTTCCCTGTCCCTTCTGAAGAAAAGCATCCCAACAACATGATACTGCCATCACCATGTTTCACGGTGGGGATGGTGTGTTCAGGGTGATGTGCAGTGCTAGTTTTCTGCCACACATAGGGGGTTATTTACGAAAGACAAATACACTTTGCACTGCAAGTGCACTTGGAAGTGCAGTCACTCCAAATCTAAGGGGTAGATCTGAAATGAGTGGAAGCTCTGCTGATTTTATCATCCAATCATGTGCAAACTAAAATGCTGTTTTTTATTTTCCTTGCATGTCCCCCTCGGATCTACAGCGACTACTTCAGTGCACTTTCAAGTGCACTTGCAGTGCAAAGTGGATTTTCCTTTAGTAAATAACCCCCATAGTGTTTTGCTTTTAGGCCAAAAATTCAAATTTTGGTCTCATCTGATCAGAACACCTTCTTACACATGTTTGCTGTGTTCCCCACATGGCTTCTCGCAAACTGCAAACAAGACTTCTTATGGCTTTCTTTCAACAATGGCTTTCTTCTTGCCACTTTTCCATAAAGGCCAGATTTGCGGCGTGCAAAACTAATGCCGCGTACACATGGCCAGACTTTGCAAAACTCAGTCAGAATTTCCAACGGAAAAATTTAGAACAGGCTCTCAATCTAAAGTCCATCAGAAATAGCGACAGAAAAAGTCCAATGGGGCATACACACTGTCGGAATATCCGATGAAAAGCTCCCATCAGACTTTTTCCATCGGAAATTCCATCTGTGTGTACGCGGCATAATAGTTGTCCTATGGACAGATTCTCCCACCTGAGCTGTGGATCCCTGCAGCTCCTCCAGAGTTACCATTTTTCAGATATTTATTTGTCCCATGGATCATCCTCTTCCACGCTACTAAGGAGCCCATCTGCATTTACAAACGCTCACTCATCCCTCACTTATTAAACACAGCCAAGGCTCTAATACCCACTCTTTGGGGCCAACCCACAATTCCTTCCATGAATAAATGGCTGCAAAGGGTCACCGAGGTTCATCTCATGGAAGACATTAGCCATAGTGCCAGAGATACCTCTAACCACCATATGTTAACTTGGGCCCCTTGGATAACATTTACGTCCACCTCCTGCTACAAAGATATTATGTCAAAGGCCCCTTAAGACAACCAATCAACCACCACAGGTTGATTATTTCACCCAAAAGATAAATCTTATGCCAACTACAATTTGTTTTTCTCCCAAATGACCCTAATGTTTTAGTTATTCTCAGTAAGATGACATGCATGCCAACGACCCGTCCTATCCCGTCACCTACCCCTTCCCCATTCCCCCTATCCCCCTTCCTATCACTTCTCTCCTTTCATACTTAATCCCTCCCTATCCCCCTTCTGATCCTTATTCCTTACTCTTTTCTATTGAAACCGCTTCCAAGCTGGACAAGTTTCTTTATCTTGATTAGTTCAAATGATCCCATAGTTCTATGCCTCTGCTGGGCCAGTTGTTATAAATGTTTGGTTTAACTCCTCCATACTCCCAGAGGCCATCGACTGTTACCTGATCTTAGATAAGACTGTGTGTACATAAGAGCCAGTGTACTTTGTCTTCAAGACTGTATATCTATTGTTGTATGTCTATCCCTCCTCTACTTTATTTTAATAAACAATTATTAAATAAAAGAAGATATTGGTAAAAAAAAAAATTGATAACCATTCATCATTTTCCTTCCACTTTACAATTAGGTTACACTTTGGGGGTTATTTACGAAAGGCAAATCCACTTTGCTCTGCAAGTGCACCTGGAAGTGCAGTCGCACTAAATCTAAGGGGTAGATCTGAAATTAATGGAAGCTCTGCTGTTTTTATCATCCAATCATGTGCAAGCTAAAATACTGTTTTTTATTTTCCTTGCCCCTCGGATCCACAGTGACTTTACTTCCAAGTGCACTTTCAAGTACACTTGCAGTGCAAAGT
The DNA here is from genome assembly GCF_037356315.1 of Lithobates pipiens. Taxonomy (NCBI): domain Eukaryota; kingdom Metazoa; phylum Chordata; class Amphibia; order Anura; family Ranidae; genus Lithobates; species Lithobates pipiens. The sequence continues at coordinate 25,107,164 of NW_027507903.1, forward strand.
GGATTTTCTTTTAGTAAATAATCCCCTTTGTGTTGGTCTATCACATAAAATCCTAATAAAATACATTTACGTATTTGGTTGTAACATGACAAAATGTGGAAAATTTCAAGGGGTATGAATACTTTTTTCCAAGCACTGTAATTCAATTTGAAAATTGATTACCTATGTATATGTACAGTATATAAGTATATATATATATATATATATATATGTATCGGTTTGCATACATCTTTTATGCATACGGTCTTAGAACCTGTCTCTTCAAAAACAAGTCAGTAATGAAGTTTCCCATACTTCAATCATGGCAAGTAATTCGATGTTATTAATGTAGACTGTTGTCTATCACTCTCCAGCAATCATCATTTGGCACAATATTGATTGACTAACTTGGACTTGTATCTACTGAAATTAAGGAAATTATGGCTGGGAGTATGACAAGGGCAAGTATCTTGCCTAAAGCTTTATGTGCTACAAAATGTCCCTTTTTCCCATCTCAGTAAGTTAATTGACTTAGGGATACAACAAGGTCCTATTTATTTCTTGGAAAGGAAGAAAGGGCTATGTCCCTGCACTGGAGGAACTGGGGTATAAAACACTGTGAGAACAGTTCTTAGAAATTAGCAAAAAAAAACAAAAAACTATGTAATGCTATATATGAGACTTTTTTTTCTTAAAGGGGTTGTAAAGGTTCGTTTTTTACTTTATAAATAGGTTCCTTTAAGCTAGTGCATTGTTGGTTCACTTACCTTTTCCTTCGATTTCCCTTCTAAATGTTTTTTTTCTTTGTCTGAATTTCTCACTTCCTGTTTCTCCTCAGTAAACTTCACACCATCATCCGAGCGGTGTTTAGTCAGCCAGAACAGCTTACTGAGGAGGAACAGGAAGTGAGAAATTCAGACAAATAAAATAAAGAAAAAAACACATTTAGAAGGGAAATTGAAGGAAAAGGTAAATGAACCAACAATGCACTAGTTTAAAGGAACCTGTTTAGAAAATAAAAAATGAACCTTTACAACCCCTTTAAGAAAAAAAAGTCTCATATATAGCATTACATCGTTTTTTTTTACAACCCCTTTAAAGTGCACTATATATAATTTAGAAAAGTAGAACTTTAGGCTATAAACATTCAAATTTTTACATATGGTTAACATGTAGTAAATGGATGTTAAAGCGGAGGTCCGCCCAAAAAAAATAATTTTAATAATAGGACACTTACCTGTCCTGGAGTCCAGTGATGTCGGCACTGCAGCTGATGTTTCCATCAGCTGCCAGGTGCTGTCGCCGCCATTGCAGGTGAGGGAGCCCGGCAGTGTAACCTTATGGATTCATGCCGGGAACCCTAGAGCGTATGCGCGAGGCCCCGCTCCTCTCACCTACTTGCCCCGCGAATGGGGGAGGAGCAGGGAGCCCTCGGTGATGTCATGGGCCATGGCGTGGACTCCCAGAAGTGGGAACAGGATAACTGTCAAAGACGGTATCCTGTCTCCCCCCCCCCAAAAAAGGTGCCAATTGTGGCACTGGAGGGGGGAGAGGAGACAAATGAGCGGAAGATCCACTTTTGGGTGGAACTCCACTTTAAAAGTGGTTGTAAACTCTCTCATATACCCAGTGAAGTGAACAGCCTCAGATTATACACAGAGATTAAACAAATCCCCCTACATAAGTTTTACTTGTTTATCTGCAGTCGCCTCTTTTGTACACACCTTCAGAAGAGCTGATTTTAGATCAAATCCTTCTGCATTTTTCAGTATCACAGAGGAGGGTGTGGAGAGCTACAGTTAAAGGTCTGAGGCACTGTGTGAGAGCTGATTGGAGGAAAGGAACACACCCACATCCACGCAGCAGAAGAGCTGTGTTCTGAATGGACAAGCTGTGTGCTGAGCACACAGTGACTCATGCTGATAACAGAGGAATGATGTACACTTAGAGCTTTGGAGAGAGACAAGTAAATATTACAGTTATATATGTTTTTCTCATATTCCAACAGTTTACAACCACTTTAATGAACTTTAAAAAAAAAAAAAAAAAATGGCGTTAAGTTCCACAAGCTGGAGCTCCCTCTTTTTTTCTTTTTTTTAATATAATTTACTGTTTCACTGAGCACCAACAATACAGATATCTCCCCACTTTAGGCCCTCCAACACTCTGGCTGTGGGTGTCCTACACAGTAGCCGTAGCGTCGTTTAAAGCTACACCACCCGCCCCTGCTCTCCTTTGCCCAGTCACATAATGCTTTGCATTCAATAATCCCATTCACAAATCCCAAAGCTTTCTGTGAATGAGCAGGGGAGAGGAGGATTGGGCAGAGCAGCTGCTGTATAAAAGCCATAACTCCAGAATATAGTGAAAGCTATTACTATTGTCACTCAGTAAAACAGTAGGTTGAAATTAAAAGAGAGCGGTCCAAGTGGTGGCAAACACCACCTTGCCCTTAACTACTTGTATGCCAGCAGATTTGTTTCTTTATTGCTTTTTGTTTCCTGGAGTTCTGCTTTAAAACAAGACCTCACTGATCTCTGTAGCTGCAGGTGTCAAAGTTATTTTCAATATTGCAATTTTTGTTCCCTCTACAGCTCAGCTCTCCACTGTCAGCAGTGAGCTAGCAGCTTACAACCATTCTAAGCCCTACCCTAAAAACAGAGCAGGTACACAGGAAGAGGGGGGAGTGGAATGCTGAGACCCACTATGAAGGACTTCTGTGGCTGTATTATGAAATTCGGGGATGAATTCCTCCACAAAGGATGTAACTACAGAGGTTAGTATGGCTTATTTTAAAGCTTTTAACAGAAAAACATCACACACCAGTCAGCCCATTTGTTAGGTGAAGATCGGGAATGGCCTCTTTCCAGGCCACGCCCCCTGACACATTTCACCCCACCGACAGGGCTTAGTCATAGAGGTATATTTTAAAGCTTATTGATTGTCTTTTAAGAATTTGTATTTAAAGGTCTTGGTCCTGACTTCCCTTTAGTAATAAAGCACCAGCATGGTATGATGTTGGGGATGCGATTGATTCCAGATGATAATTTGATATATTTGAGCATTTCCTAACATTGAAGAATTAAAATCCCTTCCTATTAGGGCTCATCATAAACCACATCATTTTCATAACCAACCAATCAAATATAAGACATTTTTGCATATAGCCTCAAATATCAATGCCTAAAGCTAGGCATATAGAAGTACCATCATCCATGAATTATATAGGAAAAAAGGGGGAGGATAAGAGCATGGGGACAGTTGCTGAGGCTGACCAAACATGTACTCTGACCCACAAGACTATCTCGGTACTGATACACAATAATAATTTTAGGGTAAAAATTATATAATTTTTTTACATATAAAATTTCAAAACAATATACAAAATACTCACAGGTTCCCCCAAAAAGTGTTTGATGATGGAATTTTCTCATAGATTAACAAGTCCTCTACTAGTTTCACGGTACATAGACCGCTTCGTCAGGAGGAATAAGTGGGGGAAAAGGGGGAAGGGGGGTTGGGTTAGGGAGATGGGGGAAAAGGGGTAGGGGAAGGCAACAGCCTGGTAAGGAAGTTCCTCAGTGTTTCTATTGATATGTAGCTAGTACCAAGCCCATTGAAGTAGATAATGTCTGTTAGGATAAAAATAAGATATCCATATAGGGGAAGCTGAGAGCTCATATAGCTAACATAAAATATCAAATGTCACTTCCTTACCAGGCTGTTGCCTCATATGAACTGAATTCATATGAGGCAACCCCCCCTTTTCTCCTCTCTCCCCTCCCTCCCCCTTTCCATCTTTGTTCCTCCCCTTCCTCGCAACCAATCAAATATGATGGGAAAACAAATGGGGTCTCAGCTGTTTCAGCCTTCACTTAAAAAGCCAGTTTCTATGCTTCAGTGAGTGTGTTTTCAACAATATGATAGCTTTAACCACCCATGTAGCAGAAAATGATACATCATAAAGCGACATAGAACAATATCAAAGTAGTATCAACCAACACAAGTACACCATGAGCAAACAATTGAAAGGTGTCATTCTTCTCACTGTTCCCTCCTTTGGAATTGGGTCAGTTATACTTCTAGATAAATGCAGTGAAATAATAAATTATTTTCTAGTACCTTTGATAGAACATTCCACAGCTTTTAAAATATATATAAAGTTGCGCTAAGTATACGTGTAAACTGTGATGCAATCAAAAATTATGAGAATTAACTCAAGTAAGAATCATAGAAAATGGGATTTTTATATACAGCTTACCTGTAAAATCCTTTTCTTGAGAGTACATCACGGGACACAGGAGCTTCATTACATAGTGGGTTATATAGGCACCTCTGGTGATTGGACACTGGTTGACCCCAATTAAAGAGAATTCCTCCCCTATATAACCCCTCCCATCTGGGAGGCACCTCAGTTTTGTAGCAAAGCAATAAGAAACCACGTAAAACCCAAGAGGGGCGGGAGCCCTGTGTCCCGTGATGTACTCTCAAGAAAAGGATTTTACAGGTAAGCTGTATATAAAAATCCCATTTTCTTGATCATACATCACGGGACACAGGAGCTTCATTACATAGTGGGATGTCCCATAGCAATGCTCAGGTTGAGGGGAGGGAGACACAGATCACAAACATAGACCGCCAGGGACCTGAGGACCTAAACTGCAGCCTGTAGTACACTGCGCCCGAAGGCGATATCCTCTTGCCCTCTGACATCCACCTGATAGAATCTGGTGAATGTGTGGACTGATGACCAAGTCGCAGCCTTACAGATCTGAGCCAGGGAGGCCTGGTGATGCACTGCCCAAGAAGCACTGACAGCCCTAGTAGAGTGCGCTTTCACCTGAAAAGGAGGAATCTTCCCCTTTAAGTCATAGGCCTGAGAAATAACTTGTTTGATCCACCTTGAGAGAGTGGACTTTGACGCTGCCTGACCCCTTCTAGGGCCTTCCGGCAGAATAAATAAACAATCAGTTTTCCTTATCTGAGCAGTTGCTTGAAGATAAACACTGATTGCTCTAACCACATCCAAAGTGTGTAAAGACTCTTCCTCTTTGGACTGAGGGTTCGGAAAAAAGGATGGTAGGATTACATCCTGATTCAGATGGAAACCCGAAACCACCTTAGGTAGAAAAGACCCGTTGGGACGCATAACCACCCGGTCCTTATGGATAATTAAATATGGCTCTTTACTGGAAAGAGCTGCCAACTCTGATACTCTTTTAGCCGTGGATATGGCTACTAAGAAGACCAGCTTTTTAGTCAAGAGGGCTAAAGAAGCCAGATGCAAAGGTTCAAATGGTTGCCCCTGTAAGGCCGAGAGAACCAAATTCAGATCCCATGGGCATACCGGAGGTTTAACTGGCGGTTTTGTCCGCATAGCCCCCTGGATAAAAGCCCGTACCAGGGAATGTGATGCAAGTGGTTTTTGAAAAAATACCGACAGGGCCGAAATCTGCACTTTGATAGTGCTTATGGCCAAATTCATTTCTAGGCCTGACTGGAGAAAGGCCAAGATTCTGTTAATGACATACTTTCTAGGATGCCACTTCCTGAGTTCACACCAGGAAACATATGTCCTCCAGATTTTGTAATATACAGTGGTGTGAAAAAGTGTTTGCCCCCTTCCTCATTTCCTGTTCCTTTGCATGTTTGTCACACTTAAGTGTTTCGGAACATCAAACCAATTTAAACAATAGTCAAGGACAACACAAGTAAACACAAAATGCAATTTGTAAATGAAGGTGTTTATTATTAAAGGTGAAAAAAAATCCAAACCATCATGGCCCTGTGTGAAAAAGTGATTGCCCCCTAAACCTAATAACTGGTTGGGCCACCCTTAGCAGCAACAACTGCAACCAAGCGTTTGCGATAACGTGCAATGAGGCTTTTACAGCGTCCTGGAGGAATTTTGGCCCACTCATCTTTGCAGAATTGTCCTATTTCAGTTACATTAGAGGGTTTTCGATCATGAACGGCCTTTTTAAGGTCATACCACAACATCTCAATAGGATTCAGGTCAGAACTTTGGCTAGGCCACTCCAAAGTCTTCATTTTGTTTTTCTTCAGCCATTCGGTGGTGGACTTGCTGGTGTGTTTAGGATCATTGTCCTGCTGCAGAACCCAAGTTCGTTTCAGCTTGAGTACACGAACAGATGGTCGGACATTCTCCTTCAGGATCTCTTGGTAGACAGCAGAATTCATAGTTCCTTTTATCACGGCAAGTCTTCCAGGTCCTGAAGCAGCAAAACAGCCCCAGACCATCACACTACCACCACCATATTTTACTGTTGGTATAATGTTCTTTTTATGAAATGCAGTGTTCCTTCTACGCCAGATATACTTGGACACACACCTTCCAAAGAGTTCCACTTTTGTCTCATCGGTCCACAGAATGTTGTCCCAAAAGTCTTGGGGATCATCAAGATGTGTTGTGGAGAAATTGAGACGAGCTTTGATGTTCTTTTTGCTCAGCAGTGGTTTTCTCCTTGGAACTCTGCCATGCAGGCCATTTTTGCCCAGTCTTTTCCTGATGGTGGAGGCATGAACGCTGACCTTAACTGAGGCAAGTGAGGCCTGCAGTTCCTTGGACGTTGTTGTGGGGTCTTTTGTGACCTCTTGGATGAGTCGTCGCTGCGCTCTTGGGGTAATTTTGGGCGGCCGGCCACTCCTGGGAAGGTTCACCACTGTTCCATGTCTTCGCCATTTGTGGATAATGGCTCTCACTGTGGTTCGCTGGATTCCCAAAGCTTTGGAAATGGCTTTATAACCCTTTCCAGACTGATAGATCTCAATTACTTTCTTTCTCAATTGTTCCTGAATTTCTTTGGGTCTCGGCATGATGTGTAGCTTTTAAGGATCTTCTGGTGGACCTTACTGTGTCAAGCAGCTCCTATTTAAGTGATGCCTTGATTGTGAACAGGTGTGGCAATAATCAGGCCTGGGTGTGGCTAGAGAAATTGAACTCAGGTGTGGACAACCACAGTTATAGTATGTTTTAACAAGGGGGGCAATCACTTTTTCACACAGGGCCATGATGGTTTGGATTTTTTTTCACCTTTAATAATAAACACCTTCATTTACAAATTGCATTTTGTGTTTACTTGTGTTGTCCTTGACTATTGTTTAAATTGGTTTGATGTTCCGAAACACTTAAATGTGACAAACATGCAAAGGAACAGGAAATGAGGAAGGGGGCAAACACTTTTTCACACCACTGTATACGCCTGGAGGCCGGCTTTCTGGCATTGACCAGAGTAGAAAGGACTGGCCCCGAAAGGCCACGGTCTCTCAGAATGTGGGTCTCAGCAGCCAAACCGTCAAATTCAGACTGTGTAAAGCAGGATGGTAGATTGGACCCTGTGAGAGCAGATCTGGCCGGAGAGGGAGGGTCCATGGCCTGCCCACTGCCAACTTCGTGATTTCTGCAAACCATGGTCGCCTGGGCCAAGCCGAGGCCACCAAAAGAACCAACTTCGACTCCCTCTTGACCCTTCCCAGGAACCACGATAGTAGCGGGCTCGGGGGGAAGGCATAGATCAGATTGTTCTGATCCCAGGGAACCGTCAGAGCATCTGACCCCTGAGCAAGCGCATCTCTTGTCCTTGACACAAACTTGTCCAGTTTCCTGTTGAACCTGGATGCAAACAGATCCACGTCTGGAGTGCCCCACTTGTGACATATGTTCTGAAACACGTCGGGGTGCAGGGCCCATTCTCCTGGGCACAACTGCTGGCGGCTGAGGAAATCCGCCTGCCAATTCTCCACTCCTGGGATGAAGACTGCAAAAAGACACGGAACATGTTTTTCTGCCCAGACAAGTATGCGATTCACCTCCTTTTGGGCCACCAGACTTCTGGTACCGCCCTGGTGATTGATATAAGCCACTGCGGTGGCATTGTCGGACTGAATCAAAACCGGGAAACCTCGCAGTCTGTAAGACCACTCTATGAGTGCCATGTAAGCTGCCCGAATCTCCAAGATATTTATGGGCAGTAGACTTTCGGTCGCAGACCATTTCCCCTGCGAGCATGTTCCCTCCAATACAGCTCCCCAGCCTGTCAGGCTGGCATCTGTTGTGACAATCTTCCATGAGAGAGGAAGAAAAGTTTTGCCTTTCAGCAAATTCCTGGTTTGTAACCACCAGACAAGACTTTGCGTGTCCCGGGGGATAAACGCATAGGAAGATCCAGGGATTGGGGCTTCCTGTTCCAAGCCGCAAGGATGCATCTTTGCAGAGGCCTTGAGTGGAACTGGGCGAATGGGACGACCTCGAAGGAGGCGACCATCTTTCCCAATAGTCTCATGCACACCCGAATGGAGGAAGATCTTCTGCCCAGAATCAGGCGCACCAGATCTCCAATGGCCAAGGCCTTTAGCCTTGGAAGAAACACCCTGCCCTGAGCGGTGTCGATAATCATACCCAGGTATTCCAACCTGGTAGTCGGTTGTAGGGACGACTTTTCTAGGTTTATAATCCAACCTAGGCTTTCTAGATGTTCTAGCGTTTTGGTGACGCTGCGACTTAGGAACGCTGCAGTTCTCTCTACGAAAAGCAAGTCGTCTAGGTAAGCCATGACGGCTATACCCTGAACTCTTAAGATTGCTAAGAGAGGGTCCAGAATCTTCGTGAAGACTCGAGGGGCTGTAGCCAGCCCGAACAGCAAGGCCACAAATTGAAAATGGCGCCGCTCTACCGCGAACCTTAGAAATTTCTGGTGTGCGGGAAAAATTGGCACATGGAGATATGCATCCTTGATATCTATTGATGCCATGAATTCTCCCCCTTGCAGGGAGGAGACCACAGTGCGGATTGACTGCATTCGGAAGGTCTGGATGTGTAAAAACCGGTTTAGGTCTTTCAGATCCAGGATAGGTCTGACACTTCCGTTTGGTTTTGGAACGGTGAAGAGATTTGAATAAAACCCTGAACCCTGATCTTTCGGACTCACCTCTACTATCACACCCTGGGATAGTAACTGATCTAAGGCCAGGAATAGCGGTTTCTGCTTTACTGGATCCCTGGGGATCCTTGACCTTAGGAAACGAGAAGGTGGAATCTCCTGAAACTCTAGCTTGTAGCCCAGAGATACTGAAGAGATCACCCACTTGTCTTGAATCTCTTCCCGCCATGCGCCTGCAAACTGCAGGAGCCTTCCCCCCACTCTGCCGAGCGGGGGCGCCCCTTCACAAGGAGGTTTTGGGGCTCTGCTTGGCAGGCTTTCGCCCCCAAGTCTTTTTCTGTCCCTGGGCTCGGCCTTGAGGCTTTCTAGCAGAGGACTGAGAAGGCCGTCGCCACTGTTTAGAGCTTGATGCTTCGGGAGAGAGAGCACGCCTAAATGAAGGACGCTTGCTCTTTTTGACTGGAAGGAGAGTAGACTTACCTCCTGAAATATTTTGGACGAATTTATCTAATTCTTCCCCAAACAAACGCTCCCCTTTAAACGGGAACCCAGTCAAATGCTTTTTGCATGACAGCTCAGCAGCCCAGTTCTTTAGCCATAGGGCCCTGCGCATGTGTACCAACATGAGGGACAAACGTGATGCTTGTTGGACAGAATCCAAAATCGCATCAATTATGAAACACAAGATGTGAGGCAATTCTGCATAATTTTCTACTTCCTCACTGGGAAGGAGTCCAAACATCTGTTTAACCTGTTCCTTGAGGAACTGACACAACCCCACGGCTGCGACTGTAGGTTGCACCACAGCGCCAGCCATGGAAAAGGAGGCTTTTAATAAGGTTTCCAGCCTTTTATCAGTTGGATCCTTAAATACCTGCGCATTATCCAAAGGACAAGTTAGGTTTTTATTCACACAAGAAACAGCCGCATCGACAGATGGGACCCCCCACTTCTTGGTGAAACTTTCCTCCACAGGGTAATGCATAGAAAACCTTTTGGGAGGAGTAAACAGTTTATCGGGATGTCCCCAATCCTCATACATCAATTTATCCATTAAAGGATGAATTGGGAAGGAACAAGCAGTCTGTGGGGCTTTCCTGACTCCCAGGGAAGAGACAGAGGATGTAGCGACTTCAGCAGCAGGCATTCTGAATGTAGTATGCACCAATTCAGTATAATACTGCACCTGCTTTCTGAGTGCCTGGGAGGAGGGGACTATCTCCTCTTCCTCTGACTCATCCGACTGCTCATGATCCCTATCCAAAGATAGGGATCCCTCCTCATTTTCAGAACAACTATCCGAGAGAGGGATTTCAGCAGAGGGAGGGGATCTACCCCTTTTCCTGCTATCTTTTAGGGAAGCAGAAATAAAATTCATGATTCTCCCTTCAAAACCCTCCAATGTAGCCCTAAGGGAGTCCTCAGTGACATAAACCGGGGCTGCGACATTAGGAGAGGCTGCAAAACCCAAAAGGGGCACCGACTCGTCTTGAGAGGCTGGCTCCAGTCTTGCAGAGGGGGATGGTAATTTACAGGCACTTTTGGAACCCCTGGACCTAGGCGGTGACTTGCCAGTGCCCTTATTGCCTCCCCCTGAGACCCTCTTACGAGGAGACATAGTACTAAGCTACAAAGCAGAGGTACTAGTACAAGTGTGATCACTGTTGCACTTAAAGTCTCACAATAAATCAATATATGCTTAAACTGCACAACCTGATGCTGAGTAGGTGTCTTAAGGTTTGCCTGGATCCAATCCCCACGGATGCTTACTGCCCACAGCTCCTGTGTCTCCAGTTACAGTCCCCTGACACTCTGGGCTTTTTAAAACTGCCGCCTGGCGCCTGCGCAGTACAGCGCCATGCACACTAACGTGCACGGCTCGCAACCACACCCCCCCCTCCATTAGGCCGGGAGCGCGCCCGGCGCGCGCGCACGCGCCCGCGCGCGTGCACGAGGACCGCGGAGTCCGGGGGGGAGGAGAACCCAAAACGGAGCAGCGTGGGACCCCTGAACTGCGTGGGACCCCTGTTTACCTTCATCTTGTGGCAGGGACTGCAATGGAGACGTGAGTAGCTGGAGAAACCAGGCTGTCACTGAGCGTGTTGTATTGAAAGGCATGCAAGTATGCATCAGGCTGCTCTTACTCCCTCTAGTGGTGGAAACCAGGTAAGACATACAACTACTCACAATGAAGAAATCCATTCATATATTTAAATATATAGGATGACTTCCCTTACCTGTCCCCGCCGCAGGAATTGCTGAAACAGACCAATTCCAGCCTTCACCCATCACGGCGGGTATTGCTAGCCAACCTTCAGGTATATCTGGGGCTCTTACGAAAAGATCCTCCCACCTGGGCCATGTAGAAAGCTCTGCCAGAAACTTTCGGGCGCTCTGAGTAAACAGTACCCCAAGTCTGGTTTTCCCAGAGCCCAGTCTTCCAATGGAGAGGACTTACAGGCAAAACCTTGCTTCTTCGGCAGACGAGGCCCGGGTACCATACCATCTTGGGAGTCAAATATCGGCCCGAGGTATGGATCCGGTTTGTTGTAGCCCTTCGGCCCTCGCAGGGACCTGCATAGAGCTAAGTTTTACGTGACCATCACCCAGACACTGGCGAAAAAACTGAGGTGCCTCCCAGATGGGAGGGGTTATATAGGGGAGGAATTCTCTTTAATTGGGGTCAACCAGTGTCCAATCACCAGAGGTGCCTATATAACCCACTATGTAGAGAAGCTCCTGTGCCCCGTGATGTATGATCAAGAAACAAAATTAAAGCTGTACCATATTAATGTCACCCTAATTTTTTTTTTTCCCTCTCTTCCCTTTCACTCGTGGCCTGGCGGCCCGAGTGTTTTGTGTCTTGCTGCAGGTTCGTACATTGAGGAGCCTCCGCGTGCGGCTTTGCATCGGAGGGCTCTTCGAACCGGGACAGGAAGTGGTTGAAGATCGGGAGAAATTGGTCGGCTAACCTGTCCATCCTCTTAGTGTAAATCGAGAAGAAGGAAGGTTAATCGGCTCTCTCCGGAAGTTGTCGGCTCCTGTCGGAAATCTTCGGGAGGTCCGTACGTGTTGACGCTCCACCGGCTTGCAAGATCGTAGTGGAGCGTGTACCCATAATCCCCGCAGAGGGTTTTTTCTGCCAGTGCCAACGACTCCGTTTGTTTGGAGTCCATCAGTTGCAGTAAGAGTCCAACCTTTCTTTTCAATACCGGGAAGAGACAATTGCAAGATTTGGAAGCTCTACCAAACTTTGAGAGGAAGATTGTTTTCTTTGTTTTTTTGGGACTAGATCCATAATCGTAGTTCCTTGTGTCTTTTCACTTTTGAGGACTTTTGAATAGAATATGAGTTTTAAAATGTAGGGTGACTTTTATATGGTACAGCTTTAATTTTGTTTCTATGATTTATGCACAATTTTTTACTTGAATTAATTCTCATAATTTTTGATTGCATCACAGTTTTCACGTATACTTAGTGCAACTTTATATATATATTTTGACTTTTTTCCATAATGATATTTGATGGTGTTTTAGTTGCAGCTTCTTCCTTGCCCTAGCACAGTGTTTCTCAAATCCAGTCCTCAGGGCCCCCAAACAGGTCATGTTTTCAGGTTTTTCATTATTTTTCACAGGTGATTTGATCAGTTTCACTGCCTTAGCAATTACCACAGCCGTTTTATCTCAGGGAAATCCTAAAAACATGACCTGTTGGGGGGGCCTGAGGACTGGATTTGAGAAACACTGCCCTAGCGCGATATTGTTTTTTTCTTATTTTTTATTCCACAGCTTTTACCATTGAAGCCCAACTCCAGGCTGCTCCATCACCATTCCCATTTGTCACCTCACCACAGTGGAGGACCCCTGCATCCATGACAAAGAAAAATCTGTATACTTACCTTTGTTACAGGTGTCCTTATCTGGGTCCAGAAAGATGGCAACACTCTTTCCAGCATTCTCTCTTGAGTCCAGGCCATTTGCTCACAGGAGTTGAGTGGGTGGAATGATTTGATTACGTGACCTAGGCCAGTAATAAACTAAACAGAATTTGGTACTCATGGGTCACTCCTTCTACATTCCATTTTGAGTATGTTCTATTTACATTTACATTTAGAATTACCAATTGCCATCTATCCTTTAAGAAGTTTTTTTTTTGCCATGTTCCAAAATTCGTCTCTTGGCTTTGCTTTCTCAACTTCCATATTAAAAGGTATTATGCTAAACAATACCAAACATATTTGCAAAATACAAATATACTCCAACATTATACAAAAGCATTTACAACATCCGGAACTGAACATTTCATCTAAAAAGCACCCACTACAGTATATTAATCACACATGGTCAATAGATCATCAACACACCCTGATTCTATCTCCTTTGCTATATGTTTTTTATATGTAGCACTAACTCCCGAAGGAGCGATTGAATTTATTGGGCTTACCGTTACCTTCTTCACCTCGTATGCGTCTAGGGGTTTCCCGAGGTAGATGGCCCAAAAACTGACGACAGATCCACTTAAAGGGATTTTTATATGCGAAAAGTAGTTAACAACACAGTCTCTCAACATAGGATCAGAGGGTTTAGGTGAAAAGTCCAGGTACTCTTATTGTTAAATTCAGTATGAAACAGTCTCTCACTTTGAATAAATCCAGAGAATAGCCATTCACAACTGGATCCTCACCCTAATTGGATACTCCTTCTCTCACCAGGCTTAGCAACCAACAGGGTGCTTGAGTCAGGAACAAGTCTCTGCCACAGACTTTGCTATAAAACACGCCTAGAGGCGATTCAGTTCGCATTGTGCGCTATATAAGTATTTCATTCATTCATTCATTCAGGAAAACTTGAAAGCTTGTAGAACACTCGTGTGGTACCAGTATCTTTCAACTGGTCTGGCGATACAGCACGAGATTGGATTCACTTAGGTCCTTCAACTTGTTGAGAAGCCAACCCTTGCATGGCCTTCTCCCGAAGAGTCCTCCCCTGGATAACTTCACAGTTGCTGGGCCTCTCCAATAACCGAGACGGCAACGGACCACCTCCGAATCCTCCTTTCAGTTTCCTCGCCTTGGGCTAGCCAGCCCCGAAACAAAGTTGGGTGGATCCGCACCCCAGGCCATGGATGTCCTGGGGGCTGGTTAGAAGGACCAGGACCATGCAGTCAGAACATACTTCTGGACCGGAACCCCGAAACACGTGACGTCCGCACCTTAAGTACCCCTTCCCAGAAAGCACAACAAGAGCGACACTCCCACTGGGCTGGTTCCAAAAGAGAGTAACCTTAATGCACCCAACTAGACTGTGTTTCATGCCTGCCAAAAGTGACAGCGCCCCCCATGGCCAGGCAGAACACCCTGCAATCCAGTCAGACTGATGCTGAGGTCAAAAATTTAGAACAATTAGACCCAAACCAAACTGCGTTTTTTTTTTAGGGTAACATTAAATTGCAGAACATATAGCGTGTGTTCTTCAGGAGCCGACGCTACATATATGTGCGATATATTTTTCTATCTACAGTACCTAAGTGTAACACCATTCTAGCTAGGTTGGCACATTTAGTGTTTTGGCTTCTGTTGCAATCACAGAAGCAGTAATTGTTTAGTAGAGTCTGTTCACAGGTTGGGAGCTTGATTGCTTCCCCTTGCCTCTAAAAAAGATTTCTAGAGCTTAGGGGAGGAGAATTAAGATTCTCAGCCTGAATATTTAGTGGGGTCTGGCCAGTCACTGGGGAGGAGTGCCCAGATGGTTGCTGGGATTCCTATTAAATAGCCTAGGGCTCTGAGAGGTCTTGTTTTTCCCCCCCTGTGGGGATGGATCTACATGCTCTAGAGAAGGGGTACTGCTGGTCCCTGGACCCCCTTTCTTGTACTGAATGCTGGAATACTCTGAGATTTCATCTCTGAACCGATCATTTTGTGGGTCTCTGAGTAGAGTCAAACCCCTGTGCTGCAGTGTCTTGTAGTTCCCAGCTGCAAGAATCTAGACAACTTCAGCCTATTCCTGCTAAATGTGCCCAGAAATTCTCCTGGTCTTCAGCTAGGAGTGAATGGCTGTATTGCTGCTATTTAGAGATAGGGAAGAGTCTTCTGCTATTTGTGCTTAAAGTGGTTGTAAAGTCTTAAGGTTTTTTAACTTCATGCATTCTAGAACTTCCCCTTCTCAATCAAGCAATGTTCACGAGAGCAGCGGCCCTCCTGGTTCTCTTCCTCTTCATTGGCTTGGACAGTCAATCACAGCCAGTGAGACAATGAGGAATGAGCAGGGGTGGGGCCGAGCCACTCTCCATGTGTGAATGGACCCACAGAGCAGTGGTTCGGGAGTAAGCCTGCTTGGGTGCCCCCATAGCAAGCTGCTTACTATGGGGCACTTGGCAGGAGGGAGAGACCAGGAGCGCTGGCGGGGGACCTGAGAAGAGGAGGATCAGGGCTGCTCTGTGCAAATCCATTGTACAGAGCAGGCAAGTATAACATGTTTGTTATTATAAAAAAATAAAAAAAATTCTGTGCATTTATCATCACTTTCCCTGGTGGTATTCCTGAGTGTGGCTCGGGGTGAATTTTCATTACCAAAAGCGGTAACCCCAAGCCAGACCTCCCTGGCGGTATTCCCGAGTCTGGCTCAGGGTGAGATTTCAGTACCAAAAGCAGTAACCCCGAGCCAGACTGCATTGCAGGATCCATGTAAAGGTTTCTTACCTTATTCCCAGGATCCTGCAATGTCTCCCCGCTGTGTGTGCGGGCTGTGTACTCCGCTCAATCTATCACAATGCCGACAGTACACTGTAATCTTACAGATTACATTACAGTATCAAACCATTTCACATCCCTTTTGTCCCTAATGCTTTGTCCAGTGTCCTGCATGCACTTTTATATTATATATACTGTTCTTTCTTCCTGGAAACTTAACATTGTCCATAGCAACCATAAAGTGTCCCTTTACGTTAAAAGCGGTTTTAGACCAGCTAGAAAACAGTCATAGTAAATTAGAACAATTGCAGAATTGAGCGATAGTGAATTGTGGGGAAATTTGTCATCAAACACTGAAAACAGCGACAATTCTGCAACTGAGCAAATTTCTGTGTTTTGAATTTGATTACATTATTGAATACATTTTATTATTATGATATTATTATTTGTTATTGTTATAGTTATTTATTATATTATACTTCATGATTTCGTGTTTCAAACTTTATCATGCCCGGGATGTCTACTTGACTCTTGTTTGGACAGATTTAAGTGATTTATTCCTAAGAATTACAGGCCTTTCAATATAAATTTCCATGCAAAACAATGTACTGCTTTCAGCATAAAAAATCAGACATAATCATACCGCCAGGGAGGTTAAGCATTTTTAAGTATCCCACACCCGATTGCCCTCCCAACTTACACTTTACTTAGCAATAAACTTTAAAAAATACACCCCTAGATTGTTTATTGAGGATGAACTCCTACTGTGTGCCTGGCTGCCCTCCACTGACTAGAGAAAGAACCTGTGTAACTCTACTGTGGCTCCTAGTGCTACATAAGTTAACTCCAACATTTCATATTCCTCATATGTATGTACTGTACTTGTATGAAAATGTATCAGGTTCTCTCTGTATTGCTTCCTTTGTGTGAATTCCCTGGTGTTCCTCCCAGTTCCTCTGCTTTTTTTCATTTATAAAAAAAAAACTGACCTCACTAGGTAGCAGAACACACTCTTGGTTACCATGTTTCCCCCAAAAATAAGACCTCGCGTGATTGTCGGTGATGGCTGCAATATAAGCCATACCCCCCCAAATAAGCCCTACCCTGTTTCCCCAAAAATAAGCCCTACCCTGAAAATAAGACCTACAAGGACTTTATTTGAGCGGTAGGGCTTATATTGCAGCCATCACCGACAATCACGCTAGGTCTTATTTTCGAAGAAACAGGGTAGTTCTCTAGCTATGCTGGGAAATCAGTGTGCTCTCCACCAATGATCAGACTTTTGCTGACACACACCCCGCTGCACAGCCATTCACTGGGAAGCTCAGTCTGCTGTTGCTTCTCCTCCCCCCAGCTCTTATGCAGCTAAGAACAGAGGGTGTGTAATCACTTATAAAAAAGGGAAACATGTATTTATAATATTTTGTTCTATCTATACACAAATGTTTTGCCTTTCATTTATATTATAAACCGCATGGGTTGTTTTACAAGGCGATCAATTACAATCACTTTAACGTTTGTGTAATTTACACATAGCAGGTGTTATGCCTACTGGTCTGTAGTTTCAGGATTTTAACATTTGGATAATAATGGTACACCACATGCCAGCCTTTTAGAAAGGACCCTATTAAATATAAGGCTAAGCCCTTGTACACACGGTCAGACATTCCGACAACCAAATCCGTCGGATTTTGTCCGACGGATTTTGTCTGAAACTGTTGCATACACACAGTCGCACAAAGTTGTCAGAAAATCCGATCGTACTTAACGTGATGACGTTATTTCGTTAGGACGGGACTACATTCAGGCTAATAGCCAATAGCTTTGGTCTAGGAATTTGATCTGAGCATGCGTGGCACTTTGTCCGATCGGAATTCTCTACACATGATCGGACAAAGTCCGATCGGATCATGTTGTTGGAAAATTTTATAGCCCAGCTGGAAAACTTGGTCCGTCGGATACTCCGATGGAAACAGTCCGATGGAAACCACACACTGTCGGATTATCCAACAACACGGTCCTATCGGACATTGTCCATCGGAATGTCCAAACGTGTGTACAAGGGCTAAGAAAGATAGAAGAAAGATATTGTACCCTATCAATTTCTGAGCTTCATTCATTTAGTACAGAGTCAGATACTTTGTTACTAGACCAGTTTCTTCATTAGGAAACTGATAATAAAATTGTTCCATCTGATAAGTGATCAATAACTATTTTTAGTGGATAATCACCAGCAATTTTAGTAGCATGCTTAAGCTACTCAGAACCGTCAATGTAGGTCTAGTCTTAAGGGGTCAGAATAGGATAGCTAATGACATGCCATCAATGGAGTTATTGCTATACTCTAGCCATGGCAATGCATGAATCTCCACTTTGCTTTGCCTTCGAGAGCAAATTTTTTTTTCAATCTATCCATTTGACTGTGAATTGCTATTACTGTAAGCTCTATGCTGACAGTAGTCCACAAGTAGAATATAGTTTGCATTGTCTAGCACAGAAAGATCTGATGCGCTTTTTGCCATGGCTGAGAGAGTAATACATGTAGGATTTTAGATTCCCTTGTGTTAGAAGGATTCTGTTGTAAGCAAAATGTACATCTCAGCTCCATTTTCTCAATTTAAGCATTCTTTCAAGGCCAACAGAATGTATCTGCGACTATTTTTTTTATGTTTCCCAGCTCCCATGTGCCTTGGTGCATTAGCTTCAATTCAATTCTCATGGATTTGAGATCAACCAGCCTTTAACTTTTCCGGCTCAGATCACCCATAATCAGCAACCCTTTTTTGATACTTCCAAAACCTTCCACTGTTGGAGGACATGTGCCTTGGTGCATTAGCGTTAATTCAGTTTTCATGGATTTAAGATCAACCAGCCTTTTACCTAAAGCTGTTGAAGGGCATGAACTTTGGTTAGTAAGTCATTTTTTTAGTTGTACATTTCAGTTTTATCATTATCTTACCTGAACTGGTAAAGCAGGAAATAATTAAATGCACTTGAGTATTCAATGCATTTCTCAATAGAGCCCTTGTCTTTGAATGGCTTAGGGTATCGGGCAACTGGAATCATGTTCCTAACCCTTATAATTACAAAAGAATTTCACTGCACTTAGGTTACGGACTGTAGCAATGATAGCTTATATTGAAGGTAATAATTGACAAAATATTCAGGGTAAAATGCAGAGCTAAAAGTCCATTCTAAAAAAAGTCCATAAATTTCATAGAATACGTGAAGTGTGTAGACATATATACAGTTGTTGCTGAGATATTGTTCCTCCACCGACAGCACAGCACACTTGGCCTCTTACCCTCAAACGGGGACCACTAGATTATAGGTGGTCTGGCTGTGCTCATGTAACACTCCTCAGGCTCACTCCTGTTCATCAGATATTGCACCAAACAAAAGTCCTGTTGTCCCCTCTGGGTGCCTCCCTCCACAGGTTAGATACAGGGCCGTTTTTAAGGCAGGGCAAAAGGGGGAGCTGCCCTGGGCCCTGTCATTGTTGTGGGGCCCAAAGCAGCTGCCTCATACTTGCCAGCTATCCTGGTTTACATTCCCTAGTCCCTTGAGGTTTTAGTCCTGTGCTGTGTCTCAATATCTCAGTGTGAAGTGCTGCTACTAATACTGCCCAGCTCTGGCCTATTGTTGTGTACAGATGACTCACCTGCAGACCCTGTGTTTACATGTAAATTACTGGCATTCATCAACAAGCAGAAATCATGTGCTGTAACCTCTAGTAACTAATCAGTGAGCCGTAATGTGTGCTGTAACCTCTAGCAACCAGCCAGTGAGCGGTAATGATACACTGTAACCTCTGGCAATAGCTGCCTGATCTGATTCAGTAACTGATTTTGAGTCCAGCTGCTATTGATTGTATGTCTCAGAGCAGATGGAGAGCAAAACTGCATGGAGGGGGGTCCCAAAAAAAGTTTTGCCCAGGGTCCAATCAATATTTAAGATGGCCCTGGTTAGGTATGCCAAAAATGAGAACAGAAGCCCCCTCATGGTATAGTAAGTAACACTTGCAATTTATATAAAAGACTCCAAAATAATCACACAATACAGATAAAATCTAGCATATCAATACAGAAGAAGGATAGGTTTCCAAACATCAAGATGGCCACAGTAGTTTTCAGTCTGCTGGGATTAACCTCTTTCAACTTGCTCAATGGAAATGGGAGGTTTTGCTTCCTGGGCTGTCCAAGGAGGGGGTGGGAGGAGGCCTCAGAGATTTGTTTCCAGGACCTTATTGGCTCCAACTATCAATATACACAATTAAAATGTTAACACCAGCTGCACTATATTCCTGCTAGGTTAGCCCGTATGTTTTTTGTCTCTGCTGCTTCCTGTTCCCGTTGTGGTTTTAAAGATGCAGATTATTTACATATGTTTTGGTCCTGCCCTGCTTTGTTCTCATATTGGAAAGATGTATTTTCTTTCCTTGATAACACTTTACGTCTACCTGTACCTCATACTCCTGAGGCTGGACTGCTTGGTGTGTTAAATGACTTTGTACACTGGACCCAATCTCAAACTCCAACACGTGTATTATTATTCCACGCTAGGAAATTGATTCAGCTACAATGGAAAAATGCCTCCGCTCCGGATATACAAACCTTTTACTGCATGGTAAATAAAGTGTTACTTATTTTCAAAATGGCAGGGCTTGCCCTAAAAAGTTTTTTTTTTTAATTTGGCAGCCCTGGCTTGATATTGTGGACTTATTTTGGAAAGACACTCCGCTCTCACAACAATAGTGAGTGGTTGACCACACCAATGTGATGGTGGTTCGCTATATGCCATGAGTGTAAGCTTCCTGATTCTACAGTTTAGGGTGAGGGAGGGTGTGGAGAGGTTTGAGTGGTGGTAAGTGTGCGCGTATGTTTGTGTTTGTTTGGTTTGGATGGCAACTCTTTTTGTTATGGATGAAGTGTACATGCTTTTGGGGGCCAGTGTGATCCATTTAAGGCAATATTGCTATGTTATTCTATGACATTCTCCGCCATCTGGGGGTCTGTGGGTTAGATTGCCTTACAAAAGTATTCACCCTCCTTGGCTTTGTACCTATTTTGTTACATTACAACCTTTAGATCAATATTTTTTTAATCTGAATTATATGTGATGGATCAGAACACAGTAGTCTAAGTCTGTGAAGTAAAATTAGAAAAATATATACATAAAACTTTATCAGAAATAAAAAAATGATAATTGGCATGTGTGTATGTATTCACCCCCTTTGTTATGAAGCCCATAAAAAACTCTGGTGCAACCAATTACCTTCAGAAGTCACATAATTAGTGAAATTATGTCCACCTGTGTGCAATCTAAGTGTCACATGATCTGTCATTACATATACACACCTTTTTGAAAGGCCCCAGAGGCTGCAACACCTGAGCAAAAGGCACCACTAACCAAACACTGCCATAAAGACCAAGGAACTCTTCAAACAAGTAAGAGACAGTATTGTTGAGTCAGGGTTAGGTTATAAAAAAATATCCAAATCTTTGATGATCCCTAGGAGAACCATCAAATCTATCATAACCAAATGGAAAGAACATGGCACAATCTGCCAAGAGACGGCCGTACATCAAAACTCATGGACCAGGCAAGGAGGGCATTCATCAGAGAAGCAGTACAGAGACCTAAGGTAACCCCGGAGGAGCTGCAGAGTTCCACAACAGAGACTGGAGTATCTGTACATAGGATGACAATAAGCCGTATGCTCCATAGACTTGGGCTTAATGGCAGGGTGGCCAGAAGAAAGCCATTACTTTCAGCAAAAAACAAAATAGCCCATTTTGAGTTGCAAAAAGGCATATGGGAGACTCCCAAAATGTATGGAGGAAGGTGCTCTGGTCTGATGAGAAAAAAATGTAACTTTGTGGCCATTAAAGAAAACGTTATGTCTGCCGCAAACCCAACACATCACATCACCCAAAGAACACCATCCCCACAGTGAAACATAGTGGTGGCAGCATCATGTTGTGGGGATGTTTTTCAGCAGTCAGAACTGGGAAACTGGTCAGAGTTGAGGGAAAGATGGATGGAGCTAAATACAGAGATATTCTTGAGCAAAGCCTGTACTACTCTGTGTGTGATTTGAGGCTAGGACGGAGGTTCACCTTCCAGATGGCAATGACCCCAAACACACTGCTAAAGCAACTCTTGAGTGGTTTAAGGGGAAGCATGTAAATGTGGTGGAATGGCCTAGTCAAAGCCCAGGCCTCAATCCAATAGAAAATATGTGATCAGACTTAAAGATTGCTGTTCACAAGCGCAAACCATCCAACTTGAAAGAGCCAGAGCAGTTTTGCCAGGAGGAATGGGCAAAC
The DNA here is from genome assembly GCF_037356315.1 of Lithobates pipiens. Taxonomy (NCBI): domain Eukaryota; kingdom Metazoa; phylum Chordata; class Amphibia; order Anura; family Ranidae; genus Lithobates; species Lithobates pipiens. The sequence goes on from NW_027507903.1 coordinate 25,129,060, forward strand.
ATCCCAGTGGTAAGATGTGGCAAACTCATAGAGACTTATCCAAAGCGACTTGGAGCTGTGATCGCCACAAAAGGTGGCTCTACAAAGTATTGATTTTAGGGGGGTGAATAGTTATGCACATTGACTTTTTCTGTTATTTTGTCCTATTTGTTGTTTGCTTTACAATAAAAAAAAATCTTCAAAGTTGTAGGCATGTTCTGTAAATTAAATGATGCAAATCCTCAAACAATCCATGGTAATTCCAGGTTGTGAGGCAACAAAACATGAAAAATGCCAAGGGGGTGAATACTTTTGCAAGGCACTGTAACTGCATAATTTACTGTTTTTCCAGCAATACAGCACCAAGTACTTCTTAAGAGGCATCAACTTAAATTGTCACATCTCTTGACATTTTGCAGTTAGCTGATGTGCTAGCTATAGCAACAAGAGGGTAAATTTTGTCAAATGCATCACTCTGGTGAAGTTGCTGCTGAAAGTCAGAGCTTTCCTTTAAATACTGAATGGAGGTGCACCATCCCTACGCTAGGCTCCAATCTTCAGCATCATACAGATGACGAAAGTATACACTGGGCATGTGCTGCACTCTATTTGAAAAAATAATACTGGCAAAAACATAAAGGGGTACTTGGGTAGAAGAGACAAAGTCCATTTTACCAACTTAATGTGCCTAATAACGATTTTCTATTCTTTGATCAGTTCCAGTTTAACTAGTTTTGTACATTATAGATGTTATTTACTAAAGCTGGAGAGTGTAAAATCTGGTGCAGCACTGCATAGGAACCAAATAGCTTTCAGGATTTATTGCCAAAGCTTTATTGAGCAAGCTGAAATTAGAAGCTGATTGACTGCCATGCACAGCTGCACCAGATTCTGAGTGATCCAGTTTTAGTAAATCTCCCCCTTTGTATTTCATGCATGCCAAAAACATAATCAAAGTACAATAGTGGTTGATTTTTTTGGGGCTGTTCATTTTGCAAGGAATGTGTTTCACTGTGCAAGGACATTTTCCCTAGAGCTTAGTGAATTTGGTGCAATTTCACTTTGCAAAAAATAGCCAATCACATGCAAGGCAAAGAAAAATCACAGCATTTTTGCTTGCATGTGATTGGGTATTGCCAATCAGTAGAGGTTTACTTATTTTACTAAGCTTTGGGGATAATTCCCTTGTAAAGTGAACAGTCTATTTTCCTTTAGTAAATCAACCCCCTAAAGCAGGGTTCTCCAAACTCTTTAAACAAAGAGCCACTTTACTGTCCTTCAGACTTTAGGGGGGCCAGACAGTGGCCAGTGGGAATAGAAATGCTCCATCGTGGTTTAGTGCCAGTTTTCTTAAGCTGGCCATAAATGGATCAAAATTTGTCCGGTTCAGCAGGGACCTACTGAGATTCAATCTATGTATGGGCAGCCTGTCAGATTTTATTTACATGAGATTACTGCCAGTGGAAGGCTCCCCCACCAGCAGAACTCAAAAGCACTGCGGGAGGCATTCTCCCATCAGCACTTGCTGTGTTGATGAGGAAACTGAGTGATTTTTTTTTCCTTCCACCCATGATGGAAGTAAGAAAATCGAGTCATCTATGAGCTGCCTTAGTATCAGAGGAAGGAATGGTGCCCCATTGTTGGTATTCAAGGGAGGAATAGTGCCCCATCATTGATCTCCTTGAGAGTAATGGTGCCCCATCATTGGTAGCAGTGGATGTAATGGTGCCCAAAGGGCCAGATAAAAGCAAGCAAAGGGCCAAATCTGGCCCACAGACCACAGTTTGTAGACTACTATTATAAAGTGAATATGACATTAACAAATGGCATGACAAAAACTGTAGTTGCTGACTTTTAATATCAGAGACTCACCGGTCCTAGGATCCAGTGATGTGATCACCCGATCCATCCCTTCCTCTGTCCCAGGCATCTCAACTATGGGCCCCTGGCTGTGACAGCTTTCAGCTTCACAGCCGGGTGCTCACTCAACATGCGAAAGCCACGCTGCACATTTTAAATAGTCCCGCAGTCTTCTGGGACCTGACATGTCCCAGAAGAATGCAGGGAGGGATGGGGAGGGGAGAACTTTTGTTCAGAACGCTTGGGGGGGGGGGGGGTCCAAGCAGAAATTGAAGTGGTTACCTGTCAAAAATAAGAAAGTACCCGCCCCCCCACCAAAAAAAGTGCCATTCAGTGAAGGGAGGGGGCCTTGAAGCAGAATTTCCCCTTTTGGGTGAAGCTCCATGTGTAAAGTATAAACTATTTTTTTTTAAGAGTGAAGAATTAGAACTAGCGGCTGGCCTATGATGTGATGCACTCCAAGCTGTATTCAATAAGCAGTTCAGCTTGAAGAGGAGTTCCAGTCCCCTATGGAAATAATAGTAGTCAGCAGCTACAAAAACTGTAGTTGCTGACTTTTAAAAAACAGCTACTTACCTTTTCCCAGGATCCAGCAGTGTGCTCACCCCAGTCAGCCTCACCTACTGTCTTTGGTCCTCGGCACCGGCATCTTCACTATGGGCACCCGGCTGTGACAGCTGGCGGCTTCACAGCCGAGTTCCCACTCCACATGCGCAAGCCACGCTGCACATTGTTAATAGCCCTGCAGTCTTCTGGGTCCTGTGAAGTGTCCCAGAAGACTGCAGGGAGGCAGTGGGAGGGGAGAACTTCTGCTCGGAATGCTTGGGTGGTTCAATCAGAAGTGGGAGCAGTTACCTATCAAAAACAGGTACCAGCCCCCTGTCCCCCCCCCCACCACCAAAAAAAGTGCCATTTAGTGAAGGGGGGAGGAGGCCTTAAAGCAGAACTTCCCCTTTTGGTAGAGCTTCGCTTTAATGCAGGGTCTCCAAACATTCTAAACAAAGGGCCAGTTCATTGTCCTTCAGACTCTAGGAGGGCTAGACTTTGGTCAGCGGGAGTGGAAATCTTCCTCGCATCAGTGGGAGTAAACATCTGGTATTAGGGGGAGGAATAGTGCCCCGTCGTTGGTATCATAGGGATGAATAGTTCCCCATAAATGGTACTCCATTGTCTGTTTCAGATGGCAGAATAGTATCAGAGGGCCAGATAAAAGGCAAGCAACCATCCCCTGAGCTTTGGAGTGAGGAGTTGGAACTAGCCTCCGATGAGATGCACTCCAAGCTGCTTCCAATAAGCAGTTCAGTTGAAGTATTGGAACCATTATGGAGGGTCTTTCGTTTTTTAAATTCCTCTATTCTACAGAATGTATAATACAACCATCAATAGGTTACAAAACCAAGTAATTAAAATTAAAATATGTATTCCTTCAGTCAATAAGAAAAAATAATTAAGACAACAAACAAAATGCACCACTTGAGAATGTGCTCCATAAATCTGCACACTATCAATGATAAAATGCAAGTTTCTATGCCATGGACAACGCTTGAAATTGCGCATTTATATTTCTGAAAACGGCATTAATTATAGATTTTCTAATAGATCCAGAGAGATGACGGGGGAGGGTTAGATATAAATCACCTCCCAATGAGGCTGGGGAGATTTCCATAGCATTCCACCTCCTCATGACAGCGATGTGCGAAAATTGACAAGAGGATGTGAAAATTGGGACGGGAGGAACCCAAGCATAAAATAACTTCAATTTTGCACTTTCTGTGGCTCTCGGAGGAATAGCTTTGAGAACTGACCAACAACACAAACAAGTGAGAGGCGAAAAAAAAAAAAAAAAAAAAAAAAACAAGGCGCAAGATAGGAGTTATTAAAGAAAGAACACACTCCTTTCGCAGACAGAAGGGATGATCAATGGGTTTAGTCAGGGGGAAATTCAAGCAGAAAATTGATGCTGTCTTTTTTTCTATCTGCAAAGGAAGCAAAAGGAATTTTAAACTCCAGCAAGAATCTTTAACTGGCGGTGGTCTGGTAAAAGAGAAAGCTAGTTTTAACTGTTTTAATACAGGACCAAGGCGGCGGCACATAAAGAGATATCAGAGCAGTCTCGGCGGGAAACAAATGTCCTCTAAATAAATGATGCGCTTTCTGCAGGAAATCCACACACTTTGGCCGAACAAAACCCCCCGCGGTGCATAACTTTATGTAAAATGAAATATTTTTGACTGTGTGATAAATTCTCTTAGTACAGGTTAAATAATTCCCCTGATGTAGATCAGTGGCTGATATCAAAGTAGGGTTCTTAGATAGTGTAGTATTTGTAGAAAAACGGTTTATTTGCTATCCCTGCCCTGTTCCAGTGCTACCTGCTGAAATCCACCACCTCCCTCCTCTCCTGCTTACTGATAGCATTTCCAGTTGCTAGACAAGTGATCCAGTGGCCCCATGGGTGGTGGGAGAGCTGGCATGCCTGAGGTCTTTTAAGGGCACTTCTGATCCTCTATGCAGGCCTTTTTAAAGCACATTAAAGTAGTTTGAAAACCTCCTTAAAAGAAAAAAAAAAAATTATATATATATATATATATATATATATATATATATATATATATATATATATATAAAGTCCAAACTCACATATTACTTAAAGTGTTACTAAACCCACAACAGTAAAATCAGTCTGTATATGTAGAAACACATGCTCGTTATACTCACTGTGCAACCTAAGGGGTTAATCCTCTGCATTGTAAAAAAAAGTCTGTTTGATGCCCTCTTCTCTGATCATCCCCTTCTTCAACAGTCCCCAATCCATCTGCTGATGGAACAGAGGCTAGGGGGCAAGCAGCAAGCTGCACATGCTCAGTTTGGTGTGTACAGGCATACCCTACTTTTAAGTACACAATGAGGTTTATTTACTAAAGCTGTAAAGGGCAAAATCAGGCTCACTTCTGCATAGAAACCAATAAGCTTCCAGGTTTTATTACCAAAGCTTAATTGAACAAGCTGAAGTTAGAAGCTCATTGATTTCTATGCAGAAGTGAGCCTGATTTTGCACTTTACAGCTTTAGTAAATAAACTCCATTGCGTGCTTAAAAGTGGGGGTATGCCTGTATTGCTGGAGAGTTTTTTTTTTATTCTAGGAGGGTGCATGTGATTAGCAGAGGGCCAATAGGCACTGCCCAGATAGAGGGTCAGGGGCCCCGCTGCCTCATAGGACAACCAGGGGAGAATGAAAACTCCTCCTACAAGCTTTAATCAAACACTGATAGAATACTCCTTTAACTGCGGATAAGAAAAGGTATTTAGCAGTTTATATTTACTAAAACATTGCATTTCCATGTTCTGTGTATTGTAGGAGTCCACCCGTTCGGTTCGCACCAGAGCATGCAAACAGGCCAAAAATTTGTTCAAACACGCGAACACCGTTAAAGTCTATGGGACACGAACATAAAAAATCAAAAGTGCTAATTTTAAAGGCTTATATGCAAGTTATTGTCATAAAAAGTGTTTGGGGACCCGGGTCCTGCCCCAGGGGACATGTATCGATGCAAAAAAAAGTTTTAAAACCGTTTTTTCGGGAGCACTGATTTTAATAATGCTTAAAGTGAAACAATAAAAGTGTAATATTCCTTTGCATTTCATACCTGGGGGGTGTCTATAGTATGCCTATAGTATGCCTGTAAAGGGGCGCATGTTTCCCGTGTTTAGAACAGTCTGACAGCAAAATTACATTTCTAAAGGAAAAAAAGTCATTTAAAAGTATTAGCGCTAATGCTAGCAGCTATAATAAATTGTCGGTCCGGCAATACACATAAAAGTGCATTGATAAAAAATTTCCCCACAAGGGAACCCCCAAACCAAAAAAAATGCGTGGGGGTCCCCCCAAATTCCATACCAGGCCCTTCAGGTCTGGTATAGATATTAAGGGGAACACCACGCTTCCTGAACCGTACCAGGCCACATGCCCTCAACATTGGGAGGGTGCTTTGGGGTAGCCCCCCAAAGCACCTTGTCCCCATGTTGATGGGGAGAAGGGCCTCATCCCCACAACCCTTGACCGGTGTTTGGGGGGTCTGTGGGCGTGGGGCTTATCGGAATCTGGAAGCTCGGGGGTCCCCTTTTTTTCCCTTTAGAAATTTCATTTTGCACTCGGACTGTTCTAAACATGGCAAACATGCGCCACTTTACAGGCATACTATAGAACCCCCCAGGTATGAAATTTAAAGGAATATTACACTTTTATTGTTTTACTTTAAGCATTATTAAAATCACTGCTCCCGAAAAAAACATCAGTTTTTAAAACTTTTTGTTGCATTGATACATGTCCCCTGGGGCAGGACCCAGGTCCCCAAACACTTTTTTATGACGATAACTTGCATATTAACCTTTGAAATGAGCACTTTTGATTTCTCCAATAGACTTTTAAAGGGTGTTCTTTCAAATTTGCCGCAAACACCCCAAATTGTTTGCTATTCGGCGAACAGCCAATGTTCGAGTCAAACTCATGTTCGACCCGAACATAAAGCCCATAGCTATTTTTAACCTCAGTCCTCAAGTACCCCCCTCTTCTCTAGATTTCTCTTAGATAAAATTTCTCACCAAAACTGTTCTTGGATGGTTGGGAGAAGTTACTGTATATGCAAATTGCCATCATAAAAACTGAGTCAGACTTTGTGAAAATTAATATTGTGTCATTCCCCAAACTTTTGGGCATGGCTGTACAGGGGCATTTTTGTGGGCTCGCTCCTGAGCCTCACTGTCTGATTTATAGTCCCCCCCTACTCTCTCCTCACTGGCTTTGATTGACAGTAGTGGGAACCAATGGCTCCCGCTGCCTCAGTAAAGCCAGTGAGACCAGGAAGTGAGGGGAGAGACGAGCAGAAGGCGTGCACAGCTCTGGATCCAAGGAGGGCTCGGGTAAATAAAAGAAGGGGTGGGGGGGATACTGGTGCCTAAACATTTTTTACCTTAAAATAACAAATGGATTAAGGTAAAACATTTTTTGGCTTTACAAGCACTGTAAGGCTGGGTTCACACTATCTCTGCATGCGGCTCACAGCAGGGGTCCGATGCGTTCTCGTTCCCCATTTCAGGTCTGAATTCAACCCGAATCTATGGCTGAATTCGGACCTTAAATGGACCATTGCAAAGAGAGCCAGTCAAAATCTCCTGCTATTGGGAATTGGATCTTTAATTATCACTAGAGGGGTCACCAGCAGGAGGAAGGAGGTCCTGATTCCCCAATATAGGTCTTTATATCACTAGCAGAATCATCAGCAGAAAGAAGGAGGCCCTGATTCCCCTACATAGATCTTTAGTTATCACTAGAGGGATCACCAGCAGGGGGAAGGAGGTCCTGATTCCTCTTTTTAGATCTTTAGTTATCACTAGAGGGGTCACCAGCAGGGAGAAGGAGGTTCTGATTCCTCTATATAGATCTTTAGTTATCATTAGAGGGCTCACCAGCAGGAGGAAGAAGGTCCTGATTCCCCTATATAGATCTTTATATCACTAGAGGGATCACAAGCAGGAGGAAAGAGGTCCTGACTAATCATACAAAGTATTTTACCGAAAGCGTAGTTGATGCTTAGAATAAACTTCCAACAGAGGTAGTGAGTCAGTCAACAGTAATTGGACTCCAACTTGCTTGAGACATGACATATGTAGGACTTAAGCCCAGATCCCAGATAACCTTATCCCTCTACCCGGGCCCAGCCCCTATAAACAAAAGACTCGACAAGGTGTGGAGTAAATGGCCAGCCGGCCTTTTAATGATAAAAGTTAAAAAATAACTCTTTTAACTTTTTAACCATCATTTCAAACTCCTTTTTTTTTTTTAACTGGGTCGTTACTAGGAGAAACCACAAACCACTGGTCACTGTGACAACTAACTTGAACTTTGAACTCTTGCCTCCAGTCGGAAAACTCTGGACTCTGGTACCCAACCTGTCAGCAGTGACCTACCATTTTTACCCTTCCGGGTTAAACCCCTCTTGACCCGGAAGTACACTAACCACTCCCATCCAGTGGATGGGTACTACATGTTCCATACATGTATTTCTCCTTCTCCTCTTCCAGTGACCCAAAAGACTGCCTCATCCCGGGAAACCATTGTAACCAACCCTAATAAATACCGGGCGGGTGGGTGGGAATCGATTCCTCCACCGCATGGAACTGACTTCACTTCCCCCTTTCTCCTAGTTCTTTTTGCCTGAGTGCAGCCCAGCCCCTGTGACCCTTCCCCTTCTCTTAAAGCTCCAGCATAACCCTTCTTAAAATGGCAACTGTGCAGTCCAGCACCGTCATGCCATCCCTACGCTGAAGTCTTTCATTCTATTGCTCCGGGACTCTCTAACATAGAACTATACTCAGACAAAAAGGTTTAAAAAAAAGGGCATACTCAATGAATCTCATGGTATTTTTTTTCTGCCATCACTCTTCTTGGTTTCTAATTTGTATGACCTGACAGTTTCATGGTAATGTGTTGTGTTGATCTTGAAAATGTGTACAGTCTGGCTGTAATTGTACAACACCTGCCCTTCATTGTAAATGTCAGGTTTTTGTACCTGGGCTTTGTCCAGAAGCACAAGCTTTATTAAACATTCTTGTTATTTAATTGCAGCGGCCTGTGCCTTATTCTACACCTGACTACCTTAATACATTTCACAGTTTAATGTACAGTATGTGGTCATCACATGCCTTTTTCCATAGCCATCTGCACAATGTGGATGTTCAGCAAAAGTACTGTGTGTCTGGGTCTGCATGTCTATGGCCAAAGTGCCATGCTGCAGGGTATAGCAAAGACCTGTTTCATTGAAATAATACTAGCTCACATTAATGTCACTTTAAAATAAATACAAAGTATTCTTAGTTCTTCAACTCTCAAATAATATATTTTTAAGTATTTTGCACCAGACAGCACTGCTATATTGAATTTGCAAACATTATCACATTTGCTAAACAAAATGTGTGGACTCCCCTGACAAGTGCAGAGCAGACATTGGAAAGACTAGTCTGGTTTGGATACTGAGTACTTTATTATGTTCTGCTATTTTAGTGTATAATTAACGTTATTACTTATTTGTTCAGGCCTACGTTTGAACTTGATCTGGAAACTTTGGAGTCAGGAGTCTGTGCAGGCTTGGACTGGCCCACCAGAGGGCCGGATAATTCTCAGGTGGGCTCCAGTGACAGGCTAGCTGGCAAGCCAGTGATGAAAGTACACTAGGTTGTCAATGACACCTGCACAAGCAACGTGGCAGAGAGAGAAGTCGCCTGGGCCAGTGCGATTGTTAAAACAAGTAGCACTTTATTCAGATACACTTACATGACAGTATCTTGCAAACCGCTCACAGGGTGGATGTGGGTCACCAATCAAGCAGCCAGCCATCACATTCACAACGGAAGAGAAGACCACCGGAGGGATAAGCTAGGACCCGCTGTATAGGGATGTGTAACCGTCAGCGTCTCCAGCTCTCACACCCGCTCTCACGAGACCAAACACAGGACGGGTGCTGGCCACAACTCAGGCGCCCTCTCTCTCTGCCTTTTAGTTAGCTTTCGAGAGATTCCCAATTCCTGCTGAGGAGCTGCCGGTGACTGTGTGTGCAAACCCTACCCATTTGTGGATCCATTCATTCTTCAGGACTTCTCCTTGCTACCCCTTACAACTATGGACTTTATAGACTATGTATTGCTTATTCAATTTTATTTGAGTGCTTTTTGCCCTTCCTTCCTTTTCCCTCTCTCTGTGTTATTGATTTCTTATGGTCCACTTCATAGCTGTCAGTGAGCGCCGACTCACACACTATATGCCAGTTCTGTGTGATATACTACTTCTACAAGCAACTTGCCTGCCATGGCCACACCACGCCAAACCTCTCTGGCCACCGGTGACATTGACATATCAGTAACATAATTGACACTCACTACTTCCACCCATCTTCCTCCTTGTCAGTCGAGGGGAGCCAGCTTCAGGTAGAATTCCAGGATAAACCCAATGCCTGTGCTTGTAGAGTAGAGTTGATAAAGTTGATAGAGAATTGATACAGATTGTTCGGACATAAATATGATTGGATTAAGGTAGAATTCCAGGATAAAACGAACAAATCCAGTGTCGGCTGCAGAGAAAAGAGAGAGCACCAACAATCAGGGCTGGATTAACGTAGGGGCTATTGGAGCTGCAGCTCCAGGCCCCTACCTTAATATAGGCCCAGCCACCCAAAAATGACATGGAAAGCAATGGGCCAATGGGAAGAGATCTCCCCTGACGGGCCCTGCATTCCACATGCACTTCCTCGGCAGGGTGGTGGGATTGATAATGGGCACTGCATGAGCAGTCCTAACAGAAGCCTGGGACATGCCAATGCAGGGCTCTTACAGAAGTCTGGGGCTTCCATAGTGTTATGCCCCGTACACACGAGAGGGATTAAGTCTGACAGACCTCCAAAGGAGTTCCGCCGGAGTTCCGCTGGAGTTCCGACGGAGTTCTGGCGGACTTTTCGACCGAACGGACTTGGCCACACACCATCACACCAAACTCCGACGGAGTCGAACGTGATGACGTACGACGGGATTCGACGTAGGAAGTTCATAGACAGTAGCCAATAGCTGCCCTAGCGTCGGTTTTAGTCCGTCGGAGTAGCACACACACGAGCGAACTTTTCGAAGGGGACCGGGTCCGGCGGAGTTCCGTCGGGAAAATTTAAAGCATGCTTCATTTCTAAAGTCCGTCAGACTTTAGCAAAGCTAAAGTCCGTTGCAGCCCACACACGATCGGATAGTCCGCCGGACTCAGTCCGTCGGAGTTTGGATGTCGAAAAGTCCGCTCGTGTGTACGGGGCTTAAGGCCTGCGCAACTGCACTCTTTCAGCTCAGAGTGAATGCCAATGCACAGCCCTTACAGAAACTTGGCAAATCAAATGCCAGGCTTCCCTAGTGTTATGCCTGTGCGGCCGCACACTTTTGAGTTTGGGCGCACGCCAGCACAGGCTCTTGGAAAGCAGAAGGGTGCCCAGTAAAAGGTCCACAAAATCCTCAGCACCAAGCACATGATGCTCTTAATCCGGCCCTGCCAACAATGGATGGGTCAACACTCCCAGGAATTCCAGCCATTGTTGAGTGCCCTCTCCTCTCACCTGAAGATAGCGCTGTATGACACAGGGGAGATCATGTGACCGGATCCGAGCAGCCTGGAAATAGGCAAGTATATTATTTATTTATTTTAGATAGGTTTGTCTGAACAAACTGTATCAATTTTAGTGGTGGCCCGCAATGCCTCCACAATCCATGTGTGCGGCCCACTAATCCATGTGTTAAAGTGGTTGTAAACCCTAAAAAAAAAAACCTGCAAGACAACGGCATAATGAGCTAGTATTCATAGCATACTAGCTCATTATGAATTACTTACCTGAGATCAATGCCCCGGCAGCAGTCCTCATTCACCACTCCAGCGGCCGACATCGCTCCGGGTATCTGTGATTGGCAGGAGCCACAATGACATCACTCCCGCGTGCAAGCCGCTGGTAACGGCACAGTCTAACTAAAGCAATGGCACGTATGCTTCAGTTTGCTTAAGTGCGCATGTGCCGATGATGTCGGCACATGCAAATACAGGGATAGCTCCTAAACCGTGCAGGTTTAGGAGATATCCAGTGTAGCTACAGGTAAGCCTAATTATAGGCTTGCCTGTAATAAAAAGTGGTTATAAAGGGTTTACAACCACTTTATTATTCACTATTTTCGTCCTGATTTTCCTCCTGGCCAATCAGGAAGCGGGTCCTGAGACCCAATTAGCCAGGGAGTCTTAGGACTTCCCCCTCATTCCCAGTGCGTGTGAGGGGGAAGGTTTGTCTTCTGCCCCCCCCCCCCCAAAGAATATTGAGCACCAGCCACCACTATTCAATTCTCAATCAGCTCTGTCGGCTCTACTCTACAAGCTCTCTCAATATTTGAAACAATTTGAATTTCTTTATCAAAAATACATTTTATACATGGGGTAGGCATGACATGTTGGAATAATTCTGGATTTTGTAAACAGTTTTCCTTGAAGCCTTTGCCTTAGATTAAATCTTTGCACAGCCACATAAAAAATGAGATATATGATGAGTCACTGTACAGACTCATTAAAAGTAGAAGTAAAGGTTTTATTTTTTTCCCAAATCTTACTTACCTAGGTGGATGCAACATTGGCCTGATGCTACATCTTTTCTCGCCCCCCCCCCCCCCCACACACACACACACACACACTGTGAGCTGAGCAATCCAACACCGCCGATGGTCAGCTCTCCAAGCTGCTGCTCCCCCTTGCTCACTAAAGCGCTGAGCTGTGGAGGGGTGGGGACGTCTCAGGTTCTCAGTGGCACGCTGAGAGGCTGAGACAGGCATCAGTCCGGGCACCCGGCACATCCAGATTTTATTGTCGGGATGACGCGGTGCCTGGACTGATTGCAGTGATGTAAGCAGAGAGCTGACTTCAGACCACTCTCTGCTAAAAATGGGTCAAAGGAGTGCAAAACGAATTGCACTCCTGTGACCCATAGGAGAAGCCCAGCCAAATGAACTCATTTTAAATTAGGCTATCTAGTGCAGCCAGTCTCAACCAGGGTTTCTCAAGAGGTGGCTAGGGGCTCATTTTTGTTGATTGAGTATTAATATGATGCACTGGAAGCTCTTTGAATACATGAAAACAACTTTACTTGCATGGAGGATAGCAATGCATATCTTGACAGCATGGAAACAGGAAACAGAACTGAACACACTGAGGAAAGCACTGCCTCTCATTACATCATACAATAGAGTTGCATGCACATTGCACTATAACACTACAGCACCACCTGCTGCATAGACAGGTATAATGCATATATAGTCACAGTACATAAGCAACTTGCTGTTGTTCTTCCAACACTTGTGCAATGAGCAACTTCTGCATCTCACCCCTCTCTCAACAAAAATTTACAAACAATCTCTGTTGCTACATCTTCTAAATGCTACAAAGACTTGCATGCCTCTAGAATGGAAACAGCCGGTAAATCCCCCAATTAGTCTGTGGCTAAGTAAAGGTAATGAGATCCAACTTATGGAAGAAATAGTGGCATCTGCTAATAGGAAATGGGAAATTATCTGCAAAAAAGTGACTTTACTGGTTCAGTTTTACTTATTCTTCAGATTATGGCTATATGTTCGCTACAGCGGATTTATGAGCTAATTCTGGGTCCCTAAAGGGAATTTCTCTTTTTTTTCCTTCTATTTTCTTCCTTCTCTCTCTCTCTCTCTTTTTCCTTTTTTTCTTTTTCCTCCTTTTTGCTAACAGGGTCAATAGTGTCTATTATACCTGTTATGAGTGTAGCACTATCCCCCGTTGGAGTAGCAGATGAAAGAGATCCCCCACTCCTTCACAGCTAGTCACACTGAATTTTCACAAGCACCCAGAGTCAGAGAACAGTCCAAGGCTTTGATTTCGTTATTTATTAGAGAGTCAATAACATGGGCAGAATGTCGGCCGATATTTTTTGTACCGGCAAATGTCTCCCAACATTCTGTCCATCTGTACGGGGCTTTTCAACCACTTTAAGTCAGCAGAGCTTCACCTCATTCATTAAGCTCTGTGGAAAATTCCCTAGCAAAGTGCAACTTTCCTCTCTTCTGCTCTTATTTTACATACTATAGTACAAGCAGATATTTTCCTTACCCTCAGATCGTATCACTAACGTGTATATACAGTTAACTAAATTTCTTTCTAAATTTTCATACTCCCTGCAGGGATAGATGGGAAATGGATAAGGATGGAACCTTAGGAGATATTTGGGAACAAGTATTGCAGAGTGTACAGTCTGTGTCTCTGTCTCCAATGCATAGGATAACCCAACTTTTCATTCTGTACAGGGTTTATACACTTGGTTTGGAGATGTCCTCAACTCCATCGTTATTGGCAGGAGGTGATTGATATTTTAAATCTTGTATATGGCTCTGTGTTGATTCCAGATCCGGCCTTATGTCTATTGGGGTATGTAAACCCCAACCGGATAAACCATGATCAGAAAGTGGTTATTGCGAGATCACTTTCTGGGGCTTCTCGTTGTGCTTCACCTAATCCTCCTACTCACAGAGAGTAAATACCGGAGATTAATAGAACACAATCCCTCTCAAAAATCTGGAAGAAATGGATGGAGCTAGAGCTAGACATTGTCTATGTATAGAGTCCATAGGAACGGTCTGTCATAAAGTTAGGGGGCACTATCAATGCAATATAAAATAAAATGTTATTTTGTAGTATTTTGCCATATTTGTGGGTGAATGTGTGCTCAACAGTATGTACTGATTCTCATGTTTCTTTTTTTTTTTTTGTCTGATGCTGTGCTGCCTTGCGAGACAATCTGTTTTTCTTTTGTTTGTGTTTTTTTTTTTTCCCTTGTTAAAAAAAAAACTCAGTTAAATCAGTTAAAAGTAATGCAGTACTGTATTGGAAAAATGGCCTGGTCATGGGGGGGGGGGGGGGGGGGGTAAATCTTCCAGAACTGAAGTGGTTAAAAGGAATTCATCAATGTAGCTGTATAAGAGCTCTTGCCAGTACAGTATATTTTGCAAGGAAGTCTCCCTGCTCAGTGCATCACCGACAGGGAACAAACTATACTGTACCCAATGGGGTTGATATACCAAAGATGGAGAGTACAAAATCTGGTGTAGCTGTGCTTGTTAGCCAATGAGCTTCTAACTCTAGCTTGTTTAATTAGGCTTTGACAAAAAAGCAAAACAAAAAAAACTGGCAGCTGATTGGTTTCTTTGCAGAGCTGGACCAGATTTTATACTCTCCAGTTTTAGTAAATGTCCCCCAATATGACCTATGCCAATGCCACTAGTACAATAACAGTGCATATTTTTAGCACTGATTACTGTAATAATGTCGCTGGTTCCCAAAAAAGTGTAAAAAATGTCAGTCCGCCGCAATCCCACTAAAAATCACTTGTCACTACCAATACTAGTAAGAAAAATAAATAAATAAAACTGCCATAAATCGATCCCCTATTTTGTAGACATGATAACTTTTACGCAAACCAATCAGTATACGCTTTGTAATATGGGGGATGTCTAACTCAGTGGTAGATGCATTTTCAGTGAGTTTCACAGCCAACAGGAACTTCAGTTTAAGGGCGTGGTAGCACTGATAGCCCACTTTTATAGAAAGTAACAAAAATGAAAGTTCATACACACATGGATGCCCCCACAGGGGTTCTTCTCCAGAAGAAATACACTAAATGAAAAATGTCAATCCACCTGGCTCTTAAGGCTCACTCAGCCTTGGCGCAGTACCTTGCTGCACAGGCCCACTCCTGGCCTCTAGGAAGGGGTTCTCCTGACGCTACAGGCTTTCACACTCCTCCAAGACTCACGTTCCCCTCTGTTCCCCAGGACTCTCTCTTTCAGTTGTCTCAGCTATGGCCTCCCCGACTCTCTCTCAGTCCACTGACCTGGATCCTCTCCCACATGGAGTGCCGTCTCAAGAATATTGCCTGGGTTTTTTTTTTACCAGTAGCACACCTCCTGGCTGCAGCAACTGCTCCAACACCAACTCCCCTAAGCTATGCTCAGATCTGCCTTATACTCAGTGTGTGCACCTGGACACACACACAACCCGCAAAACTTCTGGAAAGCCCGGACACAAGACTGAAGACTCCATCCCTCTCAATGCTCTTTAAAGTCTTCTAGTTTCCAGCCCCACTCCAGACTTACAAAATCCAGAGAAGACTTAAAGCATAGCTTTCTCTGCTCACCAATCTTCTGCTGGAACTTTTCAAACTGCCTCTTTGAGAGTCCTGTGTCCATTTTATACTCATTTTCACTTAGGCTACTTTCACGCTGAGGCGCTTTGCAGGCGCTATAGCGCTAACAATATCGCCTGCAAAGCGCCCTGAAAGAGCCGCTCAATTCACTCCAATGTGAAAGTCCCGAGAGCTTTCACACTGGAGCGGTGCGCTTGCAGGACGGTCAAAAAAGCCCTGCAAGCTGCATCTTTACAGCGCTATAGGAGCGGTGTATTCACCACTCCTAAAGCGCTCCTTCTCATTGAAAATGAACGGAGCTTTGCGGGCGGTTTGAACCCCTTTTCGGCCACTAGTGGGTGTTAAAACTGCCCCGCTAGCAGCCGAATACCGGCGCTAAAACAACGGTAAAGCGGCGCTAAAAATATCGCCGCTTTACCGCTGGCACCCCAGTATGAAAGTAGACAGGGGCTCTCACTCTCACAGCTTATTGAGATTTTGTTTTTACCAAAAAATATGTAACAGAATACATATCGGCCTAAACTGATAAATACATTTCATTTTTTTTGGAAATGTTTTATATTTTTTTTATTGTTTATAGCACAAAAAAATAAAAACCACAGAGGTGATCAAATACAAAAACAAAAAGCCCTATTTGTGGGGAACAAAGAAAATCTATTTTATTTGGGTACAGCGTCAAATAGAGAAATTGTCAGTTAAAGCGACGCAGTGCCGTATCGCAAAAAAATGGCTTTGGTCAGGAAGTGGGTAAATCCTTCCAGGGCTGAAGGGGTTAAAACGATATTTAGTAAAATGTGCCATTGACGTTCTTTCACCAATGTTATCCATTCGGAATTAACCTTATTTTCACACAGATGCCTCCCATAGGTAATATTCCGCTAGTTATGCATGTGTGACACATTCTCCCTATTTCCATTATGCTGCTCAGTTGCCTGAGGAACAATGTGAAGAAATTCAATTCTCCAGTGCGAGGTCATCTCTTTCTGTGGTTTTTGTTTTAACATCCACATTTCAAATGGTGTATAACGGCACTCAAATATTCTTCTAAGAGATCCCAACCGGCTGACGTATGATCTTCACCGTCCTTTTCCCACCACCGGCCACCTTTTTTTAAAAAAGGGTCTCCATTTCATGTTGAACCTTTTTTTTATTTTATTTTTTATCTCACGCAAGTGAACATTTCCTTGAAATTCATGACAGCACATATAAATGGTCTCCGATATATTGATGTGATTTGTGGAAAGGGAGAATTCTCAGAGAGATTCTGTAAGAAAGAAGTCGAGGAAAGCTCCATCAATCCAACTTCAAAACATTCTTCAAAAGCTCCGGCGAGAGACTATGAAGGGGTCGAATGTTAGATCTGTGATTTCTAGGAAGAACAGTGCAATGGCCCAGGACTTAAAAAAAAAAAAAAATGTCTGATTTCAAGGTTACTTTGAACATTTGAGAATATGTATGAAGTAAGCATGGCATGGCATGAGCAGAAATGAATGAGGAATATCAGGGTAGACAGCCAGGACGAAATATTTTATTAACCACTTCCATAGCTCCCAACTGTCCTTGATTTTGAGGGACTGTCCCTGATTTGGAGCAATGTCCCTCTGTCCCTCTTTCCTCCTCATCTGTCCCTCATTTTAGTCTGATCTATATAGTTGTATATACAGTAAAATGCACTTTTTATCTTTCAAAAAGTGTTTCCAGCGCTAAACCTTTCATCCAATTTCTAAATTGCTCCATTTGTACATTTCAAAAGCCAACATAAAGGAATAGAAGGTAATAAAGCACTTGTGGGTTTAGTCAAACCTTTTTTTTTTCCATATAATTCTCCTTTAAGGGGGCGTGACAGGGGGGTGTGTCCTATGCCTACATACTTTTTCTAATAGGTGTCCCTCGTTCCCATCTCAGAAAGTTGGGAGGTATACCACTTCAGCTCTGGAAGGTTTTACCCCCTTCCTGACCAGGTCATTTTTTGCGATACGGCACTGCGTTGCTTTAACTGACAATTGCGCAGCCGTGCGACATTGCATCCAAACAAGATTGATGTCCTTTTTTTTACCCCACAAATATAGCTTTCTTTTGGTGGTATTTGATCACCTCTGCATTTTTTTAACTACTTCAGCCCCGGAAGATTTGGCTGCTGAATGACCAGGCCGTTTTTTGTGATTCGGCACTGCGTCAATTTAACAGACAATTTTGCAGTCGTGCGATGCTGCACCTAAACAAAATTGACATCCTTTTTCCCCCACAAATAGAGCTTTCTTTTGGTGGTATTTAATCTTCTCTGCGTTTTCTATTTTTTGCGCTATAAACAAAAAAAGAGCGTCAAGTTTGAAAAAAAACGCAATATTTTGTACTTTTTGCTATAATAAATATCCCCATTTTTTTTTTTAAGCTATTTTTTTCTCAGTTTAGGCTGATACGTATTCTTCTACATATTTTTGGTAAAAAAAAAAATCACAATACGCGTATATTGATTTGTTTGCGCAAAAGTTATAGCGTCTAACAAATATGGGATAGATTTATAGCATTTTTGCTATTATTGTTTTTTTTTCTAGTAATGGTGGCAATCTGCGATTTTTATCGGGAGTACAACATTATGGTGAACAGATCGGACACTTCTGACACATTTTTGGGACCATTGGCATTTATACAGCGATTAGTGCTATAAAAATGCACTGATTACTGTAAAAATGTCACTGGCAGGGAAGGTGTTAACACTAGGGAGCGATCAAGGGGTTAACTGTGTGTTTCTAACTGTTATAGTAATAGTTAATAGGAACTCACAATCTGTCACGCCTCACAGAACAGAACAGGGATTTGTGTGTTCACACACACTCGTCCCTGTTCTGCCTCTCGTGCCCGCGATCACTCGTGGCCGGAGGTCATTGCGACCGTCGGGCACGAGCATCGGCATCTCCGCTGTGCAGCGGGCACCTGCTATCCCAATCCCGCAAGCCGACGTATAGCTACAACGGCTCATGGGATTGTGCCGACTTGCCGCAGTAAAATGATGGCGGCTGGTCTGCAAGCTGTTAAAGTGATTGTAAAGTCTTGTTTTTTTTCCTATAAAAATAACAAACATGTTATACTTACCTCATCCTATTGCAGTGGGTTTGCATAAAGCAGCCCGGATCACCCTCTTCTCTGGTCCCTTTTGGGCTCATCTGGCCCCTCCCTCCTGTTGAATGCCCCCACAGCAAGCAGCTTGCTATGGGGGCACCCAAGTCACAGCTCCCTTAGAATGCATTAAGATAAATAACCTTCTGCCTTTACAACTCCTTTAATTTTTGTGCTATAAACAAAAAAAAAGACCAAAAAACGATTTTGAAAATAAAAAACAATATTTTTTTACTTTATGCTATAAAACACATCCAAAGAATTTAAAAAAGTGAATCTTTTCATAAATTTAGGCCAATACTGTTTTTTAATGGTTTTTTATTGTTTTTACTAGTAACGACGGCGATCAGCGATTTTTAGCTGGACTGCGACATTGCAGCGGACAAATCTGCCACTCACTGCCACTGTATAAATGACACTGACAGGGAAGAGGTTAACACCAGGGGCGATCAAAGGGTTAACTGTTCCTTATGAGTGTTTTCTAACTGTCTGGGGGACGTGCTTAACTGACGAAAGACAGAGAACTATGTTTCCTGATTCCTAATTTCAGGACTTTATCCAATAGTGTTGCCTCTATCTTAGCGTGGATCAAACACAATTTTTTGGAAAAACAAAACAAAACACTTTCATGAGTTAAAAAAAAAAAAAACACTAAAGTTAACCCAATTTATTTGTATAATGTGAAAGATGATGTTACGCCGAGTAAATAGATACTCAACATGTGGTGCTTAAAACTCTCCAAAGGGCGACACTTTAAACGCCTTTGCAGGTTACAAGTTTAGAGTTGCACACGAGGTCTTGTGCTAGATTCTATCTATTAATGTGTGAGTACCCTGTGTATGAAAATTTTTAATAAATGCTATTTGTGAGATACTACACTATGGTATTCCCTCTCTATTAATCTATTGGGTCCTACGGAGCAATAAGAATAACATTTAAAGGAGAAGGTGACCGAATTTACCAGGAGAGAAGACATATAAAGAAATCTATATACCTCTATGCCAATCCCTCCTTGCTATAGGTAAGGGGCCACTGCCCACTAAAGTGTGATCACAGCGGGATTAAGCACTGGGAGATCCGCACCTCAGTTGAATTTGCACAAAGCACTTGCACTTAAAGGAGACTGTTGTTTATTTATGGACTTGAATATTTATATCTTTTTCTTTTTTTTCTTTTTGATGGATTGCAATATGTATATTTAATCTATAGAGGCCGGATTCATTCTGTTATAACGTATGTTACAGCCGGCTCTGTAGTGCGTTTACTACTATATATATTTTTTTGTTTAATTCTAAAGTTTATTTCCATGTGATCAGGAGAGGGTACCCTCTTTTTGGTCTAGGTACACTCTCTCTTACTTTCTTGTATATCATTTGATTATTATTAGGGTGGTTCACTTATATCACCTCTGGAGAGTGTTTACTTATTTGCACATTTATAAGACGCACTTGGCACTTTATGATCAATTCACTGTTTTTTGGCTTTGCACTCAATTGAAGCAGTTGTGTTTCCGTGGAGGTTTTCAATTGACTCTGTACTGCGTTTTTTTTTATTTATTTTGATTGCATTTTCTCTGCACTTTATCAAAATAGTAATTTTTTAAGAGACTGTTTTTAGTTACTTACCTTTGTTCACTTGATTTTCATTTATTTGGATTCTATCACCTCTGTGGCGTGTTTATTTTATTTTATTTAATGTAGCACTAGTACTTTTTGATATTATTCAGTAGACATTTATATATATATTTTTATATTACACTATTGATTTATGTAACTAGGCATTATACTTATCACCCTCGGAGGGTTATTTAATATAGGAGCAGCGCAACAACAACATATCTTTAGTTTCATATTAAGTGGATACGGTGTGATCCATTCCGGTAGTAGCAGCAGCCCCTGACATTTGATAGATCACCAGTGGTAGCGCAGGAATAAAACACTATCATTTAGATTATTGCTCTTGCCCTGATGTTCAAAAACAATACCTTACATGTGTGGCGCGATCATTGTTTACATATGCTTGCAAGAGTAATGAATGAATAGGATAGCGGCACTTTAAAAATCTCTCCTCTGGCCTCCTATGCAGCCGATCAGACCCAGATTGGTGTGATCGGCTGCTTTCCTGGCCACTGGGGGCCAGGTAAACAAAGAGGCAGAACCCGAAATGACGTCATAACTCGTCGCTCCCAATTTATGGGGTTACAGAGAGAGGGGAATGACGTCAGTTCCTCTCTCTCTGTTCAGGTCACATCGCTGCCGGGCACAGTGATCGTACGGTAGAGCTTGGGAGAGGCGGCGGGAGGGGAGTGGCACCCCCTTTTACCACCCACAGAAGTCATCACTTCTGGCCGAAAGAGAATCGCCAGCTAAAAACATACATCCCAAAACATGGGCGTCGGCAGGTAGGGCAGGTCAAGTGCCCCCCGATTTGGATCTTAAATTCAGTACAGTTGTGTCGATATCGGGGTGCGGGCAGCCCGCACCCGGGTGCCACCTGCCAATGGGGTGACACCATCAAGGTGCTGTCAAGCCCCCCCCATTATTGTAGTGTGACTGCGGGCTCTTTTCCCTGCTCAGTCCAGCAGAAAACTCGGCAGTGTCAGGAGAAAGGCGAGCTGCGGGCTATCAGAGGTTTCCCCTGCTCATCCCCCCTTTCTCCTGTCAGGGAGAAGAGACAGCGGCTCTCACCAGGTTCCTGCCCGCTCTGTTCCTTCCCTATTGGCCATAACTGAGGGCCAATCAAAGGAGACTAGGAGAGGAGAGCATCATGGGACATGTAGTCCCAAAGATTGGCAGCCCCATTTTCCACAGGGAGGAGGCTACAGCTCGATCAAGAGAGAGATTGAGAGACTGCAGCATGGAAAAAAGCTAGAGGGAGAGAGAGTGCTACAGGGCAAAGAACGAGGAGTGTGCTGGGCGGAAGCCAGAGAGAGAGCTACGCTGCCCAGTGCCACCAGAGAGAGAGCCACGCTGCCCAGCGCCACGAGAGAAAGAGAGTCACGCTGCCCAGCACCACTAGAGAGAGAACCACGCTGCCCAGTGCCACCAGAGAGAGAGGCACGCTGCCCAGCGCCACGAGAGAAGGAGAGCCACGCTGCCCAGCACCACCAGAGAGAGAACCACGCTGCCCAGCGCCACCAGAGGGAAAAGAACACTGCCCAGCGCCACCAGAGAGAGCCAAGCTGCCCAGCGCCACCAGAGAGAGCCACGCTGCTCAGCACCACCAGAGAGAGCCACACTGCCCAGGGCTACCAGAGAGAGAGGCACGCTGCCCAGCTCCACCAGAGAGAGCCAAGCTTCCCAGCACCACCAGAGAGAGCCACGCTGCCCAGCACCACCAGAGAGAGAGCCATGCTGCCCAGTGTCACCAGAGAGAGAAAGACTGAGCCACTACCAGGATACAGACATGCTACACTACTGACCAGAGTCGCCCTTGGGGACCCCAGAGTGAGCGATCATCCAGCCGGATGGATCACTGCTGTAGTTTCGCTGGGTCTGGTAAAAGGGCCTGTTTGCCATTATCCATTACTTATGCTAGGGACTGTACTACATCTGCAGTCTCTGACCATGTGATAATGACATTGTTGAAAAGGGGCGGTGCATGGGGGACCCTAAAATTATGCCCCCCCTGAAAAAAGTTCTACGGGCGCCCATGTCCCCAAATGATGCCTGAAGGTGCAGGCACTATTTCAGTATAACCACTGAAAGCGGAAGATGTCCATGGACGTCCTCCCGTTGGGAAATGTTTAAGCTTTTAAAATAAAACCTGGAAGCTAATTGTTTTCTATGCAGAGCTGAACCAGATTTTGCACTTTCCAGTTTTAGTAAATCAACTCCCTAGTGTCAAGCAGGTAAAAAGAGTAAAAAGGAACCATAAGAAAGGAAGAGAGAGGAGGATAATAAGGAGAAGGGGTGCTGCTGGGAAGAAGAGGAGAGTAAGGTGTGGATCCCGGGGGCATACATATTAAATGCAGTGGTGGCCTGAGCATTAAGGGTGCACAGGCGCCGCCCCCTCTCTCCAACCACCCCTTCTATCACCAATAGATAGAATCATACAATGCATGAATCTATCTATGGGTGCCGCTGCCACCCCCTATTCAGGCGCCTGGTCCCTTTTCGGGCTCAGGGCACCTGAATTACAGCGGCGGGGGGGGGGGGGGGGGATGGGTGTTTTTGAAGCACCTGATTAGAGGCATAGGCTCTAATAGGCTTAAAAAAAGTGACCTGCGAGCGCCATGCTGGGCGCTCGCAGGTCACTAAGCTGTGTTAGGAAAGAAAATAGTCATTTGCTTTTCTAACACTAACCTGCCTCTCCGCCAATCAGGTGCTTGGGTCTGTTACCTGTCACCCGATTGGCTGAAACGACAGGCGCTGCTATTGGATGCCTATCAGGAGGAGAGGACGGGAGACGAGGATGGCAGGAGACGCATGGAGGACCCTGCTTGTCGTCGTCACCCGCTGCCCCACCAAGACAGGGTAAGTACCAGGCGATCGGGCGGGGGACACACTGGGGGCATATAGGAGCACAATGGCAGCATTTAATGGGTACAATGGCAACATATGATGGGCATACTGGCAGCATTTGATGGGCACACTGGCAGTGTATGGTGGCACAGTGGCAGCGTTTGATGGACACAGTGGCAGCGTTTGGCACAGTGGCTGTGTTTGATGGCACAGTGGCAGTGTTTTTTGATGGCACATTGGCAGCATTTGAGGGCACAGTAGCTGCATTTGATGGCACAATGGCAGTGTTTGATGGGCACAGTGGCAGCGTTTGGCACAGTGGCTGCGTTTGATGGGCACAGTGGCAGCATTTGATGGCACAGTGGCAGCGTTTAATGGGCACAGTGGCAGCGTTTGGCACAGTGGCAGTATTTCATGGCACAGTGGTAGCGTTTGATGGCACAGTGGCTGCAATTGATGATTTTTTTTTTTCAAATTTTTAAATTGTGTTGCCTACAGTCAGGGCTGGATTTCCATCACCAAAAACAGTAGACACACAACCTTTGGCTTGGGAAAAGAAGTACCGTAACTGGAAATCTCTTCAGCCATGGCACAGGTCGCAAAGGGTACCTGTCAGTTTATTATTATAATTGTTTTCCATAAATGTTCTTTTTATCAGTTGTTTTTCTGCATTGCATAAAACATTAAAAGGGAAAAAATGTGTGACATATGCTACAATTCGTCAAAAGTGCTAAAAAAAAAAATTGTGTCCCACCATACCGGTGACAGCTGTTCTCTTCATGTCTGGATGTCACAAGCTGTCTGAGGGACAGGAATTGAAGTAAAATTTCTCTAATGCCCCGTACACACGAGAGGGATTAAGTCTGACAGACCTCCAAAGGAGTTCCGCCGGAGTTCCGCCGGAGTTCCGACGGAGTTCTGGCGGACTTTTCGACCGAACGGACTTGACCACACACCATCACACCAAACTCCGACGGAGTCGAACGTGATGACGTACGACTGGATTCGACGTAGGAAGTTCCTAGACAGTAGCCAATAGCTGCCCTAGCGTCGGTTTTAGTCCGTCGGAGTAGCACACACACGAGCGGATTTTTCAAAGGGGACCGGGTCCGGCGGAGTTCCGTCGGGAAAATTTAAAGCATGCTTCATTTCTAAAGTCCGTCAGACTTTAGCTTCGCTAAAGTCCGTTGCAGCCCACACACGATCGGATAGTCCGCCGGACTCAGTCCGTCGGAGTTTGGATGTCGAAAAGTCCGCTCGTGTGTACGGGGCATAACAGGCAAGATATAAAAATCTTGACAGCAAAAATGTACTCTTCCCAATTGATCTAAGCCAAAAAAGCTCTGATAAAAAAAGACAATTTAATACAGATGTGTTGATTAGAATTATAACTTTTGGGTGGGATTAAAAAAAAAAAGAAAGAAATCACAAGTAGGCTATATCGAAAGAAGGTCTCCTTTGTGTTTGGATTTTCTGTTTCCAAAAGTTGATGAGTGCTTGGCTATTATTATACACATACATACATTATCTGAGCCTTAAAATATTCCAGTCATTTTAATAAACCCATAATATATATGGAAACTGGAGCCATGGGTATCAATAGATTTGAACAGGTTTTTTTTTTTTTTTCAATCAAAGGCAACAATTGGAGAGATTGGAAAAATTTACATCACTTTTGAAGATTTGTAGTATATTTCACACAATGTTTTCTCTTTTATCATTTTATAGAATGCAGAAGAGCAACTGATAAAAAGAACATTTATGGAAAACGATCATAATTCGATTTATTTAAACCAAAACAGGGACCATGTGTGGCCATTTCAAAGGAAATATTCTTGAATACCATCAAAAATTCAAATCAAATAAAAAAAAAAAGAAAAAGGCTAAATTGATGTCTGATTGTGGCCAGCTAATTACATTCCAACTTTGGCTCTCCAGCTGTCATTTTCCACTTCAGGTGTGGGATTGATGGGTTGCTGTGAGTTGCCAAGGGGGTGGCCATGCATGGCCCAATAAAAGCAAGCAATGCAACCCTTCCAAGCAAGATTTATGACAGCTGGGCTGTGCTAACGAGTGACTCTCCAAACATCAGAAGCGGTTTAGATTTTCCAACATATGTGTCAATTATAGCCAGTTGTTATCTTTCCAATGTAGAGAAGGGAATAAAGTTTAAACTCATTTGCACTGCATTTGCCCATAGGCTCACTCAGTAACAAAAAATGTTGGGATACTCAAGAACGGGACGTTTCTTTCTTAAACCGCCACTAAAGGTTCGTTTAAAAAACAACAACAAAAAAAAAAAAGACATATCATACTTACCTCCACTGTGCAGCTCATTTTGTACAGCGTGGCCCCGAACCTGGTCTTCTGGGGTCCCTCAGCGTCTCTCTCGGCTCCTCCCCACATCAGATAACCCCATGGGAGAAGCGCTCTCCCGAGGGAGTTACCTTGCGGGCGCACTCCCGAGTCCAGCATTCGGTGTCAATAAACGGTGAATACAGGACTCGGCCCCACCCCTGACGATCGCATCATTGGATTTGATTGACAGCAGCGGGAGTCAATGGCTGCGCTGCTATCAGTTTATCCAATCAACGAGGGAGAGCACGTCTCTGTGGGACAAGTTCAAGGTTTCAGGTAAGTAAAACGGGGGCGCTGGGGGCCGGTCACTGAGGGGTGTTTTTTCGCCGTAATGCATCGGATGCATTAAGTTGAAAAAGCACAAACCTTTAAAACCCCTTTAAGGCTACTTTCACACTGAGGCGCTTTACAGGAGCTATAGCGCAAAAAATAGTGCCTGCAAAGTGCCTGTAAAGTGCCTTTCCTGTAACTACAGTGTGAAAGCCCAAGTTCTTTCACACTGGAGCGGTGCGCTGGCAGAACGTTAAGAAAAGTCCTGCAAGCCACATCTTGGAGGCTCTTGAAATCATGTGGTGCTTTGCGGGCACTTTTAACCCTTTTTTGCCCACTAGCGGGGGTTAAAAGCTCCCAGCTAGCGGCCCGAAAAGTGCCACAAAAAATGTCAGTAATGTGCCGCTAAAAATAGCAGTGCTTTACCGCTGACGCCCGCACGCCCCAGTGTGAAAGTTCCCCTAAATGTTACTAAACCCAGGAGCCTGCATATCTGGTCTCCCACAGTACACAGAATGTGGAAATGAAATTATTTTAGTAAAAATAAACTGCTAAATACCTTTTCTCATCAGCAGTATAGAGCAGTCATGTGAGTATCTGGTCAAAGCTTGAAGGAGGAGATTTCATTCTCCTCTGACTATCCTATGAGGCTGCATGACTTTCTAGCAATACACACCAAACTGAGAATGTGCGGAGTGACTCCAAAGGCTGTGTCTTATCAGGAGATGGATTGGGGACAGTGGAAGGAGGGGGGATCAGAGGAGACAGGATCAAATGTAGAGGAAAACCCTTATGACGTGTACACACGGTCCAACTTTCTGGCAGAAAAAATCAGACGGAATCATTTTATCGGATATTCCGATCATGTGTGGGCTTCAGCTGACCTTTTTTTTCGAAATTTTAGAAGGACCTAGAAATAGAAATCTTTCGAACAGAATCAATTCCTATTGGGAAAACCGGTCGTCTGTATGCTGTTCCAACAGCCCAAAAATGATGCAAGGGCAGCTATTGGCTACTGGCTATTTAACTTCCTTTTTCTAGTCCCGTCGTATGCATTGTACGTCACCACGTTCTAAACATTTGTACTTTGGTGTGATCATGTGTAGGCAAGTCTGTTTCAGCAGAACTCCGTCGGAACTCTGTCAGAAAACCATCAGAGTTTATTCTGACAGAAAAAACAGTCGTGTGTACGCAGTTAGGTTCCACAGTGAGTATAACAAGCGTGCTTAAGGCCGGGTTCACACCGCTGCGATGCGGAAACGCCGCGAATCTGCGGCGTTTACCCGCATCGCACACCTCCCGCCGGCAGATCACACTGCCCTATGCGGACGGCTGGGAGTGTCAATGTTATGTTAATGACACCCCCAGATCCGTCGGCATATCGCAGTGCGATCTGCCGACTCGCACAGGAATCGGATTGCATGGTGTGAACCCCCATGCGATCCGATTCTGTTGCGGACCCAAAAAAGGGTCCCGTGCGAGTTTGCTGCGGGAGCGCTGCGAATTCAGCCATACTATCTGTATGGCTGAACTCGCATCGCTACGGAGATCGGATGTGATTTGCTGTGCGAATCACATCCGGATCTCCCCCCGCAGCGGTGTGAACCCAGCCTTACTGCTTATACAGACTGACTTTACTGTTGTGGCTTTAGTAACACTTTAACTTCATCCTTAGTAAGACATCAGCTTGTGTACAACCACTTTTACATGGCTTTAGGAATAAAGCATATAAGGGATAATAAGTCAGTTGAAAGATGGAGATTTTATGAAACTAAAATTAAATAAGTATATAAAATATATTCCCCATGACTAAGCTCTAGGGGGGGCGGAGCGAAACATGTTGGGGGCATGGCCTGGTTGGATTCCAGGCTGAGGTTGCCACTTCACTTATCTCTGTAAGACACCATGGATGTGCGGCATTCAGGGGTTCACCCTTCCTTCCTATATAACATATATCCTTATAAATATAACAATGTACAAAAAAGGTTTTTGTTTTTTAAATATTTATAAAAAAACATCTAAAAAAAAAAAGACAACATAAAAATACCGTCTGCCTAAATTTCACTTTGCAATGTATGGATCCTCTGCCCCTTTTCCTTCCATCTCTTCGTACAATGCCAAGTTTTGTCAAGACCCTAATTCGCAGTGTGCTCTTTAGTTTTAATCATGTCTGCACCTGGCGCGCTCGGCTGAGTGATGGAGCTTTGAGAATGTTCAAAAGTTAAGTGTAAGAGAGGTCAGCAGTAGCAAAACTCAATAAAGCTCAAGGAAGTTGGATGTAAGCAATTGACAAAAAGGATATGAATTGTGGAGGTCACAGGAAGGTCATGATAAAATAAAAATAAAAAATAAAAAACATGCCCCAAAACACCCAGGACATTTTCTATAATCTGTAGCTTGACGGGCACAGTTTTACAGCTGGTAAGGTGTAACGATATGGAATTTGTTTATATAAAGTCATATTCAGTGTTTGATCTTTTTCCTTGGGACGTCAGCAATTTTGCCAATTTTCTATCAACCATATACACATAGTTTGCCCCCATATTAATTACATCACATTCCAAATATAGTCAACAAAAAAACAATGTTTTTTTGAGGTGTATACAGCAGGTAAAATAAGTACCGTATATACTCGAGTATAGGCCGTCCCGAATATAAGCCGAGGCCCCCAATTTACCCCCAAAAAAACTGGCAAACTTATTGACTCGTGTATAAGCCGAGGGTGAGACATGCCTGTCCATCCCTGTGTGTGTGTCCGTCCATCCCTGTGTGTCCGTCCATCCCTGTGTGTCCGTCCATCCCTGTGTGTCCGTCCATCCATCCCTGTGTGTGTGTGTGTCCATCCATCCATCCATCCCTGTGTGTGTGTGTCTCCATCCATCCATCCATCCATCCCTGTGTGTGTGTGTCTCCATCCATCCATCCCTGTGTGTGTGTGTCTCCATCCATCCATCCATCCCTGTGTGTGTGTGTATCCATCCATCCCTGTGTGTGTGTGTGTCTCCATCCGTGTGTGTGTGTGTGTGTGTGTGTGTGTGTGTGTGTGTGTGTGTGTGTCCAGCCTACCTGTGTCCCGAGCCTTTGTCCCGAGCCTCCGTCCCGTGCCTTGCCTCCTTGCCTCCGTCCCGTGCCGTGCCTTGCCTCCGTCCCGTGTCGTGCCTTGCCTTGCCTCCGTCCCGTCCCGTGCCGTGCCTTGCCTCCGTCCCGTGCCCTCTTCGTCGGCGCCTCGGCGGCCATTGTAAAATTCAAAAGCCGCGCCTCCGCCTTCGCCTGTGATAGGCAGAACACTGAATTTCCCAGCAGCCTGTGTTCCGCCTATCACGGACATCGTATCATCCTCGTCCGTAGTACGAGGATGATACGATGTCCGTGATAGGCGGAACACAGGCTGCTGGGAAATTCAGTGTTCCGCCTATCACAGGCGAAGGCGGAGCCGGAGGCGTGGCTTTTGAATTATAGAATGGCCGCTGTCTGTCTGCTCGACACGCTGATCGAGCGGGCAGACAGCGATGACTCGAGTATAAGCCGAGGGGGGCACTTTCAGCCTCAAAAAAGAGGCTGAAAATCTCGGCTTATACTCGAGTATATACGGTATTGAACACGTCACCATTTGTCTAGGTAAATATATTTCTAGAGTTGCTACTGACATAAAATTTACACCACGTGTCAGTAACAACCCATGCCATCCATACATACAAAGACACCAAAACAAATAAGTTCAGAAATGAAGTTCTGTGTAATAAAATGGAATGACACAGGGAAAAGGTACTGAACGCATGAAGAAAGGGAGATGCAAAAAGGCATGGAAAGCTGAGACACCAGCTGAAATCTATCAGTAATTAGAAAGCAATCCTGTGCCTTGTCAGTGCAAATTAATATCTCAACTGATGGCCTATAAAAAGGTGTCTCATTACCAAGGTGTCACACATGAAACATCTCATGATGGGTAAAGGCAAAGAGCTCTCTCAAGACCTTTGCAACCTCATTGTTGCAAAAACATGCTGATGGTATTGGTTGTAGAAGGATTTCTAAACTTCTGCATGTTCCAATGAGCAGTGTTGGGGCCATAATACTGAAATAGATAAGAACTACAATCTACTTCAAGGTTATCTGCTGCTGTTTCTAATTAAAAAGTATAAATGTGCATGCACATTAGAAGTAAACACTCTCTGAGACACGTTCAGCTCGGTTACTTCTAACTTCTGGTTTATTTTTGGGCGGTGAAATATTTTATACAGAAAGATACGTCATTGCTATGTCAGTCTAATTGATACATCTTATTGGTTAAAATACAAGAGAAATGGAGAAACTTGATGCTTGAAGTTTGGTTGAAGCTGGTTCTGTTATCTCATATGCATTCTTCTAAGGCGTGGGGTGCAGGGTTCAGATGCCATCTTTAGTGCCAAACAGAGAGCCAATCTGTATACTACATAATAAGTAAGGAGTTGCATAGAAACATGTATACACATAAGGAAATAGACATTTTCTGATTATCAGTATGTACATTACATTCCTTCACAATACAACAGTGGAAAGAACATTATTTCACCATAAACCAGCCCCAACCAGGTGCTCCTCGCAAAACTTCTGACAGAGGAGTGAGTGAGAAGAATTATCAGAAAAGTTATCCAAAAGCCAAGGACCACTTGTGGAGAGCTTTGGAAAGACCTGGAATTAGCAGGCCTATATGTATGCTCACCACGAAAGACTCCATTGCTGAAGAAAAAGCACGTTGAAGCTCGTTTAAAGTTTTCTCCACAACATTTAGACAAGCCTGTGAAATACTGGGAGAATATAGTCTGGTCAGATGAGACCAAAATTTAACTCTTTGGATGCCATAATACACACCATGTTTGGAGGTCCAATAGCACATCACCCCAAATACACCCCCATACCAACAGTGAAGTTTGGAGATGGGAACATCATGGTGTGGGCCTGTTTTTCAGCATACAATACTGGCAAACTTCATATCGTTGAAGGAAGGATGAATGGAAAAATGAACCAAGACATTCTTGATAAAAATCTCCCAAACACAAAGCCAAGGAAACTCTCAATTAGATCTACATTATGCCAACATACTTATTGCTACTGAATCCCAGCATTAGGGATGTTACTAAACAGAAGAACATAATGGTGCCAATGGGGAAAGAACATTCACAAATATGAGAAAATAAACTGTTTTCCAGTAAAATAAAAAAGTATGGATTGTGTATCCTTTCAACACTTTCTTGTATATACAGTATGTCCTTTGGTAATTCTTTTTGAAAAATTCAATAAAAATACAATTATATATGAAAAAAAAAACAACAAAAAAAAACATTTAATAGTAAACATTTTTTTTTTTATATTCACACACATGTGCAAATTGCAAACAT
Source organism: Lithobates pipiens (assembly GCF_037356315.1). Taxonomy (NCBI): domain Eukaryota; kingdom Metazoa; phylum Chordata; class Amphibia; order Anura; family Ranidae; genus Lithobates; species Lithobates pipiens. The sequence continues at coordinate 25,160,263 of NW_027507903.1, forward strand.
TGCCTGAGACAGGCCCAGGGTTGGATAGAAGATATACACCAGGGTACGCTGCACACTACATATGGACCCTACCACTATGTCGACACACAAGACCCCCTTGGAGTGATTATTTTTTTAACACTATATAGTCCTAAGTGGAGACCTCCATTCTTGGGGATGCTTGGTGGGCTGCTGCCCCCCTCCCCTCCCCACCCAGTTTCACTACCTCAGCTCCCGGGACAGGCAATAACCTTGGCGGCCCTTGATTCACAGTATTGCATATTTTTGAACTCTAGCCCCATACATATGAATGCATCTGCTCCCGAGGAAGTGGATTTATACCACGAAATGCGTTGAGCATTGTAGGATGCAACCATGTTTTTATACATCATTTTTGTATACATACCATAGATTTCTTGCTAGTTTTATAAGAATATAAAATCTCTTCATACAGAGTTTAATACTTATATACATCAGTAATTGTAATGTGCTGCTATACATTTTTTTTATTTTTTATGTATATATATATATATATATATATATATATATATATATATAAACTGTTCTCTATGTATAAATATAAATTAGCTTTTACATATGTACTTATTATTAAGTGCTATACAATTTTTTTATGACAATAACTATGCCAATTTTTATTTACGCTGGCCGTCACTTGCTTTACTCAAGTACCAAAACTACCCTCTCTGTTTACGTGATTTAGGGATGGAGGCACATGATTATATGTGCTTCATTTAAAGTCCCACCTACCTCCCTTTCTATATATGGATAGAGAATGGCCTTGTGTCCTTTGCCAAATATTTCTATGCTTCCCTCTAAGAATCTTAAAGTAAATGTATTCAAGATGCCCTTGGACCTTGGACGGATAGGCTTTTGAATGAAAATTCTTAGGAAAAGTCTTCTAAAACTCACTCAAAAGATTCTCCGTACATTCAAATGTCTTATGCCGCGTAAACACGATTGGAGTTTTCATCAGAAAAATCTTGGATGTTTTTTCCGACGGAATTCCGCTCAAGCTTGGCTTGCATACACACGGTGACACAAAAGTTCTCTGAACTTTTGGCCATCAAGAACGCGGTGATGTACAACACTACGATGAGCCAAGAAAATTAAGTCCAATGCTTCCAAGCATGCGTCAAATTGTTTCCGAGCATGCGTAGGAATTTTGAGCATCGGAATTGCTACAGACGATCGGAATTTCCGATCTGAACTTTTTCCGTTGGAAAAATAGAGAACCTGCTCTCAATCTTTTGCTCGCAGGAATTCTGCCAACAAAAGACCGATGGAGCATACACACGATTGGAATTTCTGACCAAAAGCTCTCATCGGACTTTTGCTGGCGGGATTTCCGATTGTGTGTACGGGGCTTTACAGAAGATTTTGTTTGCTTTTAACATTTGATTTTGGAATGAATGGACCTAATTGAACAAAAAACACATACACTTTTGGAAATTAATTTGTTTGAGAATTTTTTTTCCATCCAGCTCCTTTGAATTTTCTTGCCACTGAAGTCAACAATTAATGTTGGTTTGACTCACAAATTATTAGAAAAGCAAACTTTCCTAGGACATTATTTCCTAAGAATGTTTGTTCGAAATTATACCCATCTATGGCTAGCTTTACTTTTAATGCAAGGCTAATCACCCACAGTGGTTCCCAACCTCAGTCCTTAAGTAGCCGCAAGAGGTCATGTTTTGGGAATTCCCCTTAGATAAAATAGCTGTTGTTAATACCAATCCATTGACATTGATTTCAAGCACTTCTGCAAGGTGAATGAAATCTTGAAGATGTGACCTGTAGGGGGTACTTAGGACTGAGGTTGGGTACCACTGCTCTACAGGTACCCCAAGAAAAAAATGCTACTTCCAAGTATAGGGAACACATGGGCTCCCCTTTGCCTCCAACAATTTAACAATATGTGCCTTACTTGCATCAACTAAAGGTTTGCAAGCTAGCAGTCATGCAGTACAGAAGCTACCATAATTGTCTGCTTTTACTCTACCAGTGCTACCCACTGAAGCCCTTAAAAAAACGGAACTTCTGGGTATGGGGCATATCAGGACATATCACCTACTGTACAGTGCTCATCGCCTGGACAGCCTATCACCAAGCCTAAGGACTGTCACATGCATAGCCCTATGCAAATCATGACTTTAAGAAAGCTTGTATTTGCATAGCATTTTTGAAGAGCTACAGTGGCAGATTGAGAAGATGGCAAGCTAGAGTAGGTGCAGTTTTAAACATAGTATAGATTAGCTATAATTATAGAGGAGCCTCCACAAATCCAAGAGCATGAAAGTCTCATAACATAGCTACATACTTTCCAACTTCTGCATGTCTAAATGTTTCCTGAACAGTATTTTCTGTCCACTGAGTGTTTTGGATTTTTATTTGGAGTTACTTTTTTAGAGACTGCTTCTGAATTCCCTGTAAGTTTATCCATAGAGAAAGGAAACTGCTGTCTGTTCGCCAACCCAGGCTCAATCAAGGCAAAGGAGTGTGGCAGAACAATGTCCCGATTCCCAAAAGCCAGCCTTAGGCTGGGACAGTGATCTTACCTATTAAATTACATTTATGAAATCTGTATAGCTTTGGAACCCGTGGAAGCAATTTATCTTTCAGTTGTAGCCCTCGGGTGATAAAACTCAAAATGTCTTAGAAGAAGAGTAGACCTTTTAATCTTAGATGACTATGGCAGTGGACACAATGGTACAAAATTAGAGTTTAACCCATTATTTATCCTTCTTGGCACAGTAACAACTAGACATCTGTTCTAGCGGTACCTCTTGGCTGCCCCTTATTAGCCTTGCATGTGCCATTCACAAATACCAATTCTGATTAACTAAATTACAATATTAATAGATGAACCGTATTCCATGGCAATGAGATAGAGGCCTTTGTTCCCACCTTGTTCTTGGAATATCTCCAACACCGCCACTCACAATTTCTGCATCAGATGGCTACTGATTCAGTAGGGCTCTTCACAGTGACCCTTGCTTTAGTCTCCCTTGGAGAGGTGCTCTCACATCCATATGAATCAATTAACATCATCAGTGTATGTAAATTGAATAAGTAGAAATGGCTGTGGAGAAGCAACAATGTAAATAAGTTGGAAAATAAATACACAATTGGGGAGACAAAAGAAGAACAGGTTGAGTAAATCACTTTATTTCAAACTTTCAGGTTCACTTTGGGTCTGTGTTGGGAATATTTATGAAAACTGGAAGCACACATGACAGAGCTTTTAACCCTTCAACACACATCAAAAATGGCATTTCCATTGTGATAAGAAAGAGGAAATCCTAATCCTAATCATAAGGGATGGTTCACATGTGTGTCAGGGACTGCCGTGCCTCTGAAAAGAAATCCACGCTCAGGTGTTTGACGGACAGAGAAAATGCACTGTATGGCCTCCTCACAAGCTGCTTTTATCCCTTGGACCCTGTACTAGTGTGACACAACCACGTGCATTGCAGATCTTTTGAGGACAGAGGAGAGTTCTGGGGTCTAATAGACCCCAGATGTCTCTGTAAAAAGTACTTGTCACTTCCCATGCTATCACAGGGGATGTTGTGATAGCAATAAAGTTGATCGAAATCATTTTTTAAAGGGGAAGTGTTAAACAAACATTTTTTAAGTAAAATAAAAATGTAAATCCTAGAGACTGTTCATTACAGTCTCTAAACCATACCTAAAAAAATGTAAGAATAAGCAGGAACAGCAAAAAATGGAAAGAAGAGGCAAATATATATATCCAGACTCGGGTTTCATGATGTACTCTCTTATAACCTCTGCGTAGTGCAGACAGAATGTATAGACAGCCTGTCAAAGGTCCAAGTAAGTGCTATAAAGAGTCAACTCACAGATGAAAAAATAAATAAAAAATCAACACAGGAGACATTACTTACAGTCAGTAGGATGTATCACCCCCTACACACACCACCATAATTTTCCAGTGTGGCGGGGATTACTAGAACTGACAAAACTGTGGCAGGCACTCATCAAGAGTCCCTAACTATGCCCACCCTTTCCGCTCCCCTTCTCTATTCATATAAGCTGTACTATAGCTTCCATGAATAAACCATGATCTATGAACGGAGGACTTATGGATGACGGAAAGTCTCTTGGTCAAGCCCAGGGATTCGCAATCAGGGTTCCTCCAGAATTTGCTAGGGCTTTCTTAAACAATGAACAATTTCTCAAATAAGCTCCCACTGGCGCCAACAATCTTTTTAGCTATTTGTAAGGGGTAATTCTTCCCAGTGGCCACAAGTCTAAGGAACATTCACCCCACTGATCATCACATTAATGTATTATGAGTTGTAGATATAGTCATTTTTAGCAATCGTTTCCTGAAACCGAAAAGTTATTTCAAGGCTTCCTCTGTATTGAAAAGGTTGAGATAGGCTGGTCAAGTTTAATACCGCATGTATGTCCATAATATCATCCCCATGAACCACTTGGCGTCTGTGCTATAGCTTAATGACGGCTACAGCGCAGACCTGAATTTCATCATATGACGGCCTCCACTTTGCATGCTCCCCGCGCAGCCCCTGCAATCACAGAGTCACCGAGACTCGGGTGATCACAGATCCGAGTAAGGGGCCGGTCCCGGCCCCTTACCACATGATCAGCTCTCAGCCAATGACAGCTGATCATGTGTGCAAACAAAAACTCTGTAATCGTTTTTTTTCTCCTCACGCTGATAGCGTGAGGAGAAAAAAAAGCCGACCACCGGCTTATGTGCAAGGGACATCAGTCCCAAAGAGGAAAGAGGCACATCTGCCTCATCTGTGCCAATCAGTACCCCCTGCCAGTGCCACCTGCCATTGCCCCCTGCCAGTGCCCACCAGTGGCACCTATCAATGTCCATTAGTGTCACCTATCAATGCCCACAAGTGCCACCTATCAATTCCCACCAGTGATGCCAATCAGTGCCTCATCAGTGCCACCTAGCAGTGCTGCCTATCATTGTAACCTACCAGTGCCGATCAGTGCCCATTATTGCCACCCATCAGTGCCCATCACTGCCACCTATCAGTGCCCATCACTGCCAGCCAGGGGTCAAGTCCTGGGGAAAAAAGTGTGGGAACTCCCACCCAAGATCCACTCCCCCACCGAAAAAAAAAATGATACGCTCATATGCACGAGCGCTTCAAAAGTGGTCTTTTTTTATCCAATTTTCGTATTGTGTGTATGAAGCTTAACTTTTAGTACATAAAAAAAAAACAATCCTCAATAAACATAAATATGGTAATTCTCTGAATAATCAGCATTAATGCAAATGTGAACATCATGTTCTGATCTTTATTGGGGAATTTTATTTTGTATATAGAGTGTTTATGTGGTGAGTTTACACTTTTCATTGAACAGGGTTTGGATAACACAGGGTTAAATGGAAAGGTCATAAATTAACTGCACATTATCTGGACAGAATGCTTGGGGAGATAGTGATGTGTTCCTGCTTAGGAGATGTATGTTAGCTTGGGGGGCTGCAAACTCTGCAGGGCTCCAACACACACTCGCTGCTATTCCAACCCTTCACATATTTCCACATAAACTTCCCTCCAGGCATTAAACTTTGCCAGGTATTGTGCTCAGCTTACCACCCCAAACTGATGTTCCTCCCTCAGCTCACCTCTCTCCCTGCATGTCCTGTGAGCAGAATAGCTGATCTACCCATCAGCTAGACCTAGACCTGATCTACCCTTTAGCTAGCTGTGATTGACAGGTAGATCGAAGCGGAAGCTGTCATGGGGCCCCCTACTGGCAATGCCTGAATGGTCAGGTGTGCGGCACTTACTATTGCAAGCTGTGTCGGCACCTGCTGGTGTAGCACCTGCCACACAGCTTGCATACTTCAAAGTCTTGCAGGACATGGCTGCTAATGGGAACTGAGTTCCTGTTGTGGAAAAAGTACAGGAACTATGTTCCCATGCGTTTTCGCAGGACTTGAGCCCTGCTGCCAGCTATCAGTGCCACTTATCAGTGCCACCAATTAGTGCGACTTCTCAGTGCCCACCAGTGTCACCTATCAATGTCCTTCAGTGCCACCCATCAGTGCCACCTCTCAGTGTCACCTCTCAGTGCACACTAGTGCCTATCAGTGCCCACCAGTGCCACCTATCAGTGTTCACCAGTGCCACCTAATTGGTGCCCATCAGTGCAGCCCATAGGTGCCCATCAGTGCAGCCCATCTGTGCCCATCAGTGCTCATCAGTGCAGCCTATCGATGCCCTTCAGTGCAGCCTCATCAGCGTACATCAATGAAGGAGAATTTTTTTATCACAAAATCTAAAAAAAATATTTTTTTTTTTTAAACCGGTCTTTTTAAATGTTTTTAACAAAAAATAAAAAAACGCAGAGGTGATCAAATACCACCAAAAGAATTTCATTTGGGTACAGTGTTGTATGACCGTGCAATTTTCATTCAAAGTGTGACAAAATTGGTCTGGACAGGAGGGGGGTTTAAGTACCCAGTAAGCAAGTGGTTAAAATAAAAAGGATTAAAATTGGTCTTGGGTTCAAACAAAGTCTTTTCTATAGTTTATAACTGCAGGCTGGCTTTAATATTGAACTTATTAATGGAAATCTGTTGTAATATATATGTGGGAGCTGCCATTGCTGAGCACCTGACTATTCTACCTTCATGTTTCAGGATGCCAAGTGCTAGTATCCTGTAGTGCTAAATCCAACAAGCTATTAGGAAATCAATGTAACTGAGTAGAGCAGGAGCATGCAGAAGTTTGAGTTTATGTTCGGTCCAAACCAATGTTTAGCCAAACCTGGAAGGAAGCTGTCAGTGCCGACCCAATCAGCTGTGTTTGGGGAATTCCATATCCCACAGCTGCACATACACAAAGGGATGGGGATGCTTGTGACATCATTGACCTAATATGGCCATATGGCCTTATTAGGTCAATGTTGCATGGCCATATTAGGTCAACGTCATTGACCTAATATGACTATGGGGGCCATATTAAGGCAATGATGGTGGAAGCAACCCAATCCCTTTGTGCATGTGTAGCTGTGATCCAGAAATTTCCCCAGCCACAGCTGATTGAACTAGCACTGATAGTATATGAGTATGTGAATTGAATTGTGCATACCACCTCAAAAAATGTAAGAGGATAAAAAACATTTGGATAGGGGAAAGGGAAGTCAATTTTCTTTTACAGTTTTTAGTGGCATTTCTTATTAAAGTTAATTTAAAAGATAGAAATATTTAAAAAAAAATTGTTTAAACCAACAGCAATGAACTTTGTTAGAGACATATTCCATAATAGTAAACGATCATGTTGTATAATGCCACGTACACACGACCGAACTTTCCGGCAGGCTAGGTCTGACAGAATCAGTCTGTCGGACAATCCGATCATGTGTGGGCTAATCCGATCATTTTTCGTAAAAAAAAAATCTGACAGACCTAGAAATAGAACATGTTTCAAATCTGTCCGACGGACTCAATTTCTATCGGGAAAACCGTTTGTCTGTATGCTGGTCCAACGGACCAAATATGACGCAAGGGAAGCTATTGGCTACTGGCTATTGAACTTCCTTATTTAGTCCCGTCTTACGTCATCACGTTCAAAACGAACAGACTTTCGAACTTAGCCCGTTCATGTGTGGCCAAGTCTGTTCGTTCGGAAAGTCCGTCGGAACTCCACCGAAAGACCATCATGAAGACCGTTGGACCTAGTCTGAAACAAAAAAGTTACCAAACCACAAGGGACACCACTTCTATGTGATCCTGTATGTGCAAAAGTAAAATGATCCATAACATGGGTATATGACACATAAACATAAAAATATCTGGACACAAATAGACCTATGTCGCACCCACTCGCTGAGATAGATGAGGAAGTGTGGTGTGGAAAGGAGGTAATAGAGTTGAGAAAGGAGGAGAAAAAAATAGGAGTTTGGAGAGAAGGGAAAAGGTGAGTTGGGGGGGGGGGGGGGGGGGTTGCAAGATGTGGTTGGTCTCTATTGGCAAAAAAACCCATGTTGTGGTAATTATTTTTTTTTAAATAAACATTTATAATCACCTAGATGGAATCACCACTGTCAGTCACCACTCTCTATGCAGGGGGCAGGAGCAGCTGGCTTAGGCTCACAGGGCTAAGGCTGAGCCAGTTGCCAGTCCAGGCATCTGGGTGGATCGTGACCGACTGAAAGTTAGGATCAATCCGGATGTCACATAACAAGTCCCTGCTCTGCATTCAGTGGCAGTGTTGTGACGTCAGCGTTATGTCTCTGCCCTACATACGTTTCGTCCAATAGGACATCTTGAGGGATAATTGTATTGTAATATTTTTGGCACTGCACATTTGTTTTATTGGTATTTCACATTAGGTTGGTGTATCATTTCTATTTTAATGGAGTAAATTAAACTAAGATGTTTTTTTGCTAGTATTCAACAGTGCTTTAAATGGCACCTGGGAAGAATTTGCTCCTTTCAACTATGCTTGATCTGCCCTGGACCAACCACCCCTTCATTAGCCTCATTATTTAATGTCTTTCTCAGTGAAAGAAAAAAAACGGACAGCGGGAAAAAGGTACAGTACAAAATGTAACCAACAGTACACAATTAAGGATCAAATATGCACGCACAAAAAAAAAAAAAATCCACAATATAAAATAAACTATTTTAAATGCACCCAACAAAAAACATCATCTAAATAAAGGGAAAACATATTTCTTTCAAGATCATTTTATTTAAGCAGCTAATTGAGCAAAATTAAGAGTTTACAAGTCAACAAAATTTGGGCCAAATCTCCTTAACGCAGAACAGAGAGACACAGAACAATTTATAACCTGGTGAGGGTTCTGAATGATTCCTACTCTATGCAAAAATACAAAGAAAACGTTTTGACTATATATACACCTTTTTTAGAAATAGAAAAGCAATTTAAAATAATCAAATGCTTAAACTTCTCCCTAACTTCTGTGTCACAGCCACTCTTTACTGTAATGTTTGTCCTTGAGAGCTCAAGAATTATGTTTACCAGTATTATCTGACCACCAAAGGCAGCTGGCAGCTCTGTACTCAAATTTAATTATTTGAAACGGCAATATTCCTTTCAACGTTCAACACAAAAGCCTAATATTCAAAAGCTCCATAACGCAAATCTCTATGTGATAAAGTGTTATATAATAACTAACCAAGGAAAGGCTATTGCAATGACCCCTTGAGCATGGGTAACATTTCACTTGTACAATTCTTAGATAATTCATAATGTGAAATTTCAATGATGCTCTTGAATAATTCAATCTAATAGCAATGACTTTTCAAGCGTAGTTTTAACCTGGGGGAAATAGTGATTAGGGCCCTACTAATACCTTCTGCCTAAACTTGGTGTCATCAAATCCGATCTCTAGTGAAGAAGAGGACTTGTACCCCAAAAAGTCTCTATTTTTTGGGTTCTCATCTTCTCCCAATCACTTTTGCTGTCATCTGGGATTAATACTGCTTTATACGTTTGGCTTAAAGTGGAGTTCCAGTCTGTAAAAAAAAAAAAAAAATGAATTCAAGTCAGCAGCTATAAATACTGTAGCTGCTATTGTTTAATAGATGGATACTTACCTGTCCAGGGATCCAAAAATGTCAACACCCCTAGCCGATTTGTCAATCAGCTTCGGGTGCAGGAACTGGCATCTGTAGTAAGGGAAACAGGAGGTGAAGCCTTGTGGCTTCACAGCCTATTTTCTACTGTGCATTCGCGAGTTGCGCTACACTTTCTGAATGGTCCCACCATCTTCTGGGACCTCTACATGTCCCAGAAGACAGAGGGGGGAAGGAAATGACGGCAATCGCCATGCGGCGATCTTGCCAGGAAGTGGGAGCAGGTACCTGTCAAAACCTCCCTCCCAAAAAGTGCCAAATGTGACAGTGGAGGTGGGGAAGGTGTAAATAAGCTGCGCTTCCCCTTTTGGGGGGAGTTCTGCTTTAAATATTTGATTTATGTACAGCTTTGTTTATGTATGATGTGGCACACACCTTGCTACACTCTGCTTGGAAGAATGTTTTATCTTTTTCTTGTGTGTGTGAACCAGGTAACGAAGCCTATCTTAAAGTAGAGTTATGGGCAAAACTTTATATTTTTCATTTTGGATAGAGTAATGGAGCCTATGGAGGGTTATAACCCCTGTTGGTTAATTTTTTGCAAGTTGTGCCCCATTGGGGAGATTTCTCTTCGCTTCCTGTCCCATAGCCAAAACAGGATGTGAGAGGAAATCCCTGAAAATTAGGGGAATCCCTTGGGGGCCCCAAGCTTTTAGAAGTGATATCGCCATTGGAAGATTTCCCCTCTATTATTTTTCTGGGGACAACCCAAAATTTGGGATTTTCTTTTACTTTCAAAGATAATGGTAAACAGGATAAATAGCGAAAGTGAATCTCCCTAACGGGGGCACAGATAGCAGTAAAAATTGACTGGTTCTAATCCCTCTCCATTCTGTCCAAAACTAAGGAAAACGTTTTGCCTTTAGTAATACTTTAAGCAATATCCAACGAAACAATGGAAGCTAGGCCAACACCATCCAACAGTTAATCCTTCTACATCAACCTTTAAAAATGTATATTTATCTGGGGAAACCTGTTGCTTTCAATTGTCACATGCCATCCACAAGTGAGCTCACATGTGAGCAGGTGGTGGGGGTTCCTCCAAGGCATGGAGCTGGCTTTTACCAGGTCTTCTGATGCTGGTGGTGTGTTTTTCTGCATGCTGGTACCAAGTCACAAATCCAAAGTTCATCCTGCTTTACCGTATGGAGACTAATCCATACGAGCAGGAGAAGATGTGTGTGAAAGCAGTTCAAGAGTTCTGCCAGACCAAAATGGGCAGTAAAGAATCTGAGAGCTAGACCTGAGGTTGGTACATGGGAAGTCAGTCCAAAGAAAAAGCAGGCTTCACATTAATATTTCTCATGAATAAAGGGGCATTCTGGGTACTAACAGTGGAAAATTTAAGGATTCACATTTTTATTTTCCAGGTGTGCCCATTTTCAGTAATGTTTGTTATTGCTAGGAGATCTAAAAATATCTAATGGGTGACATTTATTTTACAAAAGCACTGTGCATAAAACAATTGCCTTTTTCCAAAAATTATATTTTTCACCTTTTCTTTTCCATTCTTTTTTTGCTTTTGTATTTTAGCACTGCTGATCTCCATCTTCAAGCACATCATTGCCCTGAACTGGCTTTCAAATAGTGGCAGTGATGTAAGTCAACATCATAGCTGGTGGCCTCAACAAGCACATCTGACATGATGATGGAAGAGAGTAGGGAGACAGTCGTCCATAACAGGAAGTCCTTGTGTAAGGGCCACTATGGCAGGATAACCAGGTATTCTCTTGTAGCCAGGTGCTTAGCTAAGAATTGAGAGTGAGAGAAACACTGGCTGCAGCTGTTCTCTGTAGCTGCTCTCCTGCAGTGCAGAACTGATTAACAGTTTACTTTCTAAAGAAGACCGCCTTTAGGCAGGTACATTTATTTATTGAGGAAGACACAAGTGCCTGCCTGCTCACAGTTTTTTTTGTTTTTTTTTAAATTATGACTTTAGTTACACTTTAACCACTTTCAGAACGGATCATTTTGCTGGTCAATGACCAGAGGTCTTTTTACAATTTGGCACTGCGCTGCTTTAACTGGTAATTGCGCGGTCATGCAATGTTGTACCCAAACAAAATTTGCGTCCTTTTTTTCCCACAAATAGAGCTTTCTTTTAAAGGTATTTGACTGACTCTGCGATTTTTATTTTTTGCGATATAAACGTAAAAAGACTGCAAATTTTGAAAAAAAATATATTTTCTACTTTTTGTTATTAGAAAAATCCAATAAACTCAATTTTAGTCATACATTTAGGCCAAAATGTATTCAGCCACATGTCTTTGGTAAAAAAAAGTCAATAACTGTATATTTATTGGTTTGCGCAAAAGTTGTCACATCTACAAACTAAGGTACGTTTTCTGGAATTTACGCAGCTTTTAGTTTATGACTGCCTATCTCATTTCTTGAGGTGCTAAAATGGCAGGGCAGTACAAAACCCCCCCAAATGACCCCATTTTGGAAAGTAGACAGCCTAAGGAAATTGATAAGAGGCATGTTGAGCCCATTGAATATTTTATTTTTTTACCTCAAGCGATTGAATAATGACAAAAAAAAATTATTTTTTTTTTACACAAAGTTGTCACTAAATGATATATTGCTCACACATGCCATGGTTATATGTGGAATTGTACCCCAAAATACATTCTGCTGCTTCTCCTGAGTACGGGGATACTACATGTGGTCGACTTTTTGGAAGCCTAGCCGCGTACGGGGCCCCGAAAGCCAAGCACCGCCTTCAGGATTTCTAAGGGCATACATTTGTAATTTCACTCCTCACTACCTATCACAGTTTTGAAGGCCATAAAATGCCAAGATGGCACAAAACACCCACAAATGACCCCATTTTAGAAAGTAGACACCCCAAGCTATTTGCTGAGAGGCATGTTGAGTCCGTGGAATATTTTATATTTTGCCACAAGTTGCGGGAAAATTACAAACTTTATTTATTTTTCACAAAGTTGTCACTAAATTATATATTGCTCACACATGCTATGGGCATATGTGAAATTACACCCCAAAATAAATTCTGCTGCTTCTCGTGAGTAAGGGAATACCACATGTGTGGGACTTTTTGGGAGCCTAGCCACGTACGGGGCCCCGAAAACCAAGCACCGCCTTCAGGCTTTCTAAGGGCGTAAATTTTTGATTTCACTCCTCACTACCTATTACAGTTTTGAAGGCCATAAAATGCCAAGATGGCACAAAACCCCCACAAATGACCCCATTTTAGAAAGTAGACACCCCAAGCTATTTGCTGAGAGGCATGTTGAGTCCATGAAATATTTTATATTTTGCCACAAGTTGCGGGAAAATTACAAACTTTTATTTATTTTTATTTTTTTTTAACAAAGTTGTCAATAAATGATATATTGCTCACACATGCCATGGGCATATGTGAAATGACACCCCAAAATAAATTCTGCTGCTTCTCCTGAGTACGGGGATACCACATGTGTGGGATTTTTTGGGAGCCTAGCCGTGCACGGGGCCCCGAAAACCAAGAACTGCCCTCAGGTTTTCTAAGGGCGTACATTTTTGATTTCACTCCTCACCACCTATTACAGTTTTGAAGGCCATAAAATGCCAAGATGGCACAAAACCCCCACAAATGACCCCATTTTAGAAAGTAGACACCCCAAGCTATTTGCTGAGAGGCATGTTGAGTCCATGGAATATTTTATATTTTGCCACAAGTTGCGGGAAAATTACAAACTTATATTCATTTTTATTTTTTTTTCACAAAGTTGTCACTAAATGATATATTGCTCACACTGCCTTCAGGATTTCTAAGGGTGTAAATTTTTGATTTCACTCCTCACTACCTATCACAGTTTTGAAGGCCATAAAATGCCAAGATGGCACAACCCCCCCCCCCCTCCAAATGACCCCATTTTGGAAAGTAGACACCCCTAAATTTAGGGGTACACTAGTGAGACTCACAGGTAAAAAAGCACCTAGGCTGTCAGCGACTGTATCAAAACGCTACAAAAAAAACTGTTAGCGATCGCAGGGATCAGGCCTGACTCTGCGAACGCTGCAGTTATGTGTGTTGTGTTTTGTAAGTGACAGTGATCAATCGATACTGCACTTGGGTGGGCTGGGCTGGGCTTGGCGGAGGGGCTAAAGGCAGGTGCTAGCAGGTATCTGGGCTGATCCCGCTAACAATGCGTTTTGGGAAACCTAAACTGCTGGCGACGCTAATATAGATCTGATCAGATACTATATTACTAAAGGAGGTGTATGCTTTGCGTGTGGGTGTTAGCGGTACTGGCACTAACCTGACGCTGCCTGGGGCGACGCAGACCTTATCTGACCCTCAAACTTATATCACCCGCCGGGTGATCAGGGGGTTAAACCTTTATTAAGTAATAAATGGCGGGTGCCCTGAAACTATAAAAAAATAACTAACCAACCAGCGTCACCTGTAACAGTTATATGGTGATCACTGGTGAAAGGGTTAACTAGGGGGCAATCAGGGGGCTTTATGTGGTAGTATATGGGGGTCCCTGGCGCTATAAAAAGCTGCGGCGAACCTAAATACCTACCTGCCTAACTAGCGTCACCTGTGACACTAATACAGCGATCAGAAAAACAATCGCTTATTAGGCTGGGTTCACACTGGAGCGATGCGGGAACGCCGCAAATCCGCAGCGGGTTCCCGCATCGCATGCCTCCCGGCGGCAGTTCACACTGTCCTATGCGAACTGCTGGGAGTGTCAGTGAAATGTTAATGACACCCCCAGATCAGTTCGCATATCGCAGTGCGATCTGCAAACTCGGACAGGAATCGGATCGCATGGTGTGAACACCCATGCGATCCGATTCTGCTGCGGACCAAAAAAAGGGTCCCGTGCGAGTTTGCGGCGGGTGCGATGCGAATTCAGCCATACTATCTGTATGGCTTAACTCGCATCGCACAGAGATCGGATGTGATTTGCACTGCAGTGCGGTGCGAATCACATCCGTTCTTATAAACCGCTGCAATGTGAACCCAGCCTTAGTGACACTGGCGACGGGGGGTGATCACGGGTTAAACCTTTATTGGGGGGTTAGGGGGTACCCTAGAGCTAAAGGGGGCTAACCCTAACTGCCCTAACAGTTATTGCAGTCACAAATGACACCAATGCAATAATAAAAAAAAAATGCAATTGATGTCACTGTGACTGGGGGTGCAGGGGTGATTGGGGGGGGGGGGGGGTGATCGGGGGGTGAAGGGGGGGTGAAAGTGTGCCTGGCGTGTACTACTGTGTAGTGTAGTGTTGGTGCAACTCACCGATCCTCTCTCCTCGGTGCCGGAACGAAAAATACCGACACGGAGGAGAGATTACATCACTTCCTCTGCCTGTGTTTACATTACAGGAGAGGAAGTGATGCAATGCTGCAATTCCATTCGTCAGGAGCGATCGCGAGGGGGTGGCCATAAATGAATGGCCGCCCCCTCATCCCGGATCGCTCCTGCACGGAATCCGACCGCTGCTGGCACCGGGGGGGACCGATCTGGCCCCCCACCCGCGGGAAGTCAGGGACGTACATGTACGCCCATATGCCTGCCCGTGCCATTCTGTCGACGTACATCATCGTGCGGCGGTCGGCAACTGGTTAAAGCCTTCTACACACAATCAGATTTTCCAATGGGAAATGTGTGATGACAGGCTGTTGGTGGAAAATCCGAACATGTGTACGCTCCATCGGACAATTTTTGTCGGATTTTCCACGGACAAATGTTGGATGGCAGGTTTTAAAATTTTCCGCGGACAAATGCCTGTTGTCAGATTTTCCACGCTTGCTCGGAAGAAAGGACAAGCCGGAAGCTGTCGTTCTTGTAAACTAGTGTTTGTAATGGAAAATAAACATTTGTGACGTGGCAAATTATGAAATCTCGAAATGCAGCGCACAATTCTCTTCTTCTTTAATAGGATAATAATGAAGCTGCTTTGCTGGTGATACTGATGGAATTATTGCAAACGAATTTTCAAAGGCTTTTTTTTTCTAGCGATATTGAAGAATAATATTATTATGCTTTTTTTTTTGGTGCAAGTTACCACAACACCATTATCCCGTAGTTTTTAAGATCAAAGATACAACTATGTTGGTGTCCCTTGTCAATTTTACATTGTATTTTTTTAAATGTAACTGCCTACTCCCAAACTGTCATTTGAAGCAAAACACATAGCCAAGTATTATTCTGCACATTTTTTTTATTGTGCATAAAAAATAAAAAAAAATAAGACATGCCAATAGAACTTAACCAAAATTGCATTCTGTGCATTCAAAAATATAGAAAATATAACAAATCAAAACATTATTATTCAACCAACAAATAAAATAAAAGCCTTGTGCATGTGTCCTGCTTCTTAATATAGGGGGTCAGCAATGCCAAGAGTTGGTGAAAGCAGGGGTTCGTCATTCAAAGATAATGCCGAAAATCATCCGAATTATTCTCCTGGAGCTCCCTCAGCAAAGGCATATGGCATAATTGGTCATGATTAATAAAGCAACTAATTTTTGGTCCAAGAACTCTTCCTTCTCCTGTTCCTGGACTGGACTTTATTTTGGTCAAAGCAATAACTCCAAGGCCCATAAAAAATAACACGTTATCTCCTCAGATTCCACAACATTTCTGGTTGACGGACGGCCATTCAGAAACAAACTGAAAAGCACGAAAAGAAAAGCATGAAATGAAAAGCGCGAATCAACACTCACCAAACTTCTACTAACATGAAATTAGCAGAAGGAGCCCAAAGGTTGGCGCTAAAGAGCTGAAAAACTATGTAGCACGTAAGTACAAGAGTAAAAAAACAAGGTATTCACATTCAGAAAAGACAACAATTTCAACTAACACACAATAGTATTAAAATAGGTATACATATGTTGCACTAAGGATGAGCCGAACACCCCCCTGTTCGGTTCACACCAGAACCTGCGAACAGACCTAAACTTCGTGTGAACTTTAGAACCCTATTAAAGTCTATGGGACTCGAACGTTCACAATCTAAAGTGCTAATTTTAAAGGCTAATATGCAAGTTACTGTCCTAAAAAGTGTTTGGGGACCTGGGTCCTGCCCCAGGGGACATGGATCAATGCAAAAAAAAGTTTTAAAAACGGCCGTTTTTTCAGGAGCAGTGATTTTAATAATGATTAAAGTGAAACAATAAAATTGTAATATTCCTTTAAATTTCGTACCTGGGGGGTGTCTATAGTATGCCTGTGAAGGGGCACATGTTTCCCGTGCTTAGAACTGTCCCTGCACAAAGTGTCATTTCGCAAGGAAAAAAAGTCTGTTAAAATCACTTTCCATTGTCGGCTCCCGTAATACAGAGAACACTCAATGAGTGGTCTCTGTATTAGCCGACAATTCATTCACTGATAAAAAATAAATAAAAAGCGTGGGGGTTCCCCTAAATTCAATTGCCAGGCCCTTCAGGTCTGGTATGGATATTAAGGGGAACCCCGCATCAAAAAAAAAAAAAAAAAATTGACGTGGGGGTCCCCCTAAAAATCCATACCAGACCCTTTATCCGAGCACGCAACCTGGCATGCCGCAGGAAAAGAGGGGGGATGAGAGAGTGCCAGTGAGGTATGGGTGACCCCGCCCCCCTCTGATGTAACGCACCTGCGTTACATCAGAGGGGGGCGGCGTCACCCATACGTCACTGGGGAACCCCATGGCTTCCCTCATCAGCGTCATAGGGGGTGGGTCAGGTGACGGGTGGCCCCGCCTTCCTAATATAAGAAACGTCAGCGCTGGGATCCCAGCAGTGTCTCCGCAGTGGAGACAGAAGACAGATGCATGCATGGACAGCGCTGGACTGTGAGATCCCCCGTCGCTGGACCAGATCAGCCATCGCTGGACCCCGGAGAGATGATCATCCGTCGCTGGATAGCAAGAGTGGATTACCACCGCTGGATTCTTTTTTTTATTTTTAATAAAGGAATTTTTCAAAAGTGTGTTTGTCTTATTTAACCATTTTTACACTTTCTTTGTGAAATGGTGGGGGTATTTTTGTACCCCCTTACCATTTCAAACAGGGGGGGCGGGATCTGGGGATCCCCTTGTTAAAGTGGGCTTCCAGATTCTGATAAGCCCCCCGCCCGCAGACCCCCACAACCACCGGCCAGGGTTCTGGGGATGAGGCGCTTGTCCACATCAACATGGGGACATGGTGCTTTGAGGGATCACAGACCCCCAAAGCATCCTCCCAATGTTGAGGGTATGTGGCCTGGTACGGTTCAGGAGGGGGGGGCACTCTCTCATCCCCCCTCTTTTCCTGCAGCCTGCCAGGTTGCGTGCTCGGATAAATGGGTCTGGTATGGATTTTTAGGGGGACCCCCACGTCAATTTTTAAAAAAAAATTGATGCAGGGTTCCCCTTAATATCCATACCAGACCCTTTATCCGAGCATGTCGGACAAAATCCGACAGACAAAATCCGATGGATTGGGTTGTCAGAATCTCCAACTGTGTGTACAAGGGCTTACTGTGATGAAGAAGGCATGGCTGTACCTTTGAATCGCGTTCTGATTGGCCAGATAGTGGTGGGTGGCTCCCCAGTTGACAGCTCTGGACCACTGCCACACACAGACACACAGCCGGCATCTCCCTGAGTCTTCTCGAGGCTGCGGCTGACATACGACGCTCTTGGATCCCTCCATAGAGACCTTCCTGTGATCCTGTGGCACTGCGTGTGGAAGCTCCTTCTCGCTTTAGCATCCACATTCACACACGTTTATAGTGTTTTTACATTACATACCAAATAAATGTTTATGCTGCTTAACCACTTTCAGACCGGACCATTTTGCTGGTAAATGACCAGAGGTCTTTTTACACTTTGGCACTGCGCTGCTTTAACTGGTAATTGCGCGGTCATGCAATGTTGTACCCAAACAAAATTTGCGTCCTTTTCTTCCCACAAATAGAGCTTTCTTTTGATGGTATTTGATTGCCTCTGCGATTTTTATTTTTTGCGATATAAACGTAAAAAGACCGCAAATTTTGAAAAAAAATGATATTTTCTACTTTTTGTTATTAGAAAAATCCAATAAACTCAATTTTAGTCATACATTTAGGCCAAAATGTATTCAGCCACATGTCTTTGGTAAAAAAAAAAGTCAATAATTGTATATTTATTGGTTTGCGCAAAAGTTGTCACATCTACAAACTAAGGTACGTTTTCTGGAATTTACGCAGCTTTTAGTTTACGACTGCCTATCTCATTTCTTGAGGTGCTAAAATGGCAGGGCAGTACAAAACCCCCCCAAATGACCCCATTTTGGAAAGTAGACCCCCTAAGGAAATTGATAAGAGGCATGTTGAGCCCATTGAATATTTTATTTTTTTGCCTCAAGCGATTGAATAATGACAAAAAAAAATATTTTTTTTTTTTTTTACACAAAGTTGTCACTAAATGATATATTGCTCACACATGCTATGGGCATATGTGAAATTACACCTCAAAATAAATTCTGCTGCTTCTCCTGAGTACGGGGATACCACATATGTGTGACTTTTTGGGAGCCTAGCCGCGTACGGGGCCCCGAAATCCAAGCACCGCCTTCAGGCTTTCTAAGGGCGTAAATTTTTGAGTTCACTTCTCACTACCTATTACAGTTTTGAAGGCCATAAAATGCCAAGATGGCACAAAACCCCCACAAATGACCCCATTTTAGAAAGTAGACACCCCAAGCTATTTGCTGAGAGGCATGTTGAGTTCATGGAATATTTTATATTTTGCCACAAGTTGCGGGAAAAATACAAACTTTTTTTTTTTTTTTTTTTTTCACAAAGTTGTCACTAAATGATATATTGCTCATGCATGCCATGGGCATATGTGAAATGACACCCCAAAAAAAAATTCCGCTGCTTCTCCTGAGTACGGGGATACCACATATGTGGGACTTTTTGGGAGCCTAGCCGCGTACGGGGCCCCGAAAACCAAGCACCGCCTTCAGGCTTTCTAAGGGCGTAAATTTTTGAGTTCACTTCTCACTACCTATTACAGTTTTGAAGGCCATAAAATGCCAAGATGGCACAAAACCCCCACAAATGACCCCATTTTAGAAAGTAGACACCCCAAGCTATTTGCTGAGAGGCATGTTGAGTCCATGGAATATTTTATATTTTGCCACAAGTTGCGGGAAAATTACAAACTTTTTTTTTTTTTTTTTCACAAAGTTGTCACTAAATGATATATTGCTCACGCATGCCATGGGCATATGTGAAATGACACCCCAAAATAAATTCTGCTGCTTCTCCTGAGTACGGGGATACCACATATGTGGGACTTTTTGGGAGCCTAGCCGCGTACGGGGCCCCGAAAACCAAGCACCGCCTTCAGGCTTTCTAAGGGCGTTACAGTTTTGAAGGCCATAAAATGCCAAGATGGCACAAACCCCCCCCCAAATGACCCCATTTTGGAAAGTAGACACCCCTAAATTTAGGGGTACACTAGTGAGACTAGGTAATAAATGGCGGGTGCCCTGAAACTATAAAAAAATAACTAACCAACCAGCGTCACCTGTAACCGTTATATGGTGATCACTGGTGAAAGGGTTAACTAGGGGGCAATCAGGGGGCTTTATGCGGTAGTATATGGGGGTCCCTGGCGCTATAAAAAGCTGCGGCGAACCTAAATACCTACCTGCCTAACTAGCGTCACCTGTGACACTAATACAGCGATCAGAAAAACGATCGCTTATTAGGCTGGGTTCACACTGGAGCGATGCGGGAACGCCACGAATCCGCGGCGGGTTCCCGCATCGCATGCCTCCCGGCGGCAGTTCACACTGCCCTATGCGAACTGCTGGGAGTGTCAGTGAAATGTTAATGACACCCCCAGATCAGTTCGCATATCGCAGTGCGATCTGCAAACTTGGATCGCATGGTGTGAACACCCATGCGATCCGATTCTGCTGCGGACCAAAAAAAGGGTCCCGTGCGAGTTTGCGGCGGGTGCGGCGGGTGCGACACGAATTCAGCCTTACTATCTGTATAGCTGAACTCGAATCGCACAGAGATCGGATGTGATTTGCACTGCAGTGCGGTGCGAATCACATTCGTTCTCATAAACCGCTGCAATGTGAACCCAGCCTTAGTGACACTGGCGACGGGGGGTGATCACGGGGTTAAACCTTTATTGGGGGGGTTAGGGGGGTACCTTAGAACTAAAGGGGGCTAACCCTAACTGGACTAACAGTTATTACAGTCACAAATGACACCCGCCGGGTGATCAGGGGGTTAAACCTTTATTAGGTAATAAATGGCGGGTGCCCTGAAACTATAAAAAAATAACTAACCAACCAGCGTCACCTGTAACAGTTATATGGTGATCACTGGTGAAAGGGTTAACTAGGGGGCAATCAGGGGGCTTTATGCGGTAGTATATGGGGGTCCCTGGCGCTATAAAAAGCTGCGGCGAACCTAAATACCTACCTGCCTAACTAGCGTCACCTGTGACACTAATACGGCGATCAGAAAAATGATCGCTTATTAGGCTGGGTTCACACTGGAGCGATGCGGGAACGCCACGAATCCGCGGCGGGTTCCCGCATCGCATGCCTCCCGGCGGCAGTTCACACTGCCCTATGCGAACTGCTGGGAGTGTCAGTGAAATGTTAATGACACCCCCAGATCAGTTCGCATATCGCAGTGCGATCTGCAAACTCGGATCGCATGGTGTGAACACCCATGCGATCCGATTCTGCTGCGGGCCAAAAAAAGGGTCCTGTGCGAATTTGCGGCGGGTGCGGCGGGTGCAGCGGGTGCGGCGAATGGCTGAACTCGAATCGCACAGAGATCGGATGTGATTTGCACTGCAGTGCGGTGCGAATCACATTCGTTCTCATAAACCGCTGCAATGTGAACCCAGCCTTAGTGACACTGGCGACGGGGGGTGATCACGGGGTTAAACCTTTATTGGGGGGGTTAGGGGGGTACATTAGAACTAAAGGGGGCTAACCCTAACTGCCCTAACAGTTATTACAGTCACAAATGACACCAATGCAAAAAAAAATAAAAAAATGACATTGGTGTCACTGTGACTGGGGGGCAGGGGTAATTGGGGGGGTGATCGGGGGGGGTGTGAGTGTGCCTGGCATGTTCTACTGTGTAGTGACGTGTTGGTGCAACTCACCGATCCTCTCTCCTCGGTGTCGGAACGAAAAATACCGACACGGAGGAGAGAATACATCACTTCCTCTCCTGTGTTTACATTACAGGAGAGGAAGTGATGTCACGAACGATTCCTATTCGTCGGGAGCGATCGCGAGGGGGTGGCCATGAACGAATGGCCGCCCCCTCGTCCGGGATCGCTCCCGCACGAATACCAACCGCCGCAGGCACCGGGCGGGGGCCCGATCGGGCCCCCGACCCGCGGGAAGGCAGGGACGTACATGTACGCCAATATGCCTGCCCGTGCCATGCTGTCGACGTACATCGTCGTGCGGCGGTCGGGAAGTGGTTAAGATTGGCTTGGTGCTTCTCTCTCTTCTCTTTGTCTTACTGTGAATAAACCTTTCTGTATTTGGAGATGAAATCTTGTTTTCCTCTAGACGTAGAGTGCCCCCTTGTCCTGTGTGATGACCTTAAATTATATAACTCAACACCAAGTTCACTATATGGACCACTTATGTATTTGTACATGTTAATCATATCCCCCCTTATTCTCCTCTTCTCAAGAGTGAATAAATTCCATTCCCCTAATCTTTCCTCATATCTGAGCTCCTCCATGCCTCTTATGAGTTTGGTTGCCCTTCTCTGCACTTTCTCCAGTTCACTGATATCCTTTTTATAGACTGGTGCCCAAAACTGAACTGCATATTCCAAGTGAGGTCTTACTAATGATTTGTACAGGGGCAAAATGACCTTCAGTGTCCAGCCCCCCCTAATACTTAGCCAAGTCCCATCTAGATCAGGAGGCAGGTCGTGAGACCTGTTTCCCAATTGGCCAAAGCATCAGGAGATCCTATTGGACGCCTAGCGCTTATGATGGAGGAACAGACAGGATACACATGGCAGAGGAAGCTGTGGGATGTGTGGACACCGGAACCACTGCCTGGACCCCAGGAGAGGAGGAGAGGACACCACAGCCTGCCAGCCCTAGATTGGGTAGGTGCCTGACCACCCTGAGTTGGAGTTGACAGTGCCACGCTCCTGGCCTCCTGGAGGGGGGAGGGGATTTTGGTGTCAGTGCTGCGCCACCGGCCTCCTGGAGAGAGGGAGTGCTGTCGGTGCCACGCCGTGGGCCACCCAGGGGGTGCTGTCAGTGCTGCACTGCTGACCTCTTGGAGGGGGGCGCTTGTCTTCTGCCCCTCCCAAAAGAAAAACCCACCAGCCACCACTGTTTGGGAGCAAGTACACACAAGTGCTCCAGAGCAAACAGCTTGCTACTGTTAAAGAAATGAATCTGATTATCAAGTAAAGATACAGAACCATACTGTAACTGCTGCTTTGAACATTATGGTTCAAACCTTTGTGTAACTTCCCTAGGACCTTTAGAAAGCTAAGACAAGCAAGCCAAGAATGGTTTATGACTGGGCTATCTGGAAACATACACTATATTACCAAAAGTATTGGGACACCTGCCTTTACACACATAAACTTTAATGGTGTCTCAGTCTTAGGCCGCGTACACACGCGGGGACTGTTCGCCCAACTTTGTCCGCTGAACAGTGTTTCGGCGGACAGTCCGCTCGTGTGTGGGCTTTCAGCGGACAGTTTCAGCGAACAGTCCGCTGAACAAGGTTTTTCGGAAATTCCGAAAAACTGTCCGCTGAAACTTTATTTCAGCGAACAGTCCGCTCGTGTGTAGGCTTGTTCGTCAAACTAAGTTCCACGCATGCTCAGAAAGGATTTACACGCCGAAAGTTATAATGCAGTGTATAGGACGTCGTATTTTTCGTCCCGTCGTACGTGCCGTTCACGTCATCGCGCACGGTTTCAGCAAACTGTTCGTTCGTCGTGTGTGGCCATGTCCGTCCATGCTAATTTTGAGCGGACTGTTTGCTGAAACTGTTTGACGGACAAAGTTGGGCGAACAGTCCCCGCGTGTGTACGCGGCCTTAGTCTGAAAGGTTCAATATTGAGTGGGCCCGCCCTTTGCAGCTAGAACAGCTTCAACTCTTCTGGGAAGTCTGTCCACAAGGTTTAGGAGTGTGTCTATGGGAATGTTTGACCATTCTTCCAGAAGTGCATTTGGGAGGTCAGACACTAATGTGGACAAGAAGGCCTGGCGCACAGTCTGCGGTCTAATTCATCTCAAAGGTATTTTCTGTCGGGTCGAGGCCAGGACTCTGTGCAGGCCAGTCAAGTTCCTCCACCCCAAACTCACTCATCCAGAGCAGGTAAGTGCGTGTAAAGGCAGGTGTGCCAATACTTTTGGTAATATAGTGTATGTTGAAGGTTATTCTTTACCTTGATTGTTGCTTATCTATCGTGTGACATACCATACTTGGCAATCTATCCCACATCAGTCATGTTGACAAAACTGCAAATATCTTTGTATCAGTGTTGACCAACCATGTTTGGGCCTTGTACACATACCCTTGTAAAAGAGTAACTCTTGGCCATTCTCCTTTGCAGAAAGGTCTATGCTCATGTATGCTTGAATAAAAACTTTTGTTTAACATTAGAATGAGTGGTCTGACTAAATTCCACATCTCACCAGATTAAATCATCGCTGATAACAAGTATTGCCTTTTCAGGCTCTAAAATTCCAGTTTCGTCTGTTGTCACTAATCTTGGTGTAAAAATGGATTCCCAACTCACTTTTGAAGCTCATATAAATCAAGTATGCAAGACTTCTTTCTACCACCTTCGTAATATCTCTAAACTTCGTCCTATCCTTTCTTTTTCCGATGCTGAAAGATTGATTCATGCCTTTGTCTCCTCCAGGCTGGATTATTGCAACGCACTTCTCATTGGGATTCCGAGAAAGAGCATGCAGAGGTTGCAATACGTTCAAAACTCTGCAGCGAGGATCCTAATGAGAGTGCGGAAGCATGAGCATATCACTCCAATTTTAAAATCTCTTCATTGGCTGCCGGTCTCTACAAGGATTGAGTATAAGGTCTCTCTTCTTGTGCATCAATGCATACATGGACAAGCTCCACCTTATCTTAAGGAACTTCTTAGATTGCAAAATCTACCGCGTTCTCTTCGCTCAACTAATTTGAATTGTTTAGAGGTTCCAAAAACGAGGTTGAAAACCATGGGAGATAGGGCCTTTTGTGCTGCTGCCCCACGTCTGTGGAATGCTTTGCCTGATAGTCTGAGGGTTTCTCAGTCTACTGAAAATTTTAAAAAGGGGTTGAAGACTTTTCTTTTTAGCAAATGTTTTGTAAATTAAGCGGTTTGTTTGTTTTTATTGTAATTATGTAGCACTTTGAGGTCTTTTGATGGAAAGTGCATTATAAATAAAATTTATTATTATTATTATTATAACACTATGGGGGGCACTCGTCAAGGGGGTGGGACCAGAAGTACCGGCAGGGGACCTGAGAAGAGGAGGATCAGGGCTGCTCTGTGTAAAACCATTACACAGAGCAGGTAAGTATGATGTGTTAATTATTTTAAACATAAAAAATAAAACCTTTAAAACCACTTTAAGCAGTTCCTTAGGGATGACTATTAAGAAGATTTTCATGTGTTGACAACCGATGTTGTCAGTTCTCTCGTCTTGCTGGCATTTGAGTAGTTTTCTCCCCCCTCCACAGGTTCCATTTAATAACTAGCCTTTGGTTAGTCTTTATATGATTAAATCCACAAGTGCGACCAGACGACGGATATGTTAGTGGGAGTGGTGGGGTTAACAATGGTAGAACTGGAAAGAGAAACATCTAGACGGAAAGGTGGCTCACAAGTCTCAGCCACTGATGAACAAAGGAGCAACCGTAAGCTGTAACCTCTTGGAGTCGCAGCCTGAAACATGACACATGTCAGCCTATGATAAATGGTGCAGAGCGTGTGCAATTTCAAGCGCAATGCCCCAGAGATGTCCAAGACCCCTCGTCACAAATGTTATTGTTAAATTAAACCTTAAAGGAAGGATTTTCAGATATGGCCTTTGTACAATGTTGTTTTCATTTTTTCATTTTTATATAAGCAGCACGTAGATGAAGGTTGCAGGGGACTTGTTTTTCTATCCCTTTTCCTATACTCTGGGATTGAAATAAAGATATGTGGGTTTCTATTATTTCTCTGCTTCTTATATAGCTCCAATAGATAGTGTAAATTGGACGTATGGGGGCAAGACATTGGAGGCTTTGCTTTAACCACAAAGAGTAAAGGGGTCTAACTTGTCAAGTTGTACTAGAGTAAGGTAGTGGCATTCAAACATATACCGTTCTGACACTGGTTCTTTTCTAACTTAATACATTCCCCGTGCTTCCAAGGTCATCCATAAACAAAGCTAGAGAAGAATGTAGATTTTTACACAAATTACAATTTAAAAATGTATGATTTAATATACGCAACAGCAAAATTATCAAAACAAGAGTGACAATTATCTATGAAATCATATACTAAAGTGCATATAAAGAGTTTTCAAGAGAAGCCTAGACAAAGGTCAATACAGTTTCTGCATTTAAGCTTTCAATGTAATAATTAGGCTCATGCCTGACAGACCATTCTCAATGCACATGCTCTGAACCGCGGTGCAAACACTGTGGTGATGTCATCACGCCCAATGTTGCGGCTCCACGAGTATCCCACCCCTCTCTCCTTGAATCCTCCATGCACCAGTGTGCTCTGGGGACCCAGATTAGCGGCAGATCTAACAGCAGGGGATGCAGCCAAACATTCTGACCCAACTGGATATGGACCAACTACAGGCCTGTTTAACCTTAATAATGTGAGTTGCCTGACATTTTTTTCTTAATAAATGGTCTTTGAAGTCTATACTTAGAGGCACTTCTGCTTTCCCTTCTCCTTTCTGCCTAGCAACATGGGTTATTGGTTCGAAATACCACCATTGCACTACCTGCATGGAGTTTGCATGTTCTCCCTGGGTCTGTGTGGGCTTTCTCCTACACTCCAAACACATGCTAGTAGGTTAATTGGCTCCTGTCTAAATTGGCCCTATTCAATGTATGAATTTGATTTAAAGACTTTAGGTTGTAAGCTCATTGAGGGCAGGGACTTATGTAAATGTACAATATATGTGTAAAGCCCATGGCACTATTTAAAGTGGTTGTAAACCCTCTGGGACCACTTTAACCTACAGGCAAGCCTAGATTGAGGCTTAACTGTAGGTGCAAGAAATATCTCCTTAACCTACACGGCGCAGGTGCACTGAGTGCGCCGCAAGTGGAGGCAAACGTGCCGTCACTGACAGCTCCCGTGTGCATGCGCCGGAGTGACATCATCGCGGCTCCTGCCAGTCATATCGCCGGAGCCGCGTTACTCAGAACTCACTCTGGATATCATGGCAGCGACGGAGGACGTGGACGAGGGTCGCTTTGGGGGCTTCGATCTCAGGTAAGTTATTCATAATGAGCTAGTATGCTATGCATACTAGCTCGTTATGACTTTGCCTTGCAGGGTGTA
The DNA here is from genome assembly GCF_037356315.1 of Lithobates pipiens. Taxonomy (NCBI): domain Eukaryota; kingdom Metazoa; phylum Chordata; class Amphibia; order Anura; family Ranidae; genus Lithobates; species Lithobates pipiens. The sequence continues at coordinate 25,187,409 of NW_027507903.1, forward strand.
TTTTTTTTTCCAGGCTTTACTTCCTCTTTAAGTACCTATAACAAATAATAGTTAGAGGAGGCTATACACATGCCACATTGCTTTAGGTTGGCAGGTGCCACTGCTTTTCAAACTCAGCCATTAAACTCAGCGAGGCCACGCCACTTCCATAAGCCAAATGCTTGGCTTGTGGTTGTGGCACATTAGCCTCATTATAAATTGACGTTAATGTTATTGCTCAAATGTGGCCATATTTAGGTAATGGTGTAATGCCCCATTCCCTGCCCATTCGCTTATGTGGTCAGGGATTCCCAGCCATAAAAGTGAATAGGCCGAGTAACATATAGCTAAAAAAAAAAGCATTCAGGAGGCAACAGGATCTCCTGTATACCTGACAATGGCTGCTTAGCAGCACTCCACCACTGATTGCTTTTCAGAGCATGGGCTAGTGTGAAGGCTATAACCCCTGTAAGGTTTTTATGTGCCATCTGTATCCTTTTCGAGAGATTTCCCTTCACTTCCTTTCCATAGGCAAATCAAGAAGCAAAAGGAAATCCCTCAAAAGTGTGGGACTTCCTGGTAGCCACCAGAACTCGTGTCCTAAGATTTCCCTTCTATGCCTGTTCTGGTGACTAAAAATTTGTGATTTTCTTTCACTTTTACTAATGGTGTTTATAGTAATGAAAACTATAGAGGGTGAATCTCTCTAACTTAGGCTGGTTGTATCACTATCAATGATCAACCTCAGTACAACCAGCCTGCCCAGAGATGGATTTGAATCTTGGCCGGTCCCTACTGAACCATTCGAGATTCAAAGCATCTATGGCTGGCTTTAGACACAGACAAAAAAAAAAAAAAAACTGACAGGTCACAGGTGTTCTAAACCCTCCCCTTAGTACTCAATGGCAACCAATCATCATGCTGTTATTATTTTCTGGACTGATTTGAAGAAGAAGTAGCGAGTCCTATCAGTCTATAAAGTGACTATGCATTTTTTTTTTAAATAGACCCCTTAGTGTGTATAATGTTATGCTAATACTTATTAGATATTACTAAGTGTAGACCCCTCTCATGTGTAGTGTAGGCAAACCATACTCTGACTCACATTTTAAGGTGATAAGTCTTAATTGGTGCAGGGTTAGAGGTCAGGGCTGGACGACTCATCTCAGCAGCTCACTGATGCCCCTCCCCCCTATTTCCTGAGTGTTGGAAAACATTCTGGAAGATAGTGGGTGGAGACTAGGAGGGGCTGCTCAGCATATTTGGAGGTTTCTGGCCAATCCCCAGGAGTGGGCCTGGCAGGGAGCCTTTAAATATAAATGATTCAGTTTTGAGGAGGTTGTCGTGGCCCTTAATGGTACCCCCTAGTCTGGGATTGGGGTGTGACTTGCCTTGGGCCTGGGCTCAGGTGCTGGAAGGATCTTACCAAAAATACAAGGGAAGGAAGCTTTCTTGGAGACATGGGCTCAAGAGAGGACAGATTGAGTAGTGCAACACTGTTGGGACTAGGGATGAGCTTCGTGTTCGAGTCGAACGTACGTGTACGTTCAACTCGAACATTGGCTGTTCGTCCGCTCGGCGAAATCCGAACACTTTGTCCGTTCGCGTCAAAATTCGCGTGGCGCTCACGGCCCACAATGCACTGCGATGGCGCAGTGCATTGGTGGCTCATGATTGGCCAAGCATGCACTGTGACCCTGCATGCTTGGCCAATCGCAGCGCCAGCAGCGAGGAGAGCCATGATTGGCCACAGGCAGGATGCCTGTGGCCAATCATAGCTCAGGCTGTGTAGTGCACGCCCCACACTATATAAGGCCGCCATTGAGGCGGCCTCGTGTAGTATGTTGGCATCTGAAGCAGTGGGTGTTCTGTGTACCTTCAACACAGTACACACCGATCGTTTTTGGCTGATTTCCTATCTTGCTGTGGTGTAGTGGTAATTGTCTGTGCCCTGACCGCAGTACTGCGTGCTCTGTACCCAGTACATACCGCTATAATCCACCTACATAGCTGTTCTATATTTGAGCCCAATTGCCATCTGCAGGAGTTATTGGAAGTTGTGTGTGCCTCCAGCACAGCACAGTATACATCTGTATATACCCCTTTATCTCTGCCTTTTCTGGTTATTGTCTGCGTGCCCTGACCGCAGTATACACCGCAATATTCACCTCACCTATATAGCTAGTGATCTATCTTTAATAATAGAGCTTGCAGTCAGTAGTGTTAGGAGATAGTGCGTGCTGTCTGCGTGCTCTGTACCCAGTACATACCGCTATAATCCACCTACATAGCTGTTCTCTATTTGAGCCCAATTGCCATCTGCAGGAGTTATTGGAAGTTGTGTGTGCCTCCAGCACAGCACAGTATACATCTGTATATACCCCTTTATCTCTGCTGTTTTCTGGTTATTGTCTGTGTGCCCTGACCGCAGTATACACCGCAATATTCACCTCACCTATATAGCTAGTGATCTATCTTTAATAATAGAGCTTGCAGTCAATAGTGTTAGGAGATAGTGCGTGCTGTCTGCGTGCTCTGTACCCAGTACATACCGCTATAATCCACCTACATAGCTGTTCTCTATTTGAGCCCAATTGCCATCTGCATGAGTTATTGGAAGTTGTGTGTGCCTCCAGCACAGCACAGTATACATCTGTATATACCCCTTTATCTCTGCTGTTTTCTGGTTATTGTCTGTGTGCCCTGACCGCAGTATACACCGCAATATTCACCTCACCTATATAGCTAGTGATCTATCTTTAATAATAGAGCTTGCAGTCAATAGTGTTAGGAGATAGTGCGTGCTGTCTGCGTGCTCTGTACCCAGTACATACCGCTATAATCCACCTACATAGCTGTTCTCTATTTGAGCCCAATTGCCATCTGCATGAGTTATTGGAAGTTGTGTGTGCCTCCAGCACAGCACAGTATACATCTGTATATACCCCTTTATCTCTGCTGTTTTCTGGTTATTGTCTGTGCCCTGACCGCAGTATACACCACTATATTCACCTCACCTATATAGCTAGTGATCTATCTTTAATAATAGAGCTTGCAGTCAGTAGTGTTAGGAGATAGTGCGTGCTGTCTGCGTGCTCTGTACCCAGTACATACCGCTATAATCCACCTACATAGCTGTTCTCTATTTGAGCCCAATTGCCATCTGCATGAGTTATTGGAAGTTGTGTGTGCCTCCAGCACAGCACAGTATACATCTGTATATACCCCTTTATCTCTGCTGTTTTCTGGTTATTGTCTGTGTGCCCTGACCGCAGTATACACCGCAATATTCACCTCACCTATATAGCTAGTGATCTATCTTTAATAATAGAGCTTGCAGTCAATAGTGTTAGGAGATAGTGCGTGCTGTCTGCGTGCTCTGTACCCAGTACATACCGCTATAATCCACCTACATAGCTGTTCTCTATTTGAGCCCAATTGCCATCTGCATGAGTTATTGGAAGTTGTGTGTGCCTCCAGCACAGCACAGTATACATCTGTATATACCCCTTTATCTCTGCTGTTTTCTGGTTATTGTCTGTGCCCTGACCGCAGTATACACCACTATATTCACCTCACCTATATAGCTAGTGATCTATCTTTAATAATAGAGCTTGCAGTCAGTAGTGTTAGGAGATAGTGCGTGCTGTCTGCGTGCTCTGTACCCAGTACATACCGCTATAATCCACCTACATAGCTGTTCTCTATTTGAGCCCAATTGCCATCTGCAGGAGTTATTGGAAGTTGTGTGTGCCTCCAGCACAGCACAGTATACATCTGTATATACCCCTTTATCTCTGCTGTTTTATGGTTATTGTCTGCGTGCCCTGACCGCAGTATACACTGCGATATTCACCTCACCTATATAGCTAGTGATCTATCTTTAATAATATAGCTTGCAGTCGGTAGTGTTAGGAGATAGTGCGTGCTGTCTGCGTGCTCTGTACCCAGTACATACCGCTATAATCCACCTACATAGCTGTTCTCTATTTGAGCCCAATTGCCATCTGCAGGAGTTATTGAAAGTTGTGTGTGCCTCCAGCACAGCACAGTATACATCTGTATATACCCCTTTATCTCTGGTGTTCTAATAAAAAGGCATCTGCAGGAGTTAGTGGGTGTTGTGTGCCTCCAGCACAATATAAACTACCCAACTGCTGTTTTACCCAACTCCCTTCAGGCCATTACCATGTCTGGAAGGCCAGCAAGGAGAGGCAGACAGGCGCGAGCCGATAAAAGAGGGCAAGCAGGCTCTGTGTCTAGAGACAAGAGTGCTGGTCGTGGACGCGGTGCATTGTCATCAGCACGTGGCCATGGGACATGCTTGTCCTTCTTTTCGGCAGCTGGACATGTTGAACCGCAACATGCCAACGACTTGGTAGAGTGGATGACCAAGCCCTCTTCATCCTCCTCATCCTCTCTCACCCAGTCTCAGGGTAGTAGCAAAGCAGCTGCCAACGCATCGTCTTCCCTCCTCTCAATGTCATCATCAGTGACTCCTTCCCTAGACCCACCACGTCCTCCTGACGAGTCTCCTAAACTCTTTGAGCACAGTGTTGGGTACATGCTCCAGGAGGATGCCCAGTGTTTGGTGGGCTCTGATGATGACACTCAGCTAGAGGAAGGCAGTAGCGTGAGCGCAGAGAGAGGGGATGCTCAAGAAGGACAGCAATCTGGCAGTCATGTTCCATAAGCTGCAGCATACTGCCAGGTTTGCTACAGCGATGAAGAGGGAGGGGATGATGAGGGCACTGACTCCACGTGGGTGCCTGGAAGGAGGGAGGAGGAGGCACATGTCCAATGAGGCAGGATGCCCTCCGGGGGCCAGCTTAGGGGCAGCACACCGACTGAATCACACCGCAGAGCTCCGCCTGTGCAGGGCGCTGCCTCTGCGCATTATTCTAAAAGTTCTTTGGTGTGGGCCTTTTTTGAGACGAGTGCATCAGATCGCACCGCTGCTATTTGCAACATTTGTACTCAGAGTCACTCTGTGGATAGTGAGGAAAGGAACAAAGAGCAACAAGGAAACAAAGACCTGAAGTGTGCCAAAGGTCACGTGGTCAGTATGCCTAAAAGGGGGCATACCCAAGTATGAAATGTAAAGAATGAAATTAAAAGAAAAAGGGAATGGGTGGGTGGGACACGAGAGCCGACGTCCAACGAGAAGGAGGCAGAGGAGGGCAGGCTTTATGCAGCCTGACTCCTCCTACAAATACAGGCTTACCCTGCGGTCAGCCTTTACACTTGTACTCAGAGTCACTCTGTGGATAGTGAGGAAAGGAACAAAGAGCAACAAGGAAACAAAGACCTGAAGTGTGCCAAAGGTCACGTGGTCAGTATGCCTAAAAGGGGGCAAAAAATAACACAGTAGGAAGAAAGCTCAACAACCAGATGACCCAGTGAATAACGTCTAACCTGGAGTGGCGGCAAATGAGTTATGCCTTTGCCGCAGAGAAGGAAACGCTAAGAAAGGCAGTAGCCCCTCCCCTGGCTTCAGGAACCACAAGGCCAGCTATAACACCCCCTTGAGCCCAACCCAGCGACCAACGCAAGATAAACCTGAGAGTACGTGAACGTCATAAAATGAAACCCACAATGGAAAGTCAGCTAAGCACAGCAGGGAGTCCCCACCGCTGGAGACCTGGATGGCTTCAAACGGAAAAGCAGAAAATAAAACAACCTGACAGATCATACATCATGAAATACTGGGACTTAACTGGATACGCCCAGAAAGTGCTGAAGGCTGATACCAGCTGGAGGAGGCAAAAAAAAAGGAAACTAAAACAAAACAGAAAAGCAAAAAGGAACTAGATGTTTCACCATCAGGACTGGAAACCTAACCTGGAAACATGCCAAGCAGTGTCATGGGCCTTCCTGGAATTTAAAACAAAACCCAATGATCAAGGCTGCAGTGCCAACCAAATGGAAACCAATCTACCACAACTGGAACTGAAAAAAAAGTGCGTAACTGGAACCTGCTTCTGAGACCCGAGCCTACAGATACTGGCCCGGGCCCCGTGATCCACGAAAGTCCCTGAGCCAGTAGAAACTATGGATCAGTGAAAACTGACTAACCAAACTTTCCATACCCCAGGGCAACTCCTGGCCGGACGCAGCTAGGAAATTAAAATAAATAGTGAGGAATGGCACCCAACTGAACAGGAACACAACTAGCGAGAGAATCGTGATCAGACAAAAAAAAAATACCTGCGACAAGAACAAAACCTGCGATAAGGAAACGTGACTGAACGAAAACATGAGTAGCGTGAACTGATCACCGTGAGCGGCTTAAGAACCGCAGTTGCTAGAAAACACGACCTGCCTAGGAAATGCAGGTTGCACAAGAAACGCAAATCGATGAAAAACACAAGAGAAAACCCTGGGGGGTACACAAGAGAAAAGAAAAGCATAAGACACGAAACGTGCGGCATATAGGAATATGTAAGAAACACGAGAAAAGGCAAGAAAACACGAGAAACAAAAGAAACATGGGAAAAGCGAGAAGATGCACGAGACACGTAAATAGCATCAGACACGTACAATACATCCGACACTAACAAGCATGAGGAACGTAAAAAGCCTGAGAATCATGAAATTACACAAGGGTAATGACATGAAAGGCATAAGACATGAAACGTGCGGCACATGGGAAATACGGAAGGAAACACAGGACAACACGTAAGGAAACATGTGAATACGTCAAAAACCATGGAAATACGTCAGAAAATGCTAGAAAAACATGGGGAAACGTCAGAAACAAGGGAAACACAAGAAGTTGCATCACGTAAATAACAGCCACGAACAATACATCCGATACGTGAATTGCATGAGAAACATAAAAAACCTGATAACCATAAATTCATGAGAACCATAAAAGCGTAAGAACTGTAAGTCGTTCAAAAACCGTCAACTGCCAGCAAAACACACGAGAGCGCAATTGTATGAGAAACCGTAAAATTGCATGGAAAACCATCAAATGTATGAGAAACACCAACTTCATATGTAAATCACATGAGAGACCTAAATCGCATGAAAAACAAAATTGCGTAAGAACCGTAACTTCATGAAACACCAATGTAAGGCCGCGTACACACGCGGGGACTGTTCGCCCAACTTTGTCCGCTGAACAGTGTTTCGGCAAACAGTCCGCTCGTGTGTGGGCTTTCAGCGGACAGTTTCAGCGAACAGTCCGCTGAACAAGGTTTTTCGGAAATTCCGAAAAAACTGTCCGCTGAAACCTTGTTTCAGCGAACAGTCCCCTCGTGTGTAGGCTTGTTCGTCAAACTAAGTTCCGCGCATGCTCAGAAAGGATTTACACGCCGAAAGTTATAATGCAGTGTATAGGACGTCGTATTTTTCGTCCCGTCGTACGTGCCGTTCACGTCATCGCGCACGGTTTCAGCAAACTGTTCGTCCGTCGTGTGTGGCCATGTCCGTCCATGCTAATTTTGAGCGGACTGTTTGCCGAAACTGTTTGACGGACAAAGTTGGGCGAACAGTCCCCGCGTGTGTACGCGGCCTAACCGAAACGAGAACATGAGTGTATGAGAACGTTAAAACGAAACGAGGACATGAGTGCATGAGAACGTAAAACGAAACGAGGACATGAGTGCATGAGAACGTAAAACGAAACGAGGACATGAGTGCATGAGAACGTAAAACGAAACGAGGACATGAGTGCATGAGAACGTAAAATGAAACGAGGACATAACTGCATGAGAACGCAAAACATGAAATGCAAAACGCATGAAACGCAAAACGCATAACGCTGGAAACGCGATAGAGAAACCTGGAAAGCGATAGAGAAACCTGGAAAGCGAGAGAAAACCTGGAAAGTGAGAGAAAACCTGGAAAGTGAGAGAAACCCTGGAAAGTGAGAGAAACCCTGGAAAGCGAGAGAAAAACCTGGAAAGCGAGAGAAAAACCTGGAAAGCGATAGAAACCATAAAAAAGGACGAGAAACCGTAATTGCATGAACCGTCAACTGTACCACGGGAATACGTCAGAAAACGCTATAAAACATGGGGAAACGTCATAAACATGGGAAACGCAAGAAGTTGCGCGAGACACGTAAATTACATCTGATACGTAAATTGCATGAGAAATTTAACATGCCTGAGAACCATAAATTCATGAGAACCATAAATGCGTAAGAACTGTACATCGTTTAAAAACTGCCAACTGCCTGCGAAACGCACGAGAAACGCAATTGCATTAGAAACCGTAAAATTGCATGGAAAACCATCAATTGTATGAGAAACAACAACTTCATAAGAAAAGTAAATCACATGAGAGACCCAAATCGCATGAAAAACAAAATTGCGTAAGAACCGTAAGCAACGTGCTTGAAACCAACAAGCATGAGAACGTCAAATCGAATGAGAACGGAAAACGAAACGAGAACATAACTGCATGAGAATGTAAACGAACGAGAACATAACTGCATGAAAACGTAAAACGAAACAAAAACATAACTGCATGAAAACACAAATGCAAGTAACGCAAACGCAAGAAACGCAAATGCAGGAAACGCAAACGCAAACGCAAGAAACGCAAATGCCTGAAGATGCAACTGCCTGAGAAACGCAACTGCCTGAGAAACGCAACTGCCTGAGAAACGCAACTGCTTGAGAAACGCAACTGCAAGAAGCTGCAACTGCATGAAAACGCAACTGCCTGAGAAACGCAACTGCCTGAGAAACGCAACTGCTCGAGAAAACGCAACTGCTCGAGAAAACGCAACTGCAAGACACGCAACTGCAAGAAGATGCAAATGCATGAAAACGCAAATGCATGAAAAACGCAACTGCAAGAAGATGCCAAATGCATGAAAACGCAAATCCATGACAACGTAACTGCTTTGAGAACGTGACTGCTATGAAAACGTGAATGGCCTGAGACCGGAAACGCATGGGACCGAATCGCATGGGAAACCATAAAATGCACCAGAACGTAAACCTGCATGAGAAAACCGTAAATAGCACAAGAACATGAATGGCACGAGAATATTAATGCACGAGAATATTAATGCACCAGAACGCCACGTGGAGCTCAGGCGGGGGGGGGGCACGCCACGTGGAGCTCAGGCGGGGGGGCACGCCACGTGGAGCTCAGGCGGGGGGCACGCCACGTGGAGCTCAGGCGGGGGGGAACGCCACGTGGAGCTCAGGCGGGGGGCACGCCACGTGGAGCTCAGGCGGGGGGGGCACGCCACGTGGAGCTCAGGCGGGGGGGCACGCCACGTGGAGCTCAGGCGGGGGGCACGCCACGTGGAGCTCAGGCGGGGGGGCACGCCACGTGGAGCTCAGGCGGGGGGGCACGCCACGTGGAGCTCAGGCGGGGGGGCACGCCACGTGGAGCTCAGGCGGGGGGGCACGCCACGTGGAGCTCAGGCGGGGGGGCACGCCACGTGGAGCTCAGGCAGGGAGGGACTGCCACGTGGAGCCCAGGCGGGGGGGGGGGCGTCCTCCCCCCCGGTGGAACACAGGGAGAAGGAGGCGGGCGGGAGAAACGGTTCCCCCACAGCCACCCGGCAGGCTAATGCGTCCTCCCCCCGGCGGAATACCGGGAGAAGGGGGCGGGCGGCAGAAGTATCACCCCCGCAGCCACCTGCGGACAAAACCCCCCCTCTGCAGGTGAAGCATTCCCCCCTCCCACCGGGAAAAGCGGGCGGACAGGAGAAGCGGCTCCCCCGCAACCACCCGTGGAGCTCAGGCGGGGGAGGGGAGGCCCGCCAAGTGGAGCCCAGGCGGGGCGCAGCAGACACCCCCCTCCCCCACGGCTCGGGGCAGCCAGAGGGAGGCGGGCGGGAGAAGGACTGTTTTATACAATCTGCACCAATTTATTACCTGTCATATTGGCTAATATTCATGATAGGAGCATAAGAGCTGTCACCCCCCCCCCCCCCACGGCCCGGCAGCCAGAGGGAGGCGGGCGGGAAAAGGCTCCCCTGTGGCAACCGACCGGCAGACAACCCCCTCCCCCCGGCGGAACACCGGGAGAAGGGGGCAGGCAGGAGAAGTGGCAACCCCGCAGACAAACCCCCCCCTCTCCAGGCGAAGCATGCTCCCCCCGGCGGAACAAGCACAAACTTGCTTCCAACCCCCGCCAGGCTGGAACACATGTGAGGGGAGAGGGGGGGCCGGCGGCGGCGGCCGAACACCTCCCCCTCACCAGGAGAAACCGGCCGGTACTCTGCACATGTGAGGGGGGAAGGGGAGCCGGTGACGACCGCTCACCTCCCCCTTTCCAGGAGAACCGGCAGGCGCTCTGCACGTGAGTGGGGGGGGGGGAGGGGGAACCAGCGTGGTCGAAAACCTCCCTTCCCCCGCCAGGAGAAACAGCGTGTGCACTGCATATGTGAGGGGGGGGGAGGGGGAGCCGGCGTGGCCGAAAACCTCCCCCTCCCCCTGCCAGGAGAATCGGCGGGTGCAAGCCCCCCCAGTGGACAAACGCTCATGGCAGAATCACAGAGGGAAGCCCGTCCATGAGCGCCAGAGCAGCAGAATGACATCCTCCTCCGACCCGCCGGAAGTGACGTCAGCCACACGAGAGCCGACGTCCAACGAGAAGGAGGCAGAGGAGGGCAGGCTTTATGCAGCCTGACTCCTCCTACAAATACAGGCTTACCCTGCGGTCAGCCTTTACACATGTCTCAAGCGTATCTCACGTGGCCAAAACATCAGCCGCTTGGGCACCACATGCTTGACCAGACATATGTTGACCTGCCATGCAGCTCGTTGGCAAGCGTACCTCAAAGACCCAGACCAAAGAACAAAGCGGACCTCTCCTTGCTCCTCATCAGCTGGCATCTCCACTAGACCTTCAGTCCTCTCTGAAACCTGCTCTGAGAGGAATGAAGGTGTAGAATTAGGTGTGTCACAGCCAAGTGCTTCCGGGAACTCTGCTAGTGGTACACCCACGTCCGATTATAGCAGGCAAATGTCCCTGCCCCAGCTGCTGGACCGGCGGAAGAAGTTTACTCCCAGCCATCCACATGCTCAGTGGTTGAATGCTAGCTTGGCTAAATTGCTAGCACTTCAACTGCTGCCTTTTCAGTTGGTAGACTCGGCCCCCTTCCGTGAGTTTGTACAATGTGCGGTTCCTCAGTGGCAGGTCCCCAAACGCCACTTTTTCTCACGGAAGGCGATTCCGGCTCTCTACCGGCATTTGGAAGGCAATGTCCTTGCCTCGCTGGACAGGGCGGTCAGCGGTAAGGTGCATATTACCGCTGACTCATGGTCCAGCAGGCATGGACAGGGACGTTACCTGTCTTTCACGGCCCATTGGGTCACTCTTCTGGCTGCTGGGAAGGATGCAGGACAAGGTGCAGTAGTGTTGGAGGTTGTTCCGCCACCACGCCTCTAAAATGCTACTATTGGTTGTGACACACCTCTCTCCTCCACCCCCTCCTCTTCTTCTTCCTCCATGGCCTCTTCCAGTGCTCTGTCCTCAGAACCAGCGGTGCTCCGTAGGCGTTCCAGGGGCTATGCAAATACGCAGGCAAAACGATGCCATGCCGTGCTTGCGCTGGTTTGTTTGGGGGACAGGAGCCACACTGGGGCGGATGTTTTGTCAGCTCTGCAGGGGCAGGCCGAGAGGTGGTTGACGCCACGCCAGCTTAAGCCAGGAATGGTGGTTTGCGACAATGGCACCAACCTCCTCTCCGCCCTCCGACAGGGACAACTGACCCATGTGCCCTGTGTAGCTCACTGTGTGCATTTCCGCCGATCATTTAATGCCTGTGCTCGGCTGGCTGAACTCCAAAAGGAGTTGAACCTGCCCAAGAACCGCCTTATATGTGACATGCCCACCAGATGGAACTCAACATTGGCCATGCTGCAGCGGCTGCACACGCAGCAGAGGGCCATCAATGAGTACCTGTGCGACTACGGCACCAGGACAGGGTCAGGGGAGCTTGGTTTTTTCTCACCACGCCAGTGGGGCATGATCAGGGATGCATGCACTGTCCTGTCACCGTTTGAGGAGGCCACAAGGATGGTGAGCAGTGACAGTGCATGCATCAGTGACACTGTACCTCTTGTCCACCTCTTGGAGCATACGCTGCGTGGAATAATGGACAGGGCACTTGAGGCAGAACAGAGGCAGGAAGAGGAGGACTTCCTTGCCTCTCAAGGCCCCCTTTATCCAGACAGTGTTCCTGCTGTGCCACCCATCACACAGGAAGAGGATGAGGAGGAGGAAGAGGAGGAGGAGGATGATTGTGTCAGCATGGAGGTGGAGGCTGGCACTCAGCATCAGCATCAGCAGCAGCAGCAGCAGCAGCAGTCTTATAGGGATGATTTACAGTCCCAAGAAACACGTGGACTTGTACGTGGCTGGGAGGAGGTAGCTGCGGATCATGTTGTCCTTAGTGACCCAGAGGACTCCGGACCGAATGCCTCAGCTAACCTACGCTGCATGGCCTCCCTGATCCTGCAAAGCCTGCGGAAGGATCCTCGTATTCTTCGGATCAAGGAGAGGGACCATTACTGGCTGGCCACTCTCCTTGATCCACGGTACAAGGGTAAGGTTGCCGACCTTATCTTGCCATCGCAGAGGGAGCAGAGGATGAGACATCTCCGGGAGGCCTTGCAGAAAGGTCTGTGCAACGTGTTCCCAGAGACTGGGAGGTTACAAACTCCTGGTCCTGGACAACGTGTTGCTGAGGCATCGGTCAGAAGGAGCGGTGGAGAAGGTGGCCGTCTGACTGATGCTTTCAGACAATTTTTTAGTCCGCAGCCCCAAGGTATGATTGGTTCCAGCACCCATCACCAGCGTCTGATTTACATGGTGCAGGAATACCTAGGGGCAAGGTCAGACTTGGACACCTTTCCCACCGAAAATCCTCTGGCTTACTGGGTCTTGAGGATGGATCACTGGCCAGAGCTTGCACAGTATGCAATTGAGCTACTGGCCTGTCCTGCATCCAGCGTTCTTTCGGAACGCACCTTCAGTGCTGCTGGTGGCTTTGTTACCGATCACAGGGTGCGCCTGTCCACCGAATCAGTTGATCGACTGACCTTCATCAAGATGAATCAGTCTTGGATCACCCACAGCTACCAAGCACCTGAAGCTGATGTAACCGAATAATTTTTTTTGAAATACCACATCCCTTCAAGACTGCCTATGCTGATGCTGAGTGACTGTCCTGCTATGTTGATTGTCTATCCTCTTCCTCCTCCGCTGATATGTTGGAAGAACATTTTTGGTTCTGGATGATGCCAGCAGCCCAATTTTTCTGCCCCTGTTTAACAGGGGCGTTTAATTACAATTTTTGATGCAATGCTTTGCAGCAGGGCTAATTCCTGCAATAAAACTAGAGTATATGGCAGAGGTTGCAGTGTGGTGGCACCAGCACCAGTGCCTAAGGCCCAATTTTTCTGCCCCTGTTTAACAGGGGCGTTTAAGTACAATTTTTGATGCAATGCTTTGCAGCAGGGCTAATTCCTGCAATAAAACTAGAGTATATGGCAGAGGTTGCAGTGTGGTGGCACCAGCACCAGTGCCTAAGGCCCAATTTTTCTGCCCCTGTTTAACAGGGGCGTTTAAGTACAATTTTTGATGCAATGCTTTGCAGCAGGGCTAATTCCTGCAATAAAACTAGAGTATATGGCAGAGGTTGCAGTGTGGTGGCACCAGCACCAGTGCCTAAGGCCCCATTTTTCTGCCCCTGTTTAACAGGGGCGTTTAATTACAATTTTTGATGCAATGCTTTGCAGCAGGGCTAATTCCTGCAATAAAACTAGAGTATATGGCAGAGGTTGCAGTGTGGTGGCACCAGCACCAGTGCCTAAGGCCCAATTTTTCTGCCCCTGTTTAACAGGGGCGTTTAAGTACAATTTTTGATGCAATGCTTTGCAGCAGGGCTAATTCCTGCAATAAAACTAGAGTATATGGCAGAGGTTGCAGTGTGGTGGCACCAGCACCAGTGCCTAAGGCCCAATTTTTCTGCCCCTGTTTAAAAGGGGCATTTAAGTACAATTTTTGATACAATGCTTTGCAGCAGGGCTAATTCCTGCAATAAAACTAGAGTATATGGAAGAGGTTGCAGTGTGGTGGCACCAGCAGCAGTGCCTAAGGCCAAATTTTTCTGCCCCTGTTTAACAGGGACATGTAATTACAATTCTTGATATAATATTTCACAGGAGGGCCCCTTCCTGTGCCCACCCAGAGTAACGGTGAGGACTTATAGTGTTGTGGCACCAGCACCACAACCACCAAAGGTCAATTTTTCTACCACTGTTCAGCAATGGCATGTAATTACAATTCTTGATATAATCGTTCACAGCAGGGCGCTCCAGCGCCCACCAAGAGTCACTTTGAGGGCTTACAATGTTGTGGCAAAACCAACACCTTGTTCCGCCATTTCTGCAGAGCATATAGGGCAGGCCCCTACTTTCAAACATCCAACTTACAAACATCTCCTACTTGCAAACGCAAGGAGACAGCAGCAAGTGAGATGAAAAAAGATGGACGACAAAACAAATTATACAGGGGTGATAACCCTTCCCTATGTTTTCCAAAAAGCTTAAAAATTGTTTTTTTGACTGGAGCTACACTTTAAAAATGTACCAGTTGAAAATTACAAACAGATTCAACTTAACACAACAAACCTACACAGTCCCTGTCTTGTTTGCACCGCCTGTATACTGCTGTTCTGAGTATATAGGGCCTGGGGGCCACACGCATTTCCTTTTTTTAATATGGGTACAGGGTTCCCCTTAATATGCGTACAAGACCCAAATAGGCTGGTAATGGGCAGGGAGGGCTACCCATGCCATTTTTCTCAATGATTTTCAACCATATTGCAGGAACCAGATATAACATTAAAACCGCAAGCAGCTTTAAATGGTGTTATTTCCATTAAATGTCATTTTGTGCAGGGACTGTTCTAAACACGGGAAACACGTGGCACTTCACAGGCATACTACAGACACCCCACAGGCACCATATTTAAAGGAATATTTCACTTTTTTTTTTTTCACTTTAATCGTCATTAAAATCAGTGCTCCCGCCAAAACGGCCGTTTTTAAAACTTTTTTTGCATTGACCCATGTCCCCTGGGGCAGGAGCCAGGTCTCCAAACCCTTTTTAGGACAGTATCTTGCATATTAGCCGTTAAAATTAGCACTTTCCATTTCGAACGTTCGAGTCCCATAGACTTCAATGGGGTTCTAACGTTCGTAACGAACGTGGGGTCCGTTCGAAAGTTCTGGTGCGAACCGAACCGGGGGGTGTTCGGCTCATCCCTAGTTGGGACTAACAAATGAGGAAGACTGCCACATGTAGCCAGTCTCCCTTGAAGACAGTGATGTGCTTAAGTCTTCCTTCCTTTCCCTGGGAGATCTCCTGAGAGGGCTGAGGAAGAGTCAGTCTGGCAGACTGTAAGGAGGCAGGCAGGAGGGCTGGTGAAAGAGGCAAATGCATCTAGGTGGGCTGGCATTGCCCGAAGAAGTGGTCCTGGGACCAGTGGCCACAAGGGAAGCTGTTTCACACCAATTGTGCTAATTTTAAGGGTCTTTGCATTCCAGGCTGTAATGGGCTGCTATCGAACTGACAAGGAGCCTGTAAGTTCCATCTAGAGTGAACCAGCAGGAGCTGTACAGGGGCAGAAAGAAACAAAGTATGTGCAGGTGGAAGGATAAAGTAGTTGGAGCTGTATACAGGAAGCTGTATATAAGAGACTGTAAATAGGAAGTTGTCCCTGAAGATCTTGTTTAAGTCAAATAGGCATCACATAATCTCTTATCCCTAGCCAAGTTGTTAAGCCCATAATAAATAACAAAAATGAAGCCCTGGACTGTTCTCTGACTCTGAGTGACTGTGAAGATTTGGTGTGCCTGGCTGTGAAGGAGTGTGGGATCCCTGTTCACCTTAGGGTGACCACATTTCCAAACTGCCATTCAGGGACACCAACCCCCCCCCCCCCCCCCCCGCCCCAAAAAAGATGATTTTTGAATTTTTTTTTGCCAAATTTGGGGCAGGGGTGTATGAAATCAGCGGACCCGTGAAGAACAACAATATGGCGCGCAAATTGTGTCGTGGTGAACAGTGGACATGTCTTAAATTGCGCTAAATATTGGCTTAAAGGGGGTGTTGTTAAAGAGAGTCTGAGATGACTTATATAGTGCAGAATATGGTAATGTTAAATAGGGAATGCAGAATGTATGGTGGTGAGTAGCATGTACAGGAGAGGAGTGTGGAGTGTATGGCGGGGGGTAATATGTACTGAAGAGGAGTGCGGAGTGTATAGCATGGAGTAATATGTACAGGAGAGGAGTGCTGAGTGTATGGCGTGGGGTAATATGTACAGGAGAGAAGTGTGGAGTGTGTGGTTGGGGGGTAATATGCACAGGAGAGGAGTGCGGAGTGTATGGTAGGGGAGTAATATGTACAGGAGAGGAGTGCGGAGTGTATGGTGGGGGGTAGTATGTACAGGAGAGGAGTTCGGAGTGTATGGTGGAGGGTAATATGTACAGGAGAGGAGTGTGGAGTGTATGGTGTGGGGTAATATGTACAGGAGAGGAGTGCAGAGTGTATGGCAGGGAGGTAATATGTACAGGAGAGGAGTGCGGAGTGTATGGTGGGGGGTAATATGTACAGGAGAGGAGTGCGGAGTGTATGGCGGGGGGAGGTAATATGTGTAGGAGAGGAGTGCAGAGTGTATGGTGGGGGGTAATATGTACAGGAGAGGAGTGCAGAGTGTATGACGGGGATTAGTATGTACAGGAGAGGAGTGCAGAGTGTATGGTGGGGGGTAATATGTACAGGAGAGGAGTGCGGAGTGTATGGCGGGGGGAGGTAATATGTGTAGGAGAGGAGTGCAGAGTGTATGGTGGGAGGTAATATGTACAGGAGAGGAGTGCAGAGTGTATGGTGGGAGGTAATATGTACAGGAGAGGAGTGCAGAGTGTATGACGGGGATTAGTATGTACAGGAGAGGAGTGCGGAGTGTATGACAGGGGGGTAATATGTACAGGAGAGGAGTGCGGAGTGTATGACAGGGGGGTAATATGTACAGGAGAGGAGTGCGGTGTGTATGGCGGGGGGTAGTTAGTGGAGAGAGGAGGAAGAGGAGTGCAATACCACCTCCTGATAGTCTGTCAGCCACTGCTATACCACCTTGGTGGCTGGGCACTCTGAAAGGATGAAAGGGGGCACTCTGGAGGCACTAAGGGGGCACCCTGGAGGTTATAAGGGGGCACTCTGGTGGTACTAACTTAGTCAGAGCCCCCTTACATCCTTCAGGCTACCCCCTTACATCCTCCTCCAGAGTGCCCCCTTACATCCTCCTCCAGAATTGCCCTGAATCTCTAGCAAAGTTCCCAGGATTCCAGATGGTACAATTGTCCCCTCAATAGCAGCCAGTTTTTCTTTGAAGATGGGGAAGGGGGCAAGTTGTTAAAGAAGAATACTTGCAGTGATTTGGGGGATAAGAGCATGCTGTATGTGCTAGGAGGCACACTTTGGGAGGGGAGAGAAATTGTGCAGGAAGGGGGGGGTTGAATAAAAAATCTGACCCCCCCAGCACAATTTCTCTCCCATCCTAAAGTGCCTTCTAGCACATACAGCATGCTCTTATCCCCCAAAATCACTGCAAGCATTCTTTTTTGACAACTTGCCCCCTGTCTCTCTGTGTCTCCTTCAAGTGCCAAGCATTAATATTCTGTACAGACCTCAGATCAGCACATCCCGTCCTGTTGTGTCCATTCTCCTCCCCCTCCTTCTCCTGTCTGTGACATCCGAGCCCAGGAAAGGGGGAGGAGACTTCAGTCCATGTGTTAGTGTGAGGTGGGCAGGAGGGGGGAGGAAGGGAGAGATGCCGTGCAGTACACAATGTAATCGCAGTGTGTGGGAACAGAAACACCCCACACAAGCTGCAAGCCAGTCACTGGAGCCAAGTGCGGAGGTAAAAGAACCAGCAGTGACTCCCAGCAGCACTAGCGCGGAGGAGGATGTGAAATCCTCCTCCGCTTTAAATGCTGGGCAGTGACGTCACTGGTTGCCAGACACAAGGCGGCTATAGAAACCAGTGATCAGGGGTAGGTGGAGGCGGAGCCAGCGCTATGGCGGCTCGGTCCGCCCCAGTCCCCAGATTGTCTGTTTCATTCCGGGACACTGTATTGTCCCGGAATGAAGGTGCCCGGGACCAGGGACAAAAATGTAAATTCCGGGATAATCCAGGGCAATCCGGGACACGTGGGCACCCTAGTTCACCTACAGCTCTTATGTTGGGTGTGCTACATAAGGTTGAGTTATCTTTTTTTATTTTTTATTTTGGGGAATACAGCTTGTGCTTTAAGTATGTCCTCTGTATCTCCAGAGGTCAGGCACAACATTACAGCATAGAACTTTGCAGCCAGTATGATTTGTTGTCTTGAAGGGTGATGTAGTAAATGTGGTCTAGGGAAGTACATTCTTGAAATATAACCGTGGTAATAGGACATTAGTTCAAGCTTTGTTTGTAACCAGACAGTTTCACTACACATTTCCCTTTGACACCCATTAACACCCTGTTTGAGAACACTAAAAGCACAAAGACTAAAATTACAGTAGATCCACCACATTATCTAAGTGGGAGAAATATGGGATATAGAGTTTAATAGGAACTGAAACTTTTATGGTTGTCTTAAAGTCTCTATGCTTCATTTTATTGTGTTCCGGTAGCGCTACGAGGGCTTCTTGCCCCATTTCCGGAACAAAATCAAGTCAGGCTGGGCTCTGCTCGCCATTCACCTTGTTTTTTTTATGAATGAATAAAATACTTCCTCTAATTGGCTAAGGTGGAGAGGTCTTCAAATTATGTCATAATCTCTACCTCAGCTAATCAGAGGAGGCCTTGTATTCATTCATAAAATACAAAGCTTCATGTGACTGGCTTAGCTGCGCTTAGTCCGACTCAATTTTGTCCCGGGAATGGGATCGGAAGTCCCCTACTCCTGCTGGAACACAGTGCTGTTTACTGGATGTAGCCAATTCTACCTGCGCTGACAGCAGGAGCCAGTGGTGCACCCCCCCCCCCCCCCCCCCCGCAGTAAAGAAAAAAGGCCCCTTAAAATAAAAAAGGAAAAAATTTCCTTGAAGTTCATTGTGTTCGGGCACCAGACACAATGCACTATGGGAAGCAACACGTTAATGCAATCATGAGATTGCAGACGAGGCACTTCATTTGCCAGATTTCTACCTGCCTTGTGGCGCACTGCATTGCGCCGAATAACTTCCGCCTGTAGTATCACTATGTGCGGGTGCTTTGTTCTTTGAGTTAAGAGGTTACTTCCGGTTTCGCTGTGCCAGAAACTCAGAAACTCTGTGGAACGCATGACCTGAGCAGAGCTTTAGCTGGCTCTAAAGCTGCAAAAGAGGTGAACTGCGAGCGCCATGCCATGCTCCACTCAGCTGTTTTAGGAAGGCGAATGCTTTCACTTTCCTAACACCGAACCGCCTTTCCACCAACCAGTTGCTCGGGTCTGTTACCTGAGTGGCTGAAACGACAGACGCTGCTATTGGATACCTATCAGGAGGAGAGGATGGGAGATGTGGCAGAAGAGGAGACTCATGAAGGACCCGATCATCGCCATCAACCGCTGTCCCACAGACACAGCGTAAGTGGCAGGCAGATGGCGAGTGGGCAGGGGCACACTGGCAGCATATGATGGGCACAGTGACAGTGTTTGATGGACACACTGACAGCATATGAGAGGCAGTTGGGCACACTGGCAATGTTTGATGGGCACACTGGCAGCATATGATGGGCACACTGGCAGCATTTGATGGGCACAGTGGCAGCGTTTGGCACAGTAGCTGCGTTTGATGGCACAGTGGCTGCATTTGATGGCACAGTTACAGTGTTTGATGGGCAGAGTGGCAGCGTTTGATTGCACAGTGGCTGCATTTGATGGGCACAGTGGCAGCGTTTATTGCACAATGACAGCATTTGATGGGCACAGTGGCCGCGTTTGGCACAGTAGCTGCGTTTGATGGCACAGTGGCTGCATTTGATGGCACGGTGACAGCGTTTGATGGGCATAGTGGCAGCGTTTGATTGCACAGTGGCTGCATTTGATGCGCACGGTGGCAGCATTTTATGAAACAATGGCAGAGTTTGATGGGCACAGTGGCAGTGTTTGGCACAGTAGCTGCATTTGATGGCACAGTGGCTGCATTTGATGGCACAGTGGCTGCTTTTGATGGGCACAGTGGCTACGTTTGATGGGCACAGTGGCTGTGTTTGATAGCACAGTGGATGCAATTGTTTTTTTTTTTCAAAATGTTTTCAGCTTGTTTGCGCCCCCCCAAAAAATTTTGAGCACCGGCCGCAACTGGAGGGAGCATGTATCACTAAAAGAAATTGTTTGGGCCAGCTTGGCCCAAAAAACTATTTAAAGTGAAATTAAACTTTCAGTCAGGTTTTAAATAGACACAACTTTAAAATGTATTCAGTGCAATTTCAGTGGTCAGTGTGAATTATGTCAAAATGCTTCTAATCCACCAACATCTATAGTATACGGTTTTAGTTTTTTTTATTGCACCTATTACATACAAATGGTAAACAGATTTCAGCATTTTTTAGCACCAGCCATTTATCTTAACCACTTCAGCCCCGGAAGGATTTATCCACTTATGCCCCATACACACGATCAGAAATTCCGTCAGAAAAAAACTTGGATGTTTTTTTAGACGGAATTCCGCTCAAGCTTGCCTTGCATACACACGGTCACACAAAAGTTCTCTGGACTTAGGACCATCAAGAAAGCAGTGACGTACAACACTACGACAAGCCAAGAAAATGAAGTTCAATGCTTCTGAGCATGCATCGAATTGTTTCCGAGCATGCATCATACAGATGAACGCATTTTCGGATAGGAACTTTTTCCGACCAAAAAATAGAGAACCTGCTCTCAATCTTTTGCCGGCTGGAATTCTGACAGCAAAAGTTAGATGGAGCATACACATGGTCAGAATTTCTGACCAAAAGCTCACATCCGACTTTTGCTGGCAGAATTTCTGATCGTGTGTATGGGGCATTAATGACCTGGCCATTTTTTGTGATATGGTACTGCGTCGCTTTAACTGACAATTGTGTGGTCGTGCGATATTGTACTCAAGCAAAAATTATGTAATTTTTTCCCCACAAATAGAGCTTTCTTTTGGTGGTATTTGATCGCCTCTGCAGTTTTAATTTTTTGTGCTATAAACAACAAAATAGAAATAATTTTGAAAAAAACACAATATTTTGTACTTTAATATATATAATATAATAAATATCCAAAAAATGATAAAAAAAAACATATTGCTTCATCAGTTTAGGCCGATATCTATTCCGCTTCATATTTTTGGTAAAAATTTTTTTGCAAGAAGTGTATATTGATTCGTTTGCACAAAATTTATAGCGTCTACAAAATAGGGGATAGACTTATGGCATTTTTATCATTTTTTTTTACTAGTATAATAGCAGCGATCTGCGATTTTTATCAGGACTGTGACATTGTGGCGGGGTCCCTGATGAAGTCACGTGATCAATGACAATACGCGTAGGATTTGCCTAGGAGGATACCGGAAGCGACGTCCGGGGTACGAACGAGGAGGCCGTTCGTTTTTTTAGCTGTAACGTTTTAATTGTGCTACTAAATGCAAGTACCCAGGACTTTGTCCTTTTTATAATAAAAAAATTTGTGTGACATTACTTCACTATTGGAGCCCCTCTTCTTTTTTCCGGGTTTGATCTGTGATCCATGGCTGAGTACCTGGAGGGAATTATCTGGGGTGCCTGTATCAACTGAGGATATACACCTTTAACCATTGGAGCATATTGCTGTGCCTATATCAACTGAGGATATACACCTTAATTATTGGAGCATATTGCTGTCTAACTGACAGCAGTGAGGTAAGGTATCCACTGCACTCAGTGTGTGAGCACCCGCTTTGAGGAATTGCAAGATCACCGGTGGAACTATCCCGTGTTTGTTCACAGAATTAACCCTTTACACAGCACAGTGTGGATTCACTTATTTTGCATGACCTGATATGGATTGCTATTTTTTCGACAATTAGAGACACTTTAAGAAATTCCTTTGGACTGTGGCTTATATCTAGTTCTATTTATATAATTTTTGGCATATCCTTATATATATACTTGTTTGTTTATTTATTTGCTGGATTTTACTTTTATACAAATTTTTTACATACCTTTTCACTTGGATGCACTTTTATGGATTGAGACACATTTTGGATTTCACATTTTTCTGGATTGGTATTATTAGTACCTGCGATTTCGCTATTTATTGTTTCACTTGCACTTTATTACGAATACATAGACTATTTGAATTTCTTTATTGATTATAGTATGAATAACACTAGGCATATGTGTATATTCTGAATACCCCATTAGTCACTTTGAATGATTTTATGCATATAGGATACAGATATAATTTAAATAAATTTTAATCGCATAGGTGTGTCTTTTAGATTTTGTATGCGATTATTTATTTACTGTTGTTTGATTTAATTAATTTCGTGTGGAGCGCAACACCATTCTTTTTCACTAATGTCCTATGTTTACCTCTTTTTTTTATATGACCCCCTCACTGTTGTGGGAGATTCCACACTCCAATCTCTGGGCCCCCTCCCTCCTGAGCTTCCCAGGGAGAAGAGGATGGAGGGATCCCCCATCAGACCTGGGTCACATTTTTTACTACCTTTTTTATTGTTGTTCCCGGTTGCTGTTATTAAGCACTTATTAAACATTACCATGGGTGCCCTGACTAGGGTTGGTCCCCATGTGCCTCCACCTTTCCCTCCAACTCCAGTAGGCTTCTGAGGGTCAGGCTGTCTGTTCCTCCACAGGACAGTCCCTTATTGTTCTACCTGTGTAGTGGTTTTTGGGGGGTATCTCCCCCCCCCCCAAGTACAGCTCTCTTACGTCAGGAGATCTGTATCCCTCTTCTCTGTCCCTTCCCCTCTTCTTCTCCTTCTCTACTCTTTACTTCCCCCCATGTGTCTAAACTTATACATCTTTTGCAGCTCAATTCACTTCTGTTCAAGGGAAGTGCTCCATGAAGCCAGGTGTCCAGATAGCAGACCCTCCTTATCCAGGTGACAGAAGACGTCCAAGGGTGAGTGACAGTAGAGACAAAGACATTGCCCATCCTGAACCCCATGGCTGATCCCACAAAGAGTGCCCTTAAAATTGCCACACACAACGTCCAAGGCCTAAGTTTTCCCCTCAAACGGAGGAAAGTCTTTGACAGTTATAAGTCCCTTAAACTAGACATTCTCATGATCCACGAGACCCACTTTCCTAGGCGGTACAGTCCCAAGTTCCTCCACCCTAATTTTCTCAATTTTTACTTGGCCAATGCCAAAAATAAAACCAGAGGGGTAGCGATCCTCATCTCCAAATTCAGTAATTTTGAGTACCTATCTGAATTCAAAGATCTGGAGGGAAGGTTTCTCCTGGTAAAAGGCACATTTTTAGAGGGAAGCTTATACTCTCTGGTCTCCTATTACTCCTCCAATAAAGGGCAAGAAAATTTCTTCCAATTCCTATTGGACACCCTAAATCCCCTTTTGGAAGGCACAATCGTATTGGGTGGAGACTCCAACCAACGCGGCATTCGACCAGTGGTTAGAAAAGTCCAAGCCTCCTTCGGCTCAACTAACCTGACCCATCAGGGCGAGCTTCAAAATCGCCAAACTACTGCATGCCTGGGGACTAACAGATTTCTGGCGAGACTCGAACCCCTACAAGAGGGATATCACTCATTACTCCCACCCACACAATACTTACACCAGAATTGACCATATCCTGGTCTCCTCATACCTTTTTCTGGCAGTTCTCAAATCTCAAATTAGAGATATGGCCCTGTCAGACTACTCTATGGTAATCATGTATATCCACACTAACGTCCATATGGCAAAACAGGGGCACTGGAGACTGAATTAATCCACTCTCTTCAACCCCATAAAAGTCTTGGAAATAAATAACTGACTTCAGGAATACTTTGATATCAACGTAGAGGGAACTTCAGCAGAAACACTGTCCACTGGCAGCCCACAAGGCCTTCATCAGAGGCAAGATCATTTAGCCACTCAAATCAAAACAGAACACAAAGTTGACATTGAGAGATTGGAGAGGTCATACATGGCCCTGCGGGTGCAACGCAAAAAGAACATCTCTAACACCTCAGTAGCAAATAGACAAACCAAGACTTGAACTCAATTTGGCCCTCACAATGAAAGCAGAGAAATCCTTACACTGGAACGGCAATAAATTTTACACACAAAAAGACAAGATAGGTCCATTACTAGCTGGCAAATTAACCCCCAGATCGAGGATTTATACCTTGCCCAAGATTTGAATTACGGGACAGGAACCCACAGCCAATCTGGCTAAGATCCTGGAGGCATTCCAAGACTTTTTCTCTAAACTTTATAGCTCCCCACCACAGCCTCCCAGAGATTTGATAGCCGAATTTCTAGATAGCCTGCCCATCCCATCCCTAGACACTAAACACAGAGATATCTTGGAGGCACCCTTCACGGTGGAGGAGGTAATGTTAGTCATCAAGGGTCTCAAAAAGGGATCAGCCCCTGGACCTGATGGCCTATCCATCCCCTACTACAAGGCTGTTGCAGGCACCCCAGCTCCGCATATGAAAAACAATTTTAACGCCAAAACTCAGGCAGCCCCTTGGGCACTCAACTCAACACAGCATACATCACGGTCAAACCAGATAAAAACCCAGAAGAAGTCAGCAATTATTGCCCCATTTCTCTCATAAATAATGGCCTTAAAATACTAACCAAAATTCTAGCGGACCGTCTCTCTTCCTTTATCAGTAAATATATCCATAAAGACCAAGTGGGTTTCATCCCAGGCAGACAAGGCCCTGATCAAGTGAGACGAGCAGTTGACATTGTCATTGTCAATACTGCAAACTAAAAATAACAGGGTTTTCTCCTTGCACTTGATCTACAGAAAGCCTTTGACTCCTTGTCCTGGCCATACAACTTCACCCTATTGGAGCAATGGGACTCCCTCTACTCCCATCCTAAGGCTAAAAATCCACTTACAAGGTCACTACTCATTCCTGATAGACATAGACAGAGGTACCAGACAGGGATGCCCACTCTCCCCAATTATATTTGCTGTAGCCATTGAAACCCTAGCCATAGCCATACGCCAGAATCCTGACATTACAGGTGTAGCATGTGGAGGCCAAAATCACAAATGCGGACTTTTCGCTGATGATATACTCCTATTCCTGACCTCTCCCCTAACCTCTCTACCCAACCTATACAAAGTACTATCAGAATTCTCCAAAAATGTAGGGCTCAGGTCAACTGCTCTAAATCGCAAGCCTTAAATGTCTCTCTTCCGCCTTCCACAATCTCCCTTATCCAACAGTCCTTAAAATTTGAATGGAGTAAATCCTCTATCAAATACCTTGGGATTACCCTAACAGTGCGCCAACAGCTACCCGCCCCTTTACCAAAAACTGGAAGCAGAACTTAAGAATGGTCCAAAAAAGACTTCTCCTGTCTAGGCATAATAAACTCCATTAAAATGACTTTTCTCCCTATAATACTTTACCTATTCCACACCCTACACATCCCAATAAGGAAGGATCAGTTATGTTCATTCCAGAGTGAAATAATCAAATTTGTCTGGGGTAACTCAGGATACAGAATCCCGCAACACACTCTGTTTCTTCACGGGAAGAAGAGAGGTCTTGGATTGCCACACCTATATAAATACTACTTAGCCGCTAGACTGGCCCAACTCTCCACAGTATACTCACGACTGAAAAAGCTGGATTGGGTCCACATAAAAAGGCAGGCAGTCTCCCACTTTACCCTGGATTTCCTGCTCTGGTGCCCCCAGAAAAAAGGCCTCCAATTTTGTCCCCTACCCTACCTGTGCCCTCTGGAACAACATCCAAAAACTACCAGCTCTGGTATCAACAGGGCACTCTCTTCCCCACATATTTCACAACCCAGACTCCCCCCCCCCGGACAAAACATCAAATCCTTGAAATGGTGGCTGGACAAAGTCCTGTACCGCATAGGAGATTTTTTCACCTCTAAGGGCCCCCTCAACCTAGGCCACTGTCTTAGCAAATTAGACCTCTCAGACTCTGAAAAATTCAGAATCGGGCAGATTTCATACTTCCTACACAAAATCTAGACAGACAAACCTCTCCCACACAAATTTACAGATTACAAACTTTGGTGCGGACAAGCAATGGGGCAAAGGAGAGCTATCTCAATAATCTACTCATCACGTATCCGCCTGACAGATAAATCCTCCTACATGACAACATGGGAGGCTGACCTCCAACACAAGTGGGACCTGGAGACCTGGCAAGCTGCATGTTCCAAATCATTCCGGGGCATCCTAAACATTTCCCTGATGGAAGCCAACTTAAAGGTGCTCACAAGAGGGTACCTGACCCCAACTAGACTTGCGTCCATTTTCCCCCCAGCAAATCCACATTGCTTCAGGGGCTGCCAACTCCTGGGCTCAATGGTGCATGTCAGGTGGGAGTGACATCCATTCTGGAAGAGAATCTTTAACCTAATTTATCGGGTCAACAATTGCACGGTTCCCTGGTCCTCAACTGTCGCCGTTCTGAACACCCATATTCCACATATTTCCAAGCCTAAACAGAAACTGATCCACTTTATTCTCCTAGGAGCAAAGCTCACTATTGCTAGGGCAATCCAACCCAAGATATCCATAGCAGCAGTGCAACACAAGATCTCATGTATTATGTCTCAAGAACAAATTAGCCAGCATCCTCATGGACACAACCCAAAAATTTGAAACAGTCTAGGAACCTTGGGCCACATCCAAGGACTCTCACTTACTCCAGGGGTTTGCTCCAACCACCCAGAACCTACAAACTAATGTTTGGCACATGCTCCTTTTCCTATTCTTCTCGTCCTTCCTTCTTTTCCCTCTTTTTCTCACCCCTGCTAGAATGGTACGTTTATGGGGATGTTCTAATATGTTTTATTGTTTAATCAATGCGCATTGATAGCAGTGATGGTCTAGTAGCATTCCTAGTAAATTAAAGTAGGTACCCTGAAGCCAACTCCCTCACTGCCTGTTTGTTCATTAGAGGGCTTCGGGTGGGAATGTGGTGGTGGGGGGGGAAGTCACACCTGGGCACAGGTTGATCCCATTAGTAACCCAGTTGTCTTTCGCTCCGCCCCCATAAGAACCTCGAAAGACCTTATAGGGCCTTGTTGCTATTGGTTTGAAACACATCTTCCCCATTACAATGTCACAAAGTAAATAATGTCCCCAATGCATTTGTTGTTTTTTTTTTTAAATGCCGATGTGTTCCTGACTTCAGAGAGCCAACTGCCGCTCACATGACCGGCTGCCTCTCTCCTCTCTGGAGCTGACAGCAAAGCAGGCTGGGCTGAGAAACCAGTGTTGACATCAGCCAGGAGGAGGAGAGGAGGAGATAGGCAGCCGGTCACATAAGCACCGATCAATGCTCTGAATTTAGGTACACAGCAGCATTTAAAAACATTTTTCTTAGTTTCTGTGATAAAATTTAGCAAATTGTTAATTTTTCTTCATGAATTTTGGCCACAATTTATACTGCTACATATATTTGGTAAAAATAACCCAAATTTGTGGATATTATTTGGTCTTTGTGAAAGTTATAGCGTCTACAAGCTGTGGTGCAAATCATAAAAAATTGATCACACCTGATGTACTGGTGGCCTATCTCATTTCTTGCGGCCCAAACAAGCCAGGAAAGTACAAATACCCCCCAAATGACCCCTTTTTTGAAAGTAGACATTCCAAGGTATTTAGTAAGAGGAATGGTACAAGCCAGGAAAGTACAAATACCCCCCAAATGACCCCTTTTTTGGAAAGTAGACATTCCAAGGTATTTAGTAAGAGGAATGGTGAGCTTTTTGGTGTTGTCATTTTTTCCCACAATTCTTTGCAAAATTAAGATTTTTTTCCCCCACAAAAATTGTCATTGTAATAGGTTATTTCTCTCACATGGCATGTGTATACCACAAGTGACACCCAAAAACACATTCTGCTACTCCTCCTGAGTATTATGATACCACATGTGTGGGACTTTTCCACAGCCTAGTCACATATTATTTTTTATTATATTTTACAATTTTATTTTATTTTTATTTTTTTAAATTAGGAGCCCATTAGGGGGGCTTTGGTGAAATATTAGGTGTCCAAACAGTGGGAATCTGCACCACACAGGGTAATTAGGGTGTGCCCAAGCACACCTGGCACACCCTGTGTGCATGCCTATGGTCCAGATGGATGGTCCCAGAATATGACTGATAATAAATGAAGCATTGCTGCTGTCAAGGGATCCAAGTGGCTCAGCATTTTCAGTTGACTGTTGATGTGGAAGAACCCCTGCGTGGGCAACTGATATTTATGTGAACTTTCCATTTTGTTCAATTAAAGTGGGCTGCCATGCCCCAAAGTACAGTTTGGACTACCTCAAAGCATTAGGAAAAAGCACCTACCGCGTGAGTATAATCACCCCAATACCACAAATGGTATACTAGGGAGGAGCCAGATGTCATCACTTCCGGTTGCGGCCGGTACTGGAAGTACTCTAATGCCACATACACACGGTCGGATTTTTAGATGGAAAATGTTCGATGGGAGCTTTTGTCGGAATTTCCGACTGTGTGTAGGCTCCATTGGACATTTTCCATCGGAATTTCCGACAATTTCAGCCAACATGCTGGAGGTCAATTGATTGTGGGGATCCTGCTTTTTCGTTTCAATATATTTTATTTTGCATCAAGAAAATGAAACAGAGTCATTGTAGATATGACAAAAACACAGCAAGAGGTAATACAAATGGGCAAACAGTTGCAAACCTGAAATTGCCAAGCGGGTAGACAGTCAAGCAAAACAATATAAACTGATCCAGGAGCCAATACAAAGTAAGGATTATAGGGAGTACAAACTGATGTACCCGGATGAGTCAATAGCCTCTACTAGACCGGAACTGACTTATACATTTGTTCAAAATCCCAGTTAGGAAAAATGCCTAGGAAGGAGGGAGGGTCCTCCGCCACCCCATAAGGGCTCTTGCTGTGGCCGAGGACCTCTATCCTCCTGCCAAAACTAAAGTCAGAGAGGACCAGGATCATGCTCACCAGAGATACTGATCAAAGCAATTAAACCAAAATAGGTAACAAAAACATATTGCATAGCTACAATGCCAGAAATAACCTGAGATAAATGTAACAACATCCCAGTTTCCTGGGAGCCGAGAACAACGGGCCGTAGCCCACATTGTATAGCAAGGGCAGGCTCTGAGTTCGGCTTGAATGACCTTGCTCTACAATGGAGCGCCTACTACAGACTGTCTTTCGTTAGGCGTCATAGAAAGAAGGCTAAGAATGAAAAAGAAGAGAGAAAGAAGAAAAAAAAAGGAGAGAGGAGGGAATAGAAGGGAATAGAAAAGGATGGTAAAGGTAAATGACATCTTCTAGCAGGAGTCGCCTGGGGGGTAACAAAACCGTATGCAGGGTCCAAATCCGAGTGTATTTACGGGGACAGAGCAATGCCCACGAAGTGCGCCCAGGGCTCCCAAGTGGTCCTAAATTTGTCCGAGCGGTCCAGGAGTACGCTTGCCGTCTTTTCCTGGAGCATGATCCAGGAAATTTTTCTTTT
Source organism: Lithobates pipiens (assembly GCF_037356315.1). NCBI lineage: Eukaryota > Metazoa > Chordata > Amphibia > Anura > Ranidae > Lithobates > Lithobates pipiens. The sequence goes on from NW_027507903.1 coordinate 25,217,080, forward strand.
GGCCATTACAGTGGAAATAGTGGGTTGCTTCCAGGCTTTGGCAAGAGTAAGCTTAGCTCCCAGTAAAATAAAAGTGATGAGGCGTTGCGTATTCCTGGAGGCTCCCTCTACAGGGAAATTAAGGAGTGCCACCAGAGGGGACATCTGAACCGGTCTGGCGGAGAATTTGGAAATCCAGGTAAAAATCCTATACCAGAACTGCCGTATTCTAGGGCAAGTCCACCAAGTGTGTAACATGTCACCCCGTAGGCCGCAGCCCCGGAAACACAGAGGGGAAATGGATGGGAACATTTTAGCCAATTTCGAAGGGACAAGGTACCATCTCGTTAGGGGATCCTGCTTTTACTCCTTATTAAAGCTCGATATGACTCATAGGGGTCTTCATTTGAGGTGAGAGGTTGGAGGAAACAAGTGGCGCACTTCAGATGGTGTGAGTTATTGGATACCGATCAATTATTGCACATGCACTTTTTATGTATAAACTGCTATATGGAGATCTGCTCCCTTCCTATTGGAGTTTGATTGCACCTTTTGGAAATTGCACTTTATTATGTCACATGCACTTTTTGAGACGTTATTAAGGTGTATTATCACATCTGTGTTATTCATTTGCACTTTATGTACTTTATTGCACTTTATATTATTAGCACATGTGTTTTATTGAAGATTTGTCACACATAGTGGTTTTACACTTGTTGGTGCAGCACATCCCTGTCAGCTGCTGACAGTAATTCCCTGTACACATGGTCGGACATTCCGACGGCAAAATCAGATTTTTTCTGACAGATTTTGGCCCAAACTTGTCTTACATACACACGGTCACACAAAGTTGTCGGAAAATCCAATCGTTCAGATCGAGGTGACGTAAAACACATACAATGGGACTGTAAAGAGGCCAGTAGCCAATAGCTTATGCCTCGTAATTTATTCTGAGCATGCGTGGCACATTGTCGGAATTGTCTACACACTATTGGAATTTAAATGATCGGATTTTGTTGTTGGAAAATTTTAGATCCAGCTCTCAAACTTTGTGTGTTGAAAATTCTGATGGGAAAAGTCAGATGGAGCCCACACACGATCGGATTTTTCAACAACACAATCCGATCGCACATTTTCCGTTGGAAAGTCCAAGGGCACAGGGCATTAGTGTGTTGTATATATTTATATATTTTTTATTTTAGTTATATCTTCTTTTATACACTACAAATGGTTTCCTGCCATCAGTGATGGGACAAGGCCAGCCAGTGCCCAGGGTAAAGGTGCCAAGATGCAAAACTGTGTCCCCCCCCCCTTAGAGTTATGCCGCGTACACATGACCGGACTTTTGGACGGGTCTGATGGACTTCCCGACTGACTTTCGGCGGAGGTCCGACGAACTTTCCGAACGAGCTGACCTGTGTACACACGATCGGACTTTCTGGCAAACTAGGTCTGACGGACTTCCCGATGGACTTTCAAAATGAACAGACTTGCCCGTCCGTTCATTTTGAACGTAACTCCAGGTACGACGGGACTTTCATCGGCGAAATTGACACCTTGCAAGCCCCGTCGCCTGGTATGGATTTTAAGGGTAACTCCCTACACCGAAAAAACGGTGTGGGGTCCCCCCAAAATCCATACTAGACCCTTATCCGAGCACGCTGCCTGGCCGGTCAGGAAAGGGGGTGGGGACGAGCGAGCGCCCCCCTCCCTCCTAAACTGTACCAGGCCGCATGGTACGGTTCAGGAGGAGGAGCGCTCGCTCGTCCCCACCCCCTTTCCTGACTGGCCGGGCTGCGTACTCGGATAAGGGTCTGGTATGGATTTTGGGGGGGACCGGGCTGGAAACATTCTCGCGGGCAGGTGCTGTAGCTGCCCTTGCGTCGTATTTGGTCCGTCGGACCAGCATACAAACGGACAGGCTTACCGAAGGAAGTTTAAAACATGTTCTATTTCTAGGTCCGTCTGACTTTTGGGAAGAAAAAGTCAGACAGAGCCCACACAAGTTTGAATTGTCCGACAGACTCTGGTCCGCTGGACCACGTCTTCCATAAAGTCCGATCGCATGTACGCGGCATTAGGGTCAGGGTGCCCACATCCCTGTAATAAAACCATTGTGCCCAGGGCAGCCGCCCTTCCTGCCCATCCCTTATCCCGGCCCTGATTGTCATAAGCTAGGAACACACTTCAATTGTAAACCATAAAACATTGCAACCCACTCTCAACAGTATCTCATGTTATTTAGCTCAGGAGACTCAACTTATACTGTGTACACATGATTGGAATTCCGGCCAGAAAAATACAGATGAGAGCTTTTCATTGGAAAATGCAACCGTGTGTATGCTCCACCTGAATTTAGCTGTCCGAATTTCCACCAGCCAAAAATTGAGAGCATGTCCTCAATTTTCCAGACGGAAAAAACGTTCTATCGGAAATTCCGATCGTGTGTATGCAATTCCGACATGCCAAAAATCACGCATGCTCAGATTCAACTACGAGACGGAAGCTATTGGCTACTGGCTATTGAACTTCCTTTTTCTAGTCACGTCGTACGTGTTGTACATCACCGCATTCTAAACGATTGGAATTTGGTGTGACCGCGTGTAGGCAAGACAGCTTGAGTGGAATTCCATTGAAATTCCATCGGGAAAACCATCACAGCTTTTTTCAACGAGAATTCCGATCGTGTGTACGCGGCATAAGTGTTTTTGATACAACCAGGACATGCAATGTATATTGATATCATTTGCTGTCACTTTAAGCCATAAAAATTGAATGGAATAAAAAACCTTCCCCCTCCAGTATACAATCCATTCCATTAAACCATAGATGTGGACCTAAACATTTAACTACTTATTCAGGAATAAATCATTAAAAACATCTACATTGGCAAAGCTCATTATCTCCAACTGAACTGACCAAATTTTTATTCATTCCATTCCTCTCTCCCCAGCCCTTGTCACCATTCATAAGAACTGTTTAAATACCAGTTTGTTTTTAAAAAAAAAAATGCTGGTTCTACTCATTCTGCCTATCTTGACAAGTAGACCACAAACTTTTAATTGGATCCAAGCCATCATAAGTCAGCATGGCTTCCCACAGAGACAGATGAGAGGCAGCATGTGGCCAGCATCCGCTTTGTATTTCCTCGCGAATATTCATAATAATGTGTTTAAAAGTTTGCATGATTGAAATTAGCAATAGAAGCTTCAGCTAAGGAAAAGACACCCCAGTGAGTAAGAACACAGTACTGGCACGAGGGTGTAACCCAACTGTCGTTCCTTTTACAATTTTCATTTATTTTGCCTCAATTTGTGCATTAATCTTGCCGATGTCTGTGCATCCTTTGGATCATAGCTAGTAATGATTGCAGCTGGCTTTGATCGGTGACCTGTCCTTCTGTATGTATCCCTAACCGATTAATGTATTTGTCTGTTGTCCCATATCGTTTATGTCACTGCCTCATGTTTCAGCCTTGTAAACATCTGAGAATGGTAATAAGATACAGTATAAACACAAATTTAGGAGGAAAACAGACATTTTAATAAGATGGTAAATATTTAAAAATATTACCAATAGTACCAAACGTTACTTTCAAGAAATTGATGCCATTTTTCCAGTAATGCAAAAATGACAGGTTGAAAATAATGTAGAATTACAAGATCAGTCCACTGAACATTGATATTTCTTTCTTTGGTAGATGTTTGAGAGATAGTTCATGTGATGATTTCTTGAATCTTGAATCTATTAGAAACCCTGTTGGTGAAATATCTGTGGACCTTACTCAGTGTCATTTTGAGCTCCTTGGTGGTGAAAAACATTGAAGCATCTGGGGCATGCATCTCTTCCAGGCATGGACTATGCCTAGGGCAGGCTTTTTTGTTACCTGTTGTTTAGCCTTCCAAAGCCACTTACTGCGATAGCCAGCTAAAGATGAGGGCGGTAGGCAAGTTCTTGATAACACGGTAGTGTTTGTATTGGTCCAGCAGTGCACCAACACCTTTGCTGCCATTGTGCTCTTGCTGGGTGTTTGGTGTGCTCCTGTACCTTTAAGGAGGAGTAGCTCCCCTTCAGTCCACCTGCTCTCATCTAACCATCATAATGCATGTGCCTCCACTGCGGGGACACTTATATGTTAGTGTTAGGACCACAGATACCAGGGTGCCTTGACGTGGCTCTGTGGCTCACGCATGCGTTTGCAAATGCGTGCGGACTAAACCCCTGTTTTTAACGCATACTGTTAGACAGGTTAATTTGGTTGTCTGCGAGCTGGTGGTAAGTAGGCTTTGGTTTTTTCCTGGGCATTCCCCAGACAATGTTGTTACCAGGCTTTTTCAACCTTTTCAACACAGAGGAACCCTTAAAATAACTTTCTGATCTCAGGGAACCCCTGCTAGAAATTACTATATCTACAAATTATGATACATTAGTCAGTGGGAGGAATGCTCCTTACATTTGTGGTCATTGGGAAGAATTACCCCCTTACAAATAGATACAAAGATCCATTATGTCAGTGGGAACTTATCTGGAAGAAATAAATTGCTAATTTCTCAAGGAACCCCTAGCAACCTCTGGAGGAACTCAATGGAACGCTGGTTGAGAAACCCTGGTCTAGGGTCTTGGTTCTATTATGGCTGGTCTGTTCTGATGGTACAATACAACATATCTATACTCCAGTATCTGCTGAGGAAGTGGCATATAGAGTCCATGAAACATCTCAAGAAGATGTAGCGGCCACACTCCTTTGCAGGGCGGCCTTGACTTATTGGGCTTACCAGTTACCTCCTCTTGGCCTGCTCTTCCACGTCTAGGGGTTCCCAGGGTTGATACCCAACAACTTGAACGCTGACACAAATAAAGTCCTTTTTGAAAGGTTTTATTTTGCAGTAATAACATCCAATAACACAGTCTCTCATGGGAACAGAGGGCACGGGTGAAGAACTCAGGCAGCTTGAACTGCAGGTCTAGCAAAGTTTCTAATTCCACCCAGAGAGTAGCCACTCGCAGCTGTGCTTGTGCACTTGTGTGCAGTCATGTTGAAACAGGAAGGAGCCATCCCCAAACCGTTCCCACAAAGTTGGGAGCGTGAAATTGTCCAAAATCTTGATATACTGATGCCTTAAAACTTCCCTTCATTGGAACTAAGGGGCCAAGCCCAACCCCTGAAAAACAGCCCCACACCATAATCCCCCTCCACCAAACTATTTGGACCAGTGCACAATACAAGATCTATAAAGACATGGATGAGTGAGTTTGGAGTGGAGGAATTTCACTGGCCTGCATAGAGTCCTGGCCTCAACCTGATAGAATACCTTTTGGATGAATTTGAGCGGAGACTGCGAGCCAGGCCTTTTCGTCCAACTACAGTACCTGAACTCACAAATGTGCTTCTGAAAGAATGGTCAAACACACTCCTAAACCTTGTAGACAGTTTCCCCAGAAGAGTTGAAGCTGTTATAGCTGCAAAAGGAGGGCCAACTCATTATTGAACCCTACAGACTAAGACTGGGATGCCATTAAAGTTCATGTGCGTGTAAAGGCAGGTGTCCCAATACTTTTTGCCAATGTAGTTTTTTTTAACTTGGAATATTTGTTTATGGAATATTAAATAAAATAATGTTCTTTTATGGCAAAATTCATGTGGTACTGTTCTAGCTATGCTGGTGGTCAATCAAAGTTGATATTTAATTCTTTGGTAGATGTCGGAGAAATAAATCATGTGACGATTTCTTCAATCTTGTAGAAACCCTGTTGGTGAGATATCTGTGCATGAGTTCCTGGTTCTGCCTTCTCTCATCCAGTAGGGATAAAGCATGTCCCTCTCTCCCTGTTGAATGTTTTAGTTATTCTACACTATTATATATCATTTATATTATTGTATATTTTGTACTTTCACATCAGTTCCTTGCTCTCGAGAAACCAATATCTAAGTTTGAAATTAATTTAATGAATTCATGAATTAAAGAGTCAGTCCACTCAAAGTTGATATTTTGTTTTTTGGTAAATGATGAAGAAATAATTTGAATTTCTTAGGAACCCTGCTGGTGAGAAATCTGTGCATGAGCTCCTGGGGTCTGCCTTTTCTCATCCAGCAGAGATAAAATATGCCCCTCTCTCCCTGTTGGATGTTCTATTTATTTTATTTAATTATACATAATTTTATATTATTAAGTAATGTAGTATATTATTGTATACAGTATATTGTACATTCACATAAGTCATTAACCTTAAGGAACTAATCATATACATTTTAAAATAATGCAGAATTAAAGAATCAGTCCACTCAAAGTTGATATTTTATTTTTTGCTGAATGTTGGAGAAAAAAAATCATCTGACAATTTCTGAAATCTCTTTGAAACCATGTTGGTGAGATATCTGGGCATGAGTTTGGCGTCTGCCTTCTCTCATCCAACAGGGATAAAACGCAACCTTTGCTCCCTGTTGGTTATTTTATTTGTTTCATATTACTATATAATATATTATTGTATACATTGTACATTCACATTAGTCCCTGTCCTCAAGGTACTTACATGCTAAAGCCTCGTACACACGATCGGATTGTTGGCTAACAAAACCGTGGACTTTAGTCCAAAGGGCGTTGGCCCAAACTTGTCTTGCATACAAACGGCAAGGAATTGTCAGCCAACAAACACGAACGTAGTGACGTACTATGTGGTTTTTGAGCTCTTTAGCGCCACCCATTGGGCTCCTTCTGCTAATTTCGTGTTAGTAGACGTTTGAGTGTTGATTTGCGCTTTTCATTTCGCACTTTTCATTTAGTGCTTTTCATTTTGCGCTTTTCAGTTTGTTTCTGGTGGCCATTTGTCAATCAGTCATGTTGCGGAATCGGAGGAGATAACACATTATTTAATATTGGCCTTGGAGTTATTGCTTTGACATAATTTTTTTGGTTTAATAATGATTTTATTTGGTATATTTTCCATATTTTTGGATGCATAGAATGCACTTTTTGGTTAAGTTCTATGGCAGATAGCATGTCTAATTTTATTTGTTTTCTTTTTTTACTGCACAATAAAAAAAAAAATGTGGAGAATAATACTTGGTTATGTGTTTTACTTCAAATGACAGTTTGGGAGTAGGCAGTTACACTTAAAAAAAAAATACAATGTAAAATTGACAAGGGACACCAACATAGTTGTATATTTGATCATAAAAATTACAGGATAATGGTGTTGTAACTTGTCCAAAAAAAAAATTTAATAATATAATATTATTCTTGAGATCACTAGAAAAAAAAAGCCTTTAAAAACTAGTTTGCAATAACTCCATCAGTATCACCAGCAAAGCAGCTTCATTATTATCCCATTAAAGAAGAAGAGAATTGTGCGCTGCATTTTGAGATTTTATAATTTGCCATGTCGCAAATTCTCCATTACGAACGCTAGTTTACAAAACCGACCACTTCTGGCTCATCCTTGCTTCTGAGCATGCAGGTGTTTGTACTTTGGACGTTTGTCCGACGGACTTGTGTACACACGCTCGGAAAATCCAACAACACGCATTTGTCCACGGAAAATTTTAAAACCTGCTAACCAACATTTGTCTGCGGAAAATCTGACAACAATTGTCCAATGCGTACACACGGTCGGATTTTCCGCCAACTGCCTATCATCACACATTTTTTGTCGGAAAATCCAATCATGTGTACGACGCTTAAGTTTCAAATTAATGTAGAATTAAAGGGTCAGTTCACTCAAAGATGATATTTTATATTTTGGTAGATGTTGGAGAAATAAATCATGTGATGATTTCTTAACTCTCTTAAAAAGCATGTTGGTGAGATAACTATGCATGAGTTCTTGGTCTTCCTTCTCTCATTCAGCTGGGATAAAATGCAACCCTCTCTCCCTGTTGCACATATTATTTATTTTATATTATATGGATGTTACAGAAGATGTTGTAACATGGGGGGCGTGGCGACCGCCGAACGTGATGGCCGCAAGTGAATAGAGCTCCGCTCGGCTGAAGGGGAACTATCGGCCTACCGCCGCTCGGTCGTAAGCCTGAATCGCCGCCGCGGCTTGACGACACACCTCAGACGCGAGGAGTCCCGGGGACATGAAGAAGAAGCTCCGCGCGGCGGAGAAAATGCAAAAATTACCGGCCTTTTTTCCGGCCGTCTCCCGCGGACCACAGGAAAATGGCGGCGAGAGACAAAACCACAGGCAAGCCTCAAGTGCTCTAGTGCCACCGTCCGGACCGGAAGCGCTGCGGACGGAGAAGGAGAGGAATGCAGTTACTGAACACACCATGTTCGCTGCACGGAGCAGTGGACATACCTCTCCGTGTGACTCACCCACAACTAGAAGTCCGGCGAAATCCAAGCCCAGGCTGGATCCAGAAATCCCTGCACATCAAAACAAATACTCAGCCCTGGATATGGAGGTGAGTGGTGCCCATAACAAGGACTCAGGCACACATACCCCAGCAGACCCAATCGCTATGTTTCCAACTACAGGGCAATCAATCTCGGATATCACACTTAAAGAAATGCTTATGTTGCTTAGATCATCGCTGCAGTCAGACATGATGACGTGCCTCCAGCAATGTAGAGCTGAAATCACTGAACTGGGGGGCAGGGTGCATCAAGTTGAAACGCAGATGAGTGATGTTACTATATCCTTCAACGCACTTGTTGACTCCCATATGTCCCAGCAAGACTCTATATCTAAAATACAGTCGAAATTGGCAGACCTCGAGGACCGTTCCCGCAGGAACAATTTGAAAATAAGGGGCATACCGGAAAGCGTCACATCGCAACAGCTCCAGTCCTATGCCACAGATCTATTTCATGCTGTAGCGCCATCATTGTCCCCAATGGATCTGAAGATAGACAGGATTCATAGAGTACCCAAACCTTCCTTCTTACCGCAAGAAGTTCCGAGAGACGTGCTCCTTCGAGTCCATTTCTTCCAGACCAAGGAACTACTTTTAGATGCCTTCCGCAAAGCGGAGAACATTCCAGAACAGGCTGCAAACTTACAAGTGCTCCCGGACCTTTCGCAATACACGCTGCAATTGCGACGCAACATGGCGTCAGTCACTAAAGCGCTTCGAAACCACAAGATAATGTATAAATGGAAATACCCGGCTAAACTTGTCGTTTCACATCAGGGCACCACTCACTTGATTACCTCATTGGAAGATGGATTGAGTCTTATCCGTCATTGGCAAATCTTACTGCCAGATACAAGTGATGATCCTCCTCCACTGCATATGCCCCCACCTGGCAAAGTACAACCAGAGTGGCAAATACAACAGCGCAGAAGATCCAATTCGAGGCGTACCTGAACCGACCAGTATGAATCGACCTGCTAAATACAGTAGGGTTCCCCGACGGCCTATGGTACCGTACACCGTACCGTAGCTCCCTCCAGTTGGGCGGCCAGTTTGCCTGGTCCGTCTGGACTTGTTCGTATGTTTTTGAGTGTTTTCCTTTTGTTTTCCTACCCTTTTTGACCTTTGGAGATTTTGCTCGACCACTATGCTCGCAGCTGTAATTTTTCGAATATCTCCACATACAGTTCTGGACATTACCGTTTTTTCGATTGTTTGCCTTCCTTACCACTACTATTGGCAGTCATCCTGGATATTGACTGTCGCGAAGTTCCACCTAGGCTTTAACTCTGCTCCCTATCTAACTACACACCTATTGGAGGACCTATTGACCGTTGCTTCTAAATCCTTTCCACTTCAGAGAACACTGTGCCATTTTTCCCATGGACGAAGACACTACCGACTGCCTTATCGCCCCACAACTCTGAATGTCAGTTAAGATCTTATCGATCAATGCGCGGGGCCTTAACCATCCGGCTAAAAGAAGATCCCTATGGAGAGAGACTATCCAGCACAACGCAGACATTCTTGCAGTCCAAGAGACTCATTTTCATAGCTCAGCCAGATGTTCCCACCCGAACTTCCCGCATGTGTTCCTGTCATCTGCTACGACGAAGAAGAGGGGAGTGATGCTAGCTGTGAGAGATACGGTGGTATTTGAACTGAAAGACTCCTTTTGCGACCCAGATGGTCGATACATCATTCTGGTTTGTACCATAAATAAGCTTCCTTTTACATTATCGTGTATATATGCTCCCAACTCGCGTCAACTCCAATTTGTAAAACGTGTCACCAAAAAAATATCAGAGATGCGAGCGGGGAGTATATTAATTTGTGGTGATTTCAACATGGTAGTAGATGAAAACCTAGACTCTTCCTCCCGCACTAAAAATCGTAACCCGAATTTTCGGGACCGTCTTATCAAAGAAGATTTGTATGATGCGTGGCGTTGTCTAAATGCAAATGATAGAACGTACACTTATTACTCCCCCAGACACAATTCATACTCCAGATTGGATATGTTTCTAGTAGAAGATGTTGTAACATGTAAAGTTGCATAAAACTCCAAAAGTCTTTAGTGTGGATAGTTAGAAAGTTTAGAATTATTGCAGGGAAAATTCACCATTGAAGTGTCCTAAGAAGCCAGGAGCTGACTCAGCCCATGAGGCTCCGCCTACAAGGAAAATTCCCCCAGTTGTGGATTGATCCTTTTATTATACCTTAGGCCAGAGGTCACTTCTGTGACACTGGTTTTTGCCATCCTTGGAATTGTTTTTTATTTATTATAGTTCCAGCAATTTACGCAGCACTTTACATACTGAACATTCACATCATTCTCTGCGCTCAAGGAGCTTACGATCTAAGGTCCCTACCACACATGCATTTTTTTTTGGGCCAATGTAGAAAGGAGCCAATTAAGGTCACTGACATTGACCCAATATGGCCACGTGGCTTTATTAGGTCAATATCCTGAGCATACCTACCCTACAAGGTATCACATACCTGGTGCTGGAACCCAATGGAGAGAGGGCTTCCCTTGCGGCTAAGTTCCAGACTCCCCTGAAGATGGAACAGAAAGAGTCAGGTCCAAAGTAGTACAGGTCGCCTGCTGGAATACTTGCAGGGATGATCTGACTAGGATGCTTGTTGTCAGAGGAATGCCCAGTATGCAGCTGATGCACTTGAATGGTGTTTCTTTAGGCAGGTGGCGCCCATGGGAAGCAGCAGGTCTTCAGTGAAGCAGAGAACAGTAGAGAAGTCAGTTTGAAGCCAAGGTCGGGTGCCAGGTGGGGTTCAGAGCAAGGGTAGTCAGGGGGTTAGCAGGGGTCATACACAGGAGAGCAGAGACAAGATCAAGCTGGGGGTCAGGTCAGAAGGCAGGCAGAAGACAGGTCTAGGGGAAAGCCAAGTCCAGAAACAAACGCAATGGAGAGCAGAAGATCAACCAGCAATTGCAGAGACCGACTGGCCTCCTTATAAAGGCCTTATAAAGGCCATTTGGCACCAAACTAGGTTGGGGACGTGCATATATGTACGCCATGGATGCCAGAATCTCTGTTACGGACAGTGCCCTGACACAAGGGGAGTGTGTATGTGCAAATACGGGGCAGGAAATACCCTGGCCTCAGCTGATTGAGCCAACATTGACAGCGTCCAACCGAACATGGCTTTGTACCAAACCCAAGCTTATCTTTAGGCTCCATGAGGAGCATTTAGCCCAATATGCATGGGGGTTCTTGTGTTTACCCATGGCTGGAGTACAGCTTTGCTGCTGACAGTCTGTCAAACTCTATGAGAGGCTGGACAGTGCATCAAACAGTACAAATGTTTAAGGCAGTATGCACCCAGGGGTGAATGCCCAGAACTAAGACTTCTTGTGTTCCAGTAAAACGTCCTAGGGCACATACTGCCTTAAATGTTTGCACCAGTAGGTACACTGTCCAGCCCTGTCCAGCCACAGCAAATGTCAGCCTCTCATAAAGTTTGACAGAATGCCATCAGCAGAGCTGGATGGGGTACTTGTGTCTTCCAGACACAGCTAAACACCAGAACCCTATGCAAGGGGGCAAAACATTTGGGGGCTTGGTCACCAAGCTGGTTGTGCTAGCTCACAAGGCTGTTTAAATTTCAGGACTAGATGGACAAACATATAAATACTTAGGCAATTAAAACAACTCCCTTATATGAAATTCAGTTATATATATAAAAAAATTCAGCTTTAAACAAATCAAGTAATGTATGGATTGTTTAAAAGGTTGGTAGCTGCTCTTATCACTTTCTCGTTCCCCTAATCCCTGGTGAAATTTTTTTTTAAATTATAGACAATATTATAATTGTAATACAAAAAATAGAGAGAAAAATCACTCTGTTCCTGCAGTATATCATAAATATTTATCCTCTTGCCGCTTATGTTACACATTTGTATGGTGGCAAAGAGGGTGGGATTTACTGCGTCCGTGTGCATCCATGCGTCCTTATGTGTCAATGGGTGATTAGGGGCTTCTGTGCTGAGAACTCGCTCACTAGGGTTTTTTAGTTTTTTGGGGGGTTTTTTTGCTTTTTTGTTTTTAGAAAGAGAAAATAGAAAGAAGAGTAATAAAAGAAAAAAATGGAAAAGGAAGAAGAAAAAGGAAGCGAGAAAAAAAAAAATTCCTGGTGAAATTACATTTTTTATGTGAATATGTTATGCAACCCTCTCTTTTCTTCTACCTTTCTTTTTTTTATTTTTTTTTTACGTATGCACTGATATTTAACAAAACAGTTTTTTTTTTTATTATTATTTAATTTTATTTGATGATATTTTTGTCATTAATATATAAGTAGTATACTCTTTATTGTAATGAGTTAACTCTTTCTAATAAGAGAGGTAAAAAATGCTCCATTTTCTTAGTAAGAATGTCTTGTGCTAATGTGCTAGAATTAGTTATTGTAATACATCCTCGGCTGTCCCCTGAGAAAAAGATCCCTTCACTGAAATCTGCACATCACACCTAATTGCACAGGTGCCATTCCTAACACTGTCAAAGTCATTGCGCTGGATATCTCACACATTTAGTCTTAGCTCATTTATTAAGAGCAGGATATTGCTAATTAGAGTCAAAGATAGAGCGCAAATGGTTCACTTATTAACAGTATAAACATTATAGTGCACAAGCCTATACACTTAGCAATTGGTCTTTGGCTTTTTGTGCTGTTTTATACTTGCTGCTCTAAAATGAAAACTATTATTTTTGTTTTGCAGGATTGCATAGGCTATTCTGCATTAAAGTTTGACACTCCAATATTTAGACTCAACAAAGCAAAAATCCCCTGATGATCTGCTAGCAACATTGTCCTCTGTTTCCTCCTTTAAGTGTATTGGTGAACTGCCCTTTGACTCTTCCTCTGCCAAGACAGAGAGACCCCCTCGCCCCTGAGCACCCCTCCATGTTGAAGGCAGGTGGCCTTGTATGGTTCTGGAGGTGGAGGGGCGTTCTCACGTCTCACCCCCCTTTCCTGACCTGTCAGCTTCATGCTCAGATAAAGGTCTGGTATAAATGTTTTCGGGGGGAGCCCACGCCATTTTTTTTTTCATTTTGCCATGGGATTCCCCTTAAGATCCATACCAGACCCAAAGGTATTGGATTGGGGGGGGGGCCCACGCCATTCTTTTTAAATTGGCGTAGTGCCAGCAATGGTATGGTATTGCCGGAAAATTTAAATGTCTTTTTTCTTTTTTTAAACGTCAGTTTTGCTGCAGAAGGTTCTATACATGGCACAGAGGTGCCACTTTACAGGCAGACTAAGGGGACCCCCAGGCACTATGTGTATATATATATTTATGTGTATATATATATTTATTTATTTATTTTTATTTATTTTTTATTCTGCTTATTAGTTTTTGAAGTCATATCATACAACATTTGGACGCGTCGGTTAGGACACCATCCATACAAGGCCAACGTGGCCTAACAACTCTCTAGCAAAGATCTACTATCTAACACACCCTCCCCCTCCCCCCACCCATGAGTCACAGCTAGACCAGATAACAGGATCTTCCAGTTTCCCTTCCACCATCTATATAAAGTACTTAAGTATGTATTCGTGTGTTGAGGGTCTTAGGGTAATACCCTCTGGTTAGGCATTATAGTGAATAAACTCCTAAAACATCATGTTCATCTATTTCATTACTAGCAGCCTGTGTGTCCTTTCCTTTAGCCCACGGTGGTACTGGAATTGATCCACGAGTGCCACACTTTATCAATTTTTTTCATACAACCTCTGGCTTCATATGTAGTTTTGTAATAGGATAGCATAGCCCAGGCACTATATTTAAAGGAATTTTTCATTTTTATTGATTCACTTTAAGCATCATTAAAATCACTCCTGTAAAAACAAAAGTTTGCATTGACACATGTCCCTCAGGGCAGTACCGGGCCCCCCATACCCCTTTTATGGCCTATAACTTGCATACAAGCCTTCAAAATGGGGACTTTTTTTCAAGTTCCCATAGACTTTAATAGGATTCATGGGCCAGGCCTGAACTTTTGCAATGTTCGTGAGTTCTGGTGCGAACCGAACCGAGGGGTGTTCAGCCCAAATCTAGTAAAATATAAAAAGCAGGTTGCACTGAGTAAAGAGATACCCAACATTTAAAGCCTTAAAATAGTGCATGTGAAACAGCAACACATTTTGATAACCTACGTTTTTCTTAGGCAGTGTTTTAAAAGCCCAAACAGGTCATCAGTTTATAATTAGCCATGAATAATGGGCCGGACATTCCAACAACAAAATCCAGTTTTTCCAATGGATTTTGTCCGAAACTGGTGTTGCATACACACGGTCGGACAAAGTTGTTGGAAAATCGATCGTTCGGAACGTGATGACGTTCATTCGTTGTGACGGGACTACGTTGCAGCTAGTAGCCAATAGCTTTGGTCTCATAATTTGATCTGAGCATGCGTGGCACTTCGTTCAATCGGAATTCTCTACAAACGATCGGAAAAAGTCCAATCGGATTTTGTTGTCGGAAAATTTGAGGTCCTGCTCTCAAATTTTTTTTCCGTCGGACATTCCGATGGAAAAAGTCCGATAGAGCCCACACACGATCGGATTTTCCGACAATATAATCCGATCGGACCTTTTCCCTCGGAATTTCTGACCATGTGTACAGGGAAATAGTGTTCCAATAAAGCAACATAGCTGAACTGTGAAGGTCTCATTTATTTTCTCTACAGCCTGCCTGCATCATTCTCCTTCTAAACCAAATATATAGTGGCAGATGAAAGGCTTATTCAGTAGGTTGCATTGCATTAGTGCAATTCTCAAATAAATAAGCATTCAAAATTCATATTTTTCTGAGAATGGCTCATGAGGTTTAGCAGGACCTTCTCCATGCAGTATTTTTGTCGAATACCTTGAAATATTTCAGTCTTTTTCTACCAGGAGAATTTCTTTTAAGTGGAACGAATAAGGGATAAGGTGAGACAGAGTTTACCCTGACTTCTTGCTCCAAAGACAAACAAAAAATATTGTATCTCTAATCACTTTCTGTGACGGTGGCCATCAGAACTCCATAGGTCGATTTTACCTACACGGCACATGTTAAAATGAGCCTAAAGCTCCACTTTATAGTATAGATCAGTGATGGCAAACCTTGATGTTTTGAAACTACATTTCCCATGATGCTCAACTACACTGCAGAGTGCATGAGCATCATGGGAAATGTAGTTCCGGAAGACTAAATAATACTCATATAGAGCATTTCACATTCACTTGACTTAGAAGCACCTTTAAATAAATAATTTTTAATCAACTATGATAAAGAGAGAAAGTCGATGCAAAACCGCCATACATTATCTTATTTTTATAGGAACAGCCCTGGTCAGGACTGAGAAAAGGTCAACCATTACCCAGGGCAAAAATTGCAAACTGCAAGTGCACAGGAATGCCAACCGAATCCCAGTCTTGGAGCCAGAGGGACTATTTAAGGAACAGAACTAAACCAAAAAGTTGCTGGATGGTCTTCAGCTATTACCCTGCTTCTTGTACCCTGAACCTCTTCTTGACATATTGTATACTTCCCCACTCCTGGCCTGGCTTGCCCTTGGACCTGCCTCTGCTCTCTCTGCTTCCTGGTTTAACCTCAGCTAGTTTTTAACCACAACTTGTTGCTGCCGATTCACAGTTTGACTTTGGCTTGGTTGGTTCCCAACCACAGCTTGTCTTTGCTGAATCCTGACTTGACTTTGACTAATTCCTGACCAAGGCTTAGCTCTGCTGATCTTCTGTTGTGACTTTGGCTTGTCTCTTGACCAGAACTCTGCTTGCTACCCTACCTGCTCTCTGGCTCTTCAGCTGCTGACCACTGCCTGTCCAGACCTTACTTCCCGCTCACTGTGTGCTCCAGTATCCAGCTGACTCACAGCCTACCTGTTCCAAGGGACCTTCTTGTTGGTCTGTCCAAGTCTCACAGCCAACCCTGTATCTTGAAGGAAGCTTCTGTGGACTTATGGAACCTATGCACCCCTGTGCCCTCTTACTCCCTGTGTTCCACTACAGGGGTGCCTGGACCAGTGGTGTAAGGGAAGCCCTCTCTTCACCTTGGCCTCCAACCAGGTACATGATAGGTACAAAAAACATGTGTCTTCTGTTTAAGGCTAGGTTCACATATATGCAAATGTGGGAATGTGTATAAATCACATGCATTCCCACACCGGAAGGCAGCCTGTTGCTTTTTAGCAGACATGCAGTGGTACCATTAATTCTTAAAATCTGAAAATGCAGCACGTGCAGGAAATCACTTGGTGCAAAGGCGTTTTCCACCATTACAGCAACCCAGTCAAATTTACGTGAGCAACACCATGTGTGTGAACCTAGCCTAAGACTCAAGGGAGCCCATGGTGCTCTAAAACAACAGTACTGGCACACCTCCTCCACCTAACAGAGTTTGCTCCATTACTAGTTTATATATTCAGGGCTACTATCTTTTAAGCGGATCTAGCATTGAAATCCACTTTGCATGAATCAATAAAGCATGCATCAGCATCACAATGTCACAATATTATTGTGAGTAGGCAACCAAGGTCACATGGCCCTGGACTACCAATAAAGCATTATTGCAAAGGATCTATTGCTTCCAATCGGCATTGAGAAAAAAAAAAAAAAGTCTTTCCCCGACATACATAGATAATTACATCCTATACACACAAGCAATGTGTTGTATACATTAAGACGCACTGATAAGACTGTTTACATTAAGCCGATCTCTTTCACATGCATATCTAGAAGACATTAAAATGACTCTAGCTGTATAAGCACATCAGGCGATTGCTCTCTGAGGACGCAGAATTTATGATTTATATATACATGCATATAATTTGGAGGGTAAACATCCTAAAGGTGCTATTTTCAGCCTTGCCAATATTCCCTACCATGTCAATGAACCTCTATTGTCTTTTCTGCAATTATAAATGATAATAATTAAAGCCAAATACACAATAATTAGTCACACTAGGCTTATCCATCTGGTGTACCTGCATACCATCAGTCTGTCTGGGAAAGTGATGACATGCAGCATATTGTATCTCATCCGGCAAAAGCAGCTCCCGAACTAGAAAAAAAAAAGAGGCTTATAAATTAGAAATCCAGGTCACAAGATGGACATTTCATATTACAGGATTGCTTTCAGTTATAGGTGGACACTCCGGGTTGGACCACTTATTATTTCTTTTAGATTTTGCACATTCCTGATTTTGGTCACCAAAGAAAAACTATCAATAGAAAATGTGTAATTTGCATGGTTATTTCCATTAAAATTAAAACCTTCTGTGTGTGACCCAGATTGACAAGATTTTCCTTCACTTACCATTAGGGTTGCCCCCTTTTCTTCAAGTCAAACCCGAACACTTGAGTGGCGCGCAGCAATTTTGTTTTGTAGTATAAACTATACATATATTTTGCTATTGAATACAATTTCTAATCACATGAAGTTAATAACAAGAGTCCCCCTTTACATCAGAGTCCACAGAGTTCCCTTTTTACATCTGAACACACAGAGTTCCCTTTCATTGTATAAAGGGGACTCTGCAGACTCTGATGTAAGGGAGAATGGGTCACTCTTCTCAAATGGTTAATATATGAATGTCATATGGAATGTACTCACCCTGTGACCTATATTGGGTAGTGTACTATTGTTGCTCTGTTGATTGTGCCTTTTGCAACCATATATCCAACATCCAGTCCTAGAATAAATGTGCAAAAAGTGCAAAAGGTAGTGGTGATCTCATCAGATCATCTAAAACACCAAATTCCATCCTTAATAATTCATACTAAACAGTATATGATGCTTGTACAAAAATGTATTATCATAAAAAATTTCCAAGTTCAATCTCAGGTAGTGCAAAAAATGGAAAAATTTCAAAGTGACTTGTGCTCGTCCAAAGTGACTCTTGTGTGGATTTATTAATCAAGTGACTTCTGTGCTCCCCTTCAGTTCCCCACTCACCAGATTCTTGCACCCCTGCAGGGGGAAAAATGCCTTTAGTGAGTGTACTGGCTATATCCACGGCAGACACCTCTGCGTTGGCTCAGCAAACACTGCGGTATCCAGATCCCTCTGCCCCTCCTGGGGTGAATCATTTACACTAGTTAAAGTTGCAACAATCACCTCTTTCGTGTCAGACAGCAGGATATCCCCATGAACCAAAGAGATGGGCACTCATAGTGTAAATCTGAATAGTTTGTTTATTAAGATACTTAAAATTTAAAACAAAACATGGCAAAGTCAAGTATAAAACTGGCGTGCCCTGGTTTCAAACCATGAGCTCTGAACCAGCGTGCGTTCCACCGACCGGAACTCTGCCACCGTAAATGACGTGAATGCGTACCAAGCTCCATCTTCCGCGTTTCATCATAGGACGTCATCTATGACGTCATAAGATATATGCCATGAAAAAGTTTTAACTAGTTCCTACAGGCTTTCTTCTATACCTTGTTCTTCTCATCCAGTTGTTGCTACCTGGATACCATTCAGGCAAATCCTGGCTGTCAAACTGACAGCTGGGACTTGCTCTGTTTTACAGGAGCAGCTGTGACTGCAACATACTCATAAACGTTAATTCTACCACTTTGCAAAACTATGGTTCAGCTATAACTTAAGTAGGCCATCCAGTTCTGGCCAACTATCCTCATTAAGTGTCATGTAACTTGGTTGGAGATTAATTGGAAATGAGTTGACGAGAGGGCTTCCCTTGTGGTTCTGGTCCAAGCACCCCTGAATGTGATCACAGAGGTACAAGGCTCAAAGAAGCACGGGTGCCAGTAGCTAGGTAGCAGGTGATTGCCATGAACAGAGATGTGGTCAAGGTGAGCCAGGGTCATACACGGTGAGGCAGCAGCCTGGACAAGGGGTAGGCAGAGCAAAGTCCAGTAGCAAGCCGAGATCAGTACCAGGGAATGAGGATGAGCAAAGTCCAGGGGCAGGCCAAGATCAGTGCCAGGGAATCAGGTAAAGAATAGACAGAGGCAAGTTAGGTAATCGGCTTTTCCTCGGCCTGCGCTGACAGGGAGAGCTGATTGTCCGCCTTCCTGTCAGGGGGGGGTGTGCGCTGATAATCAGCACATTGATTATCAGCACAGCCCCCATCAGAGGTGCCCACCACAGCTAAAAATCTGTGGCAGTCAGTGCCCGCCCAAATCGCCAATCAGTGCCCATAAAAATGCCAATCAGTGCTGCATCAGTAATGCCTGTCAGTACCTCCTCATCAGTGCTGCCTATCAGTGCCAACTATCAGTGCCCATCAGTGCCACCTATGAGTGCCCATCAGTGCCACCTATTAGTGCTCATCAGTGCTGCCTATCAGTGCACATCAGTGCCACCTATCAGTCCCCATCAGTGCTGCCTATCAGTGCTGCCCATCAGTGCTTTATATCAGTGTAGCCTATCAGTGCCCATCAATGCTGCATATCAGTGCTTTATATCAGTGTAGCCTCTCAGTGCCCATGAGTGCTTTATATCAGTCCACATAACATAAATACAATAAATGCTGCGCTAAAAGGCACCTATTTGAATAGGTGAAAAAAATAAGTGATGTGTATAAATAACAATATGAACGAGTGAATACAAAAGTTCATGAAGTGTTTGGGAACAGTCCCAAAGATTATTCACTCTGGTGCGTCTCAGGCTGAGTTACAAGTCCGCAGATGACATTCAGGGTGAATTATCCTACCAAGTTCTCCGCCCTTGGTGACTCTTGGAACTGAATTGTAAACGAGTAGAAGAAATAGGTACCCTTACCAGATGAGTTGGACACATCCACCTTATAGTAGTGTGTCTTACGAGCATATGGGGGAGGCTCCAGCCACTCACCCCAGTACACCGACCCGATATGTTGTCCTCTCAGGGTTCCTCGTGGTCTACAGATAGGAAAGTTGAGTGGGATTTCTGTGCCAAACGCTGCGATCAAACTTGATGCCAGATGTCCCGCAAAGGTTCACCATAAAGGGAATAAAGCATAAAATATGCTTCGCATGGTGAAATACAACCAATGATGGTTTATTGAAAAAAAATTTGCGATGAACAAAATTAGAATTATAAAATCACGTGATACATAAAAAATAGATAAAAAATAGCAATGTGGGGAGCAGATAACTGCTGGCCCTACGCGTTTCGACCTCAAAGTCTTCAACAGGGGCCTTTATATCAGTGTAGCCTATCGGTGCTTATCAAATCTAAATATTAGTGCCTCCTCATCAGTGCCCATCAGTGCCGCCTCATCAGTGCCGGTCAGTGAAGGAGAAAACAAAATTTTATAACAGAAACAAAGAAAAAAATTTGATCTTTTTTAGTTTGTTTAGCAAAAAATAAAAAAATAAAACAGTGGTGATCAAATACCACCAAAAGAAAGATCTATTTGTGGGAAGAAAATTATAAAAATGTATGCATGACTGCGCAATTTTCATTCAAAGTGTGACAGCGCTGAAAGTTGAAAATTGTCCTGCGCAGGAAGGGGGCAAAGTGCCTTATATTAAAGTGGTCAGTCTCTTTTTATTATTATTATTTTATTGTGTTTTGTTTTATTTTTTTGGTGTCACAAAATTTTTTACAGAATTGAAAAACAAAAAATCTTTATTTCATTTGCAAATAATTTTGCCACTCTTTGTACCAGAAACATGTTTTGGTAACACCACATGATTTCCAACATGTCCCCAGTCTCTGACTGTCTCCTGCAATATCTCCAGTATCCAACACAGCTTTATGTAGCAGTGACAGTTTTATGTAGCATAACATATAATGAATATTATGTGTGGCCCTTAGTGATGTCAATGACTGCAGTTGAGGCCCTGTATAGCCTCAAGGTTGGCCACCACTGCTCTAAATGAACATGTTACTGCGCAAGTTTAGGATAAGATCTGATTATCTGTATTCCACTCAAGGATAAAGCTGGACTTACATGGACAGACGTATCTGCTTTCTCAAATTCCAACAGCTACAAAAGATAATTGAATATAATATGTGCCAGGAACGATTGTAACAGATGAACAATTAAGAATATTTTTGGCAAAAAGTCAATCTGCCAGGTTGTAATTTTTTTGCTTCAAAACTGTGCTTGAGCGGGGGAATGACAAAGCAAAAGATAGGTTAGGAACAATACGTTTTTTTAAACTGGAGCTCTATTGCCATTCTAAGGAGCATAAAAATGTAATGCTTACCCCCCAAAGGAGCTTCTGTGTTCTTGGGTCCCCTGTTTCCAGAGCCCATGACCCTGTAAGCAGCACCATGCTCTCTGACACACCTGGGCTGAAGAGGAGATCTTTATTGAAACAATATACTGTATGTAATACTATATTGACCAGAGAAATGGAAATGGCAAAAAAACACTCAAGCAAATATGTAAAATGGTGGCAAAATACAGTATAGAATTGGTAATATGCAAAAGGACCAGAGAATGACTACTAAACCCTAGAATTCAATGGCTCTGCAGTCTTTGTGAAACCCTTTCCCTAGTAGTCAGTATTTTGGGGCTCAAATCCAGCATTGGAGCGCCCAAATAAAGTTCCCTTGAACCTGTGTAGCCCAAGCAGGCAATACCATTGCTCTTTAAAAGGGTGTGGTAAGGTTTGGTCAGTGGCCTCTCTCCAACTCCTGGAGTGATGACTTGTCTTACTCTGTTCACTGTTGGCAGCTCAGCAGTCTGGGGCAGAAGAGTCCTCCCCAATGATAAGGCAGCAACATCAGTCAGTGACAGTGGCATGCTCCCCAACGATCCGGCAGTGACACCATTCAACAACAGTGGTACTCTCACTTACCAAGACATGTCTATTATTCTACCTCTCTGTGCCCCTGCTACACAATCTGTCCTCCTCAATGTCCTCACTATGTCTGTCTTAAGCATGGGAACAGACCTAAATTTTTTCTGTACTGAGCCCCAGTCCTGGCATATGTAGTTCATTAGCTATTCTGACGCACAGGCTCAGTCTATATCCCCCACAAGTCCCATTTCTTCCCAGCAGGCTCTTGTAATTCCCAGAATGTTCAGCTGTCCACATCCCCTTCTCCTGTGTTCCCTGGGTGGTGGGAAGGATTTAAATGGGCTGCACACAGGCCTATAACAACAGTGTCCTCTTCCTCCTCTTTCACATAGCTGCTCCTTTGCTTGACAGCTTGAGAGGAGAGAAAGTACAGAGCAGCATCAGTGATAATAGCCCAGTCCCTGCTGCCACGTAGAGCAGCACTGTGGACCAAGGGCTACAAAATAAATGGCTGAGTCTAAAGGCTCCAGGAGCCCCACAGTGTATTGGCACAGGAGTATGTGACCCCCCTCTGCTCAACATTACAAACCCTCTGCTATTATTCTACAACTGAAATAGTCTTCCACTGTATGGCTGTATGGCTAAAAGTGGAAAAACTTTTAAAGTAAAGTTTCTTTTGTAGATATCAAAAGGCCCTTAGACTCACTCATTTCTAGCTGCAGGCACCATGGGGCAGTTCACCCTCAAAGTTCAGCAAAGTACCTTAGCTCACCCACTCCCAGAGTACCTGCTCTATGCTTAGAGTTTAGAAGACTGGAAGGCTGCTGGGAGATTGGAGCTAGGGGAGCTGGGGAACGACCTAAACAACTACAATGTCTCAGCTGTGAACTTTGACAATGCATTCTTCTACAGTGTCTGCAGCTACAGAGGTAAGTAAGGCGTGTTTTGTACTTAAATATTTAAATGTCCCTTGTTAGGCCACAGTTAAATGCACAAAAAGAAATTCCAAAATAAATACAGCTGAAGTGTAGGGATGAGCACAGGTGTGTTTGGACCATACGTTGAACCCATCTGTGTGATCCCTCCAGGAAGCTGTCATCTGTACAGGGGCAATTGCGGAGACATTTTCCAGACTGCAGCTGGGTATGTATAGCTGAGGCTGTTGGGCAGTGAATGCCTTGGCTGCTGTCATGTTTCATATGCTTGTGATATGCCTTTAAATGTTATTTGTATTTTATTCTTGGTTCCTCCCCTTCCTGTAGCTCAGTTTTATTCTGTATAGATAGCTCCACCCTTTGTTCCATTTCCCAGTAATGCATCTCAGCCTCATGTCTCATTGAGTGGATCACATTATGATCTTTTGGCCTATCCGATGTTCATTGTTGTAAGATCCTCACAGTATATGGATTCAACTTCACAAGATCTGCAAGGTGTTGTCTGGATCGAGTCACTGTCTGTTTATCCAGCTAAGATTGGGTTATCAATATCTCATCAAAACTGTAAGTTACAGAGATCACACTTTCAATGCTTAAATTGGAGAGGCAAAACAGCTGTTTATAATTGGCCCAGTACAGTGACAGTTTTCTGGTGGGATTGCTCAGGTGGATTTGGACTTGGATCCGAAAACTCCTGAGCTCATCCCTACTGGAAAGTCATCATAGTGTCTCACTATTTTACTGTGGCTTCATTTTCATCAGTTTAAAACAAGGACCATAAAAAGATTACTGATAAGCTTGAGTTTAGCTGAACTCATAAAGCAACTATCATTCCTGAGCAAATCAACTGCGGTTGGGACTTTCCCCACTCAACAGCTGCAGAAACACAAAGGGGTGGTGATGCTCCTAACATCATAGGGACATCCTAAAGCATTTTAATAACATGCAATAATAATCTAAGGCAAAAATTTTCAGGAGCAAACAAACAAAAAAATTACTTATTGCTTATTAGTTGCAATCTGACCAGAGGAATACAGGCATGTCATACGATGTCCTGCAGATCCTATTCAGATTGCACAGATGCAAATTGACCAGCCTAGGATGGATCTGCAGCTATGCCTAGCGTGGCCAGAAGGCAACATGGTAAAGGGCAATGGCAGGATCACAAGGCATATTAAAGCTTGAGTGCAACCTAAAAAAAAAAACAGCATAAGGGACATAACTTACAGTCAGTAGGATGTGTCTGTTAGGGAAATCATATGCACAGTCGTGAACTATGACGTGCATGAAGATATGCACTTGCTCATAATAATTATGAAGTGCCAACAAGTGGTTCCCTAACTCGCACTCATGCACATAATGATTCTCGAGTGATAACTAGATGTGCTCGCACATGTGCACTAGCGTGCGTGAAGGTTTGTGAATACTTGATGCTCACTTGCCTATTTAAACTGGCTCCAGAGACCAGAAGGTTGCTGAGTGTTCATCAGCTTCTAGCGTTTGTTACCGGATATTTTGATTTTCCTCTGTATACCCAACCTGTTCGTTCCTGATATCTTGTTGCTGACCCAGCTTATGACCTGACTCTACCTTTTGCCTAACATTCCAGTGCCTCCTCTGACTCTGCTGTGGATGTGATTCTGTACCTCTGCTGCTTGGCTGTTACAGACTTCTGCCTGACTGACCACCTAAGATCCTGCATCTGCCTGCTCACCAGCTTGGTTGCTGCCTGCTATTCTGCACCTGCTGCTGTGTATCTGCACCTGCCGGTCCACCAGTCTGCCTGCTGACCTGCACCTGCTGCCGTGTATCTGCATCTGCCAGTCCACGAGCCGACCTGCTGCTTGGCACCTGCTAAAAATACCTTCCATCCAGTATCTCCAACCGGGTACCCATGCCACTCTGTGCCCTAATAAATCCAGTCACCACCTTCAGGAGAAACAGGACAGGAGGTGTAAGGGAAAGCCTTCCCGTCAGCTCAGCCTCAATCGGGTATGTGACAGTGTCCCTTGTGCTGATGACTCTTTTTTTAGGTGAAATCCTTCTTGGCCCCTGCCCCCCACCCCCGCCACCACAATTTTCTGGTACAACAGGGTTATAGGCTCTTATCAAGAAAGCCAAACTATGCCCACCATCTCCGCCCAGCTCTACCATTCATAGAAGTTGCAGCTTCTATGAATGGAAAGCAATCTATATATAGAGGATGGAGGGATGATTGATAACTCTGCCCCCTCCATTCATAGAGGGTGTTTCATTTAGAAAAGCTGTAGTACAGCTTCTATGAATCGAACAGCTGTCCGGAAAGGGCAGGCATCTCCGACGGAGACTCTTTACCACGTGATCAGCCGTGTCCAATCACGGCTGATCACAGTGTAAATGGGAAGAGCCGGTGATCGGCTTTCCCTCACTCGCGTCTGTCAGACGCGAGTAGAGGAGAGCCGATCGGCTGCTCCTCTGACAGGGAGGGTCTGTGCTGATCGATTATCAGCACAGCCCCCCCCGAGGATGCCCACACTGGACCACCAGGGACACCACCAGATCACCAGGGAAAAGGTAATCCTCCCTAGACCACCAGGGATGCCAGTCAGCACAATGGGCGCCAATCAGTGCCCATAATGGATGCCAATCAGTGCCCACAATGGGCATCACTGATTGGCATGCATTATTGTTTGGCACTGATTGGCATCCATTACTATAGTATAACACCAATGCCGCCTATGAGTGCCCACCTGTGCTGCCTATGAGTGCCCACCTGTGCCGCCTATCAGTGCCCACCTGTGCCGCCTATCAGTGCCCACCTGTGCCGCCTATCCGTGCCCATCCATGCCCATCTGTGCCGCCTATCCATGCCCATCTGTGCTGCCTATCCATGCCCATCTGTGCCGCCCATCTGTGCCGCCCATCCGTGCCAGCTATCAGTGTCAATTTGTGCCACCTATCAGTGTCCGTCCATGTCGCCCATCCGTGTCGCCCATCCGTGTCGCCCATCAGTGCCGCCTATCAGTGCCACTTCATTGGTGCCCATCAGTGCCGCCTTATCAGTGCCCATCAGTGTAGCCCCATCAGTGCCCATCAGTGAAGAAGAAAACGTACTTATTTACAAAGGTTTGAAACTGAAACAAAAAAAAACATTTTTTTTTTCAAAATTTTCGCTATTTTTTTATTTGTAGTGCAAAAAATAAAAACCGTAGAGGTGATCAAATACCACCAAAAGAAAGCTCTATTTGTGGGAAAAAAATGATAAAAATTTCATTTGGGTACATTGTAGCATGACCGCGCAATTGTCATTCAAAATGCGACAGCGCTGAAAGCTCAAAATTGGTCTGGGCAGGAAGGTGTTTAAGTGCCCGGTATTGAAGTGGTTAAATAAATAAAAAAGGCTCCCCACATGCATAGTTGGGAATAAAGGAAACAAATTCCCAATTATGTAATTTAAACTTCACATATACTTTGGGGAGGGGCCCTACTGCTGGGGAAAGATTTTGTCTAATTCCCGGAGTTCAGCCTTCCATTGATGTTTTCTGTTTATTTTAAACACAAGATTGCATCAGATTGAAACTCAAAAGCCAAAAATGCTGTGCTCTTAAAGTATTTATGTGGGTAACCATTGCTTAAGTTCTGTTAATTATGCTTTAGTGAATCAAGGACAAATGTTATTATCACCTTGCTAATTGAAAGCAAAACCACTCATATAGTGCAAAAGACAATAAATTACTGCTATGTAAAGAGTAACAAAATGATAAGTACAAATAAACATTAGCTTACACAATTAGGAATGAGTATATTCAGGGGGAGGAGGAGGTCATATTGATTTACAAGGGGTGCTCAACTGTGACCAAGCTATGTTTATTATTATTACTGCTAGGGTAATAGTATTTCTGAAATTAATTTACTTTTATCTGCATTTTCATGTATAGTCCAGCATCTAATTAATGAATCTAGCATAGTGGCATTAAAATGCTTGTCAAAACAATTACTATTCTGATTATATGGAAATCTGCAACGGAAACCCACCATGAAGCCTCATCGCCTCTTTGAGAAGACTTTGATTGAAACTGCGATCCTCTGAAATCTAGTTTGCATAGCAGTTTTTCGACAAGAAAGTCAATCGCAGTGTAGATGAAAATGGGCGGGTTACAAACTCCCAGAAAATAAAACACAGGACGGGGTCACAAAGCTGGAGCTTTTATATCTGGAACTGGAACCCATCATGAAGCACCAGCACCTCTTTAAGAAGCCTCTGGTTGAGGCTGCTATTCTCTGAATCCTAGTTTGCATAGTAGTTCTTTGACAGTCAAGTCAATCGTTGTGTAGATGAATATGGTCAGGTTCCAAACCCCCGGAACATACATTGCAGGACAGGGGCCCCAAAGCTGCAGCTTTCATCTTGGACTTCCTGTAAATTTGAGACGTATGGTTGTTTTCTGACAGTTTAACCCTCATCACCCAACCCTGGTGTCCCTTTAACTGGGCTATTATGATCAGGGGGGGGTGGGGGGGCTGGAAGGTCTATCCAATCATGTGGCTCCTGTGACTGGTTCTCGCCAGCTTCCGAACATTACTAGAGACCAGGAACTGTCTTTGGCAGCACATATTGCACAGAAACCCCTATTACTCATGGGCACATACAATATGTACCACATGTAGGCATTAGGGCCCTCTTTGCTGCCGCACATAGGCATTACATGGGTGGCAAGAGGTTAACTTGCTGAAATCTGGACACACACAGTATACAATATAAACATTAATGCAATTCTATAATCATTAATACCTCATTAAGTTTATGTTTTTCAGTATAAGTACCTGAAGTTGACCTGGTATCAGCCTCTTGTAGCCCCTATATTACAGGGCTGGAGTGAGAGAGGAAGAAGCAGCACAAGGAGCCAATCAATTCCTCTGCTTCTTCCAAGGTCCAATCACAGGCTGGGACAGGTCCAGGACAAGCTGGACTCAGAGAAAGTGAGTTAAATCAGCATTTCTCAACTGAGGTGCTGCAGCACCCTGGTGTGCCATTTTGGAATGCCAGGGGTGTTGCACTGCCAGTGCAGGCTGGCTACCAGCATCCGTGCAATGTGTGACGCTAATTCGGGGTGTGTGGCATTCAGAACAGCCCCAGTATTCATGAGGGGATGGAACATGCTCCACTGCCTACTGCTATGCTGCCACATCATGCCATACCACCAGGAAGGCGTGTAATTGGCCCAAAATGTATTCTGCAGCAAGACAAGGACCCCAAACATACAGCCAATGTCATTAAGAATAATCTTCAGCATAAAGAAAAACAAGAAGTCCTGGAAGTGATGGTTTGGCCCTCACAGGGCCCTAATCTCAACATCATGGATTCTGTCTGTGATTACACGAAGAGACAGAAGGATTTGAGGTAGCCTACATCCGCAGAGGATCTGTGATTAGTTTTCAAGGATGTTTTGAAGTCAAAGGGTGGTCACCCCAAATATTGATTTGATTTGGATTTCTCTTCTGATCATTTACTTTCCATTTTGTTAATTGCACAATAATACACTGTATATACTATAAGCAAATGTATGGTTGGTAGGTAAAACTTGGTTTCCCTAAAGCACACAATTACACAATTCACTTATCATGTTCTTGTTATAAACTATAAACTGCATCATATTTCACATTAAATATACTGTGTGTGTGTATATATATATATATAAAATAAATTATAGAATATTATAAGTTATATACTGTATATAAAACTTGTGTGTGTGTGTATATATATATATATATATATATATATATATATATATATATATATATATATATATATATATATATATATATATATATATATACATACATACAATATCTCACAAAAGTGAGTACGCCCGTCACATTTTTAAAAATATTTTATTATATCTTTTCATGTGACAACACTAAAGAAGTGACACTTTACTACAATGTAAAGTAGTGAGTGTACAGCTTGTATAACAGTGTACATTTGCTGTCCCCTCAAAATAACTCAACACACAGCCATTAATGTCTAAACCACTGACAACAAAAGTGAGTACACCCCTAAGTGAAAATGTCCAAATTGGGCCCAAAGTGTCAATATTTTGTGTGGCCACCATTATTTTTTAGCACTGCCTTAACCCTCTTGGGTATGGAGTTCACCAGAGCTTCACAGGTTCCCACTGAAGTCCTCTTCCACTCCTCCATGACAACATCACGGAGCTGGTGGATGTTAGAGGCCTTGTGCTGCTCCACCTTCTGTTTGAGGATGCCTCACAGATGCTCAATAGGGTTTAGGTCTGGAGACATGCTTGGCCAGTCCATTGCCTTTACCCTCAGTGCTTTAGTAAGGCAGTGGTCATCTTGGAGGTGTGTTTGGGGTCATTATCATGATGGAATACTGCCCTGCAGCCCAGTCTGCAAAGGGAGGGGATCATGCTCTTCTTCAGTATGTCACAGTACATGTTGGCATTCATGGTTCCCTCAATGAACTGTAGCTCCCCAATGTCAGCAGCACTCATATAGCCCCAGATCATGACACTCCCACTCCCACCACCATACTTGACTGTAGGCAAGACACACTTGTCTTTGTACTCCTCACCTGGTTGCCGCCACACACTGTTGACACCATCTGAACTAAATAAGTTTATCTTGGTCTCATGAGACCACAGGACATGGTTCCAGTAATCCATGTCCTTAGTCTGCTTGTCTTCAGCAAATTGTTTGCTGGTCATCTTTAGAAGAGGCTTCCTTCTTGAACGACAGCCATGCAGATCAATTTGATGCAGTGTGCGGCATATGGTCTGAGCACTGACAGGTTGATCCCCCACCTCTTCAACCTCTAGAGCAATGCTGGCAGCACTCATACGTCTATTTCCCAAAGCCAACCTCTGGATATCATGCTGAGCATGTGCACTCAACTTTTTTGGTCGACCATGGCAAGGCCTGTTCTGAGTGGAACCTGTCCTGTTAAACCGCTGTATGGCCTTGCCTACTGTGCTACAGCTCAGTTTCAGGGACTTGGCAATCTTCTTATAGCCTAGGTCATATTTATGTAGAGCAACAATTCTTTTTTTCAGATCCTCAGAGAGTACTTTGTCATGAGGTGCCATGTTGAAATTCCAGTGACCAGTATGAAAGAGTGAGAGCGATAACACCACATTTACCACACCTGAGACCTTGCAACACTAACAAGTCACATCAAACCAGGGAGGGAAAATGGCTAATTGGGCCCAATTTGTACATTTTCACTTAGGGGTGTACACACTTTTGTTGCCAGTGGTTTAGACATTAATGGCTGTGTGTTGAGTTATTTTGAAGGGACAGCAAATTTACACTGTTATACTAGCTGTACACTCACTACTTTACATTGTAGCAAAGTGTCATTTCTTCAGTGTTGTCACATGAAAAGCTGTAATAAAATGTTTCCAGAAATGTGAGGGGTGTACTCACTTTTGTGAGATACTGTATATATATATATATATATGTATATATATATATATATATATATATATATATATATATATATATATATATATATATATATATATATATATATATATATATATATATATATATATATATATATATATATATATATATATACTGTGTGTATGTAGAGTATATACCCGTATTTTTTGCTCCATAAGACGCACCTGACTATAAGACAGGTTTTGGATACCAATTTTTACCAGTGCCCATGAAATGCAGCCTGACCTGTGCCAAAGAAATGCAGACTTACCAGTGCCAATAAAATGCAGCCTGATCATTGCCATTATTGCAGCCTGACCTGTGCCATTATTGCAGCCTTACCATTGCCATCACTCGGGCTGCTCTGTCTTTTATCTTGACAAGCCGGGAGATTGCCCGGCGCTCACGGGGGCTTGGGATGTCTTTACTCCGCTCTCCTATCTCTCTTCCGGTACTTACGTGGCGTCGGCGGCAGGGGGTGTTGACGGGGGCAGTGCCGGCGTTGGCGGGGGGCGGTGCCTGATGTACATTCGGACCATAAGACTCAGAGACATTTTCCCTCATATTTTTGGGGGAATAAAAGTGCGTCTTATGGTCCAAAAAATACGGTATATATGTATATATATATATATATATATATATATATATATATATATATATATATATATATATCAAGATGAATAGAATAGTTCAATAGTTCAATAATCCAAGAAAGATAATTCCCTGAGAACTCATAATACAGTTTGGAGCAAAGAAAGCATACAATCTAACAGTCTTGGGGGAATGCTGTGCCAACAGAAAATTTCCGGTTGCCATCAGCAATCATATAAAGCTACAATAAAATGGTGGAGAGAAAGCTTCCTGAAGATGTAGAAATACGAAATGCATTGAGGCTGCACGTCTTCGCCTGCACTGTACGCCTTGTTCCTGTCTCCGGTGTGTTGGAACACACGCCGAGAGTCTGAGGAACGGCGTTCATCCCCGCTGTTGAGCTATACATGCTGGTTCTAGCCTACAGCACCGACGAATATAAGTGCACAATTTAGCTGTTTATTTCCAAGTCTGCACAGGCTATATTGCGCTATGTAATGAACTTTTTTTTCTTTGAGCTTCTGCCTTCTGAAACTCAAGATCTACCAGTTGACCCTAATAAACTAAAGCCTTGTACACACGGTCGGTGAATCCGTCGGAATGTGTCCTATCGGACCATGTTGTCGGATAATCCGACTGTGTGTGGTATGCATCGGACTGATTCCATCGGAATATCCGTCGGACCCAATTTCCCAACCAACTGGTTCGATCGGACATACTCTGATCATGTGTAGAGAATTTTGATCGGACCAAGTGCCACGCATGCTCAGATCAAATTCCTACTTCAAAGCTATTGGCTACTAGCCTGAACGTAGTCCCATCGTAACGAAATTACGTCATCACGTTCTGAAAGATCTGATTTTTCGACAACTTAGTCCGACCGTGTGTATGCAACAGTTTCGGACAAGATCCGACGGACAAAATCCGACGGATTTGGTTGTCGAAATCTCCGACCGTGTGTACAGGAGCTCAGGATCATCCCTCCTTGATGTTGCCTATCCTTCTAAGGATTTGACTCCCACACAAGCTTTTTAAAATGTAGCTATTTGGTGAGTTGCTTTCTTTCCACATGAGTGTTGGTGGAGCATGGACAATTTAGATCACTTATTGCATATTTTTTATTTATTATTTTTTGGTGTGTGGACTTTTTCTTCTCGGAATTCCAGTACTTAAATATGCACAGAAGTATGTATTTGCAATGTAAGTAATGACATTATTTTTATTTATTTTTTGATGAATTAGCTTCGTCCATTAAATCTTATTTATTTATGGGTGATTATTTCACTTGAAAAAGGGGCAGCTTTTTATGGATTTCACTACAATTGTGTTATATAATCTGTTTGGTGCCTTCACTTGTTAAATTCTACCTAGCAACTAAGTGGCCACTATATTTAATTTCAAATAAGTTTTTATAATATTTTAAAGTAAAATACTTTTCGGTACTTTTTTTTTTTTTTTATCTTGCATTGAAATAATGGATTTATTTTATTATCAAGATTGTGTAGGGTACCTTAAAAGTCCAACTTGTTTTTTTTTTTTGTCTCAAGGTGTTACTGGCAATTAGAATTTTTCCTGAAAGCTCACTTATTCTACATCCACCCCAAGACATAAATTTTACCTTTTTTTTTTTTTGCTCCAAAATTTATTATGGGTTCTTATTGAATTATCTTTCTTGCATTATTATATTATATTTTTTCTTCTTGATAGCCAGTTCCTAATCCCAGACCATCGTGCGTTTGCCTACATGTGCACGACTTTGTTAATAAATAACCTCCAGGAATATTCCATAGATCTATCAATTCACATCTTACGGAAGCAGATGGCTGAGCATGAAATGACTGGAAAAAGATTGAGTAGGATCATTGTGCCTGTGTACACTTGGGTTTACCCTAAATAATGGCTTTATGTATGTCAATATGCACTCAATGTTTTCTGTATGTGTAACGAGAAATATGTTTGAGTCTCCTGACAAAGCTCCGAAGCTCGCCTATCTAGATAAAGAAGGAAGAGCGCGAGGGGATTACAGTGAAAGGCTGTGCTCCGAGGTTGCATTGCTCTACACGTTTGTGATGTCTATACATCTTTTGTCTTTGGTACTGACAGCTGACCTTTACACCGGTGAGAACCCACCAATGGACTGCAGAATTTTCTATTAATAACTGTCCAAAGAAAAAACATTCAGACATGACTAGGCAAAGATGAAAAAAATAAAAATATATATAAAAAAATAAATAACAAAAAATCTTCAAAACACTAAACTTTATTATCGGATCCCTTCATCTTTTTTTGCAGAGTACCAGTGTGGCTAGTTACCATAGTAACATGGGGTTGACCTCTTACTAAGCTTGAAAAGGCAAAATAAAATAAAAAATACGGATCCTTTTAATGTGGAAGGCATATCAGCCATTCGGTATCCAATCCCTTTGGGCAGGCAGACAAGGCCGGCAATGCCCTGCTGACCCGTATTGCAACTCTTCCTTTTCATTTGAGATGTCTGTATTCTTTTTAATCTATGTCCAGTCATACCTTGGCTGTTACCAGTGGCAGCCATAGAGTTGAAATTGTATTAAATCTAAAAACAGACAATAAAACTCAGAAAAAAAAACAAAAAATGCTTACATG
This sequence comes from Lithobates pipiens, assembly GCF_037356315.1. Classification (NCBI taxonomy): domain Eukaryota; kingdom Metazoa; phylum Chordata; class Amphibia; order Anura; family Ranidae; genus Lithobates; species Lithobates pipiens. The sequence continues at coordinate 25,250,740 of NW_027507903.1, forward strand.
TAGTAGCTGCATTTGTTTTGTTTTTTTTGTTTATTTTGGGGGGGGGTTCCTTTTTTTCCACCTGTTGTTCCGGCCAGCAAGTCTATTGTTTTCCAACTTCCTTAAAGCGGTTGTATAGTCAGAAAAAAAACTATAAGACAAACGCATAATGAGCTAGTATGCACCGCATACTAGCTCATTATGAAATACTTACCTTAGAACGAAGCCCCTGCAGCATCTCCAGGTCACCGCTGAGGGATCTGATATTCTGCCTCTGAGATTCTTCCGGGTTTGCGCTTCCGGTGCTGTGAGTGGCCAGAGCATCACTCCCGCGCAAGCACGCAGGAACCCACCATCCCAGCAAGTTTCAGCGTGATACGCCGGACCTTTGCCACAACTTCACTGCGCATGCGCCTTGGCGTCAGCGGCTGCATGCAAGGTGAATATCTCTTAAACCGTACAGGTTTAGGAGATATTCATTTTAACTACAGATAAGCCTTATGCTTACCTGTATGTAAAAATGTGCCAAAGGGGTTACAACCTCTTTTAGAGCCCATTCACACTTGTGTGGCTTCCAAATTGTGCGATTTTTACTGCGACTTGACAGTATGTCTTTGATGCAATTTTGATGAGACTTTGGATGAGTGTGACCAATGTGATTGTTTGTGCTCTACAAAGTTGCACACAAGTCGTGTGTATATCATGTAGGTGCGACTTTCATGTGACTTTTGAGGGTTTACATTGAAGTCTATGGCACTCAAGTTGCATGAAAGCCAGGCCAAAGTAGTGCATGAACTTCTTTAACTACTTGCCAATAAATCATTGTTTAGAGCTAACGGTCAGCACTCTTGTAATAACAACCGATGTGGCAATCACAAGGAGTGGGAGGCGATGCTCCCCTCCTGACATCTTCTACTGCTTGCCCTGGACCTTCCGGGCCACAGGGAGGCCTGAGCGACCAGCTGGCCAGAGACCTGAAGAAAGCCGGGATCAGCTTTGCTCAGGTCTTGAATGTAATAACTTGGAAGCAATATAATGAGATCACTTCCACTTCCACTTTCAGAAAGTGCAGTGGGAAACAGGCTATGAAGCCACAAGCATGGGTGTAGCATAAGGGGTTGCAGGGGTCACAATTGCAACCCTTTCCCTAGCTCTAGAGGGCCCCTGCAGCCTCCCTATCATATTATCATATCCTCCACAAAGTCCAGCTGCAATCTGCCTTGGGCCCCACAGCAATGCTCCAATACCGAGCTGCCACTTTGCCTTCCACAGTCCACACCCCTCTGTTCTCATTGCCTAGGGAGAAGCTGTGAGTCATTTCCTGAATGAAGAGGAGCATGGGGTGAGAACAGCCCAGGATGGGGAAGTGTCTGTGCTGTGTGCTGGCAAAATGGAATGGTAAACGAGCTCAGCGAGTTAAGAGGAGAAGAGTGCCGTCCTGTAGCCACGATGGGACGGATGATACTGGTGAGGTAAGACACTGCTCAGTATCTTCTAGTCACCAGCTGGAATTTTTTGTACTCCCCACCCGAAGATGTCTGCTTACCTCACTTCCCTGACAACTGGGAAAAAGACACACACCTCTGGGAGGGGACCTTCCCCCAACACCTGCCAACACTGACAAAGAAACCTTCAGAAATTGCTAAAACAAATCCCTTAACACCCCCTAAGGGGGACCCGACGGGATGCAGCCCCCCCCAGATCTAAGTTGTGCCCCCCCAAAGCTCCCTGACCACCCCATCTGCCCTGAATGCTATGCCTGGCTGCTGAGCTCCTTTCCCATTACAGCACTCTATACTGCTCCTCCTCCGCAGGGCTGAAATCACATTGCTTTACAACACAGCCAGTTAACCAAGATCTGCACAGGGTGTATCTGCCTACTGCAACTACACTGCCATTCCGACCAGAGAATTTCACAGGTCAGAATGGCATCATAAAAGCCAGATACACCCGGTGAAGGCTGACAGACTGTGTGTAAAGGAATGTGATTCCAGCCCTGTGTAGTGTGGGGGGGGGGGGAGCTGTATACAGTGCTGGGATGGGAAACGAGCTCTGCCAAGTGACCTGCTAGGGGTCCCTGTCCTCTGATTCGCTAAGGGTGATCCCTGTCATCTGATTCTCCAGCGGTGATCCCTGTCCTCTGATTCTTCAGCTGTGATTCCTGACCTCTGATGTAAGGAGGAACTCTGGGAACTCAAAACTCTTAAGCCACTTTGAGTATCTTGGCATGTGGTGGGTGTATCTGCAAGCATGGCGGAAGTGGTGGGTGATAGTGGGGGGGGTTTGTCCACTTTTGCATCGGGACCCACCAGGGCCGTCTTTAATTCTGATTGGACCCTGGGCAAAAATTTCACTCTCCACCTGCTCTGAGGCATACAATAAATAGCAGCTAGACTTAAAATTAGTTTACTGTATCAGATCAGACAGCAATTGCGATTGGTTGCCAGCAGTTAAAGCATATAATTGATGCTTACTGACTGGTTGCTAGAGGTTACAGGACACATTACGGCTCACTGATTAGTTGCTAGAGGTTGCAGAACATCATCTCCTCACTGCAGGGGAGCATGATATACATATGAATGCCGTCTTTATTTACATATCAATGCTGCCAGCCACAGTTATTTACATATGAATTCAGGTTATTTACATGTAAACACAGGGTCTGCAGGTGAGTCATCTATACACAACAATAGGGCATAGCTGGGCAGCATTAGTAGAAGCACTTCACACTGAGATATCCAGACACAGCACAGGACTAAAACCTCAAGGGACGAGGGAATTTAAACTGGGATAGTTGGCAAGTATGAGGCAGCTGCTTTGGGCCCCACAACAATAACAGGGCCCAGGACAGCTGCCCCTTTTGCCCTGCCTTAAAGACGGCCCTGGGACTCACAAACTTCAAGCTACACCTCTGGCAGCAAGGCTTTACTTCCTGTTTCCCTTAGAAAGGATGTCGGCACCTGCACCCAAAGCTGATGGATGGGTCGGCTTCGGTGCCGACATTGCGGGCTCCCTGGACAGGTGAGTGTCCTTATATTAAAAGACTTTTCATTTTTTAATACAGGTTGGAACTCCTCTTTAAGGATTGCTAAGCTGCAAAATATTACATCTTTGTTTTTGGGTTTAATACCACTTTAATATCATGACTTCCAAAAACTGCGTTGTAAGTTAGCGAATGCCTGGGCCTGACAATGCTGGGCGCCTTATCACATACTGAGTGTGTCTACAGCACTTTAAACATTAATAATACACTATAGTCAGGAACCTAAACTCACAGTGCTGCAATGCATAACTTGGGCCATCCACCAAATGTGGGATTGACAGGAAAACCCTATTACAGTTTTTTCCCAGAACTCACAATTTGCCTTATGTTCACTTCCTACAACTCAGGCCACTTGCGCAAGCTGTGGAATTTTTTTTTTTTTTACATTTCAAAACCACGGGCAGGAAATCAAAATATTGATTGAGCTTAAACTTAAACCACATTACAATCCATTATTGGTTTCCCGGCCATATGTGCAACTGTAAAGGGTAAATTCATTTATATTCATTAATATGTTCAAGTCCCTGTCTCCAATAAACAGCTGTTTGCATTGCTGACAGAGGTAGACAGAGCAGCAAGCAATAATTATCTTGGCAATTAACCCACTCAGTGCCGCAGGAGCATGCCGTCATTACATATGCTGGCAAGTCTACTGTGTCAATTTAGGGCACCTGAAGGTGAAGAGAAAAAAAAAAACGGAAATTACCCAAACTAAGGTCTTTTTTCTTTCTAGCTCTCAAATTTTTTAAGTTATCTTTTTTAAATTTATTTTTTAAGTAAATGGTCTGTTGTGCTGTATAGTGTTTCAGAATTTTGGAGCTAGCTGCTTGAAGCCACAAGGCTAGACATTCTGAATTGATCACATAATAACCTCAATTCACAAAGCTAAGAAACTCTAATTTCAGCCCTGTCACCAGGACTGTAATTTTCACATTTTATTGGACCAAGTTAAAAATAACTGTCATTAAAGAAAAAAAAAACAATACTTATCCTGGTGTTCTTTTTGAATTGATCCCATAGTGAGCAAAAATAATACATGGTAATATCCTAAAATACATTAGCATTATTATTATTATTATTATTGGTATTTATGAAGCAAATAATGAGTTTGGATACCTTTTTGGGGCATACCTACATTCCATATACAACTATTTGACCAGAAACAATGTAGAGAACCTTCTGGGACATTTTAGATACACGTTTTTTTCATACAAAGTTCCACTTCATAGTTAGATTGAAAAAAGACACAAGTCCATCCAGTTCAACCATAAAAAAAGTAAAATAAATAAAATAGGAAATATCATACAATCCCATACACCCAATCCTATACCCACAGTTGATCAAGAGGAAGGTGAAAAAGCCCAAAGAAAAGCAGGATCCAATTTGCTACAGCAGGGGAAAAAATTAATTCCTGATTCCGGAGAGGCAATCGGATTTTCCCTGCATCAACTTCACCTATAAATGTCAGTACCCAGTTATATTATGTACATTTAGGAAATAATCCAGGCCTTTCTTAAAGCAATCTACTGAGCTGGCCAGAACCACCTCTGCAGGGAGTCTATTCCCCATTTTCACAGCTCTTACTGTGAAGAAACCTTTCCGTATTTGGAGACGAAATCTCTTTTCCTCTAGATGTAAAGAGTGCCCCCTTGTCCTCTGTGATGACCTTAAAGTGAATAACTCAACACCAAGTTCACTATATGGACCCCTTATATATTTGTACATAGTGATCACATCCCCCTTTCTTCTAATATTTCCTCATAGCTGAGTTCCTCCATGCCTCTTATCAGTTTGGTTGCCCTTCTCTGCACTTTCTCCAGTTCCCTGATATCCTTTTTGAGAACTGGTGCCCAAAACTGAACTGCATATTCCAGATGAGGTCTTACTAATGGTATGTACGGTGGGAGGGGGGAATTATATCTCTCTCTCTGGAGTCCGTACCTTCCTTAATACAAGAAAGGACTTTGATATATAATAAAATACAAACATTTTTTTTAGTTATTCTGGTTAAAAATATATAAAATATGAGTGCCATTCAATCACATTTCTTTGATAAAACTGCCTTACATCTCCAGTCTATACATGTACATCATACTGCCCTAGCCTCCACTCATAGCGCTTAAAGTGATATTAAACCCTTTTTTTTCCCTCCTATTTATTTTCCTTAACCTCCCTGGCGGTATGATTAGTTCTGGCTTTAGGTGCTGAAAGCGGTGCAATTATTTTGCATGGAAATGTTGCGTTTTATATTGTAGTCCTGTAATTCTTAGGAATAACACTCTTAAATCTGTTAAAACCAGAGTCTAGCAGACATCCCGGGTATGATAAAGTTTATAATATAATAAAGAATAATAAAAATTATTCAATAATGTAATCAAATCCTAAAACACTGAAAAAGGGACACTTTCTGGTTGCTATGGACAATCTCCAAATTCCAGGCAGAAAAAACTGTATTTATAATATAAAAGTTCATGCAGGGCACTGCACAGACTGTAAGATTACAGTACTGTGTGTGTTTTGTGTGTTTTGACTTTTTTGAATTTGGCGTCGATCTCCACCCCGGGCGCCGTAACGTCGCAGGGAACGGAGCTCGGCGGCATTCGGGCACTGTGAATCGAGCGGAGGGCAGCTCGATCACACAGCGTGGAGGACATCGCTGGATCCAGGGGACATGGTAAGTAACTCTCCTTGTGTCCTCCCAGTATCCAGCGATGCGATCCCAAGTCTGGCTCAGGGTTACCGCTCGTGGAACTAAAATCCCAACCCAAGCCAGACTCTGGATCACCGCCAGGGAGGTTAAAGAGGAAGTAAACTCAAAGGCATAATTTGTACCTATAGGTAAGCCTATAATAAGGCTTAGCTATAGATACTGTAAATATCTCCTAAACGTGTACACATTTAGGAGATATTTACATTACATTCAGCCAATGACGTCATCGGCGCATGCGCTCTGATACCTGTGCCATGAAGAATGGCTCACCCTCATGCATGGGCAGGAGTGACGTCATCATGGCTCCGGCCTGTCACACAGCTGGAGTCCATGTAACCGGAAGGAAGACTGGGTGAAGATGGACGGGCTTAATTTTCAGATAAATTTCACATTATGCTTTTACCTTGCAGGACTGAAAGAAAAAAAAACACAAACACATGTAACGCTGGTATTTTTGCCTGTTAGTGCTAAGTAATGTCAAACTATGGACAGTATTATAAATTGGTATTTGGCACCATCTAGTAGCCTAAATATAGAAGGAACTTTGTCTATTTTCTGTTTGAAGAACATAGAGAAGTGTTACAGGAAGTGACTCATTGTTTACATTATACAAGGACTTACCTACCCACAATGCCAAGTGACCTACCCATAAACACTCAGTACTGAACTGCATGCTGGGTAGGATATAAAAAGCCCTGCGCTGCCTTTTTCTTTCTCTTCTGGATGCGTGGCCTGCCTACAAGGGTCTGTGAGGAGGTGTTGCAGAGAGACTGCCGAGTGGAACAGCCAGCGATCCTGCCTTATACCTGTGTGCTGGAGAGACAGTGTGACCGGATCGGGAAGGATCCAGAGACATCTGACGGAGCCATTTGAGGGTCCCGGTCTTCTTGCGGAACTATGCAGTGTGATGGCGCTGACTGGCAGCAGGATCAGGACAATCCGAGCAGAGGTTTCCAGTTTCCAGGCCTGGTGTGGTGAGAGGGCTGTTGCCCACAGTTCGTTAACACACTTTACACACTTAGACTCATACCACAGCGTTGCTAGGACCAGTAGTTCCACAAAAGCATCACACTCAATTAGTTTGATTTCAAGCAGGCCTCGAGCCTATGCCTCACTGAGATACCAACACTGTGCGGCTCAGAGACAAGTACACCGGAGGCAGTTATAAGTGTGTCACACCACCAGAACCATTTAAATCGTCAGTTTATATTGCCTTTTCTCTCTTGGATTACAATAAACTGCAATATGAAAGCTAGCAGAAGACAGAAGACTAAAGGCTGCATCTTTCACTGAGAGGCCTTGGGACTGGGGAGCAAGGGACTACACCATACCTCTAGGGGGAGCCATTGAGCAAAGTGTATTGTATTGTACAGTATTGTACTGTATTTGTTTAATATTGATTACTGTGGTTGGTCAGCATGCTGGAAGTGGGAAGGTGCCCAGTGTCAGAGCATTGTCACTCTGAGCACTAGTCCCAATTGGAGACACGCTTGCAGGGGTTAACCAGATAAGCTTTCTATATTGAGAAGTTGTGAATATTCATTTCATTGTCACATTACGTTTACGTGGCAGTGTAGTTATTGTAATTACTGTTTTACCAGTTCTAGTAAAATCACATTCTGGTTAATTGCAATTGGTGTGCTGTGTTGTTCCTTTTCCTGCAGGTGGAGCAACAGATACCCAGGTAATGTTAAAGGTACATTACTGATGCATTGTTATTGTGGGATTGTCCTTTGTGGTTAGGCTTCACACCAATACTGTTCCACAGCTGTGTCAAGTGGGGAGAGTCAATTCATTGGGGGTAGAAAGGCAGAGTACAGGCCCAATCAAATACCAGCAGCTCTTTCGGGGGTCAGCGCTACACACATATTATTAAACATACAGTACATAGACTAACCTTTTTATTCTCTTTTCTTATCATTATTATTATACAGGATTTATACAGTATAACACAAATTCAAAACATGGTGCAGCGCAAGTAAAGTCCATGTACTATATAATCAAATATTTGTACAGAGAGAAAAGATGAGGCCACCATGTGATGAAGGCGATCTTCTAACTGGTAAACCAAATTCAGAGTGACAAACCCTTCTACCAATACAGAATACTCTTACCGAATCTGATGGATCACTGACAATTCAAGTGGTCAAATAGGCTTAATCCCATACACAGGATAAACGGATCCAGCAACACCAATCCACGGATAGGGACAGGATGAGATCAGGTAAATTTCTCTAGCAGCATGGAATCCGATGAGCCACTAATCATCAGATGCACTAATAATGTTCATGGGGTGAGATTTGCTGTGTAAATCCGATAGCGCCAATCCAGCAAGCAGAAAACGTGCAAACAGGTCACTCCTTTCGTTTTTTCAGCATGTGCACTTAAACTTTCCTCCAGCTGCCAAAAACGGTCAATTTGCTGTTTGAAAAGTTCTCAGGGGGTGTATACAACTTCAGCAACACACCAACACACCCCTTCTTTGAGAAACGTGGCTGTGCTGTGAACAAGCACGTTGGTCTACCAAAAGAAAGCCAAATCGCTTATACTCCCACCTAAATCTGATAAAAATAAAAATGTTTTTTCTCATATTGATTGAAAAGTATATATGCATGAAAAAAGTTTTTCGTGTCACTATTTTAACAACTTCAGCCCTGGAAGATTTACCCCCCTTCATGCCCAGGCCATTTTTTGTGATACGGCACTGCGTTAATTTAACTGAAAATTGCGCTGTGATACCCGAATACAATGTACAACTTTTTTTCCCACAAATAGAGCTTTCTTTTGCTGGTATTTGATCACTTCTGCATTTTTCTGTTGTTTTTTTATGATTTTTTTTTTTTTTTTTTGCGCTATAAATGAAAAGAGACTAGATCGTCCAGATAGTGATGCAACCGGATGCGTCTGATCCTTATTAAGGCCACGACGGCCAGTAAGAGCTTCGAAAATACCCGAGGCGATGTTGTAAGCCCGAACGGGAGAAAGGTAAACTGAAGATGTGTTTGGTCTACTGCAATTTCTGCTATAAAACACATCCAAAAAAAGACTAAATTTCCTCGTCAATTTAGGTCAGTGATTCTCAACCAGGGTTCATCCAGAGGTTGCTAGGGGTTCCTTCAGCATTGTGCCATTTCTGCCTCTCGAATAAGCTCCCACTCACACCATTGATCTTTTTAGCTATTTGTAAGAAGGTAATTCTTCCCAATGACCACAAGTGTAAGGACCATTCTTCCCACTGACCATCACACTATTGTATCATGGGTTGTAGATTTCTAATTTTTAGCAGGGGTTCCACGAGACCAGAGAACTATTTCAAGGGATCCTCCGTGTTGAAAAGGTTGAGAAAGGCTGATTTAGGTCAATATGTATTCTGCTACATATTTTTGGTAAAAAAAAAAACTGCAAATAAGCGTATATTGATTGGTTTGCGCAGAAGTTATTTGGAAATGTATTTATTTTTTTACTAGTAACGGCGCCGATCAGCAACCTATAGCGAGACTGTGACATTGCGGCGGACAAATCAGACACTAAGTGACACTTTTTTGGAGACCAGTGACACTAATACAGTGATCAGTGCTAAATAATATGCACTGTTACTGTACTGATGACACTGACAAGGAAGGAGTTAACATTAGGGGAAATCAAAGTGCCTCCTGGGAGTGTTTTCTAACTGAGTGGGGGATGGTTGCACTGTGGGAAGACACAGATCGGTGTTCTTGCTTAGCAGAATTGCAAAAAAACACCCGGTGCCAGACAGCACAGTGAGAGAAACCCCTTAGGGTCTTTAATAGACAGGCCAAAGCAAGGAGTATAAAGAGTAAAAAAATGTTTATTTATTTATTGAACAAAAGTTTGCATATAAAACATGTACATTAAACATAAGAGCATTGTACAAGTACCCAGAATGATACAGTTGTATGAACTGGTCATTGTCCTATGGCGAGGTGGACTAGTGACGGTCAATACAGCATATAACACCTTACATGTTACGGACTGAAAGTCCTTCTTCAGAAGTTTTGCTATTATTATACAGGATTTATATAGCGCCAACAGTGTACGCAGCACTCTACATATAAACATATCATTTACATATATATATATATATATATATATATATATATATATATATATATAGCGCTTTGTTATAGGTTCACATGGGTATAAAGTCTCTACAAAGAGAGTATACAAAATTTGTATCAAGTAACAAACATCAGTATTATTACAAGATCATTATTGCTGTGCAAACAATTAGCATGGAAGGCATTGTCAGTTGGAACATGGATTACTTACATTTTTACACGCTTCAGACATGGCATGTCTGAAAGGGTTAAACTGATCAAGTCACACATGAAGGACAAGAAAAACTCTCTCCAAGACACATGAGCACACCCGGTCAAAATTGGGGCACAGGATCTGCTTGGCTACGAGGACTCTAATTAGTGGAACGTCATAGCACCCTCTAATGGTAAGCCAGTGGCACTAAATAAAGAAGATAATAATAGTAATCAATTTTGAAATGTATGTATGAAACACTAAGTACGGCAGTATACCATCTAGCAAATGAACATGCATATTGTGGGCTGCCGAAAGCGGATTTAAAAAGAACAAACATACCTTGAACAGAATGTGCTATGCATATGTTGGTACATCCCTCAGCATGTGCCAGAGTAAGCTGAGGGGCTGACATATAAATGGTTGTGGGTAGGATAACGGCCAATCACGATGCAAATTGTGATAGCTCACAGCTGGCTACCATGGAGGGAGGAGTGAACCAGTGTATTGTCACATAGGGCACCGCCGCCATATGCATTCCAACACTTTTACGACAAAACAGTATGCAGCTCCACCCCTATGTCCAGGTTCAAGCACCACCATCCAAGTGGACATAGAGTCAGAATATAATTATGCCGAGCGAAGCGAGGCTGTGCCCAAACGCGTGGCAAGTGAAGCGAGCCTGCGAGGGGCCCTGTTGCAAAATGGTGTCTTACAATCAATAATTATACAGAACAAGAGCTTGTCTGTAACGTCACTTCCGTGACATTATCTGACGGTTTCACTGCTCCGTATTGTCATAAAAATGTTTGGAACGCATATGGGTAAATTACGCATGCGCAGTGCATAATTTCTCAGTGGAACATCACTTCCATAGAAAAATGTGATGGGTAGCCGAATGTGACATGACACTGGCGTGTACGCCGAAAAAACGTCTCCCAGAGTCCTCCGGCAAAGTGGCGCGCGGCACAGCCCCCTCCCCGTGAACGGTCTCACACCGCTTGCGTTCCTCCCTGAAGTGCAGGTGGTGACACTTGCGCGTCGGCGGTGTGGTGACGCAGGACACGAATCCACCCCTTCACGGGGGCGTGCCGCTTTGACTCTGGGAGAAGCTTTCTCGGCATACACGCCAGTGCGTTCTTGTTGAAAATCCTCCTATGTACCTTCCTTGGAGGAAGTACTGGAGCTCTGCAGGAGTTTTGACGTATTTATCAATGTCTGTGTGTTTGTGAGTGGTGTGTGTGTGTATATATATATATATATATATATATATATATATATATATATATATATATATATATATATGTTTGATATTATGCAATGCATATGTATACATATAAAGAGTATTATGGTAGAATTCTCTGATTTCAGAGTGGTGATTTATATCCCTGAAGAAGATAATCGAAATGTCGTTGGATACAGTACCCAATCCATATCATTGCTGTAGTACAATCAATTAGCCTATGAGTTTGGGTATCACCACTTCCTATTTCTATGTTTTGTATACAAAATTGTTTTTAACTGTCCCATGTGGGAATTTTTTTTAATCGCATTTCAATAAATCATACTTTTTTATTGTATATTGTTATGTTTGGTCCCAATTCAGAGATTGCTTATGTATAACAAAACAGGGATGATGGCAACCCTGATTCAGACCTAGATGAAATAAATAGCGTTCAGATCACCGTTCTGTCGGCCTTCAGAACAATCACAGCAGGAGCTGGTTGTGTACGCGCCCCACACCAGGAAGAGCTAAATCTCATACAGGTACGTGATTTCCTACAGAGTGGCCGACCCGCTGAGGTAAATGCAGTAAATGTACATGGGCCGGGTCCGAAGCGGTAAATGTACGAGAATCTGCAAGACTCTAAGAAACACTCGAAGATGTTCAGGAATACAATCACAATTGTGGTTATGATTATAGTTGTAAATGGAGCATATGCAAACATGTCTATTTATGTGCTGATATAGCAATGAAAAGCAGTGGAATGAAGGTAAAAAAGAAGATGGGCCAGCTTGGGAGGTGGGAATGGGCGTGACTGTTGGGAGGAGCAGCTGCCTAGAACTCGTATGGTCTGAGCACTGACAGGCTGACCCCCCACCCCTTCAACCTCTGCAGCAATGCTAACAGTAATCATATGTCTATTTCCCAAAAACAACCTATGACGCTGAGCACATGCACTCAACTTCTTCAGTTGACCATGGCGAGGCCTGTTCTGAGTAGAACCTGTCCGGTTAAACCGTTGTATGGTTTTGGCCACCGTGCTGTAGCTCAGTTTCAGGGTCTTGGCAATCTTCTTATATCCTAGGCCATCTTTATGTAGAGCAACAATTATTTTTTTTCAGATCCTCAGAGAGTTCTTAGCCATGAGGTGCCATGTTGAACTTCCAGTGAGAGAGATTGAGAGCGATAACACCAAATTTAACACACCTGCTCCCCATTCACACCTGAGACCTTGTAACACTAACGAGTCACATGACATCGGGGAGGGAAAATGTCTAATTGGGCTCAATTTGGACATTATCACTTATGGGTGTACTCACGTTTGTTGCCAGCGGTTCAGACATTAAAGTGATACTAAAGGTTCCTTTTAAAAAAAAAAAAAACAAACATGTCATACTTACCTCATCTGTGCAGCTCGTTTTGCACAGAGTGGCCCTGAACCTGCTCTTCTGGGGTCCCTCAGTGGCTCTCTCGGCTCCTCCCCGCATTAGATATCCCCCTGGGAGAAGGGCTCTACCGGGGGTTACCTAGGGTTGCCACCTCATCCCTTTAAAACCGAACACATATTAACCACTTGCCGACCGCCGCACGTCGACAGAATGGCACGGGCAGGCATATGGGCGTACCTGTACGTCCCTGCCTTCCCGCGGGTGGGGGGCCCGATCGGGCCCCCCCCCCCGGTGCCAGCGGCGGTCGGTATCCGTGCAGGAGCGATCCGGGATGAGGAGGCGGCCATTCATTTATGGCCATCCCCTCGCGATCGCTCCTGACGAATGGGAGTGAAGCATTGCATCACTTCCTCTCCTGTAATGTAAACACAGGAGAGGAAGTGATGTAATCTCTCCTCCGTGTCGGTATTTTTCGTTCCGGCACCGAGGAGAGAGGATCGGTGAGTTGCACCAACACAACACTTCACAGTAGAACATGCCAGGCACACTCACACCCCCCCTTTACCCCCCCGATCACCCCCCAATTACCCCTGCCCCCCCAGTCACAGTGACACCAATTGCATTTTTTTTTTTTTTTGCATTGGTGTCATTTGTGACTGTAATAACTGTTAGGGCAGTTAGGGTTAGCCCCCTTTAGTTCTAATGTACCCCCCTAACCCCCCCAATAAAGGTTTAATCCCGTGATCACCCCCCATCGCCAGTGTCACTAAGGCTGGGTTCACATTGCAGCGGTTTATGAGAACGGATGTGATTCGCACCACACTGCAGTGCAAATCACATCCGATCTCTGTGCAATTCGAGTTCAGCCATTCGTCGCACTCGCTGCACCCGCCGCAAATTCGCACGGGACCCTTTTTTTGGTCCGCAGCAGAATCGGATCGCATGGGTGTTCACACCATGCGATCCGAGTTTGCAGATCACACTGCGATATGCGAACTGATCTGGGGGTGTCATTAACATTTCACTGACACTCCCAGCAGTTCGCATAGGGCAGTGTGAACTGCCGCCGGGAGGCATGCGATGCGGGAACCCGCCGCGGATTCGTGGCGTTCCTGCATCGCTCCAGTGTGAACCCAGCCTAATAAGCGATCATTTTTCTGATCGCTGTATTAGTGTCACAGGTGACGCTAGTTAGGCAGGTAGGTATTTAGGTTCGCCGCAGCTTTTTATAGCGCCAGGGACCCCCATATACTACCGCATAAAGCCCCCTGATTGCCCCCTAGTTAACCCTTTCACCAGTGATCACCATATAACTGTTACAGGTGACACTGGTTGGTTAGTTATTTTTTTATAGTTTCAGGGCACCCGCCATTTATTACCTAATAAAGGTTTAACCCCCTGATCACCCGGCGGGTGTCATTTGTGACTGTAATAACTGTTAGGGCAGTTAGGGTTAGCCCCCTTTAGTTCTAAGGTACCCCCCTAACCCCCCCAATAAAGGTTTAACCCCGTGATCACCCCCCGTCGCCAGTGTCACTAAGGCTGGGTTCACATTGCAGCGGTTTATGAGAACGGATGTGATTCGCACCGCACTGCAGTGCAAATCACATCCGATCTCTGTGCGATTCGAGTTCAGCCATACAGATAGTATGGCTGAATTTGCGTCGCACCCGCCGCACCCGCCGCACCCGCCGCAAATTCGCACGGGACCCTTTTTTTGGTCCACAGCAGAATCGGATCGCATGGGTGTTCACACCATGCGATCCGAGTTTGCAGATCGCACTGCGATATGCGAACTGATCTGGGGGTGTCATTAACATTTCACTGACACTCCCAGCAGTTCGCATAGGGCAGTGTGAACTGCCGCCGGGAGGCATGCGATGCGGGAACCCGCCGCGGATTCGTGGCGTTCCCGCATCGCTCCAGTGTGAACCCAGCCTAATAAGCGATAGTTTTTCTGATCGCTGTATTAGTGTCACAGGTGACGCTAGTTAGGCAGGTAGGTATTTAGGTTCGCCGCAGCTTTTTATAGCGCCAGGGACCCCCATATACTACCGCATAAAGCCCCCTGATTGCCCCCTAGTTAACCCTTTCACCAGTGATCACCATATAACTGTTACAGGTGACGCTGGTTGGTTAGTTATTTTTTTATAGTTTCAGGGCACCCGCCATTTATTACCTAGTCTCACTAGTGTACCCCTAAATTTAGGGGTGTCTACTTTCCAAAATGGGGTCATTTGGGGGGGGTTTGTGCCATCTTGGCATTTTATGGCCTTCAAAACTGTAACGCCCTTAGAAAGCCTGAAGGCGGTGCTTGGTTTTCGGGGCCCCGTACGCGGGTAGGCTCCCAAAAAGTCCCACATATGTGGTATTCCCGTACTCAGGAGAAGCAGCAGAATTTATTTTGGGGTGTCATTTCACATATGCCCATGGCATGCGTGAGCAATATATAATTTAGTGACAACTTTGTGAAAAAATAAAATAAAATAAAAAAGTTTGTAATTTTCCCGCAACTTGTGGCAAAATATAAAATATTCCATGGACTCAACATGCCTCTCAACAAATAGCTTGGGGTGTCTACTTTCTAAAATGGGGTCATTTGTGGGGGTTTTGTGCCATCTTGGCATTTTATGGCCTTCAAAACTGTAATAGGTAGTGAGAAATGAAATCAAAAATTTACGCCCTTAGAAAGCCTGATGGCGGTGCTTGGTTTTCGGGGCCCCTTACGCGGCTAGGCTCCCAAAAAGTCCCACATATGTGGTATCCCCGTACTCAGAAGAAGCAGCAGAATTTATTTTGGGGTGTCATTTCACATATGCCCATAGTATGTGTGAGCAATATATCATTTAGTGACAACTTTGTGTAAAAAAAAAAAAAAAAGTTTGTAATTTTCCCGCAACTTGTGGCAAAATATAAAATATTCCATGGACTCAACATGCCTCTCAGCAAATAGCTTGGGGTGTTTACTTTCTAAAATGGGGTCATTTGTGGGGGTTTTGTGCCATCTTGGCATTTTATGGCCTTCAAAACTGTAATAGGTAGTGAGAAGTGAAATCAAAAATTTACGCCCTTAGAAAGCCTGAAGGCGGTGCTTGGTTTTCGGGGCCCCGTACGCGGCTAGGCTCCCAAAAATACCCACATATGTGGTATCCCCGTACTCAGGAGAAGCAGCAGAATTTATTTTGGGGTGTCATTTCACATATGCCCATAGCATGTGTGAGCAATATATCATTTAGTGACAACTTTGTGTAAAAAAAAAAAATATTTTTTTTTTGTCATTATTCAATCGCTTGAAGCAAAAAAATAAAATATTCAATGGGCTTAACATGCCACTTATCAATTTCCTTAGGGGGTCTACTTTCCAAAATGGGGTCATTTGGGGGGGTTTTGTACTGCCCTGCCATTTTAGCACCTCAAGAAATGAGATAGGCAGTCGTAAACTAAAAGCTGCGTAAATTCCAGAAAATGTACCTTAGTTTGTAGATGTGACAACTTTTGCGCAAACCAATAAATATACAGTTATTGACTTTTTTTTTACCAAAGACATGTGGCTGAATACATTTTGGCCTAAATGTATGACTAAAATTGAGTTTATTGGATTTTTCTAATAACAAAAAGTAGAAAATATCATTTTTCTTCAAAATTTGCGGTCTTTTTACGTTTATATCGCAAAAAATAAAAATCGCAGAGGCAATCAAATACCATCAAAAGAAAGCTCTATTTGTGGGAAGAAAAGGACACAAATTTTGTTTGGGTACAACATTGAATGACCGCGCAATTACCAGTTAAAGCAGCGCAGTGCCAAATTGTAAAAAGACCTCTGGTCATTGACCAGCAAAATGGTCCGGTCTGAAAGTGGTTAAAGAGGAAGTAAACCCTGATGGGTTTACTTCTTCTTTGTCTTCCTGCAAAGGTAAAGCATAATGGGCTACTATGCATCGCATAGTACCCCATTATGTGTCACTTACCTGACACAGGAGCCAGTGATGTCACTGATGTCCCCTGTAGCACGGAGCATCCATCTTCTTCCGGCGATGACGTCACTCCCGCGCATGTGCACGGGAGCCGCCACTAGCGGCATATCGCCATAGTGTACCTGTGGCATGCGCCGTAGACAGTGGTGTCTGTCTTTTTGTAAATATCTCCTAAATCTTATAGGTTTAGGAGATATTTCTTGGACCTACAGGTAAGCCTTAATCTAGGCTTACCTGTAGGTCAAAGTGGTCTCTAAGGGTTTACAACCACTTTAATTGCAAAGGTTCTGTGGCTGATTAAGGTGGTAATTAAACTCACTTGGTGCCTTATCTGCATTAAATTAGCCTCAGAACCCGTGTAATTCATATGCCCACCAGCGGCCGTGTCATTGCATTTGATTGACAGCAGCGGGAGCCAATGGCTTTGTTGCTATCAATTTATCCAATCAACAGCTGAGAACCCTCTAGCTGAGAAATGGTGGGACAAGTGTTCAGATAAGTTAAACCAGGGGAGGGGGGTGGGGGGGCTGGTCACTAGGATGCATTAAGGTGAAAAACATTTACCTTTACAACCACTTTAATGGCTGTGTGTTGAGTTCTTTTGAGGGAACAGCAAATGTACACTGTTATACAAGCTGTACACTCACTACTTTACATTGTAGCAAAGTGTCATTTCTTCAGTGTTGTCACATGAAAAGATAGAATAAAATATTTACAAAAATGTGAGAGGTGTACTCACTTTTGTGAGATACTGTGTGTGATATTGCTATACCGCACACAATTTCTGTCTCTTTGGGGGTCGAGGTGTAGATCTACTTAAAGAATACACAAAAAAAAAGAGTGTTACATAATTAACTAAAGGGGAAGGGGGGGGGGTCATTACCACACTGAAAAACCATTAACCAGGGACATGGCAGTATTTGGATATACTTCCAAAGCTTACATTTTTCATTAGCACATTATATAAGCACCCCTGAGGCCTAACTGCCTTATTGTAGGTAGAATTGCAGATGGAGGCATATGTTCATAAGCGGCCTGGAAATGAATCTGTAATCAATCCCTGATGTCTCTGCTTAGCAAATATATCCTGATTAACCCATTTGCACCTGGCTGATCCAAAACACATTCCGGCATGTCTTTTAGCAGGAGATCTCCCTATTGGGTTTCAGGTCTAGTTAAAAGTCTTTCTGCTCTTCTCACCCCCACCTAGCCTCTTGTGTTTTATTTATTTTTTATTTTTTTCCTCTTTCGGCTCGTGCAATTCATTATGAGGACTTGATGCAAATTTCCTAGCCTGTTAAATACATTTGTCAGACCTAATCCTGCATGTGAATTGGTTATAATTGCAATAAGCCAAGGTGTAGCTTCTGATTTGTCATGAAAGAGCTGAGCTTTTCCGGGTTGTAACATCTGCAGGCCCAGCACTAAAATAACTCCGAAAAGGCAAGGCAGATGTGATTGATTGATTGGACCTTGACAAACACCACTATGGTAATATACCTACATCATATACATATATATGTATTTCGATGATTAAAAACCTCTTGTGGGGTAGTGTTTCAGCAGCTATGCAGATGTGACATGTTGCTTGAATTATTTAGATATATTTTCTTGTGTAGCGATATTACATAGAAAATATGCACTTAAAGGATAACTGTGCCGCTAAAAAAATGCAGGGCGGCAGTCAAGACAGGGTTTCCCATTAAGAATATGTAGGGTGTGGGGCCCATGAAAGCTTTAGGGTCCATGAAGGAGGCAGAAAAATTATTGACCCAAGGCATTAATTAAACAAACATTGAAAAGCAACTTAACAACACCCACATGTGGGAAACACAGGGGTCTACAGGTATCATAATGTTACAACTCAGATGTAGATAGACTGAACAGAACACTGAAATGGGGTACAAGTATAGAGGAGCATCTAGGGCATATGTCTCAAACACAAGACCCACGGGCCGAACCCGGCCCTCCAGGCCATTTTATGTGGCCCTCGCACCTCTCCTGCAGCTGCAGCACCCCACCTTGTCTCAGCAGTCAGCAGGACAGAGGAGGACAGAACTCCACCATCACCTCTACATATTGCTTGAACTATTTAGATATATTTTCTTGTGTAGCGATATTACACAGAAAATATACACTTAAAGGATAACTGTGTCGCTAAAAAATGCAGGGCGGCAGTCAAGGCTGGGTTTCCCATTAAGTATATGTAGGGAGTAGGGCCCATGAAAGCTTTAGGGTCCACGAAGGTAGCAGAAAAATTATTAACCTAAGGTATTAATTAAATAAACATTGAAAAACAAAGCAACAACACCCACATGTGGGAAAAATAGGGGTCTTCCAGTATCATAATTGTACAACTCGGATGTAGGTTGGCTGAACTGAACACTTACTGTAAATGGGGTCCCTGTATAGAGGAGAATCTAGGGCACATGTACATACTTTTTTCCTTCATATCAGAATACCCCCGATCACATCAAAGATCCCCCATCACCTCAGAGGCCCCCTATTACATCATAGGTCCCCCTTAAAGTCAGAGTCCCCTTAGAATATCCGATTCTTCTCATATTGTAATGTATAGTCCTCCCTATACGTCAGAGTCAGCATGGCAAAGGGCGGGAGGTGGAGCAGGTCTGAAGGAACCCAAATTCTTCCTTTCCTCTCCTGCATGCTGCCTGCAACTCAATGTCATGAGTTGCCATGGTGTGGGCAGGCTGGCCAACAACACCATAGCAACAAATAACACCATTTGCACTGCCCTTGAGCATGCAGTTAATCCTGCATGTGAATTGGTTATAATTGCAATAAGCCAAGGTGTAGCTTCTGATTTGTCATGACAGAGCTGCGCTTTGCCGGGCTGTAACATCTGCAGGCCCAGCACTAAAATAAAATTCTTGCAGGGGGCATATTTGCAACTGGGGCCCTTTCTCAAAGTATGTGCTAACTGAACCATCTCCACCCAAAAACTGAAACACTACTATCTGCTTTGCTTATGTGTCTTTAATAATTGCTGGTATGTTATTTTTTCTTAAACGTCTGTAGACCTGTCCACATTACAATGTTTTATTATCTCCCTTGTCTTACCCAGAATTATGGCCCGTTAACTTTAGTGCCCTGTTGCTAGTCTGTTTCTGAAGTAAGAATTTTGGCCTGTTAACCAGCCAACCTTTATTACCTCTTGATTGCTAATTGAAATCCACCCGCCACCCATCCCTATCAGTATAAATATAAGCTTCTTTTGGGGGAAGCATTTGCAGGGGGCACATTTTCAACTGGGGCTATTTCTATAAGTGGGAGCACTTCTGACTCTGCACTTCAGTGAATGCACAAAGTGAAGCAGCCACAGTGGTAGCAGCTGCAATCAACACAATTTAGTTCCCATTTCTATTCTCCCCAAGACCAGACTCCTTTTCTCTTGTGCCCTTTGGAACTCCCATTCTGTCTGCAACAAACTCACCTCTCTCCATGACCTCTTTATCGCCAACTCATTTAACCTACTCGCCATTACTGAAACGTAGCTCCATGAATCTGGCACTGCGTCTTCTGCTGCCCTATTCCATGGTAGTCTTCTCTGGACTCACTCCCCCAGATCCAGTGGACGTAAGGGAGGAGGTGTCGGAATCCTTCCAACCCCACATAGCAACTTTCAGGTACTTCACCCACCTTCCTCTCTGTCACACTCCTCTTTCGAAGCACACTGCATTCTTCTATTCACTCCAGTTTCTCTAAGGTTAGCTGTGATCTACCGGCCCCCTGGACCAGTATAAACCTTTCTTGATGACTTCTCTGCCTGGCTACCCTACTTTCTTTCTTCTGAAATCACCACAATCATTCTCAGGGACTTCAACATCCCTATTAATACTAATACTCCTGCCACTTCCAAACTTCTCAGCTGTCAGGGCTGGCTTAGCCCTTCCTCCTCCGGGCCGGCCGCTCAGCTGTTGGCTAATTGCCAGCTCTCTTCTCTTTCCGCAGTTACCAGCTGTTCCCGATGATGCTCGTCTGACCTGCCTATTTAAAGCCTTCCAGCTCACTTCTCCTTTGGCTTTGCGTTGGTCACATCGCAAGGAACCATCTCCTGCTGTTTGTTTCAAGACTGGCTTGCTGACATCCCTCCTGGCTTCTTATCCTGCTTGCAGTTGCTCTCCTTGGATCCCTGACTTCTGGACTGACTGATTACCCGATCTGGTTATGAATTTTGGACTGGCTGACTATCCGATCTGGCTACTGGACTCTGGCTATGCTTGACTACGCTTTTTTCTATTTACCTTTTTATTTTTATTAATAAACAAGTGTGATTTGATTGTACTTCTGTCTCAGTCTGTTTCATGGTTCCTGACAGTACGCGAAGGCCATGAATTCAGAAGATACAGTCAATCCACTAGTTGGTAATATTTTTTCCAGATTGGATGATCAAGATCACCGCACGGATCAGTTTGCCTTGGCGTAACAAACGCTCCTGAATCGCACGGCTCACCTGGAATCCCCCACGGTGGCTGCTCCGGTACAACCTGAGTCGCAGGCCGCCCCTGCTGCTGCATCAGTCTCTGTGCAGGCACCCGCCTCGAGTATTATCTCTATAAGAGGTATGTCTGGTTCTGCTCCGCTTCCCCAGCGATTTGGGGGTGATCCAGTTCAATGCAGAGGGTTTCTTATCAGGTTGAGAACCATGAGGAGTATGAGGTACAATCCATTGTTGACTCCCGTAGGTTCCATGGACGCATACAGTACCTGGTGCATTGGAAGGGGTACGGTCTGGAGGAACGCTCCTGGGTTTCATCCTCTGATGTTCATGCCCCTGTCCTCCTCCGTGAGTTCCATAGACGGTTTCCCCTCAAGCCCGGTGGCCCTCCTAAGGGAGAGGGTCATTGAGGGGGGGGTACTGTCAGGGCTGGTTTAGCCCTTTCTCCTCTGGGCTGGCTGCTCAGCTGTTGGCTAATTGCCAGCTCTCTTTCCACAGTTACCAGCTGTTCCCGATGATGCTCGTCTGACCTGCCTATTTAAAGCCTTCCAGCTTACTTCTACTTTGGCTTTGCGTTGGTCACATCACAAGGAACCATTTCCTGCTGTTTGTTTCAAGACTGGCTTGCTGACATCTCTACTGGCTTCTTATCCTGCTTGCAGCTGCTCTCCTTGGATCCCTGACTTCTGGACTGGCTGATTACCCAATCTGGTTTATGAACCTTGGACTGACTGACTACCCAATCTGAATCTGGCTACTGGACTCTGGCTATGCTTGACTACGCTTTTTTCTATTTACCTTTTTATTTTTATTAATAAACAAGTGTGATTTGATTGTACTTCTGTCTCAGTCTATTTCATGGTTCCTGACATCAGCCTAACATCCTCCTTTGCCCTAAAGCAGTGGATACACGCTACTACTCACTCCGAAGGCAATACCCTTGACCTAATTTTCTCTCACCTTTGCACTCCATGCAACCTCTCTAACCATCCATTCCCTCTCTCTGATCACCACCTTATTAGTTTCACTCTCTCCCTCTCCTCTATCTCTTCTCCCTCCAACCGCCTAAAAGTTACCCGCAGAAACCTGTCATCTCAACCCTTCTCTTCTCTAGTCTGCTATCGACAACCTCTACGACAAAATCTCACCCCTGTCCTGCACCAACCTAGCCCCTTCTGTCTACAACACCTCACTTCTAGCCTCACTGGACTCACTGGCTCCCCTCACTACACACAGAATCAGGCCTGACTCCTTTAACCTTGGCAAACAGATGATACTAGAAGTCTGAAAAAATATAGTGGTGCTCATGAGCGTCTGTGGCATAAGACTAAGTCTCAGAAAGATTTCAACCAATATAAATCCGCCCTCCAAAAATACAATTCCAGCCTCCTCACTGCCAAGCAGACCTATTTTATCACTCGCATAAGCAACGTATCATCCCTTCCCCATCAACTCTTCTCTACCTTCAACTCTGTACTTCGTCTTCCACCTCCTCCACCTGCCAACTCACTCACTGCCCAGGAGATCGCCAATCACTTCAAACAGAAGATTGATACAATTTGTGGGGAGATCTCTACTGTTCCGATACCTTCCAGGCTTTACACTTCATGCCTACAGTACAATCATTACTTCCCTCTTTCAACCCCACCACTATAGACGAGGTTGCTAAACTACTTGCTAATGTCCACCTTACTACCTGCCCTCTGGATCCCATTCCCTCATAAATGCTACGTTCACCCTCTGGCTCTATGCTACACTCTCTAACCCACATCTTCAATCTCTCCCTCTCTTTTGGCATCTTCCCCAACTCTCTAAAACATGCACTTGTTAGACCCATACTTAAAAAGCCCTCACTGGACCCATCCAATCTTAACAACCTACACCCCATCTTCTTGCTCCCCTTCTTATCCAAACTCCTCGAATGTCTGGTCTACAACCGACTGAGCATTCACCTCGCTGATAATAGCCTGCTTGATCCCCTTCAGTCTGGATTTCGTCCTCAACACTAAACAGAAACTGCTCTCCTAAAACTGACAAACAATCTACTAACAGCCAAAACCAATTGGCACTATTCTGTACTCCTACTCCTGGACCTCTCTGCTGCCTTTGACCACCCTCTCTTCCGCAAAAAAACTCCACGCCTTTGGTCTCCATGACTGTACTCTTCACTGGTTCTCTTCCTACCTATCCAACCGCACCGTTAGCGTTTCTTACAACTCTACTTCCTCCTCTCCTTTTCCTTTCTCGGTTGGGGTCCCCCAAGGTTCTATTCTTGGACCTCTCCTATTTTCAATCTACACCTCCTCCCTGGGTCAGCTGATAGCCTCCCATGGCTTCCAATACCACCTCTACGCTGACGACACCCAAATCTATTTCTCTACCCCTCAGCTCACTCCCTCTGTCTCCTCACGTATCACTAATTTACTTTCAGATATATCAGTCTGGATGTCACACCACTTCTTCAATCTATCCAAAACCAAACTTATAATTTTTCCTCCCCCATATGCCCTTTCCCTTGATATCTCTGTCAAAATCGATGGCACAACTATAAGCCCATCCCCACATGCCAAGGTTCTAGGTGTAGTCCTGGACTCTGAACTCTCCTTTAAGCACCATGTCCAATCACTGTCCAAATCCTGCAGGCTCAACCTCCGCAACATCTCCAAAATACGACCTTTTCTAACCTATGACACAACAAAGCTCTTAAATCACTCGCTGGTCATCTCTCGCTTGACTACTGCAACTCCCTTCTCATTGGCTTACCTCTACATAGTCTATCACCTCTTCAATCTGTTGCAATGCTGCTTCCAGACTCATCCACCTTACCAATCACTCTGTCTCTGCTGCCCCTCTCTGTCAATCCCTCCACTGGCTTGTGCTTGGCCAAATAATTAAATTCAAAATACTAAAAACTACTTACAAAGCCATCCACAATTTAGCCCCCAGCTACATCACTAGCCTAGTTTCTAAATACCAAACTACTCGTTCTCTTCGTTCCTCTCAAGACCTTCTGCTCTCTAGCTCTCTCGTCACCTCCTCCCATGCTCGCCTCCAGGACTTTTCCAAAGCCTCTCCAATCCTATGGAATGCCCTAGCCCAATCTGTCTACTTATCTCCTACTCTATTAGCTTTTAGACGAACCCTGAAAACCCTTCTCTTCAGAGAAGCCTACCCACACCTAACAATTGTTTCTTTCATTTTCTCCATCAGCTCATCCCCCCACACTTATTAGCTTTTTCTTTCCACTTGACCCTCCCTTCTAGATTGTAAGCTCTAATGAGCAGGGCCCTCTGATCCCTCCTGTATTGATTTGTATTGTACGTGTATTGTCTGCCCTCATGTTGTAAAGCTCTGCACAAACTGTTGGCTCTATATAAATCCTGTATAATAATAATAATAACTCCGAAAGGCAAGGCAGATGTGATTGAGTGGACCTTGACAAACATCACTATGGTAATATACCTACATCATATACATATATATGTTTTTTGATGATTAAAAACCTCTTGTGGGGTAGTGTTTCAGCAGCTATGCGGATGTGACATGTTGCTTGAATTATTTAGATATATTTTCTTGTGTAGTGATATTACATTGAAAATATACACTTTAAGGACAACTGTGGTGCTAAAAAATGCAGGGCTGCGGTCAAGGCTGGGTTTCCCATTAAGTATATTTGCTATTGGTGTCAGTGGGAGGAATAGCGCTCCATTGTTGGTGTCATTGGGAGGAATTGTGCCCCATCATTATTGTCATTGGGCCCTATTTGTTCGTGTCATTGGGAGGAATTGTGTCCCATCTTTGGTGTCATTGGGAGGAATTCAGCTCATTGTTGGTGTCATTGGGAGGAATTCAGCCCCTTCATTGGTGTCAGTGGGGGGAATTATGTTCCATTGTTGGTATTAGTGAATTAAAATCTAGCCCCCAGGTGCACTTTTGGAGACCACTGTTCTGGAGAGATCTCACAGGAATGGTATACCAAGCTGGACCAATGTAACTATGCAAAAATATCCATATCTAGAATTCTTCTCTAAAACAAAAACCTAAAAAAAAAAAAAACTTTGTAAAGGATATGTGTTTTTATGCCTGACATTTATTAAAAGATCTTCCTCATACATTGAAGCTCTTCCAAATTTGTTCAAAGGGTGACATAAAGCATATTTTCATATCTGTGTCGATCACCCCCCACCCCCCCCCCCCCCCCAAATAAATAAAATGGATGGGGTTGTATATTAGGGCACTCTTAACTGATTTCATGCTTACGATATTTTACACAAATAAAGACTTCATACATTATGCTCTCATTTTCCAAAAGCTCTCCATATGGTTCAATAATTTCCCCTCCCTGAGGCTTCTTGGGGACACACTTGAATTTGGGATTTTAATCACTAGATACCTTTCCTGGTAAAATGTCTGAATATAAAATATGGACGACACAGTTCCTCTGCATCTCAATGTCTGATTATGAGGTGTCCTTTATCATAAAGCTATAAATTTGCGAAATGGCATATCAGGTGTGCTAGGAACTTGACTCCTCTTTACTAGATAGGACAGGGAGCACTTTATGTTGCTCAGGGATTTTCATTAGTATTTATCATTCACTTGGTTGGATTAAATAAGAGATACACTTTGCTGAAGCTTTCTCCTGAAGAAGTTACAAAAAAAAAAACCTTATCATACAGTATTACAGAGTGTCCAATCAGAAATAACCTTTTATTACCCTCACGGCACCAAACTGCTAAAAACTGAAATGTAATTATGATAATTTAATGTGACTGCTTTGTGCACTCACTATAGTAAAATATTAAAATAATAAAATCAATCATTATAGATTTAGGATAATCATGCATAATACCCTATTTTTCCTTTCTAATGGTGAGATACTGTTGAGGTATAAATATTATAGATTCCAGGTATAACCGACTAGATAAAGATGTGTAAAACTGATATGAAGGCCAGATTACTGCCTACATTCAAAAAAATCAGCACAACGGTCAGTACTTACCTTGGTTTAGAAATGTCCTGGAAAGGTATGTAATAGGGTTGAGAACCCTGGAGGGGTCTGTAACATGAAACATGATTTGGCATTGCTGGAAAATTGGTAAAAGCAGTGGAGACTGCGGTTCAATGTTTCTAAGTGTAAAATAATGCACCTAGAGAAAAATAATCCCCTGAGACCATATAGCATTGGAGTTACAGTGTTAGCCAGCACTAGAGAAGAAAAAGATTTGGGGGTACTTATTTGAGATGATTGAAAAATGAGCAAACAGTATGATCAGGCAGTGGGAAAAGCGAATAGAACTAGGATGCATCACTAGAGGGGTCACCAGCAGGAGGAAGGAGGTCCTGATTCCCCTATATAGATCTTTATATCATTATAGGGATCACCAGCAGGAGAAAGGAGGTCCTAAGTCCTCTATATAGATCTTTAAATCATGACAGGGATCACCAGCAGGAGGAAGAGGGTCCTGAGTCCTCTATATAGATCTTTATATCATTAGAGGGATCACCAGCAGGAGGAAGGAGATCCTGAATCCTCTATATAGATCTTTATATCACTAGAGGGATCATCATGTCAGGGCTGGCTTAGCCCTTCCTTCTCTGGGCTGGCTGCTCAGCTGTCAGCTAATTGCCAGCTCTCATCTCTCTCCATAGTTACCAGCTGTTCCTTATCCGGCTCGTCTGACCTGCTTACTTAAAGCTGTCCAGCTCAATTCATACCTGTCTTCGCCTTGGTCACATCACAAGAAACCATCTCCTGTAGTTCTGTTCAAAGACTGGATTGCTGACATCCCTTCTGGCTCCTTATCCTTCTTGCAGTTGCTCTACTTGGACCCCTGACTGCTGGCCTGGCTGATTATCCGATCTGGTTATTGAACTCTGGACTGGCTGATTACTTGATCCGGGTACTGGACTCTGGCTATGCTTTGACTACGCTTTCTCTATTTACCTTTTTATTTTTATTTAATAAACAAGTGTGATTCAAATTGTACTTCTGTCTCAGTCTGATTCATGGTTTCTGACACACCAGCAGGTGGAAGGAGCTCCTGAGTCCTCTATATAGATCTTTAAATCACTAGAGGGATCGCCAACAGGAGAAAGGAGGTCCTTATTCCCTTATATAGATCTTTATATCACTAGAGGGATCACCAGCAGGAGGAAGGAGATCTTGATTCTCCCATATAGATCTTTAGTGAGACCTCATTACTGTGTCCAGTTCTGGAGACCTCAGTTACAGAAAGATAAGATAGAACGAGTTCAGAGATGGGTAACAAAAATATTTTTTGGGGGATAAAACATAACGAGAGCAACTTAAATATTTATAATATGCAGGTGGTATCGTTACCCGCATCGACATAGGCGACCCCACAGTACCCTCCCCTTTCTGCGGAACCCAGCATCCTCTTCCTAATGTTTACCTATGGAGGCACACCCCTATAGCACCGTCATCGTCCCCTGGGAACCCGTGGTTCCCACTTTACAACTTATTGATTCCTTACCGGCCTAACCCACGCCTCCACACGACGGGATTACTGAGTATTCCCGCTTAACCCTACCGGTTTCCTTCTGTGCGCCTAAGAGGAGGTATATTTACCTCTTCTTACGCCCGGTTTACCCCCAATCCTCCCCTTCCTCCCCTTCCCTCCTGCTTACTTACCCCCTCACCTCCCTCCTCGACCCGATCCGTTTCCTTTCTCCCCCCCCCCCCTTCCTGGTCTTCTCCCTCTCCTCTATCCTTCTCTGTCTAGTCTCCCCTTCACCTCCCCCTCCCCCCCTTCCCTTTTTCTTCGGTCTCCACACTGCCATTTTCTGAGACATTTTTCGGCCAGTGGGAAAGCCGAACCACTTCTTGACCACTCGTACCACCCCCTGCACAGAAAGCTCCCTGATTCCATACCTTGAGCACCTTGTCGCCTGCAGAACATGGCTCACGTTGGGCGTACCACTAAACACACTACGCTGAAGATCGTATCCTTGAACGCAAAAGGGCTTAACATACCGGAAAAACGCA